>NC_086445.1:784484662-785684662 GCF_028390025.1 Pseudophryne corroboree
TGTTTCTATCTGTTGGCTTGACAAACAAAGAAGTATTAACCAATCCTGCCTGGATAGAAATTCTTACATCCAAGAAGTTGATGGTGGCAGTATCAATAGTAGCTGTAAACTTCACAGGGCTATCTGACTGGTTGTGTGTTTCTATTAAATACTCCAATTGTGTCTGTGCCCCAGTCCAAAAAATCAGTATGTCATCTATATACCTAAGATATAGGCCTAAATGGCAAACCGTATTAGTATCCTGTAGAAATAGATCCTTCTCAATTTCCCACATATAGGCGTTCGCAAATGATGGGGCCACCGCAGACCCCATCGCACAACCTGTGCGTTGTAAATAATATTTCCTATCATAAAGAAAAAAATTATGTGTCAGTGTGAACTGTAAAATCTCCAAAAAGAAATCAATTTGTGGACCCTTTTATAACGGGTTATTGGTGATAAGACGCCTAACCGCCGCCAATCCCGCTGTATGCGGGATGCATGTATATAGGCTAGTAACGTCTATTGATGCCAGTATGGTATGAGTGGGTAATATCCCCAATGAACCTAATTTATTAAGAAGGGTTGAGGTGTCCTTCAAATGAGTACTAGTGTGCTGGATACATGGCTGCAGAAATGTGTCACAGTAAACAGCCAAAGGCTCACACATTGACCCCCGGGCCGAAATTATAGGCCTACCTGGGGGATTATGTGGGTCTTTGTGCAATTTAGGAATACTGTAGAAAATGGGTACAACAGGAAATTCTCTAGATAACATTTTAGAAAGAGAAACTGAAATGATACCCTCAGTTACCGCTCTTGTTAACAAAGTGTCAAGCTCTTGTTTGAAAACACTAGTTGGGTCAGATTTCAAACTGCCATATGTGTTTTGGTCAGATAGCAATCTTTCACATTCTGCTTTGTATTTAGCTGTATCCAATACCACAATACCTCCCCCTTTATCGGCATTTCTAATAATAATGTCCCGTCTTTTGCCTAAATTTTTAAGGGTTGCAAACTCATCTTTAGACATGTTGGGATAAGGTTTGGGACAAGGTTCTTTATCAAGTGAGTCCATCATCCTACTAAACGTCCTAATTGATGGATTAAGTGTGTTAGGCTCGAATGAAGATTTGTTCAGTTTACTCACCTGAGCCGGGATATCAGAAGTGAAAGACATTCCCGTGCTAGGTGCTGATTTGTAAAAGTATTCCTTTAATTTAAGCGCATGTGTTAATTTATATGACTCAATTTTCCATTGCATGGAATCAAGTGAATTGGTCGGGACAAAGCCTAATCCTTTACTGAGAACCTTGTTTTCTGATGATGAAAGGTCCTTTGAGGAAAGATTGAATATTAATTGCGTCCCCTCTTCGGCGGTTTGGAATTTGCCTTCGGACCTCGCTTTCCTCCTCGTTTGTCCCCCTCTCCTCGTGAACGTACTCCTCTTCCAGCGGCGATGGCTCTTATGTGTACCCCTAAAGGGACTTCATCCATAAGTTGTTTGTGACTTGGGTTAACTTCATCAACTTCGCTGGCTGAGGTGCTTGAGTAGGCTGGACGCTGATCTCGTCGTCTCGAATACTGTTGGCGTCCCGTGGTCTGTCTTCCGGAACTATTGTATAACCAGGAGTATACCCTATGTTGGGCGTAGTCCTGTTGTACTCGTATAAGTTTCTGTTTTTTGAATTTAATAAGATTGGTTTTGTATTGTTCCAATTCTCCTTCCATTTTAGTAAGCCATTCAGGGGGCGAGGATGTAGAGATATCATGCTCAGTGAGAAATGTCGAAATTTTGCTCTTAGTGCTGTTCATCTCCCGTGCTGCTTCTTCAATCACGAGCAGCAAGAGATCCATGGAGCACTTATTAAGCACTGATATCCATTTCCTACAGAATGTTACATCGTATCGCCCTATGGTGGGCATATTATGGATACGAAATCCTCGCGGGATTTGTTTGGCCCTGAAATAGTCTGATAAAGTCATTCCATGATATAAATAATCAATTTCCCGTTTGCGCAATTTCAATAGATCTTTAAAAAGGTCTTCATTCGTGGTGCCAACGTCTGATTCAAAAGCTGAGGTCTTAAAAAAAATTTTTTATCCGCCTCTGCCTCCGAAAAACTGAGTGTGTCAGAATTATCACACTGTAAGAAGTGTGTAGCTCCATCATCATTTCCTTGTGCTATGGAAGCCATTTTAGCTGTATAGAAAGTGTGCAAAACTTGCTGGGAAACAAAGTGCTACGTGCTGTGCAAAATAGTGATTCCAATATGTGCAAGTGTCATGCAAGTGGAGATCCTCCTGAGTAAACCTGGGGATATTCTGGTGCCTTGGTCATCAATTAGGAAACCTCTGCCAGGATCCAATTGTAGATATGGTGCAAAACGACCCGGCACTCAGCAGTCCCTTGAAATATAGTGCTCACGGTGCCCTCCCACAAGGCCACAGCCCAGCAATAGAAGCAACAAAACGGGCGGCACTCGGAGTCTTACTCTTAATAATCAAAGTGCAGTGACTTTATTGTCAACATGGACTTCAACGTTTCGGGGTCGCAGCCCCGTCGTCAGGATAAGTGACATACATGCGATACAATGTTTAAATACCTTAAGGTGTAGGATGACTCCTCCCGTCAGTGTGAAACACGCTGCTCGGATCCCGGCCGCGTCGCCCGGTCCCTCCGGAAATGACACAGCGCCGGTCCGCCCAGCTCGGCGCGTTGACACTGTAAACAGGGTTGCCATAGTTACTCACAACATAGAAAGAGAGGAAGTGTTTAAAACTTCCATACATATATATATATATATATATATATATATATATATATATATATATATATATATTTATTTTAGACCCTGTCTTAAGTACCCCGGGACCCCTAATGCCTTAATTCAGCTTTGATCTGCCCCTTTGTTAATCGGGCCTTGCCTTGACTGTCATGTTATCAGGCATCGCCCCCAAGATGGGGAAGTGTCATTCATGTCTTTTAGCCCCGCCCCCTTCATGCTGGCGCTGGGCTTTCATTGCTTATATCCTCATCCTGCCCACTTTACTAGGAAACAGGCAGAATGCGGGAGAGACACATACCCTTCCGGTGCTGCGGGGGACTACCCTAATAATCATGAGTCTCCCGCAGCTCCCGGGAGGATAGGGAAGTATGGCTTTATCTATGACTTCATACTACTGTAATTCATTTGCAACAAAAATTACTTATCCTAACTGCCAGTATTGTTACCACATAGCCTGTATGTAAACTAAGAAACAAAAATGAAGACAAAACTGCAAAATTGATTAAAAAGTGCACAGCCCAGGAAACACGCCAGACATCTCTCGCCATATGGTGCAAAAACGATAGGTGTATCAGGACACCTCTTTAGGTAACTCCATGGCGCAGTCATGATGACTTATCATTCCCTTATCATCTGACTTGTAGTCTGTTTACGGCTTCGATTTTTAATTCCAACTCTGTCCATCTGTAACATGCTATTAATTAGTCACACATTTTCAAATAACGCTAAATACAAATATTCCCCAGTGTGGTGATGCAGGCCTTCGTAAGTATGATAGCTTTATCCTGTTATAAGTTACAGCATAATACTGTGTTCCTGCTGTACTTGGTCGGCCTTTGACTTCTCTTAAATTTCAACAAGTCCTAAGAGGCATCTAAAGAAATGTTCTGCAAGTAAATTCATCTATTGCCAGACAGAAATGTCAACACTGGCTTCATTTTAAAATAACGAACTATAGTCTGCAGTGGTCATGACAAGTACCTAGTTTTATTTCTAGGGTATCTGTATGCTGTGTGTGCTCTGATTCTTACAGCTGCACAGTGATAAATGATATCCCCAGGTCCCAGAACTCATTTAAATAAGTACTGTACATATTATGAAACACTTTACTTAACTTGCCATAACAGATATACTGTACTGTATATAATAGATATAGCACTGTTGGGCATACATCCCAACTGTCCCGATCTCGTTATTTTGTGACTGTCCCGCTGTGTCCAGTGTACTGCGGTGGGTAGGTGGGGGGTGGTGGGTGGGGCGTTTGGGAGGCTCCTGTCACTCGCTGCCCTGCTTAGCACATGCGCACAGCATCTATTCACAGGAGACAGGGGACAGGGGGCATGCCAGCAGCTCACAGAGCACTGGTCATGCCCCCATAGTGATGGCAAATGGGGGCAAGGCTCGTGTCAGCAGCATTCCCGTGAAGTCATGCCACCATTCAAGCAGGCCACACACCCTTTTTGGTCAGCGGAGCGAAGCCGCGCAAAAGGGTTCTGCTTACCAGTCAGTAGAAGTTGGGAGGTATGTGTTGGGTGTGCAATTGCGCTCTGATATACACACACTACCCATGAGTGGTATATCTATCTTATCGAATGACCCCTGCTGTGACAAAATTGGGTGAAGCAAATACAGAATACTGGGAGAAAATAGTAAAGAATAGGCTGTTTAATTTGAATTACTTGTAATGAATAAACATTTAACTGGATAACTGTGTAAGTGAAAAAATAGTTGACCTTTTTCTGTGCTGCTGTCAGTGATGCGGGGATGTGCTGCTGTCAGTGAGGTGGGGATGTGCTGCTGTCAGTGAGGCTGGCATTTGCTGCAGGCAGTGATGCGGGGATGTGCTGCTTTCTGTGAGTAGTGTCTGTGAGTGCTGCTGCTGTTTACACTTGTGGAGTCAGAGGCAGAACTATGGGAGGCGACGGAGTCATCTGCCGCCGGGCTCCTGCTCTGAAGGGGGGCACCTCTCCTCCCATTCTGTGACACCATTGAATTAAGTAAATTGATAGCTGTCGCTGTCTTTTCAGTGTCCGACTTCCTCACTGGTCCCTGCACTTTACAAATCACACCCTCTTTATTATACTGAATATACACATTTTACAAGTGTCATACCCAGGATTAGAAACCACAACCTATTACACTGGAAGCAGACACCTTACTGATGAAGTTATTTGCTCCTGTATAGGAAATATGAGAATTTTAACTACTGTATATGAAGATACTTCTCTGACAATTACACGTAACTTCATATAGTTAGAATTCTCATGCTTCCTCTACAGGAGTAAATAGCTCCATCAGTAAAGTGTCTGCTGTCAGTGTAACAGGTCATGGCTTCTAATCCTGGGTATGACCGCTAAGAAATGTGTGATTTAAAATAAAAGACAATTAAATGTATAAATACAGTATAGAATTTTTTTTTTCAGAACACTCCACACACACACACACACACACACACACACACACACACACACACACACACACACACACACACACACACACACACACACATACATACATACATACACACATATACACGCGCACATACACACATATATTTATCTTAATATAGGAAATAGGGGGGCACCAATATTTATCTTGCCTCCGGGCGACTGTGACGAACTTACGCCACTGTGTGGAGTGATACAGCTGTGGCTGTGTGATTAGGTTTCGGCGACAGTTTGAAGTCGTTTAGGCATGCTGGTACACTGGGAGGTGTATGGTTCCTGGAAAATAATGTAGGGTCATGTGATCTAACGTGTCCAATCATGTTAGTGGGATTTCTCTATCGTCCTAAGTGGATGCTTGGGTTCCTGAAAGGACCATGGGGAATAGCGGCTCCGCAGGAGACAGGGCACAAAAGTAAAGCTTTTACAGGTCAGGTGGTGTGTACTGGCTCCTCCCCCTATGACCCTCCTCCAGACTCCAGTTAGATTTTTGTGCCCGGCCGAGAAGGGTGCAATTCTAGGTGGCTCTCATAAAGAGCTGCTTAGAGAGTTTAGCTTAGGTTTTTTATTTTACAGTGATTCCTGCTGGCAACAGGATCACTGCAACGAGGGACAGAGGGGAGAAGAAGTGAACTCACCTGCGTGCAGGATGGATTGGCTTCTTGGCTACTGGACATGAAGCTCCAGAGGGACGATCACAGGTACAGCCTGGATGGTCACCGGAGCCACGCCGCCGGCCCCCTCACAGATGCTGAAGCAAGAAGAGGTCCAGAATCGGCGGCTGAAGACTCCTGCAGTCTTCTTAAGGTAGCGCACAGCACTGCAGCTGTGCGCCATTTTCCTCTCAGCACACTTCACACGGCAGTCACTGAGGGTGCAGGGCGCTGGGGGGGGAGCGCCCTGGGAGGCAAATGAAAACCTTTAAAAAGGCTAAAAATACCTCACATATAGCCCCAGAGGCTATATGGAGATATTTACCCCTGCCTAAATGTACTAAATAGCGGGAGACGAGCCCGCCGGAAAAGGGGCGGGGCCTATCTCCTCAGCACACGGCGCCATTTTCTGTCACAGCTCCGCTGGTCAGGAAGGCTCCCAGGTCTCTCCCCTGCACTGCACTACAGAAACAGGGTATAACAGAGAGGGGGGGCAAAATAAATGGCTATATATATATATATTAATATAAAAGCAGCTATAAGGGAGCACTTAATCATAAGGCTATCCCTGTCATATATAGCGCTTTTTGGTGTGTGCTGGCAGACTCTCCCTCTGTCTCCCCAAAGGGCTAGTGGGTCCTGTCTTCGTATAGAGCATTCCCTGTGTGTCTGCTGTGTGTCGGTACGTGTGTGTCGACATGTATGAGGACGTTATTGGTGTGGAGGCGGAGCAATTGCCAAATATGAGGATGTCACCTCCTAGGGGGTCGACACCAGAATGGATGCCTTTATTTGTGGAATTACGGGATAGCGTCAACTCGCTTAAGCAGTCGTTTGCCGACATGAGGCGGCCGGACACTCAATTAGTGCCTGTCCAGGCGCCTCAAACACCGTCAGGGGCTGTAAAACGCCCCTTGCCTCAGTCGGTCGACACAGACCCAGACACAGGCACTGATTCCGGTGGTGAAGGTGACGAATCAACCGTATTTTCCAGTAGGGCCACACGTTATATGATTTTGGCAATAAAGGAGATGTTACATTTAGCTGATACTACAGGTACCACTAAACAGGGTATTATGTGGGGTGTGAAAAAACTACCAGTAGTTTTTACCGAATCAGAAGAATTAAATGACGTGTGTGATGAAGCGTGGGGTGCCCCGATAAAAAACTGCTAATTTCAAAGAAGTTATTGGCTTTATACCCTTTCCCGCCAGAGGTTAGGGAGCGCTGGGAAACACCTCCTAGGGTGGACAAAGCGCTAACACGCTTATCAAAACAAGTGGCGTTACCCTCTCCTGAGACGGCCGCACTTAAAGATCCATCAGATAGGAGGATGGAAAATATCCAAAAAGGTATATACACACATGCAGGTGTTATACTACGACCAACTATTGCGACTGCCTGGATGTGCAGTGCTGGGGTAGTTTGGTCAGAGTCCCTGATCGAAAATATTGATACCCTGGACAGGGACAATATTTTACTGTCGTTAGAACAAATAAAGGATGCATTTCTTTATATGCGTGATGCACAGAGAGATATCTGCACACTGGCATCACGGGTAAGTGCTATGTCCATTTCGGCCAGAAGAGCTTTATGGACACGACAGTGGACAGGCGATGCGTAGAGGAGTTATTTGGGGTCGGTCTATCGGATTTGGTGGCCACGGCTACGGCCGGGAAATCCACCTTTCTACCTCAAGTCACTCTCCAACAGAAAAAGGCACCGACCTTTCAACCGCAGCCCTTTCGTTCCTTTAAAAATAAGAGAGCAAAGGGCTATTCATATCTGCCACGAGGCAGAGGACGAGGGAAGAGACAGCAACAGGCAGCTCCTTCCCAGGAACAGAAGCCCTCCCCGGCTTCTACAAAAGCCTCAGCATGACGCTGGGGCTTCGCAAGTGGACTCGGGGGCGGTAGGCGGTCGTCTCAAGAATTACAGCGCGCAGTGGGCTCACTCGCAGGTAAATCCCTGGATCCTGCAGATAATATCTCAGGGGTACAGGTTGAAATTAGAGACAGAGCCACCTCGCCGTTTCCTGAAGTCTGCTTTACCAACGTCCCCCTCAGAAAGGGAGACGGTTTTGGAAGCCATTCACAAGCTGTATTCTCAGCAGGTGATAGTCAAGGTACCTCTTCTACAACAAGGGAAGGGGTATTATTCCACTCTTTTTGTGGTACCGAAGCCGGATGGCTCGGTAAGGCCTATTCTAAATCTGAAGTCCTTGAACCTGTACATAAAGAAGTTCAAGTTCAAGATGGAGTCACTCAGAGCAGTGATAGCGAACCTGGAAGAAGGGGACTTTATGGTATCCTTGGACATCAAGGATGCGTATCTCCACGTTCCAATTACCCCTCACACCAGGGGTACCTCAGGTTCGTTGTACAAAACTGTCACTATCAGTTTCAGACGCTGCCGTTTGGTTTGTCCACGGCACCTCGGGTCTTTACAAAGGTAATGGCCGAGATAATATTTCTTCTTCGAAGAAAAGGCGTATTAATTATCCCATACTTGGACGATCTCCTAATAAGGGCAAGGTCCAGAGAACAGCTAGAGATGGGTTTAGCACTATCTCAAGAGGTGCTAAAGCAGCACGGATGGATTCTGAATATTCCAAAATCCCAATTAATGCCGACAACTCGTCTGCTGTTCCTGGGGATGATTCTGGACACAGTTCAGAAAAAGGTTTTTCTTCCCGAAGAAAAAGCCAAGGAGTTATCTGACCTGGTCAGGAACCTCCTAAAACCAGGAAAGGTGTCTGTACATCAATGCACAAGAGTCCTGGGAAAAAATGGTAGCTTCTTACGAAGCAATCCCTTTCGGCAGATTCCATGCAAAGGGAGCTGCTGGACAAATGGTCAGGGTCGCATCTTCAGATGCACCTGCGGATAACCCTGTCGCCGAGGACAAGGGTATCCCTTCTGTGGTGGTTGCAGGAGGCTCATCTATTGGAGGGCCGCAGATTCGGCATGCAGGATTGGATCCTGGTGACCACGGATGCCAGCCTGAGAGGCTGGGGAGCAGTCACACAGGGAAAAAATTTCCAGGGAGTGTGGTCGAGCCTGAAAAAGTCTCTTCACATAAGCATTCTGGAACTAAGAGCAATCTACAATGCTCTAAGCCAGGCGGAACCTCTGCTTCAAGGAAGACCGGTGTTGATCCAGTCGGACAACATCACGGCAGTCGCCCATGTAAACAGACAGGGCGGCACAAGAAGCAGGAGGGCAATGGCAGAAGCTGCCAGGATCCTTCGCTGGGCGGAGAATCACGTGATAGCACTGTCAGCAGTATTCATCCCGGGCGTGGACAACTGGGAAGCAGACTTCCTCAGCAGACACGACCTTCACCCGGGAGAGTGGGGACTTCATCCAGAAGTTTTCCACATGCTATTAAACCGTTGGGTAAAACCAATGGTGGACATGATGGCGTCTCGCCTCAACAAAACACTGGACAGGTATTGCGCCAGGTCAAGAGATCCGCAGGCAATAGCTGTGGACGCGCTGGTAACACCTTGGGTGTACCAGTCGGTATATGTGTTTCCTCCTCTGCCTCTCATACCAAAGGTATTGAGGATTATACGGCAAAGAGGAGTAAGACTAGTGGCTCCGGATTGGCCAAGAAGGACTTGGTACCCGGAACTTCAAGAGATGGTCACGGACGATCCGTGGCCTCTACTTCTGAGAAGGGACCTGCTTCAGCAGGGTCCTTGTCTTTTTCAAGACTTACCGCGGCTGCGTTTGACGGCATGGCGCTTGAATGCCAGATCCTAAAAGGAAAAGGCATTCCAGAAGAAGTCATTCCTACCTTGATAAAGGCAAGGTAGGAAGTCACCGCGAAGCATTATCGCCGTATTGGGCGAAAATATGTTGCGTGGTGCGAGCAGCGGAGTGCTCCGATGGAGGAATTTCAACTGGGTCGTTTTCCTACATTTCCTGCAATCAGGATTGTCTTTGGGTCTCAAATTGGGATCTATTAAGGTTCAAATTTCGGCCCTATCAATATTCTTCCAAAAAGAATTGGCCTCGGTCCCTGAGGTCCAGATTTTTATCAAAGGAGTACTGCATATACAGCCTCCTGTGGTGCCTAAGGTGGCACCGTGGGATCAAAATGTAGTTTTAGATTTCCTCAAATCCAATTGGTTTGAACCACTAAAGAATGTGGATTTGAAATATCTCACATGGAAAGTGACTATGTTACTGGCCCTGGCTTCGGCCGGGAGAGTATCTGAACTGGCGGCTTTGTTTTATAAAAGCACTTATTTAATTTTCCATTCGACATAGGGCAGAGCTGCGGACGCGTCCGCATTTTCTCCCTAAGGTGGTATCAGCGTTTCACCTGAACCAGCCTATTGTAGTGCCTGCGGCTACAGACGACTTGAAGGACTCCAAGTTGTTGGACGTTGTCAGAGCCTTAAAAATATACATTTAAAGGACGGCTGGAGTCAGAAAATCTGACTCGCTGTTTATACTGTATGCACCCAACAAGTTGGGTGCACCTGCTTCTAAGCAGTCGATTGCTCGTTGGATTTGTAACAAAATTCAACTTGTACATTCTGTGGCAGGCCTGCCACAGCCTAAATCTGTTAAGGCCCATTCCGCAAGGAACGTGGGCTCATCTTGGGCGGCTGCCCGAGGGGTCTCGGCATTACAACTCTGCCGAGCAGCTACGTGGTCAGGGGAGAACACGTTTGTAAATTTTTGCAAATTTGATACCCTGGCAAAGGAGGACCTGGAGTTCTCTCATTCGGTGCTGCAGAGTCATCCGCACTCTCCCGCCCGTTTGGGAGCTTTGGTATAATCCCCATGGTCCTTTCAGGAACCCCAGCATCCACTTAGGACGATAGAGAAAATAAGAATTTACTTACCGATAATTCTATTTCTCGGAGTCCGTAGTGGATGCTGGGCGCCCATCCCAAGTGCGGATTATCTGCAATACTTGTACATAGTTATTGTTAACTAATTCGGGTTATTGTTTAGGAAGCCATCTTTCAGAGGCTCCTCTGTTATCATACTGTTAACTGGGTTTAGATCACAAGTTGTACGGTGTGATTGGTGTGGCTGGTATGAGTCTTACCCGGGATTCAAAATCCTCCCTTATTGTGTACGCTCGTCCGGGCACAGTACCTAACTGGAGTCTGGAGGAGGGTCATAGGGGGAGGAGCCAGTACACACCACCTGACCTGTAAAAGCTTTACTTTTGTGCCCTGTCTCCTGCGGAGCCGCTATTCCCCATGGTCCTTTCAGGAACCCCAGCATCCACTACGGACTCCGAGAAATAGAATTATCGGTAAGTAAATTCTTATTTTTTGTCATTATGACACACCATGTCATAAATATGAATGGCGGGATACGTTGGTGCTCAACTTTATGCAGAGGTAATGTGATAATATAATTCTATTCACTATACACAATCCATTCTATAAACGATCTGCTTGTATGTGTTAGTGTTAGTAAGAATATTGCAATTGCAACTACTTTTACATGCATCTCTAAATCAGGCTTCACGTCTCTTCCCATATGTATGACAGGTTTTTTGTTATGGCAACTTTATATAATATTATTATTATTATTATTTTCTCTGACGTCCTAGTGGATGCTGGGAACTCCGTAAGGACCATGGGGAATAGCGGCTCCGCAGGAGACTGGGCACATCTAAAGAAATCTTTAGGATCACCTGGTGTGCACTGGCTCCTCCCCCTATGACCCTCCTCCAAGCCTCAGTTAGATTTCTGTGCCCGACGAGAAGGGTGCACACTAGGGGCTCTCCTGAGCTCTTTGTGAAAGTTTTAGTTTAGGTTTATTATTTTCAGTGAGACCTGCTGGCAACAGGCTCACTGCATCGAGGGACTAAGGGGAGAAGAAGCGAACTCACCTGCGTGCAGAGTGGATTGGGCTTCTTAGGCTACTGGACATTAGCTCCAGAGGGACGATCACAGGTTCAGCCTGGATGGGTCACCGGAGCCGTGCCGCCGGCCCCCTTACAGAGCCAGAAGAGCGAAGAGGTCCGGAAAAATCGGCGGCAGAAGACGATCCTGTCTTCAGATAAGGTAGCGCACAGCACCGCAGCTGTGCGCCATTGCTCTCAGCACACTTCACACTCCGGTCACTGAGGGTGCAGGGCGCTGGGGGGGGCAGCGCCCTGAGACGCAATAAATCGATAAAAAAAAACCTTATATGGCTAAAATAAATGCATCACATATAACTCCTGGGCTATATGGATGCATTTAACCCCTGCCAAAACATACAGAAAAAGGATGATAGGCTCCGCCCCTTTCTCGGCGTCCTTATCTCCTCAGCACACTGGCGCCATTTTCCCTCACAGCTCAGTTGGAGGGAAGCTCCTTGGCTCTCCCCTGCAGTCACTACAGAAAGGGGTTAAAAAAGAGAGGGGGGCACAAATTAGGCGCAGTATATAACAATACAGCAGCTATAAAGGGAAAAACACTTATATAAGGTTATCCCTGTATATATATAGCGCTCTGGTGTGTGCTGGCAAACTCTCCCTCTGTCTCCCCAAAGGGCTAGTGGGGTCCTGTCCTCTATCAGAGCATTCCCTGTGTGTGTGCTGTGTGTCGGTACGTTGGTGTCGACATGTATGAGGAGAAAAATGATGAGGAGACGGAGTAGAGTGTCTGAAATTGTGTTGTCACCCCCTAGGGGGTCGACACCTGAGTGGATGTACTGTTGAAATTGCGTGACAGTGTCAGCTTTGTATAAAAGACAGTGGTTGACATGAGACAGCCGGCTACTCAGCTTGTGCATGTCCAGACGTCTCATACAGGGGCCCTAAAGCGCCCGTTACCTCAGATACAGACGCCGACAGGGGTACTGACTCCTGTGTCGACGGTGAAGAGACAACCGTGATTTCCAATAGGGCCACACATTGCATGATTGAGGCAATGGAAAAAGTTTACACTTTTCTGATAATATGAATACCACCAAAAAAAAAGGGGTATTATGTTTGGTGAGGAAAAACTTCCTGTAGTTTTCCTGAATCTGAGAAATAAAATGAGGTGTGTGATGATGCGTGGGTTTCCCCCCGATAACAATTGATATTTTCTAAAAAGTTATTGGCAGTATACCTTTTCCCGCCAGAGGTTAGGGTGCGTTGGGAAACACCCCCTAGGGTGGATAAAGCGCTCACACGCTTGTAAAAACAAGGGCTCTACCCTCTCCTGAGATGGCCGCCCTTAAGGATCCTGCTGATAGAAAGCAGGAGCGTATCCTAAAATGTATTTACACACATACTGGTGTTATACTGCGACCAGCAATCGCCTCAGCCTGGATGTGCAGTGCTGGGTTGGCGTGGTCGGATTCCCTGACTGGAAATATGATATCCTAGATAAGGACAGTATATTATTGCCTATAGAGCAATTAAAAAATGCATTTCTATATATGCAGGATGCACAGCGGAATATTTGCCGACTGGCATCAAGTATAAGTGCGTTGTCCAATTATTCCAGTAAAGTGGTCAGGTGATGCGGATTCCAAACGGCATTTGGAAGTATTGCCTTAAAAGAGGGGATGTACCCCAGATCGCCTCTCAAAATAAGACGCCGTATTATCAGGCGCAGTTCTGGTTGGCAAGCGGACAAAAGGGTTCCTCTTTTCTGCTCGTGACAGAGGGAGAGGAAAATGGCTGCAGAGATCAGCCAGTTCCAAGGAACAGAAACCCTTTTCCGCCGCTGCCAAGCCCTCAGTATGACGCTAGGGCTTTACAAATTCAGGCACGGTGGGGTCCCGTTCTCAATGAATTTCAGTGCGCAGTGGGCTCACTCGCAAGTAGACCCCTGGATCCTTCAGATAATATTTCAGGGGTACAAATTGGAATTCGAGACGTATTCCCCTCGCCGTTTCCAAAAGTCTGTTTTACCGACGTCTCCCGCTGACAGGGAGGCAGTTTTGGAAGCCATTCACAAGCTGTATTCCCAGCAGGTGATAATCAAGGTACCCCTCCTGCAACAGGGAACGGGGTATTATTCCACACTATTGTGGTACCGAAGCCAGACGGCTCGGTGAGACCGATTTTAAAATCTAAAATCTAAAATCTTTGAACACTTGCATACAGAGGTTCAAATTCAAAATTGAGTCACTCAGAGCAGTGATTGCAAACCTGGAAGAAGGGGACTACATGATGTCTCGGGACATCAAGGAGGCTTACCTTCATGTCAAAATTTACCCTTCTCACCAAGGGTATTTCAGGTTATGGTACAGAACTGTATCAGTTCGGACGCTGCCGTAGGGATGGTCCACGGCACCCCGGGTCTTTACTGAAGTAATGACCGAAATGATGATATTCCTTCGAAGGAAGGGAATTTTAGTTATCCTTTACTTGGACGATTCCCTGATAAGGGTAAGATCCAGGGAACAGTTGGAGATCGGTGTAGCACTATATCAGGTAGTGTTGCGGCAGCACGATTGGATTTTCAATATTCCAAAATCGCAGCTGGTTCCAACGACTTGTCTTCTGTTCCTAGGGATGATTCTGGACATAGTCCAGAAAGAAGGTGCTTCTCCCGGAGGAGAAAGCCAGGGAGTTATCCGAGCTAGTCAGGAACCTCCTAAAACCGAACCAAGTCTCAGTGCATCAATGCACAAGGGTTCTGGGTAAAAATGGTGGCTTCCTACGAAGCAATCCCATTCGGCAGATTCCACGCACAGTGGAACCTTCTGGAAAAATGGTCCGGGTCGCATCTTCAGATGCTTCAGCGGATAACCCTGTCACCAGGGACAAGGGTATCCCTCCTGTGGTGGTTGCAGAGTGCTCATCTTCTAGAGGGCCGCAGATTCGGCTTTCGGGACTGGGTCCTGGTGGCCACGGATGCCAGCCTGCGAGGCTGGGGAGCAGTCACACAGGGAAGGAATTTCCAGGGCTTATGGTCAAGCCTGGAGACATCTCTTCATATAAACATTCTGGAACTAAGGGCCATTTACAATGCCCTAAGTCAAGCGAAACCCCTGCTTCAGGGTCAGGCGGTATTGATCCAATCGGACAACATCACGTCAGTCGCCCACGTAAACAGACCGGGCGGCACGAGAAGCAGGAGGGCAATGGCAGAAGCTGCAAGGATTTTCGCTGGGCGGAAAATCATGTGATAGCACTGTCAGCAGTGTTCATTCCGGGAGTGGACAACTGGGAAGCAGACTTCCTCAGCAGACACGACCTTCACCCGGGAGAGTGGGGACTTCACCCAGAAGTCTTCCACCTGATTGTAAACCGTTGGGAAAAACAAAAGGTGGACATAATGGCGTCCCGTCTAAACAAAAAACTAGACAGATATTGCGCCAGGTCAAGGGACCCTCAGGCAATAGCGGTGGACGCTCTGGTAACACCGTGGGTGTACCAGTCAGTGTATGTGTTCCCTCCTCTGCCCCTCATACCAAAAGTACTGAGAATCATAAGAAGGAGAGGAGTAAGAACTATACTCGTGGTTCCGGATTGGCCAAGAAGGACTTGATATCCGGAACTTCAAGAGATGCTCACGGACAAACCGTGGCCTCTACCTCTAAGAAAGGACCTGCTCCAGCAAGGGCCTTGTCTGTTCCAAGACTTACCGCGGCTGCGTTTGACGGCATGGCGGTTGAACGCCGGATCCTGAAGATCCCTACCCTGGTCAAGGCCAGGAAAGACGTAACCGCAAAACATTATCACCGCATTTGGCGAAAATATGTTGCGTGGGGTGAGGCCAAGAAGGCCCCTACAGAGGAATTTCAACTGGGTCGTTTCCTCCATTTCCTGCAAACAGGACTGTCTATGGGCCTAAAATTAGGGTCCATTAAGGTTCAAATTTCGGCCCTGTCGATTTTCTTCCGAAAAGAACTGGCTTCAGTGCCTGAAGTTCAGACATTTGTAAAAGGGGTACTGCATATACAGTCTCCTTTTGTGCCTCCAGTGGCACCTTGGGGATCTCAATGTTGTGTTGAGTTTCCTAAAGTCACATTGGTTTGAACCACTCACCACTGTGGACTTAAAATATCTCACATGGAAGTGACGAGTTAGCCCTGTTTTCAGCCAGGCGGGTGTCAGAATTGGCGGCTTTATCATATAAAAGCCCTTACTTAATATTTCATTCTGAAAGGGCAGAATTGAGGACTCGTCCTCAAATTTTCTACCTAAGGTGGTTTCTGCATTTCACATGAACCAACCTATTGTGGTACCTGCGGCTACTAAGGACTTGGAGGATTCCAAGTTGCTTGACGTGGTCAGGACCCTGAAAATACATGTTTCCAGGACGGCTGGAGTCAGAAAATCTGACTCGCTGTTTATCCTGTATGCACCCAACAAACTGGGTGCTCCTGCTTCTAAGCAGACGATTGCTCGTTGGATTTGTAGTACAATTCAGCTTGCACATTCTGTGGCAGGCCTGCCACAGCCAAAAATCTTAAAATGCCCACTCCACAAGGAAGGTGGGCTCATCTTGGGCAGCTGCCCGAGGGGTCTCGGCTTTACAACTTTGCCGAGCAGTTACTTGGTCAGGAGCAAATACGTTTGTAAAATTCTACAAATTTGATATCTTGGCTGAGGAGGACCTGGAGTTCTCTCATTCGGTGCTGCAGAGTCATCCGCACTCTCCCGCCCGTTTGGGAGCTTTGGTATAATCCCCATGGTCCTTACGGAGTTCCCAGCATCCACTAGGACGTCAGAGAAAATAAGAATTTACTTACCGATAATTCTATTTCTCGTAGTCCGTAGTGGATGCTGGGCGCCCATCCCAAGTGCGGATTGTCTGCAATACTGGTACATAATTATTGTTACCAAAAAATTCGGGTTATTGTTGTAGTGAGCCATCTTTTCTAGAGGCTACTCTATTATCATGCTGTTAACTGGGTTCAGATCACAAGTTGTACAGTGTGATTGGTGTGGCTGGTATGAGTCTTACCCGGGATTCAAAATCCTTCCTTATTGTGTACGCTCGTCCGGGCACAGTATCCTAACTGAGGCTTGGAGGAGGGTCATAGGGGGAGGAGCCAGTGCACACCAGGTGATCCTAAAGCTTTCTTTAGATGTGCCCAGTCTCCTGCGGAGCCGCTATTCCCCATGGTCCTTACGGAGTTCCCAGCATCCACTACGGACTACGAGAAATAGAATTATCGGTAAGTAAATTATTATTATTATTATTATTAATGATATTACTGTTGTTGTTGTTGTTGTTGTTGTTATTATTTATTAGTATTATTAACAGTTTGTTATATAACGCAGCATATTCGGCTGTGCTTTATGATCAGAACAACAGTAATAGAGCAAAACTGGGTAATAACAGACAAACCTAGAGGTAGGAAGGCCCTGCTCGCAAGCTTACAACATGTAGAGATATATATAAACAGGCCCACCATCAAGGGGGGACAGTTTGGACTCTAGTCCTGGCCCCGGACTGAGATGGGTCCCGGGTACCAGCAGTAAGGATCGGGGGCCTGGCCAGCTGCCTGATTATCGGCAGGCAGCAATAGAGGGACAGAGCCTCAACGGTATTCTTACTATGAAGCCAGCCATGTGCCAATCAGTGTGTAATGATATGTTTAATCAGCATTGCAGAGTTCAAGTGCTGCAATCAATGGTAGCATCCCTGATTATTTTTACCAATAAGATTACCCTTCAGTTAATTATTTTGTTCTATTCTGTAAAAAAGTATTGGGATCCCAATATGATCATCAGGTAAGTTGATAAAGGGGATGGAGTAGCACTGTTTACATAGCTCAGGATAAAAGTCAGCGTATGGTCTTACTGCTTACTACATCCATAAAAAGAATGGGCAGTATAACAATATTAGAAACCTAGGGAGTAATTCAGAGTTGATCGCAGCAGCAAATTTGTTAGCAGTTGGGCAAAACCATGTGCACTGCAGGGGGGGCAGATATAACATTTGCAGAGAGAGTTAGATTTGGGTGGTTTATTTTGTTTCTGTGCAGGGTAAATACTGGCTGCTTTATTTTTACCTCCAGCTCTTGGCGATATGGGCTGTCGTTTTCTTGATCGTGGATATGACTATCAGTGGCGGATCCAGAGGTGGGGCTGCAGCTCAGTCCAAATTCAAACAGGGGAGTCACAACAACTTTCACCCCACACGCTGCCACACATCGTCGGCTGGGACTCAATGGCAGCAGGTGTGGCTCCCCTATTTGAATTTTGGAGTGTGCTGCAGCCCCACTTCTCGAGCCACCACTAATGACTGTTGAAAATGACCAAGCTATGTGGCAGATTTATCAAAGCTTGGAAAGAAATAAAGTGAAGCGAGGTAAATTACTTCTGCCATTTTTTCAAACACAGCCTAATTCAATTATTCGCGATAGCTGGCGCAATTGGGTATTTTGTTTCACCTGCCAGAAGCAGAAGGAACTAAATTTGTGTTTAAGTGCCTTTTTATTTTTATTTTTTTTTTGCGATCAGAAAAACACATGGTTATGGGAAATTTATCATATATCCTATGTTTTTCGCATGATTGCAGGTAAATTTTACAGTGAAAAAAGGGCAATAATTGAATTTTGCCCGATAAAAACATTAGGCATAAAATCACAATAAAGCCTATTTTTGTGGTAAAATATACCACAATCAGTAGAACTCTGAATTCCTCCTAAGTGGCATTCCTCATATTATGTTCATGTTGTAACATTATGTGGGCGAGATCGCATAGAAAGAAAGATCTCAAGGAACGTATTAATACAGTAGGTCTTCTATCAAGAAAGTCCAGTCCTCAGTAGATGACCAAACGACACCAGTTGCAAAATATTTTTATGAGCCTGGACATTCTTTACGTGAATATAAATTTATCCCCCTAGAGCAAGTACCACCTCTTTAGATACAGTAGGAGACAATAGAAAGAAGATGTTACTGAGGAAGGAAGTACATACCATTTAAATGCAATGTTGCTTAACGGATTGAACGAAGATCTTATTCTAACATATTCTCTATGAAATCTGCTCATTTCTTTGGTTTGATTGATTATATTGCATGTCATTTTGCTATGAAATAATAAAACAAAAAGTAATTTTAAGCTATTTTAACTGTATGATATTTGCTGGGGTTACATTTCTTTTCCATGTGATTTCTCTGTTTGTATGTTATTCCTGGGTGTTCAGAAGTTGATACAAGAAGGAGAAAAAGGAGGAGACTCTTTTTTTGGGGGGGCACTGAGTCTAGGTCTAAAATATAACTTTTAATAGGTATGTGTTTAAAATTAGTATTTCTCTGACGTCCTAAGTGGATGCTGGGACTCCGTAAAGACCATG
This sequence comes from Pseudophryne corroboree, assembly GCF_028390025.1. NCBI lineage: Eukaryota > Metazoa > Chordata > Amphibia > Anura > Myobatrachidae > Pseudophryne > Pseudophryne corroboree. The sequence goes on from NC_086445.1 coordinate 784,503,748, forward strand.
GGGATTAGCGGCTCCGCAGGAGACTGGGCACAACTAAAGAAAGCTTTAGGACTACCTGGTGTGCACTGGCTCCTCCCACGAAGACCCTCCTCCAGACCTCAGTTAGATTCTTGTGCCCTGCTGAGCTGGATGCACACTAGGGTCTCTCCTGAGCTCCTAGAAAGAAAGTATATTTTAGGTTTTTTATTTTACAGTGAGATCTGCTGGCAACAGACAAACTGCAGCGAGGGACTAAGGGGAGAAGAAGCGAACCTACCTAACTGGTGGTAGCTTGGGCTTCTTAGGCTACTGGACACCATTAGATCCAGAGGGATCGACCGCATGGAACCGGCCATTGATGTTCGGTCCCGGAGCCGCGCCGCCGGCCCCCTTACAGAGCCAGAAGCAAGAAGTGTTCCGGAAAATCGGCGGCAGAAGACTTCAGTCTTCACCAAGGTAGCGCACAGCACTGCAGCTGTGCGCCATTGCTCTTCATGCACACCTCACACTCCGGTCACTGATGGGTGCAGGGCGCTGGGGGGGGGCGCCCTGAGCAGCAATATAAACACCTTGCCTGGCAAAATCATCACAATATATAGCCCCAGAGGCTATATATGTGATAAATACCCCTGCCAGAATCCATAAAAAAGCGGGAGAAAAGTCCGCGAAAAAGGGTCGGAGCTATCTCCCTCAGCACACTGGCGCCATTTTCTCTTCACAGTGCAGCTGGAAGACAGCTCCCCAGGCTCTCCCCTGTAGTTTTCAGGCTCAAAGGGTTAAAAAGAGAGGGGGGGCACTAAATTTAGGCGCAATATTGTTTATACAAGCAGCTATTGGGGGAAAAATCACTCAGTTATAGTGTTAATCCCTGCATTATATAGCGCTCTGGTGTGTGCTGGCATACTCTCTCTCTGTCTCCCCAAAGGACTTTGTGGGGTCCTGTCCTCAGTCAGAGCATTCCCTGTGTGTGTGCTGTGTGTCGGTACGGCTGTGTCGACATGTGGGATGAGGAAGGTTACGTGGAGGTGGAGCAGAGGCCGATAAATGGGATGTCGCCCCCTGTGGGGCCGAAACCAGAGTGGATGGATAGGTGGAAGGTATTAACCGACAATGTCAACTCCTTACATAGAAGGCTGGATGACGTAAAACAGCTGTGGGACAGCCGGCTTCTCAGCCCGCGCCTGCCCAGGCGTCTCAAAGGCCATCAGGGGCTCAAAAAAGCGCCCGTTACCTCAGATGGCAGACACAGATGTCGACACGGAGTCTGACTCCAGTGTCGACGAGGTTGAGACATATACACAATCCACTAGGAACATCCGTTACATGATCTCGGCAATGAAAAATGTGTTACGCATTTCTGACATGAACCCAAGTACCACATAAAAGGGGTTTTATTTTTGGGGAGAAAAAGCAGCCAGTGTTTTGTTCCCCCATCAAATGAATGAATGAAGTGTGTAAAGTAGCGTGGGTTCCCCCGATAAGAAACTGGTAATTTCTAAAAAGTTACTGATGGCGTACGCTTTCCCGCCAGAGGATAGGTCACGTTGGGAGATATTCCTTAGGGTGGATAAGGCGCTCACACGTTTGTCAAAAAAGGTGGCACTGCCGTCTTAGGATACGGCCACCTTGAAGGAGCCTTCTGATAAAAAGCAGGAGGCTATCCTGAAGTCTGTATATACACACTCAGGTTATATACTGAGACCTGCAATTGCCTCAGCATAAATAGTGCTGCTGCAGCGTGGTCTGATACCCAGTCAGATAATATTAATACTCTAAGACAGGGATAATAGTTTACTAACATAGAGCATATTAAAGACGTCGTCTTAGATAAAAAGGATGCACAGAGGGATATTTGCCAGCTGGCATCCAGAATTAATGCAATGTCCATTCTGCCAGGAGGTATTAGAAACCCGGCAGTGGACAGGTGATGCTGCCTATAAAAGGCACATGGAGATTCTGCCTTATAAGGGTGAGGAATTGTTTGGGGATGGTCTCTGGGACCTCGTATCCACAGCAACAGCTGGGAAGAATTTTTTTTACCTCAGGTTTCCTCACAGCCTAAGAAAGCACTGTATTTTCAGGTACAGTCCTTTCGGCTTCAGAAAAGCAAGCGGGTCAAAGGCGCTTCCTTTCTGCACTGAGACAAGGGAAGAAGGAAAAAGCTGCACCAGCAGCCAGTTCCCAGGATCAAAAATCTTCCCCCGCTTCCTCTGAGTCCACCGCATGACGTTGGGGCTCCACAGGTGGAGACAGGTGCGGTAGGAGCGCGTCTCGGGAACTTCAGGGACCAGTGGGCTTGCCCACAGGTGGATCCCTAGGTTCTGCAAATAGTATCACAGGGATACAGGCTGGAGTTCGAGGCGACTCCCCCTCGCCGTTACCTCACATCAGCCTTGCCTGCTGCCCTCGGAGAAAGGTAGTACTGGCGGCAATTCACAAGCTGTACTTCCAGCAGGTGAAATCAAGGTACCCCTCCTTCAACAAGGCCGGGGTTACTATTCCAAAATGTTGTGGTACCGAAACCAGACGGTTCGGTGAGACCCATTCTAAAATTGAAAGCCTTGAACACTTATATACGAAGGTTCAAGTTCAAAATGGAATCGCTCAGGGCGATTATTGCAAGCCTGGAGAATTTCATGGTATCACTGGACATCAAGGATGCTTACCTGCATGTCCCTATTTACCCTCTTCACCAGGAGTACCTCAAAATTGTGGTACAGGATTGTCATTACCAATTCCAGACGTTGCCGTTGGTCTGTCCCCGGCACCGAGGTATTTACCAAGGTAATGGCCGAAATAATTATCCCATACTTGGACGATCTCCTTATAAAGGCGAGGTCCAGGGAGCAGTGGTTCGGCAGAGTAGCACTTTCTCGGGAAGTGCTACAACAGCACGGCTGGATTCTGAATATTCCAAAGTCGCAGCTGGTTCCTTCGACGCGTCTACTGTTCCTGGGTATGGTTCTGGACACAGAACAGGATAAAAAGGGTTTCTCCCGGAGGAGAAGTCCAAGGAGTTGTCGTCTCTAGACAGAGACCTCCTAATACGTATACAGGTGTCGGTGCATCAGTGCACGCGAGCCCTGGGAAGGATGGTAGCTTCTTACGAAGAAATTCCATTCGCCAGGTCCCATGCAAGGATTTTCCAGTGGGATCTGTTGGACAAGTGGTCCGGGTCGCATCTTCAGATGCATCGGCGGATAACCCTGTCTCCAAGGGCCAGGGTGTCGCTGTTGTGGTGGCTGCAGAGTGCTAATCTTCTAGGGGGCCGCAGATTCGGCATACAGGACTGGGTCCTGGTGACCACGGATGCCAGCCTTCGAGGCTGGGGGGCAGTCACACAGGGAAGAAACTTCCAAGGCTATGGAAAAGTCAGGAGACTTCCTTACACATAAATATTCTGGAACTAAGGGCCATTTAAAATGCCCTAAGTCAGGCTAGACCCCTGCTTCAACACCGGCCGGTGCTGATCCAGTCAGACAACATCACGGCGGTCGCTCATGTAAACCGACAGGGCGGCACAAGAAGCAGAATGGCGATGGCAGAAGCCACAAGGATTCTCCGATTGGCGGAAAATCATGTGTTAGCACTGTCAGCAGTGTTCATTCCCGGAGTGGACAACTGAGAAGCAGACTTTCTCAGAAGACACGACCTCCACCCGGGAGAGTGGGGACTTCATCCAGAAGTTTTCCAAATGATTGTACACCGTTGGGAAAGGCCACAGGTGGACATGATGGCGTCCCGCCTCAACAAAAAGCTACAAAGATATTGCGCCAGGTCAAGGGACCCTCAGGCGATAGCTGTGGACGCTCTGGTAACACCGTGGCTGTACCAGTCGGTGTATGTGTTCCCTTCTCTGCCTCTCTTACCCAGGGTAATGAGAATAATAAGAAGGAGAGGAGTAAGAACTATACTCATTGTTCCGGGTTGGCCAAGAAGAGCTTGGTAACCAGAACTCCAAGAAATTATCTCAGAGGACCCATGGCCTCTGCCGCTCAGACAGGACCTGCGGCAGCAGGGGGCCTGTCTGTTCCAAGACGTACCGCGGCTGCGTTTGACGGCATGGCGGTTGAACGCCGGATCCTGAAGGAAAAGGGCATTCCGGAGGAAGTTATCCCTACGCTATTTAAAGCTAGGAAAGAAGTGAACGCAAACCATTATCACCGCATATGGTGGAAATATGTTGCGTGCTGTGAGGCCAGGAAGGCCCCAAAGGAGAAATTTCAGCTAGGTCGATTTCTGCACTTCCTACAGTCAGAGGTGACTATGGGCCTAAAATTGGGTTCCATGAAGGTCCAGATTTTGGCTCTATCGATTTTCTTCCAAAATAGAACTGGCTTCACTGCCTGAAGTTCGGACTTTTGTTAAGGGAGTGCTGCATAGTCAGCCCCCGTTTGTGCCTCAAGTGGCACCGTGGGATGTCAACGTGGTGTTGGATTTCCTGAAGTCGCATTGGGTTGAGCCACTTAAATCCGTGGAGCTACAATACCTCACGTGGACAGTGGTCATGCTGTGAGCCGTGGCGTCGGCCAGGCGTATATCAGAATTGGCGGCTTTGTCATACAAAAGCCCTTATCTGTATTTATATGGATAAGGCGGAATTGAGGACTCGTTCCCAATTCCTTCCTAAGGTGGTATCAGTTTTTCATGTGAACCAACCTATTGTGGTGTCTGCGGTTACTTGGGACTTGGAGGATTCCAAGTTACTGGACGTAGTCAGGGCCCTGAAAAGTATATGTTTCCAGGACGGCTGGAGTCAGGAAAACTGACTCGCTATTTATCCTGTATGCACCCAACAAGCTGGGTGCTCCTGCTTCTAAGCAGACCATTGCTCGCTGGATCTGTAGCACGATTCAACTTGCACATGCTGCGGCTGGACTACCGCACCCTAAATCTGTAAAAGCCCATTCCACAAGGAAAGTGGGCTCTTCTTGGGCGGCTGCCCGAGGGGGCTCGGCTTTACAACTTTGCCGAGCTGTTACTTGGTCGGGTTCAAACATTTTTGCAACAGTCTACAAGTTTGATACCCTGGCTGAGGAGGACCTAGAGTTTGCTCATTCGGTGCTGCAGAGTCATCCGCGCACTCCCGCCCGTTTGGGAGCTTTGGTATAATCCCCATGGACCTTACGGAGTCCCAGCATCCACTTAGGACGTCAGAGAAAATAAGATTTTACTCACCGGTAAATCTATTTCTCGTAGTCCGTAGTGGATGCTGGGCGCCCATCCCAAGTGCGGATTGTCTGCAATACTTGTTTATAGTTATTGCTTAACTAAAGGGTTATTGTTGAGCCATCTGTTGAGAGGCTCAGTTATATTTCATACTGTTAACTGGGTATAGTATCACGAGTTATACGGTGTGATTGGTGGGGCTGGTATGAGTCTTACCCGGGATTCAAAATCCTTCCTTATTGTGTCAGTTCTTCCGGGCACAGTGTCCTAACTGAGGTCTGGAGGAGGGTCTTGGTGGGAGGAGCCAGTGCACACCAGGTAGTCCTAAAGCTTTCTTTAGTTGTGCCCAGTCTCCTGCGGAGCCGCTAATCCCCATGGTCCTTACGGAGTCCCAGCATCCACTACGGACTACGAGAAATAGATTTACCGGTGAGTAAAATCTTATTTTTTTAAGGGTAAAGTCCACATATGGGAAAAACAATTTGTGGTTGTATATTTCTCCTTCTTGCATCAGTACTATTTACTCTCAGGGAGCACGCCCACCCTTTATTGTTGACCAATCAAGCCTACATAGGTGGTCATTATTTACATGTGGAGATTCCTGTCATTCATGCTTTTCATGTTTTGTGTCAGTGAGGGGGACATGTACTAAGCAGTGATAAAAGTGGATGTTAGCCAGTGGAGAAGTTGCCCATGGCAACCAATCAGCTGCTCTGCTAATTTTATAGTATGCAAATTTTCTCCTTCGTCCTAGAGGATGCTGGGGACTCCAAAAGGACCATGGGGTATAGACGGGATCCGCAGGAGACATGGGCACTTTAAGACTTTAAATGGGTGTGAACTGGCTCCTCCCTCTATGCCCCTCCTCCAGACCTCAGTTAGATTCTGTGCCCAGAGGAGACTGGTTGCACACTAGGGGAGCTCTACTGAGTTTCTCTAAAAAAGACTTTTGTTAGGTTTATTATTTTCAGGGAGCACTGCTGGCAACAGGCTCCCTGCTTCGTGGGACTGAGGGGAGAGAAGCAGACCTACTTCTGTGAGTTCAAAGGCTCTGCTTCTTAGGCTACTGGACACCATTAGCTCCAGAGGGTCTGATCACTTGGTGCGCCTAGCTGCTCGTTCCCGGAGCCGCGCCGCCGTCCCCCTCACAGAGCCTGAAGAGAGAAGCCGGGTGAGTAGTAGAAGCAAGAAGACTTCAAAGGCGGCAGAAGACTTCAGATCTTCCTGAGGTACCGCGCAGCGGTCGCGCTGCGCGCCTTTGCTCCCTCACACAGGCGGCACTATATGGGTGCAGGGTGCAGGGGCGCCCTGGGCAGCAATAAAACCTCACTTTTGAGACTGGCATGACAGTATACATTGCATAGGCAGATACAGACCCCCGCCAGTATAAATAAAAGCGGGACCGAAGCGCGCCATGTAGGGGGCGGGGCTTCCTCCTTCAGCTCTAACCAGTGCCAATTTCTCCACAGCTTGCTGCAGAGAGGCTGCTCCTGGCCCTTCACTGCTGTACACAAGTAACAGGGTGCACGAAACGAGGGGGGGGGGGAACGAAAATTTGGTGTTGATTACTTGGTATAAAAGCGCTTACAGGTCTGGGGCATTATTTAATTCCTTCAGACCGGTGAGGCGCTGTGTGTGAGCTGGCAAACTCCTTTTCTGTCTCTCTGAAGGACCTTCCTGTGGGTCTGTCCCCTATAGCCCAGGGTGTTTGGGGGTGTCGGTAGGCGTGTGTCGACATGTCTGAGGTTGAAGGCTCTTCCCAGGAGGAGGCTGGTGTGGGAGCTGAACAGTGTGTGGGAGTGACTCCGTCTGCACCGCCGACTGCTGATTGGGTAGATATGTGGAGTGTTTTAAATGCAAGTGTGGCTTTATTGCATAAGAGGTTAGACAAATCTGAGTCTCAGAACCAAGCATTGAGACAATCCATGGGAGATGTTTTGTCACAATCTCAGACCCCCTCAGGGTCACAGAAACGTTCATTTACCCAGATAGCAGACACAGATACAAACACGGATTCCGACTCCAGTGTCGACTATGATGATGCCAAGTTACATCCTAAGGTGGCTAAGAGTATTCAGTACATGATTGTGGCAATTAAAGATGTGTTACATATCACAGAAGACCCCACTGTCCCTGACACAAGGATCTGTATGTTTAAGGGAAAGAAACCTGAGGTAATGTTTCCTCCCTCTCATGAACTGAACGCTCTTTTTGAAAAAGCTTGGGAGTCTCCTGACAAGAGACTGCAGATTCCCAGGAGGATTGCTATGGCGTATCCTTTTCCCTCGCAGGATAGGTTACGGTGGGAATCCTCACCCACGGTGGACAAAGCTCTGGCGCGTTTGTCCAAGAAGGTGGCGCTACCGTCCCCTGACACGGTGGCCCTAAAGGATCCTGCGGATCGTAAGCAGGAAACTACCTTAAAATCTATTTATGTTACTACGGGTACACTGCTCAGGCCGGCCGTGGCATCGGCATGGGTGAGTAGCGCTATTGAAAGGTGGGCAGATAACTTGTCATCTGACATAGACACCCTGGATAGGGATAGTGTGCTTTTGACGCTGGGTCACATCAGGGACGAAACGATATATCTAAGGGAGGCGGCGAGAGATATTGGCCTCTTGGGATCAAGGGCCAATGCCATGGCAATCTCGGCTAGGAGGACGTTGTGGACTCATCAATGGAATGGTGATGCTGACTCTAAAAAGGCTATGGAGGCTCTGCCCTTCAAAGGTGAAGTTTTGTTTGGTGAGGGCCTCGCGGACCTGGTTTCTACAGCTACCGCGGGTAAGTCTTCTTTTTTGCCTTTTGTCCCTCCACAGCAAAAGAAAATGCCTCAATACCAGATGCAGTCCTTTTGGTCTCATAAATTCAGGAAAGGACGTGGATCTTCCTTCCTCGTGGCCAGAGGTAAGGGAAGAGGAAAAAGATCGCCGGCTGTGGCTAGCTCCCAGGAGCAGAAGTCCTCCCCGGCTTCTACCAAATCCACCGCATGACGCTGGGGCTCCGCTGCGGGAGTCCGCACCGGTGGGGGCACGTCCTCAGCTCTTTCGTTCAAGTCTGGGTTCGCTCGGGCCTGGATCCTTGGGTGCTGGAAATTGTGACCCAAGGATACAAACTGGAGTTCCAAGACGTGCCTCCACACCGATTTTTCAAATCGGCCTTACCAGTTTCTCATCCAGAGAGAGAGGTAGTGTGTGCTGCAATACAAAAGTTGTGTCAACAGCAAGTCATTATCATGGTTCCCCTGTTACAACAGGGGAAAGGGTTTTATTTAACCCTGTTCGTGGTCCCGAAGCCGGATGGCTCGGTCAGACCGATTCCGAACTTAAAATCCCTCAACCTGTATTTAAAAAGATTCAAATTCAAGATGGAATCTCTCCGAGCTGTGATCTCCAGTCTGGAGGGAGGGGATTTTATGGTGTCAGTCGATATAAAGGATGCATACCTACATGTCCCCATATATCCTCCTCCTCAGGCGTTCCTGAGGTTCGCTGTTCAGGATTGTCACTACCAATTTCAGACATTTCACCAAAGTACTGGCAGAAATGATGGTGCTCCTGCGCAAGCAAGGGGTCACAATTATCCCATACTTGGACGATCTCCTGTTAAAGGCGAGATCCAGGGAGCAGTTACTAAAAAGCGTTGCGCTCTCCCTGAAGGTGCTGCAACAACATGGATGGCTCCTAAATTTACCAAAGTCGCAGTTGATTCCGACAACTCCGCTGTCGTTTTTGGGCATGATTCTGGACACGGAACTGCAGAGGATCTTTCTCCCGTTGGAAAAGTCTCAGGAACTCCAGAACATGGTCAGGGAACTTCTGAAACCGCCAAGAGTGTCGATTCATCACTGTACTCGAGTGCTGGGGAAAATGGTGGCGACCTACGAGGCCATTCAGTTTGGCAGATTCCATGCAAGAACTTTTCAGTGGGACCCGCTGGACAAGTGGTCCGGGTCCCATCTGCACATGCACCGGAAGATAAGCCTGTCCCCCAGGGCCAGGGTTTCTCTCCTGTGGTGGCTCCAAAGTTCTCACCTTCTAGAGGGTCGCAGGTTCGGGATCCAGGATTGGGTTCTGGTGAACACGGACGCGAGTCTCCGAGGTTGGGGAGCAGTCACACAGGGACAAAATTTCCAGGGAAAATGGTGAAGCCAGGAAGCTTGTCTGCACATAAACGTGCTGTAGTTAAGGGCCATCTACAACGGCGTTCGGCAAGCGGAACATCTTCTTCGCGACCTGCCCGTCCTGATTCAGTCAGACAACATTACAGCCGTGGCGCAAGTAAACCGCCAGGGGGGAACAAAGAGCAGAGCGGCGATGGTGGAGGCCACCAAGATTCTTCGCTGGGCGGAAAAACATGCTAGCGCTCTGTCAGCGGTCTTCATTCCAGGAGTGGACAACTGGGAAGCAGACTTCCTCAGCAGACACGATCTCCATCCAGGAGAGTGGGGTCTTCATCAAGAGGTCTTTGCAGAAGTGACAAGTCGTTGGGGACTTCCTCAAATAGACATGATGGCGTCTCGCCTCAACAAGTAGCTTCAGACATATTGTTCCAGGTCGAGGAACCCTCAAGCAATAACAGTGGACGCACTGGTGACCCCATGGGTGTTTTCAGTCGGTCTATGTGTTCCCTCCACTTCCACTCATCCCAAAGGTGATAAGGATCATAAGAAGAACAAGTGTTCAGGCGATACTCGTTGTTCCAGATTGGCCACGGAGGGCCTGGTATCCGGATCTTCAGGAATTACTCACAGGAGATCCCTGGCCTCTTCCTCTAAGAGAGGACCTGTTACAGCAGGGGCCGTGCGTGTTCCAGGACTTACCGCGGTTGCGTTTGACGGCATGGCTGTTGAACTCCAAATCCTAGCAAGAAAGGGTATTCCCGGGGAAGTCATCCCCACTCTACTTAAAGCTAGAAAGGAGGTAACGGTGAAGCATTATCATCGTATTTGGAGAAAATATGTGTCTTGGTGTGAATCCAAGAAGGCTCCTACGGAAGAATTTCAGCTGGGTCGTTTTCTCCACTTTTTGCAAGCAGGTGTGGATGCGGGCCTGAAGTTAGGCTCCATTAAAGTGCAGATTTCGGCCTTATCAATTTTCTTTCAAAGGGAATTGTCCTCACTTCCAGAAGTACAGACTTTTGTGAAGGGTGTGCTGCACATCCAACCTCCCTTTGTGCCCGCAGTGGCACCGTGGGACCTTAACGTGGTGTTACAGTACCTTACGTCACATTGGTTTGAACCTTTACAAAAGGTTGAGTTGAAATTTCTCACTTGGAAAGTAGTCATGCTATTGGCCTTGGCGTCCGCAAGGCGGGTGTCCAAATTGGCGGCTTTGTCTTACAGAAGCCCCTATCTGATTTTCCATGTGGATAAAGCGGAATTGAGGACTCGTCAACAATTTCTGCCTAAGGTGGTTTCGTCGTTTCACATGAACCAACCTATTGTGGTGCCTGTGGCTACTGAAGCCTTGGCGGATTCCAAGTCTCTTGATGTGGTCAGAGCTTTGAAAATTTATGTCGCCACAACGGCTCGTGTTAGGAAAACAGAGGCGCTGTTTGTCCTGTATGCGGCCAACAAGGTTGTCGCTCCTGCTTCTAAGCAGACTATTGCACGCTGGATCTGTAATACGATTCAGCAGGCTCATTCTACGGCTGGATTACCATTACCAAAATCCGTGAAAGCCCATTCCACTAGAAAGGTGGGCTCATCTTGGGCGGCTGCCTGAGGCGTCTCGGCATTACAGCTTTGCCGAGCAGCTACTTGGTCGGATTCAAGCACTTTTGCAAAATTCTACAAGTTTGATACCCTGGCTGATGAGGACCTCATGTTTGCTCAATCGGTGCTGCAGAGTCATCCGCACTCTCTCGCCCGGTCTGGAGCTTTGGTATAAACCCCATGGTCCTTTTGGAGTCCCCAGCATCCTCTAGGACGAAGGAGAAAATAGGATTTTAATACCTACCGGTAAATCCTTTTCTCTTAGTCCGTAGAGGATGCTGGGCGCCCGTCCCAGTGCGGACTCTTATCTGCAGTAATTGTAAATAGTTATTGCTTATGTTACACAAAGGTTGTGTTTTGGTAAAGGTCAGCCTGTTGCTGATCTCTTTGGTTCACGCTGTTAACTGGTTTTAGTTAAATGCCATGTTGTACGGTGTGTTGTGGTGTGAGCTGGTGTGTATCTCTCCCTTAGTTTAACAAAATCCTTTTCCTCGAAATGTCCGTCTCCTCTGGGCACAGTTCCTATAACTGAGGTCTGGAGGAGGGGCATAGAGGGAGGAGCCAGTTTACACCCATTTAAAGTCTTAAAGTGCCCATGTCTCCTGCGGATCCCGTCTATACCCCATGGTCCTTTTGGAGTCCCCAGCATCCTCTACGGACTAAGAGAAAAGGATTTACCAGTAGGTATTAAAATCCTATTATAATTGTACATCAATGCTGATTGGTTGCTATAGGCAACTTCTCCACTGGTTTACTTCTCCACTTTTATCACTGCTTAGTACATCTCCCCCTAAAATCCTGTGCTATTTGCTGTTTGACTGTCTCACCCTGCCCCTTTACCCGCAGTGATCATTGTAATGGGTTTTGTAAGGGACTGTTTGCACTGTCTTACAGATGCTGTTTTATGATGATTCCTCTTTGCCATAGTATGGTGTTTTCACACTAGCGCCCTGATGATATTCAGGTGTTTTTGTTTTCGGAGCTTTGACTTTTATAAAGCTATGTATGGGTTCATTTGTTGTGTGGCTTACTGAAACAACTGTTGGGTCTGACTCTTATCACATCTCCCAACAGGATCTAGATGAGCAACAGTCTGCTGTGCTATACATTCATTATGTGGCAGTACATTTCCTACTTCTGAAAATAATCTTGGAATGCTGATTGTCAAAGTACATTTGGTCTGGATTTGATTGTATGTGTATGTAAGTAATCATCAGTGAGAACTGCTGCGTTTATTACGCTTTTATAGATGCTATTCAGAAGTTGGCTCAGCTACCTTTTTTTATGTACGTTTTGTCATTTTTTTTTCCGTTAAAGGTGAATTATTTTATTATGCTGTATTGTTCTTTATTCACATTTTGATATGATCCCTGAGATCTCATCCTATAAGTTGCTGAGACTTATACCAGGACCTATAACTTTGAAGTTACCGCCACATATAGGATTCACAGGACAGCTTTTTTGTTTTCATCATTTGGTACGTGGGCACTGGATGCCATTCAACACTATTTATATTCTATTATAATTGCGGCACCATATGGGTGCCTTATATTAAATTTTTCAGACATATGCCCTCCCCCCCACACACACACACGAGTAATTATAACTCCTCAGATTTTCAGCTATATGTAGCCAAAGAAATATAAGATGTATCTCAAAGTAATGTTCAATGCTATCTTAAAACATCTTTTATTTTTTCGCTTTATTCTTCCATAAAAGTATTTTAGTTGTGCAGTGATTGATATTCGTCATGGTTCCAACTATGATGGTGTTTGTATGTTCTCCCCTTGTATTTGTGAGTTTCCTTCGGAAGCACCACTGCCATACCACAGCCATAAAACATATTTGTAGGTTAATTGAATTCTACCAAAAATTACCCTGGTGTGTTTGGGTGGCACAGAATGTAGACTTAGCGCAACTGGGACAGAGTATGTTAAGAATGATTAAACATTCTCTGATGCATGGCTGTAACTTGGGGGGGGGCTAAGGGGGCATGTGACCCGGGCGCCGGTGTTGAGGGGCACGCAATTTGCATCCACCCTGATTGGCACCGACCTACCGCTGCAGCAGTTGATGCCGGAGACATAGATCACAGGTGCAGGCAGCATGTCCGAGTCTGCCCTTCATGTGCTCCGCCTCCCTCATCTGACTGCAGCGGGACTTACGGGTATAGGAGGCAGCTGTGGAGGGACAGCGGGAAGCGCAGTGAAGAGAATGAATGAGAAGGAAGGGTTCCCTCCTGCTGCCTTCCACGGACTTTCCTCTCAACTGCTGCTGTATGAAGCCCTCCTAATGCCGGGGCTTCTGTCCAGATTCTCCTGCGGCTCTATCTCACGATGTGTGCACGGCCTGCTTTGCTGCCTGATCGGGGTTGGACATGGATCCATCGCTCGGGTTTCCATGAGGTAGCCCGCAGTCCTCTCTGCATTCTCCTGCTGTACTGTGCTTTGGTGGTGAGTCTCCAGCCCCTGTGGCTGCCCCCAGTTTTCGCTGTTAGTGTTTGTGTTACTGGACTGCCTTGTAGATGTAGCGTGAGAATTGAGGCACCATTTTGAGGCAGCCACCTTTGTGATCTGGTTGCTGCTCTGAAACCCCTGTGCCTCCCCACCTAATACACTATATTTTTGGGCCCAAGCTGCTGAACCCCACTGGATCCTAATTGCTTTCCTCACAGCTGCAGTTGGGGAGGAGGGGGGGGGGGGGGGGGGTGAAGTGTAGCATATAGGGTATTTAGTGTAGTGCAGTATATAGGGGCATGTTTTGTGGTGTGATACAGTGTATAGTGATGCAGTGCCGCGTATGGGGCATGTAGTGCAATGATTTAGTGCAACGTATGTGGACACACAGGGGGGCACGGAATAGGATATGCTGCTGGGAGGCCATGTGACAGAAGCGGGAGGGGGGCGCCAAATTCCTGCTTTGCCACGGGTGACGAAAATCCTAGTTTCGGCCCTGCCTGATGTCATTCGTATATAATAAATAAAGGATAACAACATAACATGTATATTTCAAATATTGAAAATGGACCAGTTATTGAACTAGAGCACACTGTGATAATTACCATTTGCAGTACAAAGCCCAATGACTAATCTCATAAAAACGTACTTTTTTTTTTACATCATAAATTGTTCCATTTACCGCCCTGCAGAGAAATTTATCAAACATTCGAATTGTTGCCCATTTTGCAGCCACCTCACAACACTATTCATTTTCTCTCCAAGCTGCCAAATTGGTTTTCCAGCAATTTAGACAGTGTAAACTCGAACTGTTGACCAGCGATGTTTGGAGTTTTCTAAATTCCATACAGGTTATGGAAACTACTGTTATTAATGTATGAAACAGATCCTCATTCCCATTCAGTTATGGCCCAAGCTACAGTAGTTAGCATCAGTGGGTGGGACTAGACAAACGTTTGGGCTGTCACACTTACGGATGCTCCCCATGATGGCCCAGACCGGAGGGTACCAGAAAAAATAAAATAAAAAATAGTGTCTTCATAGAATTAATAATAAGGAACAATGCCAGTAAATGCCATAACTGTGTATAAGCACAAGGACTTGGGGGCTCCACCGTCACTACCCCATGGCAGAGCTAGATTATCATTTTATGGGGCTCTAGGGAAGTAAAGATTGAGGGACCCTCCACCTTTGATCCACCCCTGCACTGTCATTATACAGCTTGTGTACGTTTATTAGCATTAATCCAACTCCACTCACTCCTCCACTAACTCCACTCAAACCTCCACCCTCGTCTACTTTTCACTCACATTTTCCCATTCCTACATACACTCACTCCTCCATACCTTACTCAACCATTTAACCAAAATCAACACACTGCCACCCTATCACCACTTATACCTCCACCACCATTAACCCTTACACCTACCCTAACTCCACCACCATTAGCCCCCACACCTCCCTCAACTCCACTCACACCTCCACTGCCATTAGATCTTACACCTCCACAATTCTAATAAAATAATAAAAGAGGATGAGATCTCGTGGTGCACTCCAGGAACTAATTAGTGCTTGGCTCTGCTGATATGTACTTTGTATTTATATTATAGAAAACATAACTTTTAATTCATTTTTATATTAAAAATTAGTAATTTATATACCAGTATTTATTCTGTGGCATTCAATTAGGCCTTATGAGGACTATTAAAACATAAGTTTTGAAGAAAGTGATCAAAAAATATAATGATTTGTCGCAGTATTCTTTATTGTCTCTATAATTTCTGTATTTCCAGTATGCTGTGGAAATTGGGTGTGAGAGTGAGTAGTTGGCACTTATATTCATTTATTCAAGATATTTATAGTGCTCATATCTCTCATCCTGGACTGCTTGCTGTAGCTCAGTGTGATATTCGTGTTTCTATTCACAAATACCAGCTAGAACAAAGTGGTGTTGTATTCTTTAAGGCTTTTTCTATTATTATTCCTCTAGATGCTTTTACACGAGAACACTTTATCTTATTGCCGCTCTGTCTATATCTGGCAAATTACTTGCAACAATGTCTGTTAGTTTTTTGTTGTATATTTATTCTCTGAGTATATTAACGTTGCATATTCATTCTTTGTCTGTGTATATTAACCATCATGACCTCTATTCATATTCCTTTACTCCATTCATATGTATACACATCTTATTTCTTTCAACAATTATTTCCTATGATATGGATTTTGTGTGTATTGATAACCTAATGTTACATCTGTCTGGTGTATCACAGGGTTTATGCAGATGGGCTCCGGTATCTTTTCCACTGTTCTTTTACTGTATGGTAATGTTCCTTACACTTGCACACTGATCCTGGGTGCCCCTATGCACGATTGCGCACAACATATTTTACATATACCTTTTTTGTGACTATATGAATAGAATCAATTCTCCCACTTAGCGGATAGTGTATTATTATGTGATGTGTTAGGCTGACTGTTTGGGTGTGTAATGGGGTGTATAACCCACTTATTTAGTAATCCATCACTCTCCTATTGTATTTGAATGCTATGCCCTGATAATTAGCCAATACAATATGACGTCCTGCTACCAGCGCTAGGAAGGGAATTGAAACAGGAGCATCTATACTTGCCTATGCCGAGGTCCTGCTAGAAATACACACACAGTAGTTGGGCACCAGTGGAGCCGTATAACGGCATTTACCAGCGGATGCTGGAAGAATAACCTTGTTATGGCAATCAACCAGTAAAATAAAGAATCCAGCTAACCGGTGAATATACGTATACCTTAAGAATACAAAGCCCATGTACCTATACAGGAAATTGGCTAATTATCAGGGCATGGCATCCATATACAATGTGGGGAGTGATGGATTACTAAATAAGGGGTAGAGTGGGACCCCAGCATAGGTAGATATATGAGCACAGGTTTCAAGAGCTTTCCTAGCACTGGTAACAGGATGTCGTAATGTATTCACCTATATGTGAAATTGGCTAATTATCAGGGCACACCTCTGCCACTCCACTCACACCTCCACCAACATTAGACCTCACACCTCCCCAACAATAGCCCTCACACATCCCCCTAACTCCCCCAACATCAGTTCTCACATCTCCCCCAAATCCATTCACAATTCTGAACCAACTATACTTACCTCTCCCTCACTGCTCTGCTCCACCCACCAGCAGCAGTCAGGGAGCATCAACTATTAACCTGACACTGCAGCACTGATTTTACCTTGGCGTTGCAATTGGGGAACAGGACATGCCCTTCATCCAGATCTTAGTTCAGGAACTGTCGGTCTCTGTGGCAGCCTCACCCTCTGGCTGTGATTGGTCAGCAGGTGGTCTCTCTGACCACGCCCTCACCCCTGCTGGCTGCTGCACATCCGGGAACTTCACTGCAGCAGCCAGGCAACTTCTCAGAAAGTGACTACAGCACTGTGCAGCCAACTTCTGGGGGTCACTGTGTGGGCAGCGGGCATAGAAGCACACAGCGAGTTTATAGGTATGTGCATGGTGCAGACTGACACCAGGCCCCTTAGGACTACTGGGCCCTCTCCATCCGACTGTACCACTTAGTTGGTAATCTGGCTATGCCCCGCGTTTCCTGCATTTGTGTTGCAGATTGCTTGGAATGGCAGACAGTAGCGCTACTGCAGAGCCACCCTGCAGCCTGTGGAGCTGCCCGGGGCGTTCTTAGGCATCATGCTAGCAGCTCTGTTATGGGACTGGTGCCATCATATGTACTATTTAAACTACTCATGCCCCCTTTGTTAAAGTCAGAGATATATATTTTGGCAGAAGATTTTTTTTTCTTCCTATGGTATTTCTAACTACTTACCTAGAATTTTTTTCTTTGTTGATCTGTGGTGCTCAATCCATTGGGGAGAAAAGCTCCATAGTAGAAACATGGATTGCTCCCTGGAAACTCCCATCACAAATGAATTAATGTAACTGGTAAGCCCACCTACTTAATAGATGTCCAATCAGGAGTGGCAATAGAGATGAATCACATCCATAATGTCCTCTACTAATTGTAGCTAAAAATACCATTTCATGTAAGATACAGTAGGCTTCCTATCCAGTTTCCATAATGTAACCACCATTACAGTAAAGATGCTCATGATCCCATCTTTGTAACATTGGTGACTCTCTGCTCTCTATGTATCGCCCTTCGCATGTATCTCAAACTTATTTCTCCTTTGCAGTCACTGCTTGGTATTTCCTGCTCCTTCTCGGCTCTAAATATAGTTACTACAACCGCCTAGGTTCTAAATTTATCTATATGAAATTTCATCTGCCATGCCGCGGTTCAGTTTATTCATTTGCACTATCGAGATCTTTTTTTAAAGTTCAGCTCCCCATAAAAAAAAATCTTATTCTCCTTTGTCAGATATGAAGCTATGATAAAAATAGGCAGATGGGTCCCCCTTTTCACAAGAAAGGAGCTGCTAAAAATTCTCCAAGTGTTATCAATCCCTGGTAATATGAAATCACAATAAAAAAACAAACGAACTAAAGCTATGATGACCGGTACTGCCCACTGATACTATGCAGTCTATAATTATAAGAAAGAATAGTTTATCAACTTAATTCCTTTTAAGACAAATATGATGTTTCCAACATCTGGACCATCGGGTTTGTTTCAAGCAGTGAAAAGAGTGTAGAAGTGGCCTAGTGGAGAAGTTGCCCCTAGCAACTGTAGATGTACTTGCATTTGTCCTTCTTTATAAATACAGACAAATGGGGAATTCAAACATAAAGAGCGTCCACTGGTGCAATTCAGTTGTTCCCCTTATCGCTCACATGTTTCTTATGCATGCTCATTAGTACTGGGTTTAGCTGTGTAAAGCTGCTAAACCCATCTAAATTCTGGTTTCCGTGCCCAAATCATGTCGTTTTCGCACCTTTTTAGCTCACACCTCAGGAGGCTGTGAGCTGAAATGTGTCCCCTTGCTGTATGTGTGCACCGACCGGAGCAACAATTGAATTGCTCTATCAGGCGCCATCTAGTGGCAGGTGGAGTGGGGTGGGTTATGGACAATTAAATTCCCCACAAAAAAAATATATATATTTTGTTTTCTCCATCTTCCCGAATTATATTTCTGATGTTAAAATGTAATGGTCCAATAGTGTAATTATATTTTTTTTGTGGTCTATGTACTTGTAAACTGTTTTGGGATTAAATTGCTTTTGCAGTCCATTATTGAACTCTAGTCTTCGCTAAGTTTATTTCTCTAAGCTTATTTACTTTTTTCCTTATTCACTACATGACTTTTATTTCCACATTGGCTCTCCAGTGTCTTCTAATTGTAACAATTTAAATGTTCTATTTTTCTTTTATTGCCTCCAGTATTCTTAATTGAACGGCATTGTTTGCCTTGTTTTTCCTAGAAAAATTGTATGCTACACTATATTATTACTAAACTTTGATTTGTTAAAAATAAGAAAAAATAAAAAAATTTAGTCATTATGTATCACAAATCACTTTCTGAATGCGATACAACCCGCCACTTACGGCATTTATAGCTTCATTTATTAATGCTGTATGCATGTAGATATGTATATATAAATGCAAAGGACAGCATGGAGGGAAACAGAAAGCCAGAAACTAACTTAAAAAGTTCAGTGAACAAGATCCCTTAAAAGCATAGAGTAATGATATGAGTCTCTGATGAAACTACTGCATGAAAATTACTTAATAAATGAAATACAATTTTTAAAATTCTGTTCCAAATTAAATATTTTTTTATTTTTATTAATTTGATGGAGAAGTGCAATTCTAAATACGGAGTTCAGCAATACAGTTGTACTATTATATTTCAGTAAACACGTCTATGTTATTCATGTATACGTTTCACATTAATATGGTAGAGGTACAGAATAGCATCTTTCTAGCATTTCCAGTATGGGATCGGTATGGGATCCCGGCGGTTAGGAGGCTGACCGGAATCCCAGCAGCATGTCCACTTGAGGGCTTGTGGCACTCGCCACGCATTGGGCCCGGTGGCGAATTCCCCCTCGGGTGGTGGCGTGGACCACGACCCAAGGGTGAATACCGGGCTTGTGTCAGTATTCCAACTGCTGCATTTCTTCGGGTGTCGGGATTTCGGCTGTCTATATAATGACCGCCGGGATCCCGACAGCCAGGATGTTAACCGCATCCCACCAGTAGGTGCTAGAGCATTACAGGATACTGTTTTGTTTTTGTTTTTTCTCCATTTATAAAGTTTTTTTTAAATAGCACTGAATAATCTTGATGTGACTGTAGCAGGATGAATCAATCATGTAAACTTTCAGACATTTACCATAATACATTTGTCTTGCCATATATATTAAAAAGAATTCTATGTGGCTGTAATGTGCTATATATGGGAAGAGCGGTCCCTGCAGGTAAGTATTCCTGCATACCGGTGATCACAGAAGCTGGTATGCGGACGAAAGAGGACGGAATCTTCAATACAGTTCTTATATCTCGTAAAGTAGTGTTATAATGCAAAACCATTTAAAGTAGCACCATCACAATATAATATTAATTTTCTAATTATCATCATCTATATACATATAAATAATAAATGTTCTAAAAGATATTTCAAAAATGATAGTGTATTTTTAGTTTTTATGTTTCGTTCTAATAGTTGTGTAGGCCTTATTTTATTAAGAAATACCTAACTCTGTTTATTGTCTACTATTTATTATGTTGCTATATTTGCAGATCCTGGCCATATGAAAATATGCAAGTTTGAAAATTGCAACCTTTAGTTTTAGTTCATATTACGCAACTTATTAAAAAAATTAAGTCAATCTTAAAACTGATTTAAAAAAAAAATGCTACAACTAAATTAATATATTTATATTTAAAATATATTGTTTTAATGTAGCAACCATATTACCTGTATCAAATCATATATGTAATGTTTGTAATGTGGCATGTACTAAAATATAAAACACTGTTTTGGAACATACCAATTTATAAGCATCATCTCCCTGTTTTTGCTGTTTTTTTGGCTCATTCCCAAGTGCATTGTGAGGAAATACAATGTTATTACTCTCTTTTATCTTTAGGGCTCATATGAGTTTTATATATGACATCTACCATTGTTTTAGTCTATTTTGTTTATCTGCTCCGGACACAACTGGCCTGACAAATCCAAAACTATACAGCTTCTTTGTGTATGGTATGAATGCACCTTGTCATGTTGAAGATTTAAACTGATGGAAGGGTCCACACAGCTTGAAGCTCAGTGAGCTGCAGTAGCTACATGACAGTAACTGGCACTGTATTATACAATAAAGTCATGTCAGCGCTTTCCATGAAATGAAAGTGCTAGAACAGCAGATGTACTGATTATTTTAATTGAAGAAATTTAAAGGAAAAGCTATTTAGTGCATTTTAATACATTATTTTAAGAATACTTTTAACATAACATGTGAAAGCAACTAATTCAGCCTAATAAAAGAAAGCATTCTTTGGGGGGAATTCAATTTGTTTCATCCCGTAGCTGCCACTAGATGGCACCCAATGGAGCAATTCAATTGTTGCTCCATTTGGGCACGCTAAGCTGCAGGAGACACATTTCAGCTGGCGAGCTGAAATATACAACAAGTGACCCAAACAGCACTTTTCACTTTGTGCCCTGCATTTTGGTTGGCCTGTCTGCTAGTGATCAGCGCTTTTAAAGAATCCCCTTTCACTTTAGAAGGGAGATTGGGCATGCAAAACAATTAATTCGCCCCCACTGAGCATAAATGGTAGCAATATGACAATCTTTACTAATTACTGTTTAAATCTGAATTATAAGCAGAGATGCTCAAATTCTGATCTGCAAGAACTAGCTCTGCACTTCTCTACATAGCGCTCAAGAACCCTAACAAAATGCACACGCCTTATTGACCTGTTAGGCCTTAAATTAAGCCAAATAAAAACAATTTCCGCATGACCCTTCTAACACTCGGGGTGCTATGCCTACTCCCAACAACCCTGGGCTTCTCTAAGCAGTTGACTGAGCACCTGAAAATTAAAGATAATTAACTTTCAGCTTAATTATCACTGAAAATATGTGGGGGCAACTCAAAAGAAGCAGTGCATGAAAGACCTAAGAATATTTGTGTGTTAGAGGAATCCTGTAAGGAAGAGTAGGGAAGAAATCTTAAAGCAAAACTAGATTCTTTACTACTGTAGATCCAAGAGACATTGACTGGCAGGGTGCTCATGCCACATACTGTATACTAGTGATGAGCGAACCGAGTAAAACCGAGTAAAACCGAACCTCGCTCATCACTACTGTATACTGCTTTATTATTAATATATTTGCTGTCATTTAGTGTCATCCTATTAAATGTCGACCATAACATTGTCGATTTATTAATCCCCCCCCCCCCCCCCTCGTTACCTCGCCCCAATCAATCTCAGATTTTCAGTCACCTTGATAATTAATAATTAATCCTGTCTGTGACCACCATACTTAAACCATCACGGCACATGCACAGTGTGACCTAGACTTATGTGTAGACCTCTGAGATCGCTCAACTGCGAAAAACATGGGGTTGTATACGACTATGAATCAGGCCTTTTGCGTCAGGTTGTACTGAAAATGAGAATAAATGGTGAAAGACACTGGTGATGAGTCAGAGTTGTTCGCAATTGCGTCACAAATTACAAGTGCATTCACTAAAAAGGACAATTATTGCAAGCTTTATGCGGATCTGCACCCGTAGTGCATGTGCCAGGCTTATGTCTGCACCAGTAGTGCATGTGCCAGGCTTATGTCTGCACCAGTAGTGCATGTGCCAGGCTTATGTCTGCCCCAGTAGTGCATGTGCCAGGCTTATGTCTGCACCAGTAGTGCATGTGCCAGGCTTATGTCTGCACCAGTAGTGCATGTGCCAGGCTTATGTCTGCACCAGTAGTGCATGTGCCAGGCTTATGTCTGCACCAGTAGTGCATGTGCCAGGCTTATGTCTGCACCAGTAGTGCATGTGCCAGGCTTATGTCTGCACCAGTAGTGCATGTGCCAGGCTTATGTCTGCACCAGTAGTGCATGTGCCAGGCTTATGTCTGCACCAGTAGTTCATGTGCCAGGCTTATGTCTGCACCAGTAGTTCATGTGCCAGGCTTATGTCTGCACCAGTTGTGCATGTGCCAGGCTTATGTCTGCACCAGTAGTTCATGTGCCAGGTTCATGTCTGCACCAGTAGTGCATGCGCCAGGTTCATGTCTGCACCAGTAGTGCATGTGCCAGGCTTATGTCTGCACCAGTAGTGCATGCGCCAGGCTTATGTCTGCACCAGTAGTGCATGTGCCAGGCTTATGTCTGCACCAGTAGTGTAAGTGCCAGCAGGGGTGTCAGAACATTTTTAGGGGGGGGGGGGGGGGGGCAAGATATAATTTCGGTTTGGTGCCCCTAAATCTCTAAATGTCGCCACCTCTGTGTTATACCTCATAACAAAAATGGAGAGAGAGATGGAGAGAGACAAGAAGAGAGATGGAGAGGGAGAGACCTGGAGAAAGACACATGGAGAGAAAGAGATACATGTAGAGCGACATGGAGACAGAGAGAGAGAGGGGGTATATCATCAGCAGCAGAATGTGAGGTGCCCGGGAGAGCAGTTACATGGAGGTCTCCAGGAGGAGGCTGTATTGTCTCTCCGGCTAGGCAGCGGTTCTGCAGGGGCTCTGGTGGGCTCCCAGGCCATGGGCAGTGGTCCGGCAAAAATGTGGTGGCCATTGGGATGCTTGGGGGATGCTTGGGGGGACGGAGGGGAGGATAGGAAATGACAAGGTGGCTGATGTAGTACGGTGTGAGGCAGGGGCGTAAGTATAACTTTGTGGTAGAAAAAATTAAAGGGCCCCCCTACCCCCACTGTTGTCACTACAATACCCCTTTGGGGTGCAGGAGAGAGAGAGAAAAAGCGGATATCAGGGGGAGAGAGAGAAGCAAGAAAGAGAGGGAGGTCAGGGAGAGAGAGAAAGGTGAGAGGGAGAGTGTCAGGGAAAGAGATTCAGGGAGAGAGAGAGTGAGTGAGTGTCAGGGGGGAGAGGGAGAGACAGTGTCAGAGAGACAGAGACAATGTCAGGGGGAGAGAGAGATGGTGTCAGGGAGAGAGACTGTTAGGAGAGAGAGAGGGAGAGACAGTGCCAGGAAAAGAGATATACACAGCATAAGGGAGAGAGAGAGAGACAGTGTCAGAGAGAGAGAGAGACAGGAAGAGAGGGAGCAGGGCTGGCAGCAGAAATTTGGGGGCTTAGTAAATGGATATCTCTGGGGCCCCCATCAACCCCTCTCAATACACTTGCGCAAATATATATACTGGGTGCGTGTGTATATATATATATATATATATATATATATATATATATATATATATATATATATATAGTGTGTGTGTGTGTGTGTGTGTGTGTGTGTGTATGTGTATATATATTATATATATATATATATGTGTGTGTGTGTGTATATATATATATATACACACACACACACACACACACACACACACACACACACACACACACACACACACACACACACTATATGGGATACTGACACCGATATCCCGAACGCAAGTATAGTGGGTGGGTTAGGTGTAAGAGCCAGCCGGGGGGTTGTGGTTAGGCTGTGGGAGGGGAGGGGAGGTTAGGGTTAGGCTGCGGGGAGGGGAGGTAAGAGTCAGGCACCACCGGGGGGGGGGGGGGCAGTTAAGTTTAGGAACTAAGGGTGAAGGGTTAGGCTGTGGGGACAGGGGGTTAGGATTAGGTAAAACTGGGGGGAGGTAAGGGTTAGGCACTAAGGGGGAGGTTAGGGTTAGGCTGTGGGAAGGGAGGGTTAGGGGAGAGGGGCTAGCTTTCTTAATAAATATAAACCTGTTACCCGCAAT
This sequence comes from Pseudophryne corroboree, assembly GCF_028390025.1. Taxonomy (NCBI): domain Eukaryota; kingdom Metazoa; phylum Chordata; class Amphibia; order Anura; family Myobatrachidae; genus Pseudophryne; species Pseudophryne corroboree. The sequence goes on from NC_086445.1 coordinate 784,527,952, forward strand.
TATTAGGGATCTACTGAATGTACGAAGGAGGGATCACAGCAGGTACCTGCTGCGATCCGTCCATTGTCGCCCGCACCAGCATCCCTCACAGGTTTCTATGGGGGATGCGATGCTGCCTGGTTTACCAATATCCGGAATGCAAAGCATTCCCGATATTATTCCCCGCAGCTACTGCAATTTAGCCAATTTAGCCAATTGTAGCCTATGGGCTACACATCGTATTGCTGGCTCTGGAACCCTCCCCCGAAGTAACCTCTGTGCGTGTGTGGTCTAAGCTGACCGTGCATGCGCAGATGTCCCGGCAGACACCACAGCACATCCCAGGGATGGGCTCCTTTCGGAGCCCCTGTCCCTGCCTTTGCTGCATTATACATTCAGGGAGGTAAGATCCCTCCCAGGTCGCATTCAACATGCGATACATTATAAATGGGCCCCTAAGAGTTGGTCTCCACTGACAGAATTTATGTGCACTACATTTTCCAGCAGGGCAAGATAGAACTGCAGCTGCACTAAATCTATATGACACCAGTGGTCAAAGTGGAAATTTTGAAGTGTGGGTATGGAAAAGTGAAGGCTGTTATTAAGCGCACGCACTCCTGAAAAGGGGGCATGCCCTTAAGTGTAGTGTACCACACCATATACCCCTTATACACATTATTCACCACAATAGTAGAACCCCTTATACTATCTAGTACTGGTGCTCCTTACACATTATGCCACATAGAATGAGCCAAAATTCACACGTGATGAGCCAAAATTCACATTATGCCACATGGAATGAGCCAAAATTCACACACAATGAGCCAGAATTCACGTTATGCCACATGAAATGAGCCAAAATTCACACAGAATGAGACAAAATTCTAATTTTTCCACACAGTATGAACCAAAATTCACACAGAATGAGACAAAATTCTATTTTTTCCACACAGTATGAACCAAAATTCACACGGAATGAGACAAAATGCACATTATACCACACAGTATGAGCCGCAATTCAGGGACAGGGAGAGTGACCGAGGAACATAGGGACAGGGAGATTGACAGCAGGAACATAGGGACAGGGAGAGTGAAAGCAGGAACATAGGGACAGGGAGAGTGACAGCAGGAAAATAGGGACAGGGAGAGTGATAGCATGGACATAGGGACAGGGAGAGAGACAGCAGGAACATAGGGACAGGGAGATTGAGAGCAGGGACTTAGGGACAGGGAGAGTGACAGTAGGGACAGAAAGAGGAACAGCAATGACATACAGAAGGGAGAGAGAAAGGCAGCAGTGTAAAATTACCTAATCAGCAGCGGCGGTATGGAGGAGGCTGTGATTTGCGGCGTGGAGGATGAGGTGGTTGTGGTCAGCAGCAGTGCAGAGCTGGTTGTGGTCGGCGGCGGATGAGGAGGCTGTGGTCAGCGGTGTGGAGGCCGTGGGCGGCGGTGGGGAGGAGGCTGTGCTGTGGGAGTCGGCGGTGCCGAGCAGGAGGCTCTGGGCATGGGTGCGAAAGAGAAAGCGGGCTATATAAAATCTACCACGGACCGGCAGCCAATCAGGAGCGCATGCGCCTGATTGGCTGCCGGTCGTGGCAGATTTAATAGCGCTGAATTTGAAATACTGTGGCGGCGTGGGTCTCAGTCAGTGGTCGAAGTGGCGGTATGCCATACCGGTGTATACCGGCCCACTTCGAGCACTGTATGACATTCTGTGTAACAATCAGCATGAGACCACACATAGAGCAAAAAGGGTGGGGGTATGGCAGGTTGAGCAGACATGGACAAGTCGTTTAGTGAAGTGGTAGTGGTGTTAGCTTGCTGCGTGTGGGCTGGATGCTGTCAGTCATGTCTCAGGGCAGTGTGACTTTGAGGCTGTACCTTAGTGCAGGAGGATGGATTCCTCCTGTTGTTCTTCTCCTCATCTCTGTAATTGTGGCGGGAGGGTGGCGGGAAAGCAGGCAGATTGCTCTTGCGCTCTTAAACTGTCCGGCCTCGGCACTGAGGTAGCATCAACACACATTGCTGTCATGTCAGGAGGCGATTTTCCTGCTGGGCTCAGGGATGATCTGCTGCGCGGCGTGGAAACAGCATGGAAGAGCAGAAGCAGACCAGGTGACCGTGTAACAGGGGGGGAAGAAGTGGACGGTGAGGCACAACAATTTTTTTACTTTTTTTTTTAAAACTTAATTGGCTTACTTAAAAAAGTAGTAGTAAGCACTCGTTTTAGTTTTTTGTACCCCTATTCCTCGGGGCCCCTCTGAACTGTGGGGCCTAGTATAGTTGTCCCCTCCCTCTCACCAGTCCTGGAGGTAGACTGTAAAAACAGAGGGGAGAGAGAGGTGGAGAGAGGGGGGAGAGGGAGAGATGAAGCCAGCCCGAGATACTCTTCCTCTCTGCAGCAGAGCACAGGTATTTTATGGGGGCGGGCACTTCACTGCATTAGGACCCGCCCCTTAAATACCCAAAAATCGCGGCACTTCCACCAGGTGCTGGCCAGGGCAAGCAGTGTAGGGGCAGAGCAGGCTGGGCCAGGCTTGGTATATCTCCCCCTCCGTTACATCCTCCGTTTCTGCAGGGTCTTTTTCATGCTGGGGGGTGGAAGTGGAGCCACTGCGGGAGGAGGTGGTGCCATTGAGGAGTCCGGGACCACACACAGTCAGGCGGTGCGATGAGGAATCAGGAGGTACTGCTGCTGCACGCACGTCGGCTGTAAAGTGCAGCAGCGGTATTTCCGCTCCTCTACCTCAGTGTTGATTGGCGCCTCTCTCATTTTTGCGGGGGGCGAGTTGCCCCCTTGCCCCCCCCCCCCCATTCCGACGCCCCTGTGTGCCAGGCTTATGTCTGCACCAGTAGTGTATGTGCCAGGGTCGGCTCCTCCGGGCAGATTGTATATGCACTTACTTCTGCCTGTGTCTCGGTTTTCTGAGCTGGTCGATGCCTTGGGCAATATGATGGAATCTGCTAGGAGTATTGAAATATAAACTCCTTTGCCACTCCATAAGGGAAGTGCACAATCTGGGTACAGCCCTTCCTGCTGCACTGTGTGGAGGTGCTAGCTTTCTTGCATGCTGTGCAGAGCATCTCTACAGCCCGGCTCTCTGCTTTCCACACATCTGGGAAGAGGAATCCTTGGTTGTCCCTGCCCTGTTGCAGCACAGCGCTGGATAGTAGTAGGAAGTTATGATGGACGGTCAGCTTCTCGTTGGTGTTACGATGCAGCTCTCCATACTTGACTACTTCATTATCTGCACGCCCACAGAAAATGCATATTGGATCGGCTTCTTGTGATGAGCTTAAAGCAGCATCTCTATTTGGCTACCTCCCTTTTTTTTACTAGGGGAGGCCATGTTGCCTCCAATGAAGTCTTACAGTCTCTCAGATGCTTCACCAGTAGAGATTTAGAGAAAATGCTCTTTATAAGAAAAACAATGCTCCTTCCTAGGATTCTGTAAATCTAATGCAAGTCTCTACTAAGTGTGAGCTCCACTGCTATGGGCCAGTGTGACATCCCTGATTTGCATGGCCATGGCATGTCAGCCATCTGACTCGGGGTCTCCATCATGCATATGCAGGGACTCCATCACGGTGGTATGGGGAGTACCAGGGGCTGGCTGGGCAGGGGGGCAGGGTGCCATCTACCCCCCCTTCTTCAGGCCAGTGCATTTTAGTGTTCACAACAGGGGCTGGGTATGATATGCCAGCAGTCGGGATGCTGGCGGTCAGTAGACCAACTGCAGCATCCCAATGGTGAGAATCCCGAAAGGGACTAGAAAAGTTTACTTACCTTACCCCTATGCCTAACGCTCCCTTTCCGCAGCCTGAACCTAACCGTTTCCTCCCGCAGCCTAACCCTAACCCTCCCCAATGGTGCCTAAACCTAACCCGGGTGTGGATCATAGGTTCGACCACACTTAGGTTGACAGTCATTAGGTGGACCACTATTGGTCGACAGTGACTAGGTCAACACCTGAAATAAATCGACATGGAAAAAGGTCGACATGAGGTTTTTTTCAAAATGTTTGCGTCGTTTTCTTCGTAAAGTGACCGGGAACCCCAATTAGTGCACCGTGTCCCCTTGCATGGCTTGCTTCAGTCGTATGCAGGGACTCCATCACGGTGGTATGGGGAGTACCAGGGGCTGGCTGGGCAGGGTGCCATCTGCCCCCCACCCCTTCCCCAGGCCAGTGCATTTTAGTGTTCCAGGGCCATTTTTGCATTGCATTCCCTGTGAAAAGCTGGGCCCCAGGCTGAAAGATGCCAGCCAGCCCCTGGGGAGTACAGCAGTAAGGGGCCCAGACTGCCTGGGGGTGTGGCCAGGAACATAGCCTGTTTCATTTGTACTGGGTCCCATATTTCTTGGTGGCTGTGCTGTGCACATGTACTTGCTGTACATTGTGAGGCGATAGTGAGCTGTTTTTGTAAAATAAGCAAAGGAAAATAAGGTCAGGTCCATGAACTTTGTTTTCTCTTTCTGAAGTTATTGACAGTACAATTTACATGTATGCATGATGTTAAGCATATAGTAAGTAATACAGGTTGAATATCCCTTATCCAAAATGCTTGGGACTAGAAGTATTTTGGATATCGGATTTTTCCGTATTTTGGAATAATTGCATACCATAATGAGATATCATAGCGATGGGACCTAAGTCTAAGCACAGAATGCATTTATGTTTCATATACACCTTATATAGACAGCCTGAAGGTAATGATAACCAATATTTTTTATAACTTTGTGCATTAAACAAAGTGTGTGTACATTCACACAATTTTTTTATGTTTCATATACAACTAATACACACAGCCTGAAGGTAATTTAATACAGTATTTTTACTAACTTTGTGTAGTAAACAAAATTTGTGTACATTGAGCCATCAGAAAACAAATGTTTCACTATCTCACTCAAAAAAATCTGTATTTCGGAATAGTTCGTATTTCTGAATATTTGGATATGGGATACTCAACCTGTATTATAAATGTAAAATATATATATTATATAGTCTTCCTAATTGTTTGCAATATAAAGCTATGATTCAGTATCGCAATTATATCAACCTAGTGTTAAGTCTCTTTCAGGAGATGTGTGAGTGGTTTGAAGTGAGTATTTGTGTGTTACCTGACAAAAAACAGGTAGTATTTTTTTTCTGCTTGCAAATATAGTTTGTCCAGGTGTAACTTTGCACCATTTAGCTGGTCTTGCTACGGAGTCCTTTAGTATACTGTATATACAGCAATTCTAAAATTATATTAATATAAGTGTTTATTGCATTTATCATATACTACTGTTCTGCCAAACCTTAAAATGGCTAAAAGGATGTTCTTCTGGATTTGAAATTCTTATTATTAAGAATAATATTTTTAGTATTTAAATGGCTTTAGCTAGCGGTTTGAGAATATTTTCATATCAAGATGTTCCAGCATTCTACTTTTAAAGCTGTTTTTGCAAAACATGTTGAAAATGATCCTGCAAATATAAACCACACATTGCATTGCAGTTACAGTTGTTATTTAAGTTCACAATACCTAGTAAAACAATGGAGAAATAACATTTCAATTGCATCCCCCTTTGACCCAAACCATTTTGTCTTGAACAAAATCTGATTTAGCACATCTCTTTAGTTTCTTTTGTTAACACATTAGAAAGCTCCAGATTACAGGAATACCCTATGGGGTGCATTACATCTACATAACTTCCAGCGAGACAGTCCCGCTATTCAGACACTGTCCTGCTGTCCCCCACCCACAGCCCGCAGTGTCCGTGGGCTGGGGGCAGGTTGGGAGAGCCAGTGATCACCGCTATTCTGCTTTGCAAAGCAGCCGGTGATCACTGAATAGATGCACATGCATCTAAACAGTGCGGGGAGGTGAGTAGGGGGCTGCCCTGCGGCTCAGGGAGCGCTGGGCCCATCCTCAAAATGACGAAAACTATGGCCGCACAGCAAGTCCCCAGCCCTTCTCCTGAGGCCCCACCCCCTTCTCGGCCATAACTCTGCCTTCGGCGCAGCAAGTCCCGCTTCACAGGATACAGAAGTTATATGCATCTATACAAAGGTTTGGTCAGCTTCCAACCCTTTTGCTTGGGCTAGGATAATTACCATATCACTTCCTTCGGTATGTCACAAAACAAGGGCATTCCCAAAAATGGCATTTCCCTTATAGAATAAAATACTAATAAAAGTGCACAGTTCATACATTTAAGCATGCAAATCTGCAACTGCACACAGCACATTAAAAATAACATGTCAAAATACATTTCAAACATTTTCATCTGAAATCTGCTAACATATCCCTACAGGACAGACTGCAGAGCTGCACAGTAACTTAAATGCACTAGTTTTTATCTTAAAACATATACACACACATTGCCTCTAAATACACTAGCTGAAACTCCCATCTACAGAACAATGCTGTGTAGCAGCACCATGCAGAGGACAGCCTCACACTGCAGCCTTGGACTAAGCGTTTCCGGCTGCAGTGATGCACCTTGCCCCTGGCTAATACATTTACATTCCCCTTTGGGGCTCGCACATGTAGCGTCACAGCTGCTGGCTTGAACAAAAAGTAAAAACACTTTATTAAATATACATTTACAGTACATAGTGCCTAGCACCAGCACAAGGGATTAACCCCTCAGTGCCTTGGCTGCCACCTTGACCACATAGGCCAGGTCTTTGGCACAGTTATGCATATTCAAATAGATATAAAGTGATAGCTAATGGAAATAACACTTAATAACAACTGCTATTAATAGATCACGGACACTATCAGAAGGATAGTTAATAAGAATAAGTACCAATAGGGAAGTTCAGTGGATGTGATAGACATCTAATGATAGCAAGAATACTAAATTCAGTATTTAACTAAAGGTGATCTAAGAAGAGCACAACTGATAGCAAAGTACAGTAATAAGCAAAAAAATAAAATCAAACCGCTCCAAGGTCAAGGCAGGCGGCAAACAATCCGAGGTCAGGAACACAAGAGCAGAGAAGTACAATTGTAGCTGAAGCTATCACCTGCAATGAGCCCTCACTGCCTGTTTGTCCCAGCATGATCCAATAAGTGGATAAGTTTGTAATCAACAGAAGTGATTTGTTGTACAGCGAAAGCTATGCAACCATCCAGTACTCTGTTAAAAAAAAATAAAAAAATAGGGCTGGTGGTAATCTACTGTACATTCAAATAAGTTCCTTTGCTTTGTAATAGCACAAGAACAGTAAAGGGATGACTCAGGTGGTGAGAGTCCACCTGAGTCTGTGGTGGTCTGTTGTGGGGGATCTGGTCAGGATCCCTGGCAGTTAAAACACTGACGCCGGAATCCTGACACTGCTCGGAATGCCGGTGCCGTCATCCCGACAAGGATCACAATCCCGGTATCAGGATCCTGAACGAGAGTTTGCCGAAGCTGCGGGCAGGTGGACGTGGGGTAAGGTCGTTAGGTTTCGGCAGCTGGGGGAGGGTTACATCCAAGAAAGGGATGATTTGGGTTAGACCGTGGAGAGGGGGGGTTAGGTTTAGACACCCCAGGGGTGGTTATGGGGTGAAGCTGCGGGGGAGGGAGAGTTAGGTGGTATCCGGTCTCTAGGTCAACCACACTTAGGTAAACAGTCATTTGGTCGACATGCATTAGGTCGACATGGAAATGTTTTCACATTTTTATTTTATTTTTTCATTTTTTTTAACTTTTTCATACTTTACAATCCACGTGGACTACGATTGAGAATAGTAACCTGTGCTGAGCGCAGCGGGGCACCTTGCCTGAAGCATGGCGAGTGAAGCAAGCCATGCAAGGGGACACGGTGCACTAATTGGGGTTTCTGGTCACTTTACGAAGAAAACAACGCAAACATTTTTTTAAAAAAAACCATGTCGACCTTTTTCCATGTCGACCTTGTTCATGTCGACTTATTTCAGGTGTTGACCTAATCACTGTCGACCAATAGTGGTCGACCTAATGACTGTCAACCTAAGTGTGGTCGAACCTATGATCCACACCCGGGTTAGGTTTAGGCACCATTGAGGAGGGTTAGGGTTAGGTCTGCGGGGGGAAACGGTTAGGTTCAGGCTGCGGAAAGGGAGGGCTAGGGGTGCATTGGGGTAAGGTAAGTAAACTTACCTAGTCGCTTCTGGGATTCTCACCATCGGGATGCTGCAGTTGGTCTACTGACCGCCAGCATCCCGAATGCTGGCATATCATACCCAGCCCCTGTTGTGAGCCAACACCAGGTATATGTGGCCACAGAGGTGGCATGTCTAAAATTATTCTACACATAAAACCTCCCCACCTCCTTTGTCTGGAATAGCAATGCACTTACAGTAAGTGTTTGATGCACTGAGTACAGATTGGCTCAAAATAAATAGATTTCTAAAAAAGGTAGTAATCCAACACAGGTATTTTTGAACTTGCATACACTATGGACTATGCAATAATCGAAGGAAATGTATCAAGTCACTCATCCTTATTCCAACCCTTGCTGCTGGCTCCTCTAAGGATTGATGTCTGGTTACATGATAGATAAACTCTGATAATGTTACAGTGCAGGCAAATATCATAGTCTGTACCTGTCCACTACTAATCATTTATATTAACTCTGTAGATTATGCCAAGCAGGTTATGAGCTTGGCGTCCGTCCGTAATAATTGGAGATCCCTTATATATCACATATGTACCGCCCTCCCCGTCTCTCTCTCTCTCTCTCTCTCTCTCTCTCTCTCTATCTATCTATCTATCTATCTATCTATATATATATATATGCTTTTTTGTCATGTCTGCTGTACATATAAAAAAAAGTATTAAGCTTGAATATATTAGATAAAAATGCAGTCACTTCTAAGATTACTTTTTTAAAGTAACTAACAGCTAAGTTTGTTAAAACAATCATTAATGTAACCTAGAAACATAGTAGGGGGGAATTGTGCATATTTTGTCTGATCCACGCAAATCAGAACAACACATCGGCCGTATCGTGCAGTGTGTAAGACCAATTGTGTGCTCCCCCAGGTTGCATGCGAGGGTGTGTGATTGGCCCTGTGGCCAATGTGAGCTCTGTGATAATTACGCCATTTTCAGATAGCGTAATCACAGGGCTCACTGCGGATTCTGTACTCCTGCACAGCTTTCTCTGCCCGATGGACACACAGACTAGTCGCAGTGTTAAAAAAAAAAAAAAAGAAAGAAATACTTACCAGCACCCAGGAACTGGTGATCGGTGCTCCAGTGAGGGCTGCCGGTCATCGGGTCCTCCTGCACGGTTGCGCGACCCCCAGTGCAGTAAAGTGATGCTGTGAAGCGGCAACTTACTCTACAGCACCAGGGGTGACAGCAGGAAGAGGACCCAATCACCGATCCTTGGGTGTAGATGAGTATGAGCGGGGGGGATTTTGGGCGCAGCACATACTCGGGTATTTTTCACGTAAAATACCGCAATAATGCTGTGGAGTGCATTAATTCCTGCATGCAATTATTGATACACCCATGCGATGTAATCGATTTATTGCATAGCAGTTTGCCACAATTTTATCACATCAAATTTGCATCCTCAGATGCGGATGTTGATAAATCAGCCCTTAAGGGTGAGGGATAAGGTATTAGTCTTAGAGTGTTAGGAATAAGGGTGAGGGTTAGAGTATTAGTGTTAGGGTATTAGGATGAGAATAGCGGGTGTGTGTACAGATAAGGTCACCGAGGTCCAGCTGGGGAGAGTGTCCAGGGTGGAGAACAGGAGCCGTAGGGGAAAAACTTAAAACAATTAGAGGTGTATCGAGCAAGTGTTGTCTCCTTTTCAGTGTTCAAGCAGGGTGCCCAGAAACTTAAGTAGTGTCTGGGACATGCAGAAAGCAGGTGTTCAAATTGGAGAGAAGCCAAAGCGCAGCTTCTTCAAAGTAGTTATACAGTAGTAGAGATTTCAGACTGACTGCTATCCTGCTGTTTTCCTCCTGTTTAACTCATATACACACACACACACACACACACACACATTTGTGAATGCAAGCTGGAAGTAACGCAATGCTGACTTGTAAGAAATCGGAAGTAGGCTGCATATCAGAACAGCTGCATGATGTATGTAACCTCTCCAGTCTTTTTTTATATTATTGAAGCAACCCATCTCTAAATCCTCTCTTATGTCTTTCTTATACACATAACTGGCTAAAACTGTAACCAATATTCAGAGGCAATCAACAAAAAGCAGCTTGTACAATGGAAATATTACAATTGTATCTTATGCCCTGTTTTATGCATCATAGGACTTAATTTGCTAGTCTACAGCTGTCTGACACTCAGGCAGTTTTATAACCAATTTTCTCCCATTGATCATGCAAGTGGTCCTACTCGTTGCCAGGGGTTTCATACGCTGGGTGTTATGCTTGTTGCCAGGGGTTTCATGTGCTGGGTGTCATGCTCATTGCCAAGGGTAATGCTCATTAGCAGGGGTGTGTACTTGCTCGTGGGTGCAAGCCCGTCAGCACTGCTATCCTGCTTCCCCATCTCCCTTCCATAGTACTCTGGGCCTAATTCAGGCCTGATTGCTAGGCTACGTTTTTGTACAGCCAGCGATCAGGTCTGAACTGCGTATGCACCGCAATGCGCAGGCCGAGCATCGGTCCGCCGCGACGGGATGGTGCGAGAAAAGCGATCACAAGGGCGATCGCAAGGTGACTGACAGGAAGAGGCCATTTGTGGATGGCAACTGACCGTTTTTAAGGAGTGTCCAGAGAAACGCAGGAGGGACCAGGCGCTTGGAGGGAGGGTTCCTGACGTCAGCTCCGGCCCCGATCATTGCACTGGAAGAGTAAGTCCTGGTCTGTGCAGAGGCTGCACAAACTTCTGTTTGTGCAGCTCTCCTGCACTTATGATTGCACCCCTGCACAGCGATTTCCCCCTCCCCCTGTAGGCAGCGACTACCTGATCGCAGGGATGCAAAAAACGCACCAGAGCGATCAGGTCTGAATTAGGCCCTCTGTTTGGGGGGTGAAGTTCCGTAGAATAACGCGGTTGCATTGAGATGTCACAACGCAACCCTGTCATGCCGCAAAACTCCACCTCCCCGAGTGGAGTACTATGGAAGGCAGAAGGGGGAACATTATAGGAGAGATGTCCTATTGCTGATGACCATGGTCTACCTGCATTATCTCAGGGTTTTGTAGTGTGAACCTCTTTAGTCTTTCTTCTGCCCAACTCATCATCTGGTGCAAGTCTTTCTCAAGTTTCTTTGTTTTGCAGAGATGCAGTTAAAATACCGGCTGTCGGGATCCCGGCGTTCAGGAGACTGACGCCGGAATCTCCTCAGCCAGTGAAATACAGATGCCCAGAATCCCGGCCACCTCCGGGTATTCCGACTGAATTGGTGGGTCCACGCCACCAACCGAGTGGGCATATAACCTGGGATGCCGCTTTCGGTATACTGATAGCTGGCATTCCGTTTGCCGGTAAATCGTATGTTTTCTGTTTTACATGTTGCTGATACTATTTCTGCAGATATGGACTTGTTATTTCCTAGAATTCTGCAAATTCATTTCTAAAAGCTTTGACAACAAGAGGACCCAGCACTGATCTGTATACACCCAAATAATGACAACAACTCAGTGGAAATATGTCCTGTCTATAACAGCCATTTTCTGCCTATATGCCAACGAATTACAGGATATATGTAAATATTTGTAGTTGTACCCTACTCCCAGTACTTTTACTTTGTGTACCAATCAGTTTTTTTGGGACAGTGCCAAATTCCTTTGCAAATTTTAAATAAAAACATGATCTGCAAGATCCAGTGTACAACTTACTTCCTCACAGAAACTAATCAGATTAGTATGACACCACAGTTAACATTAAAAATGCTGATGTTCTGTTTTTAGTTTATTTTCAGTTATGTATTATTTCTTTAAATACCAAATTGGGCTGTAATTTCCTATTTGATTTTGCTCCTTTATTTAATTGCTGGGCCCACAACTGCCTTCCACCAGTCAAGTGGTACTAGTCTTTTATGTAGGAGTACATATGCATACCTCACAACTTTAGAAAGTTCAGAGGAGGGACACAGACGTGCGCCGGAGCTCGAAATTAGGGGGCATGGCCTTGCAGACAGAGCCGGCCCTAACCAATATGATGCCCTAGGCAAGATTTTGGCTGGTGCCCCCTAACACCACCGCTGGTTCCGCTTCTGACCTTGCACTTCTTTCCCAGCACCACCACCCCTCATCCATAACAGTCCTTATTTTGGTGTTTGTACCCCCTATATTTTAAATAGGAACAGTTTGCACATTTGGCGCACAGCCCAAAAAGGGGTGTGTTTTTGCTGGCAAGGGGCATGGCCACACAATAGTAACCCCAATTCCAATTACGCCACACAGTACTGCACTTTATTCACATTTGATCATGCGATAGTTTCCATAATTCATATTACATCCCACAGTAGTATCACTTTACCTTATAAACGTTACGCCTCACAGTAGAGCCCCTTATTCACATTACATCACACTAAATTGCTCCTTATTCACATTACACCACACCCTATTGCTCTTTATTCACATTAGATGACACAGTAGTGACCTTTCTATACACAACGCCATATAGTTGAGCACCTTAAACACATAATGCCACACAGTAATGACCCTAACACATATGAGACACATTATTAATGTCTTTATAAACATAATGTGCCTTACACATTATGACAATCTTTCTTAATGCCCTTTTACACATAATGTCCCTTACACATATGCCGCACATTATTAATGCCCTTATACACATAATGACACACATAGTGCCCCCTACACATTTGCTGCACATTAGTGCCTCTATACACATAATGACACATACAGTAGTACCCTGTTATACATATGCCTCACATTATTAATGCCCTTATACACATAATGACACACATAGTGCCCCTTACACATGTTGCACATTATTAATGCATTTTTGCATGACACACATAATGCTCCTTACACATATTCCGAACACTACTGCACAACCAACCCACTCACATGCACACAGCACTCACACTGCCACTGACACTGTGACCTCTGCCTCTGCTTGGATACAGATGTGTCCTCATAAATCTTGCCTCAGTGCTAACGTCGGGGAATTTTTTTTAATGAAAATGCATCTTATTTGCATTGCTATGTGGCTAGGATGCACAAGCAGCTTCTGCTGATTAAAATATGCAGCATGCCTATATACTGTGTGCGCCTGTGGCTGTATCTGCATATGAAATGCTACACACAGAATATAGGCATGCCACATATCATTTTAATCAGCAGAAGCTGCTGATGCCCCATGGTATATCAAATGCCCTAGGCAATTGCCTAGTTTGCCTATGCCTATGGCCGGCTCTGCTTGCAGAGTTTGCTGCAATCACGGGCAACGCCCCCCGTTTCGACGCTGTGGAGACATGCTCAGCGCTTTGTGAGCTGCTGGCATGCCCCCTACCCCTCTCCTAGTGAACAGACGCTGTGCGTATGCGCACAGTGTCTATTCACCGCTGCTCTGCTCTGCTAAGAAATAAGGGGTTATCTATACACTAGCATTGCTCCCTTAACTGTGGGCCAGGTACTTTTCGCTCTCTATTTATCAAACTTCTTGCCCTAAATCCTGTGAAAACTGGATATTTTTGCAGGATTTGATGTTTCAGCCTGTTCATCAAGCCCTGCAGCAGGTGGTTACCATTACTACCACATTCTTACCAAGGACAACAGCGGTACCTCTGGATGGCAATGACAGAAATGAGAAACAGAAAAACAAATAGTTTCATTATTATATATTAATATTTATTAACATTTACTTAAATAGTGGCAGCATAACCCATTGCACTTTACAGTTGGGAACAAAACAGTATTTTTTTCATTATAAATACAGGTTGAGTATCCCTTATCCAAAATGTTTGGGACCAGAGGTATTTTGGATATCGGATTTTTCCGTATTTTGGAATAATTAGATACCATAATGAGATATCATGGTGATGGGACCTAAATCTAAGCACAGAATGCATTTATGTTACATATACACCTTCTACACACAGCCTGAAAGTAATTGTAGCCGATATTTTTTTACAACTTTGTGCATTAAACAAAGTGTGTCTACATTCACACAATTCATTTGATGTTTCATATACACCTTATACACACAGCCTGAAGGTCATTTAATACAATATTATTAATAACTTTGTGTATTAAACAAAGTTTGTGTACATTGAGCCATCAAAAAACAAAGGTTTCACTATCTCACTCAAAAAAGACCGTATTTCGGAATATTTGGATATGGGATACTCAGCCTGTATAGTGAGGTTGTATTCACGCAACTGCAGATTAAAGGATCTGCAATTGTGCAGGATGCCCTATGTACTGAGACTTGTTGATGAATGACACAGTGGAGATGATTGAATTGTTGCCACCTCCTGTCTGTCTGTAGGAAAGGGGCGTCTATCAAAGCTATTCAATTGTTTCTTCGATAGATACTCTCTTTAGCCTCGGCAGTCACATTTTTTCTCATAGCCTCAGGATGTTGTAAGAAAAAAATTGTTAAAGTCCATAGCTTGGACTTGGACTTTGGACACCCATTCAACAGTTGAATCGGCTCCTTTGTGCCTGATGTAGAGTTTTTGCGTAATGTCGATTTAGTACACAGTGGAGCAATTGTTTGCACTCCGCATCTGCCTCAAACGTCTTGCGACAGTAGTCGCAAAGAGGATTTATTCGCAAAGTGATGACAGTAGGGGACTGTTTGTTGGAGGCAACGGAAGTAGTATGCTGGTGTCACAACCATTTCTGGGGCATGTCATAGCTTGCAACATTGATTCTTTACGCAGTTACAATGGCTCTGACCTCTTACTTCCTGCAGCCATGCTGCGCCAACATAGGGCTACAGTACACAGAACTTCCATAATTGATTGTTCTGCGAGTGATGCTGCATCTTTGTATGCAGCCACTTGGATTAGCACAGTCACTAGTGAGCATCTTAGTACAAATCCAGGCAGCTATGACCTTTTTATATTTTCACAAAGTCGCTGCGTAAAGACTCGCAGCTGAAAATACAATTATGTACATCTCTGCCTCAGGCCCTTTTATTATAGTGAAAATGCACAATAAAAAGGGTATTTTAAAATAAAAAAATTTAAGTTGAGCAAACTTATGGGTGGAAGTCAATTGTTTTGAGCGTTGTGAGAGTTAATGGGCATCCTATGAAGGAAATGTAGTTATTTTGGGTGCCCATTAATTATTGTGTTTGATGTTGTCAAAAACACCAGGACTAGCCCTGTATAGCACACAAACCACAGACTTTGCACACATTTGTGCTCGCCACCACAAGAGGCTGCATGCAGAAATGTTGGTGCCCGCAGCATGCGCATCCAATCAGAGCAACCATTTAGTTGCTCCAACAGGTGCCCATTAACTAGTGCTGCGCCCCAGGGACGTGCAGTCATGTGATTAATTATTAAAATAATTCAAAGAAGACACTTATGACACACATTCTGTCATAAGTATCTTCTTTATTTTATTTTAATAATTTTAACAAATTTAATTAGTTTGGGAGGCACTGATAGCAGTGCCTCCCGTAGATAATGGGAACGGGGACAGAGCGGGGGGTGGGGCCAAGCACTGGGCTGTAAAAGCCCATTAAAAAAGATGCTTTAAGCGCTGGATCCACTATCCAATCAGTCATACGCGGCGGGCGGAAGTGGCGACGGATCCCGGCGGTGATTTGTGTTGGAGCTGGCCGGCTACAGCAGCAGTGAAGTGGTGACAGTGGGAAGCCCAGAGCTCTTGCGGCGGTGGAGGCCAGCGTTCTTCCCTCCTTCCTCCGCAATCGTAGCCAGCAGCAGCGCCTACACTGGACACGCAGGTGTGAGAGAGGGGGGCCACTGAGCTGGTTATTGCATTGATTATATAAAATCAGTGCCTCCCCAGCCTATGACCTCACCGCACATCACTGCTGCGTCCAAAGCAATTGAGCTCCCCATGGAGGTTAATACCAACATACTTCTGTAATTAACTCCTATTAATTCATATGCTGACAAGGCACACAGGCATATTCATATAACTGGATACGTTCAGCATGCCGGCGGTCAAAATCCCGCTGCCTGAATCCTAACACGCAGCCAAAATACTTGCACCAGAACTCTGACATGAGTCCTATGCCGATGTTGGCATCCTAACCGCCAGCATATTTATCATAACTATGCGGAGATTCTTAGGTTTAGGCTGGGTTGTGGGGTTAGGGTCAGGCTGCGGGGAAAGGGAGGGTTAGGGTCACGCTGTGGGTGGGGTGGTGTGGGGGGTTTAGTTTTAGGTTCTGGGGATGGAGTGTTAGGTTTAGGCAGTGGGAATGAGGGGGGGGGGGGGTTAGGGGTTTGATGAGGATGGTAAGTATACTTGCCTGACCCCTATTGGGATAGTCTCCATCGGGATGCCGCTGCCGGTCATATGGCCGCCAGCATCCCGAACACTGGTAAAAGATATCACTCCCCATATAACATAGGACTAACAAGTTCATGTCTCTTTTATTTTTTTACCCTTTCTGCCACTGTCTGGCATTATTTACAGATACCGTTGTGCATGAGTGACACTTTTTGACATTGGGATCTCTACCAGAAGAAAATGTTGCTGTTAATTAATATGTATGTATATCTTTCAACTGTTTAAGATGTTCTATTCAAGGTTCACACCTTGCAGTTATTGTTCTTCACACATTTTCCAGTAATGTTTTCCAGTCCAAAAATGAAAATAATATACAGTATACTTACTGTATGATTGCTTCATTTTTCAAGTAATTTGTTGTCTTACTTCTCCAAACATGTCCTAAAGCTATTAATGATGTTCTAGGTCAGTATGTATAGATACTACTATTGTATTTTTTTTATATCTATTTTAATGGAAAGCCTATTGAATATAAAGCATATATAACGTTATCAATTATTGATTTTTCTTCATTTTAAGGAGGCCTAAGCTTATGAAATATATTTGACATTCTTTTATTTTGCTGTAATGAGTATTTCAAGTGTCTGTGTCACAGCCTGTTACTCAAATGAAAAGTGACCCCAAATTATAGATGCATATACTTATTATTTTGTGAATTATTATTGGAAAGAATATTAATGTGAACGCAGGATTATAAATGCATAAGTGTATTATGTTGTAACCATTATTAAGGGACATTTTTTACTGTTTGAAATGTTGGAGCAATTATAGATATAGCATATCTGGTAGCTATACATGATTTAAGTTGAGCTTCACTGCTGTTGAAAAGTTTGCTTATGTCTATGTTTAACTTTAAGCATGTAACACATTTGAGCTTGTTTGCACCCATTTTAAATCATGAATGCCTAACAAAGAACTACCCTGAGGTACAATTAGATAATTACTTATTATGCATAATACACTAAATTAATAAGGGCGGCATGCATTGCATTTTGCATGCGATGCATCCCGCCACCCACCATATGCATATTGGCATTTATTAACACCGTATGCATGAAGTAAATCACAAAGGACAGCTCTTGTGGTAGGAGCTGTCCTTTACGATGATAGGACTTCCAGGTTTAAGACCCAGAGCCCTATCTAACACATGCGTCGAGTGACACAAGTGATGTTGGGGGTGCTGGAGGGATCCTATTGCATTCCTCTCAGTGGGACAGTGCGATAGAAGTCCATAGGCTTCTTTTGAGTAAGATGACATTGCCCACCACTTCCAATCTATCGCATTCTGGAGCTTGTTGAATATGCATTATTAATATTTGCCTGGGTGTGAATATACTATATGTTTCTACATCCAGTGTGCTAGAGGTGAGTGGTAGTTTGAATTTAGGAGGTTATTCAGGTTTGTTAGCAATCCAAAAAAGTTAGCAATTGGGCAAAAGTTAGCAACAGTGTGAAGGGCAGACCCTGTGCAGCGGGACAGGGACAGGACAGGACAATGCTCACGGCACATTTCAGCAGAGCCGGAGCTCCCTCCCTCTGCACCTGACTCATTAGCTCACAGCAGCAGCCCGGGAGTTAGCGCACACCAGTACCTGCACAGTCACAAACACGTGAACCACACTTCCCACATCTGCAAAACCAGCACACCTGAGCCTCCACTAACTACCCCACCACTGCACCCTCTTCTCCTTCACACGCAGGAACACTCCACCCACCCCTCCCCCAACCCCAACATGCACGCTCCCTCCCCGCACCCTGCACACACAAAACCCCTTACCCATCCGTGTAAACCCCCCACCCAACCCCAAACACTCATGACCCCCTAAACCTCACGACCCCCTAACCCTCACATTACACCAACTAAAACAAGCCTCGCACACCCACAACTCCACCGGACAACGATCCCCACCCGCCGCGACAACCCATCCACCTATGCAACACCCGCCGCACCTCACAAGACCATCCCCCAACCAATGTAGCCCCAAGCACCCACCTTCCACAAATACATCACCCCTCCACCACCCCCTGCACCTCCAGACAACTTTCCCCATCCGCCTCCCCCTCCCCCCTCACCTACACACATCACACACCCCAATACCCTCCCCCACCCACCCCATGTGGACCTCCCCCACCAATGGCACCTTCGCACACCCTCCCCCATCCCCTTGGCCCCCACAACTCTCCCAAGCACAACACCTCCAGTCCTCTACCTCATCCCTCACCCCTAGGCCTCAGCATATAGTCAGTGGCCCCCATCCACGGTCTTGCCACTGCATGGTCATCCACCACTCACAGCATCTTGGGGACTCCATTCCAGGTACCCTTCGCAACCACCACTCCACCAACCACAGTACCTTCACCACCCTCCACAGCAACACCCACAAAACACAGCACATACAACCTCCACCCCTGAACCTAAACCACCTGAACCTCCCCCACGGACAGCACCCTTCCCTCTGCAGCACCTCTGGACCCCCTCCCCCTAGCCGCGCCCTATGTGCACCTGACCCTCCCCCACCAGCAGCACCTCTGGATCCCCTCCCCCATACGCGCCCCCCCTCTGCAACCGCCCCTCCCCCACCTGCTGTACCCCCTCACCCGCCCCTCACACACCCGAAATGGCTCAGGACTCCCTCCCCCACCTGCACCCCCCCACCCCTCCCCCACCCCTGGCACCCCTGGACCCCCTTTCCCATCTGCGTCTCCCACGCACCCGCCACTCCCCCAACCACAGCACCTACTAGGTGATTTATCGTGCCCTGCATGCGATGTTCACGCTGTCGCAAGGGGCTGCGGCCCCTAAACCATTGCACGCCCTTTGTCCGTGCAATACTTAACCACTCACAAAATTATGATTGGAGGTAATACTCCATATAATAAAAATATTGCACACCTCATGGGCGTGCAAGGGTCAAAGGGGCAAAGCCCCTTGCGACGGTGTGAAGAGCGCCCGTAGGGCACGATGAATAATCTAGTGTGTGTGTATATAATATACACTTTATATTAGTTAAGCATATGAGTATTATGCCTCAATAGAGGAATAATGTACAGTACTCTTGTGACCTGTCTCTAGTTGTTCAGGAATATATGTTGCTAAGAAACCTGCTATGTGATATTTATCTTATGCTTCCTGTGGCACTAATATAATATTCATATGGTCCTAGTGGTTTAAGTAAGTGAGTGAATGAAAGAATAAATGTCTCTTGATGTGCATGTCAGTACAATGATATATTCAGACAAGTTACCAGAGTGTTTACCCGTCATTAATGTACTTATAACACTTAGGTAATTGTCAATAGACAAGGGCTGGGCAATCAGGGAGATCTTCACTTGGTTTTCTTTTACCTCCTCCTGAGATTGCAGAGCCACATGTACTTAATACGGAATCAGTAGCGGATCTTGCTTTTTCTAGTTTTGAATGATATAGACCCAGTTTAATCTTTGTGGAATGCCTGGTTGTTTTTCTAAGTTCATTTATTGCCTGGCACTTGAAGGGGGTGGGGTGTGGTTACAGATTTCAATTATTGGTTTCACTCGTATTAGTCCTCTACTTAAATCCAATGGTGTAGGCTGTGCAAAGCCGTTTGGCTGTGCATCTATGATCTAAGCGTGCATTTTTATCAAAGCGTGATAAAATTGACACACAACTGCAGCATTCCAACAGCGTTCATACGAAGTGAAAAAGAAGGAAAACAGAAGCACACCAATCTAACAAAACAAAGAAACCAGAGGAACTAATAACAAATGTGAGTCACTTACTCTTCAGACCACTCACCTCCTGATTGTTGCATCTGATTAAATAGCACAGAACTACCTTACTTGGACATTTCATAAACCATCCATTTTACCAACAAATGCTTGTATCTATATTATTGGAATTTTGTTTTTCATGCACAGCTGCACCAATGCAATCTTACCTACAAACACCTAAAAAATCTTACAGAACCACCATTGCTTCTTAAGGGGGGTACACACGAAGAGATCCGTGCTTAAAATCTAAGCAATCTTGCTAGATTGCTTAGATTTTAAGCACGGATCTGCCATGTGTATGCCCTCCAGCGATAGCTATCGCCGGTGCTAGATTGAGCCTGCATGCAGGCTCAATCTAGCGGGTCGCTCACTTCACCGTCGTCTTTCCCCCTCGCTCAGCACATCGCGCTGTGCTGAGCGGGGAGAGAGATGTGTGCTGAGCGGTCTGTGTTAAGATCGCTCAGCACACATCTCTCCCGTGAGTACCCCCCTTAAAACCTCACAATCTTTTCATTACATACGGTTCAAATACATCTCAACACCCACTTTATCTACACTTCTGATTCATTTCATACTAAATCTACACCCATTGAGCCGACACTACTTTTCTAATCTGCATATCTGCAATTCTTCAACTCTGAATTCCTTACAGCCTCCACTCCTACTTCCACTTTCCCTCAACCCATTTACCTACTAAACACTATGTCAAGGCTTTCTTATACTCCCCACATTACTCAGTGTCTACCTAATCATGTGTCTTTATCCTTCCCCCCTAGTCTCCTACACCTCCTCCTCCCTCCCCTCCTCTGTCTCCCCTCCATCTCTCTGTATTCTTTCCCCTCCTTTCCTGTTACCCCACTTTCACTCACGTCTACCCCATGGTCCTGCTACCCCACAACTCAGCCCTGCTCCCTCCCTACCCACCTCCTGCAGTTTCCCCTCCTAGCTCTGGCACCCGCACCATCACTGCTCTCTCATCATCCCTGCACTCAAAGTTAATCTCTCCTCATCGCTTCAGCAACCCTGATAATCTCATTCACATCTCTCCCACAAACTCATACCCCCTATCCTGTGCCCTGTGGAATGCCAGATCTGTTTGTAACAAACTGGTCCCCACTCATGACCTTTTCATTTCCAACTCCCTCCACCTACTAGCCATTACTGAAACTTGGATTACGCCCTCTGACACTACTTCTCCTGCTGCTCTCTCTGCTGGGGGCCTCACATTCACACACACACCCCGACCTGGGGGTCGCCATGGGGGTGGTGTTGGGGTCCTTTTACCTTCTAGTTACTCCTACCAACTCATACCACCAGAACCATCCCTTACATTCTCTACATTTGAGGTCCATGCCATACGCCTCTTCCAACCAGTCCATCTTAGAGTAGCTGTCATTTACCGCCCCCCTGGCGTTGCTTCCAAATTCATCAACAACTTTGCTTCCTGGCTTCCTCACTTCCTCTCTTCTGACATTCCTTCCATTATCCTAGGCGATTTCAACATCCCTATTGACATCCCCACACAATCCCCTGCCTCTAAACTCCTTAACCTCACCTCTTCACTTGGTCTCTCCCAGTGGACCTCCTCACCCTCCCATGTGAATGGGAGCTCACTGGATCTGGTCTTCACTCACTGCTGTGATATTTCTGATTTTTCAATTTCCCCATTTCCCCTCTCTGACCACCACCTGCTCTCCTTTAACCTATCTCTCTCGACTTCCCCATCTCTACCTCCCAAGGCTACCATCACTAAGCGTAACATTGAGGCTATTGACACCACATTCCTTTCCTCCCTGTTTGACTCACTTCTCTCTCCTATTCTCTCTCATGCCCTGAACAAGCCACTTCCATATACAATGCATCCCTTACTTCTGCTCTTGACTCTGTTGCTCCACCAACCACTATTCACCCTCGCAAATTAACACCTCAACCCTGGCACACCAAATGCACCAGATATCTGCAAAAATGCTCACGTACTGCTGAGCGACACTGGAGGAAATCACGCTCTAAGGCAGACTTCCTCCATTTCAAACTTATGCTCTCATCCTTCAGTGCTGCCCTTTCTCTTGCTAAACAGTCATACTTCAAGAACCTCATCTCCTCCCAGTCTTCCCACCCCCGGCGCCTCTTTACCACTCTCAACTCACTCCTCTGCTCACCTCCACCTCGTCTCCCTTCCTCACTCTCTGCTCTTGACTTTGCCACTTACTTCACATCCAAAATTGACTCCATACGTAAGGACATCACATCACACCAGACCATCAGTAGCCAGCTTTCCCCCATCCCTTACCACCCCTCCCCATCCCTCCCACCTACTCTGACCTCTTTCTCCCATGCAACTGGAGAGGAAGTCATGGCCCTCATTCGTTCCTGTCCCCTCACCACACCCCACTTGACCCTATCCCCTCCCGCCTCCTCCGCTACCTCTCTCCTTCTTGTTCCCACCTTTCCCACCTTCTCAATCTCTCCCTTTCATCAGGCACTGTCCCCTCTGCCTTCAAGCATGCACTCATCTCTCCTATTCTTAAAAAACCTACCCTTGATCCAAACACACTCTCCAACTACCGACCCATCTCTTTCCTCCCTTTTGCCTCCAAACTCCTTGTGTGTATTGTCTACAACCGCCTTACCTGCCTTTCTTTCCTCACACTCACTACTTGACTCATTCCAGTCTGGCTTCCGTCCTCTCCACTCCACTGAAACTGCCCTTACAAAAGTATGCAATGACCTCCATGCTGCTAAATCTAAGGGACACTACTCTCTACTTATTCTACTTGATCTCTCTGCTGCTTTTGACACTGTGGACCATCCTCTCCTACTGCAAATCCTTCACTCCATTGGTCTGCGCGACACTGCCCTCTCTTGGCTGTCTTCCTACCTCTCTGACCGTTCATTCTCTGTCTCTTCTCATGACTCCACCTCCCCCTCACTTCCACTAACTGTAGGTGTACCCCAAGGTTCTGTCCTTGGTCCTCTCCTCTTCTCTCTCTATACGTCCTCACTAGGTAAGCTCATTAGTTCTTTTGGTTTCCAATATCATCTCTATGCTGATGACACCCAAATCTATCTTTCCTCTCCAGACCTCTCCCCTGCTCTCCTCACTCGTATCTCCAACTGTCTCTCTGCTACCTCTTCCTGGATGTCCCAGCGCTTTCTTAAACTTAACATGTCTAAGACCGAACTGATCATCTTTCCTCCCTCCCGCATAACCTCACCTCCTACAATCTCATCATCTATTGATGGCACTACTATCTCCTCTAGCCCCCAAGTGCGCTGTCTTGGAGTAATCCTTGACTCCTCCCTCTCCTTCAAACCACACATTCAGCACCTCTCACAAACCTGCCGTTTTCATCTAAAAAATATTTCCAGGATCAGACCCTTTCTGACCCAGGATGCTACTAAGACTCTTATCCACTCACTGGTCATCTCCAGACTGGATTACTGTAATCTCCTCCTGACTGGCATTCCTGACAAACACCTCTCTCCACTCCAATCTATCCTCAGTGCTGCTGCCCGGCTCATTTTCCTCACCAAACGCACTACGTCTACCTCTCCTCTCTTACTAGACCTTCACTGGCTCCCCTTCCCTTTCAGAATCCATTTCAAGCTTCTCACACTCGCTTACAAAGCCCTCACCCACTCCTCTCCCATCTACATCTCTGATCTTATCTCCCTTTACATTCCCACACGTCCTCTTCGCTCTGCTAATGCACGACGACTTTCCTGCCTACGGATCACCTCCTCCCACTCCTACCTCCAAGATTTTTCACGTGCTGCACCACTTCTCTGGAATTCCCTACCTCTCCCCCTCAGACTCTCACCTCTCTACAAAACTTCAAACGGGCTCTCAAGACCCACTTCTTCACCAAACCCAGCCAAATCTCATCCTAACCCTCTGTTCTACACTCTCCATGTACCCCATCTGTGTCACCCCTGTCTGTCTACCCCTCCCCTTTAGAATGTAAGCTCTCACGAGCAGGGCCCTTTTCCCTCATGTGCTTATCCTTTCTTACTTTAATAATCTTCAACTGCATCAACTCCAGCAGTATTCTGCCACCTGATACTTATTCCAGTGTCATCTGCTGATGTAACTATGTTTATTTACCCTGTACTTGTCCTATACTGTCATCAACTGTAAGTTGCTGTTTTCCTGTTTGATTATTCATGTACTCTGTAATTGGGCGCTGCGGAACCCTTGTGGCGCCATATAAATAAAGGATAATAATAAATAATAATAATACGGGCAAGCAGGATTTTTTCCCGGGGCGCACCCTTCCGGAGGGCGCCACCACCGTCCAGAGGGTGCCGCTGCCTTGGCAAGATCCGCTACTGGTGCCGCCCGGTGCTGTTTAGATGCACGGTGCTGTGCGGTGCGTGATGCACCGCACTGCATTGTGGGAGCAGCACATAGACGCTAGAGGTCATAATTGACCTGTAGTGTCGATGCGGTGCTATGGGAGAGATGTCATAAAGTCTCTCCCATAGATCCAAGGAGCGGTGCCGGCGGCCGGAGACGGAGGGCAGCAGCGGTCGGGAAGCAGGAGCGGTGATTTATAAGTATTAATTTATTTTTATTTCTTTTTTATTTTCTACTCTACAGGGAGCACAGTACTGGGGGCATTACTACTGGGGGCACAACTCTACAAGGGGCACAGTACTGGGGGCAATACTACTGTTGGCACAGCTACAGGGGGCATAACTGACCACGCCCCTTCTCCATGAAGCCACGCCCCTATTTTTTTTGCCCGGGGCGCCGCAAGGTCTAGATCCGGCCATGTACGGAATACATACCTATTACCGGTGGCTGCGATACCGGCTGTCATGAGCCCAACCCCAGCTTGCTTCTGCCCATCCTTTGGAGAAGAGTGAGCACCTGGCACAGACAGGGTCTGAGAATATGATCAATGAACACTGCACACACGCTCCCCTCCCTCTATGTGAAAGTCTTGGTTCTCATAAACCTCTAAAACCTTGGCGCATTCATGTGAATTTTTATTCATCAGCAGCAAATTCTACAGTGCTGTACAATATCAAAACATTAAGGAGGAGCTTACAATTTAATTTACGTGATGCCGGCGCACATATGCCCCTGGGAATTCAGGCTCAGAATATTCTAGTACCTTTGTTTGTGTCCTGTATTTTATTTTTTTATAAATCTGCCATTAATAAGTACATTATTAGCCTGAGCCTTGAATAAGTGAAGGTGGTAGTCTTTATAAAATATATCTAACACCTATGTTTACCTTTATTACAAAACTCCTGCTGCCGAATATTCAAAGTAACTATGGGGGTCAAACTCCAGAATGTATTGCATCCTGGAGCTTTGTAAATATGAAAGCTCTGCAGCCCACCATACTGTAGCTGTAAAAGCCATTGGCGTTACTACGGGAGAGGTGGGGGCCCACACACGGAGTCTGCACACGGGTCCCCTCCTCTCTAGAAACGCCCCTGGCTGCAGCTAGTATCCCCTGAAAAATTGCTGTTTTTTTTAGGCAATATCCCGCAAATATTATTTGATATGTAGGTCCCAATGTCCTATTTCTCAATTGTAACCAGGCTTAAATCCTATTTTAATGTGTATGTGTTGGTACTTGGCTTCCAGAACATGGCACAGATCCAGGTTTTCATAGAATAGCTTATTAGGTAAATGAGATGGTGTCTTTAATTACATAAAAAGAATTGAAATAGTTATTAATGTATAATTGACCAACTGAAGTAATTCCAAACTTTAACCAAATATTGTCTTTCCCCATTTTGGGGAAAGACAACTTCCGTTTGAGTGCCCAAACCATGTTTATGCACATTTCAGCTTGCACCTCAGGAGGCTGCTAGCTGAAATATGTTCCCTTCTCCTGGCTACAGATGTGCTCGAATGGAGCAACAATTGAATTGCTCTGCTGGGCACCACAATTGAATTGCTCGGTTGGGCGCCATCTAGTGGCAGCTGGGGCAACCAACAATTGAATCAGCCCCAGTGATGGAATATACACTGAAATGTTGCACGTTAAGAAGTGTTGCATACAATAAAACAAGGTTCGTTATTTTGCAAACCAAGACAAAGAGTATATGAAAGACATATCTTTTAAAGTGTTCAGGAGACTCGGTTGTTACTAGATGTTTAAAGGCCTAGTACAATCAACTAATGCTATCAAGCATATAACCCCCTTGTCACATAGTGTGCCTATCCAGAGTGTTCAATGAAGAATACCAGTAGCAGGAGCTCTAGGATATAGGTTCTCAAACTCAGGCCTCAGGCCCCCAAACAGTTCATGTTTTCCAGGTCTCCTCATAGAATTACAAGTGGCATAGTTAGTTCCACCTGTGGATCTTTTAAAAGTCATTGAGTAATGAATAGTCATGTGCACCTGCTAGGTAACTTGGAAAATGTGAATTGGTTCTGGTCCTGAGGACCTGCTTTGAGAACCACTGCTCTAGGAGATATGTCAGCTGGGAATAAGCAACCATGGCAGATAGACAGCCTCTCTCTTTACTTCCTACCTCTCTCTTTGGGCCAGACATCCATACACAATGCTGATGTTCACAGAGTTGAGTTTTCTTTTTGCTACTACTTGTGCGTATAAAACCCTTAAACCTCATACAGCACATGAATCCCACAGTGTGTATACACAGAGGTGCAGTTGCAATTGAGACACTTAGGGGGATATTCAATTGTTTGAAAAGTCAGTTGGGTGTCTGTTTTTTCCTATCTAATAGACCGGAAAAACAGACACCCAACCGACTTTTCAAACAATTGAATTCCCCCCATGGTATTAGAAATGTATTTTAAGTATGCCGGGCGTTCCTGGTCAGTGACCCGGCAGTGGATATTCAGACGCCAAAAAATGGTTTCTTATGGGCATGTTATGGAAGTGCCATAGGTGTGGCAATGGAAGCGACTGTGCACATAGACCTTTAGTCACATTTTCAAAGAGAGCATCACAGCCATTGCACATTCAACCCTAGTGTAATAAAGTCCATTGCAAGTTCTAGTACACAGATAGGCTATTACAAAGGAAGTAAGGAGGGACTTGGTCGAGTACCGTTCCAGGGTCTGAGATGCAGATTGGACAGGTAGAAAAATTCAGGCAATAGTTTGGAAAACCTAATAATAAAGACCAGCACACAAGTCAATCCGCAACATCAGGGAGCAGACAGAAGAGTAGTCACGGGTAATAGCCAAAATTGGTACACAGGTGATCAAATGGAGCATGGTGTGCAACAATACAAAGCAAACACTAGCAATCACCTAGCACTGGCTATGTCTACACCTGCTTTATAGCAGGAGCAGTGATCCAAGTCTATAATAGACTGCTGGTGACTTGCAAATGCCCAGTTTGAATTCCACAATGCTGTAGACTTGTGTTTGGTAAGCTTCTTTCTTCATAATCTACAGGCAATTTTATTAAATAATATATATGATCCATGTCACTTAGCCAGCTTAGTGTAATGGCACACAAGGACTGGAAAAGTGCCAGACTCATTAAGGGCCTGAAGACATCCCCCTTGTATAGTGTAGGAATTTTATGATAATCTGGAAGGATACGTCTTTGTCCTTAATCTGATCTACAGGTGTTCTTCATGATATTATAGACAATTGTTAGTATTAAAATCTAAATTCGTTAAGCAGCTGATGACACTAGCTTAAAGTATATGAAGAGAACTTTACATAATATCTTCACAGTTTGCTAATACCAGAATTAGAGCCATGAATTGCCTATATATTTGTGGCATTATTCACACACTGGGGTCGATTCAATTCGGCAACAGATGAATAGCGCCGGGAATTAGCTCCAGACGCTATTCAATTCAGCTGAATTGAATAGCGTCGGGAGCTAATTCCCGGCGCTGTTCATTTGTTGCCGAACTGTTGCCGAACTAGTAGCTACTAGTTACCCGCAATTGTCGGGAATTCTTCTCTCACCCCCAGGGGGTGAGAGAAGAAAACCGACAAAAGTGCTGCCGCGAGGCTGATTCTGTCGGTAATCAGCATCGCAACGGGTAGTTAAGTCGGAGAATGCCCGTTCTCCTGACAAAACTACCTGTGAAGTCGGCGAGAACGGGCATTTGCCGACTTAACTTTAGCTGAATTGAATAGCGTCAGGAGCTAATTACCGGTGCTATTCACCTGTTGCCGAATTGAATCAACCCCATTGTTTACACCGTATGCTGCACATTATTTTTTATCCTGCATAAAATGCCAGCCAGCATTACATAATAGAAAGTAAAAAAAATAAAAAATAGAGTTTCTGGTTATATTTCAGTGCAGTCCAAGCCCAGAAAATAATCCTGCCAAGTGATACTTTTGGACCTTAGAAAACTGTGATTTTAATTTAAATGTTGCTGGGAGGAAATCATAACTAGCTGGTGAGAACCAGACAGGCACATGCATTATGCTGGAACTACCTTACATAACTTTAGATTATTTTATTCACAAGCGTTCTCAATGGAAAGTAACTATTCATTTCAGCAGCGTTTAGTGCACTGGGAATCTACCTTTGCTTCTTCCACTTTGTTTTGGTATTTGAATTTAACAACTATTTTTTTTTTTCATTAAATACATTGTTTATGAAGTTAAATATTGTGAAGATGCCGTAAGAAGTAAGGACAGTTGTTAATGCCACTGGATCCCGACGCCGGTTTAATGCTAGTTACAGTATTTTACCCGTTCTGGTTATTTTTCATAATACTGTTATCATTGTTTGAATTATGTAAACAAAAGCTCCAATACATGTCAAGAATACCAGTGGTTAGAATACGTTTTTTATATATTAAGTACTCTCTTCAATCACAGCTGAGTTAGGAAGGTGGGTCAAGGGTCATTTTCCCCTGACCTACCTCTCTCTGGGTGTCCCTAAGACACAGGGACTAATCACAGATACCCACCAGTCTGATTGTCCTAAAGTTTTTTGTTGTTAGTAGGGCGGTTCCGGTATCACTAGTGGCAGAGGGAAAAGAACTGCAACGTACAGTATGGCATCCCTTACCACTATTTATAGTTCATCTGAAGTAAAATGACCCTGTCCCTGGATTCCTTCACATCCTTCGTACAATTCTTTAACTTTTCTCATTCTGTATGCCTCCATCAATTCTGGGAATTGGGATTGAAAAATGACCAATCCCGGAATTCCTGGGATATCCGGGATTGGTTTGTTGTTTTTAAAATTAAATTCTTCAATGTCCGTGTCATCGTCCCCCCAGCCCCCGCCCAGCTTGCACAACAACTCACCATCCTCTGAACAGGGGGGGGAGGGGGGGAGGGGGGGGGGGCAGAGTCAGGCAGTGTCTGAGCCTGCTAAAGATACTCAACACTGCCCGGCATTGAAAAAAAAAATGCAGTCTAATCCCGAAATCACCAGGATTGAGTGGCCAAAATCCCGTGATCCTGCCGATCCCGATCCCGGGATTGGCCACCCTTGTCTGTATTGAGAGAGGGTCTGTGATGTGACCTGCAAGATAAACAGAGGAACTGCAGCAACTGACTGAGGAGGAACCTCAGAGAAGACTGTAATCCTTCCAAAGAGTACAAGTATAGGTAGGTGTTGCACATAGCAACCAATCAGATTCTAGCTGTCATTCTATAAAATGTACTTGTTTCAGAAATGATTCAATTCAAAACTACTGGGTCCATGGTGGCCCCGCACACCCTGCTCCCAGAGTATACTTTCTTTGTGCTGGCAAGTGGGTTTCTCCTCCTCCATGGTGCCATCTTCCCAGTGACATACAGTAAGATAGTAAACGCAAAGACTCTCTGCTCTCTTATGCGCATGCGCTAACTTCCCGAATGTCACTGGGACCCGCTTGCTGGCCTAAGGTAAGATGCAGGGCTGTGGGGACAGAGGCACAGAGGGGTCCTTGGGCAGTAAGGTACCCCTGGATAAAGCATCATTGTTATGGGCATTGTCCTCTAGAAGTTTGCATAAATCTCCCTCATGTTTGTGTGTGCAGCCACTGAAGGGAGTGGTCTAGCTGCACACTGGCTATAAAGATGCCAGGCAGTGAGGTAGTGCTTTGACAAATGTCTAAAGGCCCCCATCCACTAGTGTGATATGGCCTCTTTTTGTGCGATTGAGACGAATTGCTGAGACAGATTGCATGAAAAGTGTCACATCGCATTTCCTTTTCGTGCAATTGCGATGCGAGGCACGTTCCCGTGTCACAGATGACGCGGGCTGACCATTATATTTATCTCAATTGCACAGAAATAGGTTTAATAACGTTAGGTCGCATGAGCTAAATCACATGTAAAAAATAAACTCAAGTAGCAAATCGCAATGGCAGGGCTCCCGGGAAGCTGCCGGCCAGATTGCAGGAAAAAAGGATCCAACTCATTGCTGAGATAAAACTCCGGGATGCAGTCAATTTACAGACGGTCGAAATCCCGACAGCAATTGACCGACGGTCAAAATCCCGATATGGACAAAATACCGACATTTAAAATACAGACCATGTCAAAATACCGACATGTAAAATGTCGACAAGTCAAAATGCCTACATTATTTTTTTATGATCTTTCAATTGAAACCGACTTGTTCATACTTCACCATCCCGGTGGACCTGGAGGGGGAATATAATAGTGTGCTCGAAGCATGGCGAGCGCAGCGGCACACTTATATGGTGTCCATGTCGACATACCCAAAAAAAAACATGAAAACTCATGTCAGCATTTTGACCTGTTGCCATTTTAAGTGTCGGTATTTTGTCCTTGTCGGGATTTTGACCGTCGGTCAATTGCTGTCGGGATTTCAACCGTCGGGATTTTTTATTGTAGATATTTCATACCGATCCCAAAACTCCCTAGTGGATGGGGGCCTTAAGTTGTTTATAATTTTTCTGATTCCTGATTGCTGCCAATCTGCAGATCATTAAAGCTAATTTATGTTTAAAAAGTCTGAGTTTGTTACTTGTTTTACTTCTTCAGTTAGACAATTATACTTTATCCAAAATGTGCGTAGCTCAGCACAATTGTTCTGCGAGTGGCAGTCATTAAGTTTTATTTTAATCATTAACTTCATAAAAGAGTTCAACCATCACAGTAGGATTATTTTTTTTTTCCTGTTGAAAAACCAACAGCACTTTCTCGTTCACAGTTCTTTTTATTGCAATTAGTTGTAATTGAGTACGAAGACTTTAATGGATTTTGTTTATGTACCTTGACTTTACAGCAGTTTTACGCTTGTATCCCCAGGAGGCCTCCTTAATAGTAAAGATGTTACTATTAATTAGACATTAAAGTTAAATGAAACTTTTTGTCACAGTATTTTGACATGAAATAAAGATAAAAAAAAAAAACATTTTGAAGTGAATATTGCTTTACATGAAATATAAAATCAAAAGTTGTGTGGATGTGATAGAAATAACAGTATAAACATTCTACTTAAGTCTGGAAATGTGGAGTCACGGGGCGGATGTGGTAAGGCGCTTAGGAAGCCCCTCACAATACAGCAGTCATTTTGGCTTCTTTGGAACTCAGGCACATTTACAGAGGTCTTTACAATATCTTATCACAACTTTCTTATGTATCTACATGTATTTGTTTGTCTCAGTTTAGTTTTAGAACATATTCTGCACGTTGTACAGGAAATGATTACGACTTCTACTGATTTGATCAGAACACTGGTAGGACACAGGAGTAATGTAATGAACCTTGTACAGGATCATTACTTTACTGGCACATACAGCTAGGGAAAAACATTGACGTCCAGTTACGATAATTGTCTTCAGTGGTGACATGCACTTGTATGCCCCATAAGCCCACCCCCAGACTCCTATGAAACTAGCCAATGGGAGTCTGTTGGCGGCCTTAGAATGAGTGTGTGAAGCCTTATGCTGATTCCTGGGTGCCACATGGCAGTCAGCGCATCCGGTCCCCAGGGGTACCAGCAAGCACATATAGATGTGATTAGCGTGGCTCCGTCTGTGATTAGGCACCTATTGCCGAGAGCATCCCTGGACGGCTAGGCGCATGGCGGAGATGCACCCCATTCACTTGAATAAAGAGCATCTCCGTCCGCTCGTCCGGGCAGAGACGCTCTGAATGCGAGCATCTCTGTGCACTCCCGGCGTGTCTAGGCGGGTGGATCGCCTATTCACGCCGGGAGAGCACGTTTATTGCATACATGATAACATGTATGTTTATATGTGCTAAGAGGTTAGCCCCCCAATATTTTTGCTTTATAATGTAGAGGCTGCAGCCAACGCTGATTAATGGGCAAAATTATCGGGACACAGCACAAAATCACTGGTGCACCACTTCTTATGAATATCCATGCACTTGGATGGGGTATAATAGCATCATTTGGCCAATAAAGACAAATCCGTTTTCAGGTGCATTTATCTAAAAAACGTAATAATAGTTTAAATTATGTGAGACTGGTACATGGAGGTGTTGTACTGGTGGCAGATGGGTTTTTCAACTTGCAGATGAGAGGTAAAAGTGTTTATTCCACCGTTTTACAAACTTTGTATAAAAACACTGAAACACTGCTGTACAGATGTTTTTCTGTACCCCAAAATGCTGGAATGGCTTTACGTTGATGAAAAACACTTTCTTTCTATCATTTTTCTACCATTAATAAAAAGTTAAAAAATCATCCATTTGACATCTTTTAAAAATCTCCAGTGATTTTCTTATGGCCACTAACATGGCCCTTTTGCCTCGGTTATTACTTTTATGGGGTCCTGGGTGGTTTCCCCAATTTTTTATGCAGCTGTCCCAAGTTGCATTTTGTAGACTAATCGCGCAACCTCGCCGCAAGTATAGCAAATAAGCATTTCTAATTGGATCTCTCATTTCTCGGGTGTGTATATTTG
Organism: Pseudophryne corroboree; assembly: GCF_028390025.1. Classification (NCBI taxonomy): domain Eukaryota; kingdom Metazoa; phylum Chordata; class Amphibia; order Anura; family Myobatrachidae; genus Pseudophryne; species Pseudophryne corroboree. Next base: position 784,560,907 of record NC_086445.1, read on the forward strand.
TGCGATGTATGATAGTTTCATGAAACAAACTCACTTTCGCGAACTCACTCCTAATTGAATTGATCACCAAGAGGCAACATTTTTGCCAGGCCATGTTGATAACAAATAAGAAGAATGTGAAAACTAAAGCAGAACTGTGAGTGTGCTCAACAATGCAAATCTGCATAAAGAATAATTCACATATTCAATGGAGCCTTTCTTGGTTATTAGGGTGCGTACACCCTAGGATGAAATCGCAAATGATGCAATGTCGTCCACGACAGGACCCGACATCAGCAGGCGCATACAGACTTTCCGATGTTGGGTGTGATGAACGACAACTGGATTGGGGAGCGGGGGCCATGCTGCATTCGGCAGCATGGCCCGCGTCTGCAATATCGCCCGTCAGACCTGCATGCCGCGGGAGTGCACATAGTTCAATATATCGTCTATACACACTAGACAATATCTTTCTGAACCGGCTGATATCGGCTGGATCGTACGCAATAACACCTAATGTGTACGCACCCTAAGACTTTAATGCTTAATATTATATAGCTGTCTTGCTTCCAGCCTGCAGCATGTCGTATTTGCGGCAATCCAGGCACGGCAAGTGTGCCCACATCTAGAATGCGCACCTGCATCTAAGTACGTGTGGCCATAGGAATACATGGGGCGGCGTTCTAAGCCACAGCTATGTGGTCTAAGTCGCACCTAGGTGCAGCGCAAATGCCCGTGCGGCCGAGTTGCAGGATGGATGAGCGGGCTATATCTATATGTAAGTAATACCCTTGAAAAAAATCAGCTACTGCCCACACCATTATCCATATAACAATTATTATGTGAAACATATGTATTACTCCATATTTAATAACTGACTACATATTTGTAGCTGTAATTTTTTTTATATTTTTTTAGAACTTCATATGAATTATATGTCAACCATTTTAAAATGTAGACAGTCTGCAATTGATTTTTGTTTAGCAAAACATGAAACCAGAAAATCGAGAATTTAAGGTGACAGTGGCCAGACTAAGATGTCTAACATCGCTCTTCTCACTAATACTAAACAACAAAGCTAAATTTATAAAAAAATAAATAAAAAAAAAACCTTGCGAGTGGCACAGCTGCTTTAACAGAAGTGTGTTTGGAATGTTCTTAATCTTGTCTTATCACCCAGCTGTGATCAGTGTATATCTAGAGTTACTGCTGCAAACTTTCATCATGAAACTATATGGCAGCAATTATACCACATGATACATATTTTATGTCACTTTTATTGTAACAGGTTATAACAGTGATTCATTAAAATGTTTGCAACAGATTAGAAATAAATGTAATATTAATAAGGCAAACATGCCAATGAATAAGAAAAAAATAAATATATATAGGACATATGTATGAATGTGTCTCTGCAAAATTAGAATTGCAATATATACTTATTGTGTGTAGCGGTGTGGTATGAGTTGCCAGCTGCCGGGTCCCCGGCGGCCAGCATACCGGCGCTGGCTTGCCGTCAGCGGGGCGAGCACAAATGAGTCCCTTGCTGGCTCGCTGCGGGCACAGTGGCGCGCGCTATCAATTCTCCCTCCAGGGGGGTCGTGGAACCCCAAGAGGGAGAAAAGGTGTCTGTATGCCGGGTGTCGGAATTCCGGTGCCAGTATACTGTGCGCCGGGATCCCAACAACCGGTATACTGAATAGCACCCGTGTGTAAGTGATGCCTGATATGTGATCTGGCCTCTATGCCAGTGGTTCCCAAACTGGGCAGAAGCATATCCTGTCCCATACCACATACAGTAACTGATCCTAAGGATGACATGAAAACACAATTTACTTAATTTAATATATTTTTATAATTATTATTTCTCAATTTGAAAGTTTTGGCATAGGAGTGCCGTGAAAACAATTCTGGAATAATGGAAAGGCTGACAGCCTGACGTTTCTCTGCCCATGTACTGATGTGGTTTCATCAGAGTTTAAGTTAGAGAAGATATATCAAAATACTAGCTGCAATTTTATATTACAGCAACACTAACCATATCCAACTGTCAGTTTCATGTTTCTTATCCTTTTTTAAACTACATTAAAAAACCTACAAAAAGCACATACAGTGCAATAGTTGTCATTTTAAGTATATGACTACAAAACATTATTTTTACAAACATATACCTACAATTATGCTATATTAATTGGGGTGCAGCATGTTATGATGTCGCTTGGGCTGGGCGCCGGGATCCTGACCGCCGGCATGTAGGCAGCAGGGTGAGCGCAAAAGAGCCCCTTTGGGGCTCACTGCGTTAGCCATGCTGCGGGTACGGTGGCGCGCTACGAACCCCTCGCTATTTATTCTCCCTCCAGGGGTGTCGTGGACACCCCAAGAGGGAGAATAGTTGTCAGTATGCCGACTGTCGGAATTCCGGCATTGGTATGGTGAGTGCCGGGATCCCGACAGCCGGCATATCAAAGCCTCCCATTAATTGCATGCTTCATGAAGACATTTATCAGAATACTACTAGTTAGTTAGTAGACTTGGAACTAACTGTACTTTACTGTTTAGTGGAGTATCTGGGAGAATATTGTGATCTCTTCCATACAGCCAGGAAGGTAGGCTAACCTTACCTAATTGATCTCTACTGAAACTACCAAAATGCTGGTTGTACAGGAGTGTGATGTTGCAATTTGCTGACAAGATGCAGCTTCATTAGAATCCAGTCATCTCTGAGCATCACCTGGGACTTTTATACTTTTTAGTCGTTTTTTCAACTCACAGCTAATAAGTTCTCCTAATTGGCTTTGCACAGCAATGCCACTACACAACAACTGAGCAGTTATGAATGTAATATAATAATGGGGCTGATTCTGAGTCTTTGAGGGAATTCAGTTGTTTTTAATCCTATTCGTTTTGGGTGCGTGATTGAGGAACTCAATTGGTGCTCCATTTGAGCCGTGGTTTGACGTCAGTTTGACTGACTTTGCAGGTTGCGGCCTAGTCCCAGCATGAAGCCGGGGCTTAAATTTTGTGTCCTGTACCATCTCCCGGTTTCTGACTGCTGTCTCCGCCGGGCCAGGGCAATGCTCGCCTAACTGTCTGGCCGCCTGGTCTCCTGATACTCCTCCCTGCCACCTATGGGCCTCTTGCGCACGGTTACTCTGCTATGGGTCCCCGCTGAGCAGCTGCCGCCGGAGGTGTAGAGAGCCGGTCTGACGCACCCAGTGCCTCTTACTGCCGCAGCTTTCTCCTATTGCATCCCCACTGCCTGGAGTGACTGGCGCCACTGCGTACTGGGCAGTACCTCGCTCCTGAGCCCCTAGCAGACCACAGTGAGTTCTACTCTTAGCCCCACAGCTCCTGGGGAGGCGCGGGGAGCTATTTGTCTTCTATGTCCCTGGTTAACCTCTGCAGTAAAGCTCACTCCCCCTACTGCCCTAAGGGAGCCTTGGATTATTATATCCTCCTAGTGACCCCCTGCTGTCAATCTGCAGCCCTTATACAGCAGATGGTACTGCAGTACTGATTGCATTGTATACATTATTACCGCTATCTACTGCGCACAGCTGTTTGCTATGTTCTATAAAGATTCACTAGTGGAAGCTGCAGTAGTCCGTGCTGGAGACCCCCGGCAGCCGTGCTGTGTCCTTTTTTACATTCTTACAACTACAGTCCCTCAGCTCTAATTGTATACTGCACCTCCCGCTATATTTTGACCCGCCAGGGATGTGATTATTCAGTGGAATGCTTTGCTGCAGTGAGCGAGTGATGTGACATGCTGCTCTCTGCCCACCCACCCGGGTCTACATGTTTAGCATACAACTTTACCTTGGAACCAACCTTACTTCATTAATTCCGGCACCCAGCCTTTCCTTCAACACTGTGTTTGCGTGCACGTTTTCACTCCATTTCCTTGTTATCATGCCTCCTAAGAAGTCCAAAAGAGCTCTACCTCCTCCCGTATTTTTTCCCAGTCAGAAATTGCCTCGCACTTCACTCTCAGCTCATGGAATACATGCTTCCTCATCAACAAGTAGCCCTGGCCAGAGTAATGCGCTGCATTTACTATCGGTACCGGGAGTAGAACCCAACTCTAGTGAACCTCTTACTGTGAAAACTCTCTGTAAGGTCTTAGCGGCCTTTAAATCTGACCTCTCCCAAGACCGAACGGTGGCTATTCGTGAAGTTAAATTTGTACTGACCACTATTGGAGACAGAACAGATCACCTAGAATGTAAAATGGAGGAACTCGTAGCTTCGCACAATGGACTCATTGCCGCCCATGACCATCAACAATCTGAAATTTAAGAGTAAAATAGCGGATATGGAGGACCGCTCCCAGAGAAATAATATTAAAATCCGTGGAATTCGTGATTCTGTGGCCAATGCAGAACTGCCGGATTACGCAATGTTTCTGATTCATTAGCTTTTATCGGATGCAGACGATAAAGACCTACTTATTGATCGGCTACACAGTCTACCTAAATCCCGGCCATATCACCCTCCCTCCCCAGGGATACGCTTCTTTGGGCCCACTTTTTTACTGTCTAGGAACGTATCCTTCAGGCAGCCCGAGATGTGGATGAGTCTGGTGTTCTAGGCGGTCTACAACTTTTTCCTGATTTCTCTGCTTTTACAATTTCAAAGTGGAGATTACTGGCTCCTATTACTGCTGCCTTACGCTCCCAGGAGATTTGTTATCATTGGGGATTTCCGGTGAAATTGATTGTTACCTATAATAACTCCTCGTTTGTTATCTCTGTCCTGGATGCCGGAGTTAAGCTGCTTGCCGATTGGGACATTCCCGTAAAGCTTCCTACTGCCTATGAGAGGCGCCTTCCGCCCCAAAAGGAATGGTCTACTATTTGAACATCTTTTCTAATTATGTTTGTAGTCTATTATATTGTAGGTAGCTGCAGTGTACCTTCCCTTTACTAGATATATTTTTGGGACTGCCGAATGACCCTTACCAATGTGAGTTATTTTGTTGTTCTATATGTTTTTGATTTGATGCATATTTCCTTTTGTTCTGTAATGTTTTTTCTATTGCATCAGTTATGATTTGTGCTATGTTTCAATGTCACACTTTGTTAATCTCTGCTGATATTCAGAATATGTTGACATTCTTATATCTTTCATGTGTCTACTGTGTGACGATTGTTTATTCCAGATTGTCCCCGGGTGGAATGCCTATGCCACTTCCCCCTACTTAACCTACTGTATTCCCTTTTTTTCCCCTTACAGTAGCAATGCATATACGATATACTGGATATTTATTTTATTTATTTATTTTTGGGGGGGGGGTTTCCCCTGTACTCTCTTTTTGTCACTTTATCCTTCCTTTTTTGCTAGCTCTCTCCCTTTTTGTCTGCTCTCCCCCTCACCGGGATATCACTTGAACTACTGCACTTTGACTGTTTTACTATGGTACGACTTTTTTCCTTAAATGTTAAGGGATTGAATTCCCCCAACAAACGTCGGCTAGCACTGTCCTCTTTTTATAAACAAAAAGCCGATATTGTTGCCCTACAAGAGATCCACTTTTCTTCACTAGACCCCCCTGTACTGAAAGATCAGAGAAAGATCATGGGGTACTTCTCTAATGGCCCCATTAAGAGGAATGGAGTGGCTATCCTCTTTAGGAATACTGTCTCCTTTGCCCTACATGCTCAAATAACTGACAAATCAGGCCGTTATCTAATTCTGACCAGTATACTAGATAATAAACCTGTTACCATTGTTTCTCTTTATGCCCCCAATTCAAATCAAGTTGCTTTCCTACGGAAATTTTGTTTAACAATACAGAAGATTCGAATGGGCTCGTTCATTTTATTAGGAGATTTTAATTTAGTGGTTGACCCAATTCTAGATAAATCCTCTACTCCTGACCCTGCTACCTCTTGATTTGGCCCCTCCTTAGCATTTCATAACCTCTTCGCTGAGTTTGATATGAATGATGTTTGGCAAATCCAAAATCCATCTGGCAGATATTATACGTTTTTTTCTCCAGTACATAATTCCTACTTGTGTATTGACCTCGTCCTATGCGATAAATGGACTTTGCAATACTCTGGCCCTTTGGATATTCTACCCATTTCCTGGTCTGACAATGCCCCTTTGCCTTGGAGATGGGAAACCTCTAACTATTTTATTCCTCCTAGGCCGTGGCGCCTCTCTCCTCACCTATTATCTGACCTATTATCAATTTTTTTTTTACTTGATTATATTTCTCTTTACTCGGACATAAACTCCCCTTCTGACACCTCCATTTTGAATTATTGGTGCGCATTTAAAGCGGTACTTCAGAGCTCCGCCATTCAGGCTGGAGACACACTCAGAAAACAGGCTATCCAACTTCAAACCAATTTAGAAGTTAAACTCAAAGATCTTGATGATAAAAACAAACGCCACCCTACCAGAGCCCTCCATAAAGAACTGTCTGAGGTCCGTAGCTAATTACAAAAATTTCTAGTCGTTAAAACTCAAGCTGCTCTTAATAGATTGCGACAAAAAATTCTATTTAGTGGGCAATAGACCCGGGAAGATGCTAGCCCGGAAAGTACACATGTAATAGGATTAAATATGTCATCTCTCCAACTGGCTCCAAATTAGAGGACCCCCTAGACATTGCCAACAAATTCGTGCACTATTACACACCATTATATAATCTGCATTCTGACTCAACTACTCCTCACCCTACTCCTGAACTTGTCCAATCCTTTCTATCTTCTCTTAATCTGCCCTCTCTGTCTTCCTCCCAGTTAGATGCGTTAAATGTTCCTTGGTCCTCCCTTGAAGTGGAGGTGGCAATTAAATCCCTTCCCAAAAAAAAGTCCCCCAGCCCTGATGGCTTTATGAATGACTTTTACATTTCCTTTAGTTCTATTCTCTCCTCCACAATGACATCCCTATTCAATGATGTGAGGACTTAAAGGATTGTGGAACGTGTAGGATTGTGGAACGTGTAGGTTCATTTTCTACTGAAATGTTGGAAGCTCAGATTGTTGCAATCCCCAAACCAGGGAATGATCCTGCTTACTGTCAAAATTACCGCCTGATTGCTTTGTTGAATGGGGATGTCAAGCTTTATGCTAAGCTGATAGCTACTCACCTCAACGTCTACCTACCCTCTTTGATACACCCAGATAAGGTTGGGTTCGTGCCCGGCAGGCAAGCCTCCGACAACACCTGCAGAGTTTTTTATTTAATTGACTCTCTCTCTGAAAGGGAAGGATTTCTCCTACTTTCCCTAGATGCTAAGAAAGCAATCGATAGGTTAAGGTGGCTATACATGCTTGCTGTTTTGACTAAATTTGTTTTTTTGTGACCACATCCTAGCTTCCATATTGGCATTATACGGTTCTCCTACTGCAAAGGTGTTTATTAATGACTTCCTGACGGACACGTTCCCTATCTCTAACAGTACGCGTCAAGGGTGCCCTCTGTCCCCTCTAATCTTTGTATTAGTAATAGAACCCTTAGCAGCTAAAATTAGATCTCATGGAGAATTTCCTGGGTTGACCCACGGTCAGACTTCCCACAAACTATGCCTCTTCGCTGACGATGTCTTACTTTTCATCTCACACCCCATTTCTTCTCTCCTTCCTCTTCATGCCACACCAACCAGTTTCAGTGATGTCTCTTATTACAAACTGAACAAAACGAAAGCTGATGCTCTTCCTATTAATTTATTAATTTATTTGAACCTTTAATTTTCATCTAACGCTCTCAATACCCCTATAATTGGAGATCAGACTCTCTCCTCTACTTCGGAATACATATCCCCCTTTCCACTTCTTTTGTGTTTGACGTGAACTTACCCCCAGTTATTGAATCTCTTCAGTCTTTAACGTCTTCCTGGCTTACCTATGAAATTTCTTGGCTGGGCAGCAGCCTTCAAATTGTCCTTACTGCCCAAACTTATGTATCTCTTTCGAACCATTCCATACACTTTTCCAAAACAATATTTAGATAAATGCAGGCTTATACTCATGAAATATATATAATTAGTCTCTAGTTGATGTATTATGCAGCCAAATCCTTAGAGCCGTATGTGGAAGTCCCACCCTCCTAAATTGCTGATTTTACCCAGACATCTTGGAGGCCTTACACTTCCAGACTTATCCATTTATCACGAAGCCTGTCTTCTTGCCCAGCTGAAATATTGGGGGATGACTCCGTCCACATCCACTTGGGTAACCATTGAAAAAGCGGGGTGTTTAGGCTACCCTTAAGAAGATCTTTCATTGACTCCTAAAAACCTTCAACCATCTACTTTCTTTCCTCCTTTCCACAGTCTTTTCTCTACGTGTCTGGGATAGCTTTATTTCTAAACTTCCAGAATATAGCCCTCCATTTGCTGCCCTTTCTTTAGTTGCGGTCACTAAACTCACATCCAACTTAAATCTCTCCTCTTGGTACTCTTGTCAGATTCGAACCCTCGTGGATATACTTGATGGGGGTAGTTTGCTTACATTCCCTCAATTGCAAGACCGCTTCTCACTTCCAATTACTGAAATATACCACTACCTCCAAATTCGACACTGGTATAATGGCCTGCCTGAAACCTGACATTCTTGTAGCCCAGTCAGTTTTGTCTCACCTGTTGTTAGTCATGTCCACTAAAGATATATTCTTTTGGTACGATACACTCATACAATTTGTTCAGTCTCAAAAATCTAATGCTCAGTTGCGGTGGGAGAAGGATTTGGACAACTCTGTCTGACACACAATGGAGAAATCTGTACAGTATGTCTTTCCGTATGTCCATTTGCTTGAACCGTACACAAATGCATGTTAAATTGCTAAATAGATTGTATTTGACCCGGGATAGATTGCAACATTTTTGGCCCTCTTGCTCTAAATACTGTTGGCAGAATTGCGGGGAAATTGGCCAGCTGTTCCATGTGTTCTGGTCTTGTACCTTGCTACGTGACTTTTGGAATGGTGTTTTTGACTTAATAAATAAAGTTCTAAAACTGTCCCTTTGCCCAGTCCCTTAACTAGCGCTTCTGCACATCTTTGCGGCTGAGCTTCCGATTTATCATAGGTACTTATTAGGGAATATGTGTATTGCTGCGAGAGCCACTGTAGCCCAAGCGTGGAACAACCTGCCCCCCCATCAGTATCAAGAGTCTTTCATAAGATCCACTTTCACTTTGCTATGGAAATTGACCAACTGTCTTATTGCTCCTCGGCCTCCTCACCTATTCTAAAATTGATGCCCTGGCATGAATATGTCACAGACGGAGAAGGGGCTGATTTCATTCCACAATCCTTTAGGACCTTTCCTCTACAGTTTAGCGTGAATAAAACTACCCCCCCCCCATCCTTGACTCTAGTGTTCTATCTATGTACTTTATTTTTGTAGTGTCTACTCTATTGGCTGATATACGGTACCATGATCTTTATGCTTTACTATTGCTTTTGAGCGTTTTAACTCTGCATATTTTTGATGATATCATTGTGTATATCCCCCCCCTTCCCTATACTCTGTTCCCCCTTTCTTACCTCCTTCTTTTTTCTGTACCCCATTGTTTGAATATATTTTCAATTAAAACTATTGATCGTGATTCAACATTGGAAAAAAGCATAGCTTTATTAACAATAAAACTTTTGTTTTAGATTATTTTTTTACATATATAGAGTCTGCTATTGTTATTTTTATGGATGTACAATAGATTATTGTGTGAGAATAATATTCTATAGGTTCTACCTTGATGTGCCCCTGGGTGGCATTAGATACGCCGTCTATCCGAACGAGATAATCCCTTTGGGTAGAGCAGAACAGGTTCCTTTCAGCATTGTGCCTCATTACTTTTACAGTCTCCGTGAAATAATTTTTAAAAATAGGTATGACTTAGTAGTGCCTGCAGCAGCTATTGCTACAAAGATCTCCGCATTATTTTAATGAGGTAAAATATAAAAGGAGGAACATATACTCTTGGATTTTTACTGTATAAACCCAATTAGCAGAATCAAATTTTGATCTCAGGCCCTTGGTCATCAGCAATTGCATTTGCACGGAGGCAGCTTTGCAAATGTGATCACTAAAAATGTAAATGCAGTAGGAGGTGTTATACAGGCTGCGACCGGCATCGCAGCCAGGGATCATCATTGTGACCGATGGTCGCAATGTTCCCTGCAAACGGCCAGCTGAGTAATCCTCTCCTCCCCAAATGCCTCTGCCTGTCAATCAACTGTTCTGCACATGTGCAGAATCGATCCTACGTCTGCGCAGTTTCCTGATAATCTGGAAACTGCACAGGTGATAGCACAATTACTACTGAACGAGGCCCTCAGTTCATAAAACGGACCTCTGTAATGGGAGGAAGCCCAGACCAGGAAACGAAACTATGGGCCTGATTCAGGTTATTATGTAAACCCATTGGTTTACGTACTAAACCAATGGTGGGAGAACTGCGCATGCAGGTATCCGTTCACATGGTCGACCATGTTATGGTCGACAGTCATTAGGTCGACCACTGTTGGTCGACATTGACATGGTCGATATGGACACATGGTCGACACATGAAAAGGTCGACATGAGTTTTTAAACTTTTTTTTCTTTTGGGGAACTTTTCCATACTTTACGATCCAAGTGGACTATGATTGGAACGGTAATCTGTGCGGAGCGAAGCGAAGGCACCATGCCCGAAGCATGGCGAGCGAACGCGGTGCACTAATTGGTGTTCCCAGTCACTTTACGCAAAAAACGACACCAAAAAAAGTTAAAAAACTCATGTCGACCTTTTCATGTGTCGACCTTTCATGTGGCGACCATTTTCATGTGTCGACCATGTGTCCATGTCGACCATGTCATAACGGAACCGACCATGGTCGACCATTCATAACGGAACCGCGCATGCACAGGATCCGTTCAGTGCATGTGCAAAACGCGTGATCGCTCACAGTCCCCCCTTAGGGTGGTGACTGGAACCATTCTACAAAACAGGGGTGTGTAGCACACATTTTTTAGTTGTGCCAAGTCCACGGTCTGCATCGTTAGACTTCATGGCCCTGGCAGAGGACTTCTGATAGCCATTCTGAGTAAGCTTCGGTTTATGCAGATGGTCAAGGGCCGCATTGGTGATTTGATGCTACATATTCAGGCGTAGCACTCTGATCTGAATTGCATGCAGGATGCATCCTGCAGTGTTAGTTTACTTGTTGTATGGTATTGCACAGCCTCCCAATACCATACATCTCTGATTCAGGCCCAAAGATGGGAAATGGAAAATTAACTGGTGAGATGTTGTTTTCACTGAAGATAGGTGTCTTCCAATACATGTGAGTGTGGTGAACTGCATAAACAAGATACAAGTGACAGGTCACCCAAGTAGGAAGAACACAAAGCCACACTCATTCATCTGTGAAAGTTTTTCTTATCTAACATTTTGCAAGTTTTTAGTGAGAAACTTAACATCCTGCCAGAACTGCTTGAAAATAATAATCTGCTTGCAACTGTGTTCTCTACTGCATGCATGTGTACATAGAACTGTAAGGCTGTGTACACACTAGTACGATGTGCGCCCCATGCGATATTGTATACAATTTCCAGACATGCACACTATTCGATAAAACAATAAGATAAGGTGAAATTATATCTTATGGGGCTGGAGGTGTTTTTAAGGGAGCACAAGCAGAAGGAGGAGGAGGAGGGTCCAGCCGAACATCAACTTCCTAAAACCGTATGGTTGTATGTACACCCTACAAAAAAGCTCATGATATTGCACCAACAAGACTGCATGCAGGTCAGATGTTGGATGTCCATGGAAGCGTGCATCAGATGATAAATCTTGTGTACACACTATGCGATATTATATTAGAGATGAGCGGGTTCGGTTTCTCTGAATCCGAACCCGCACGAACTTCATGTTTTTTTTCACGGGTCCGAGCGACTCGGATCTTCCCGCCTTGCTCGGTTAACCCGAGCGCGCCCGAACGTCATCATGACGCTGTCGGATTCTCGCGAGACTCGGATTCTATATAAGGAGCCGCGCGTCGCCGCCATTTTTACACGTGCATTGAGATTGATAGGGAGAGGACGTGGCTGGCGTCCTCTCCATTTAGATTAGGAGAGAGAGAGAGAGATTGACCTGAGGCTGATACTGTAGAAGAGAGTGCAGAGTTTAGTGACTGACCACAGTGACCACCAGCAGTGCAGTTGTTTTATTTAATATATCCGTTCTCTGCCTGAAAAAAACGGTACACACAGTGACTCAGTCACATACCATATCTGTGTGCACTGCTCAGCCCAGTGTGCTGCATGCCTGCATCATCTATGTATATATTATATATCTGACTGTGCTCAGCTCACACAGCTTATAATTGTGGGGGAGACTGGGGAGCACTGCAGTGCCAGTTATAGGTTATAGCAGGAGCCAGGAGTACATATTATATTAAAATTAAACAGTGCACACTTTTGCTGCAGGAGTGCCACTGCCAGTGTGACTGACCAGTGACCTGACCACACTGACCACCAGTATAGTTAGTAGTATACTATATTGTGATTGCCTGAAAAAGTTAAACACTCGTCGTGTGACTTCACTTGTGTGGTGTTTTTTTTTTTATTCTATAAAAAACTCATTCTGCTGACAGACAGTGTCCAGCAGGTCCGTCATTATATAATATATATACCTGTCCGGCTGCAGTAGTGATATATATATATTTTTTATATCATTATTTATCATCCAGTCGCAGCAGACACAGTACGGTAGTTCACGGCTGTAGCTACCTCTGTGTCGGCACTCGGCAGTCCATCCATAATTGTATACCACCTACCCGTGGTTTTTTTTTCTTTCTTCTTTATACATACATACTACTACATCTCTTTATCAACCAGTCTATATTAGCAGCAGACACAGTACAGTACGGTAGTTCACGGCTGTGGCTACCTCTGTGTCGGCACTCGGCAGTCCGTCCATAATTGTATACCACCTAACCGTGTTTTTTTTTTCTTTCTTCTTTATACATACATACTACGACATCTCTTTATCAACCAGTCTATATTAGCAGCAGACACAGTACAGTACGGTAGTTCACGGCTGTGGCTACCTCTGTGTCGGCACTCGGCAGTCCGTCCATAATTGTATACCACCTAACCGTGGTTTTTTTTTCTTTCTTCTTCATACATACATACATACTACTACATCTCTTTATCAACCAGTCTATATTAGCAGCAGACACAGTACAGTACGGTAGTTCACGGCTGTGGCTACCTCTGTGTCGGCACTCGGCAGTCCGTCCATAATTGTATACCACCTAACCGTGGTTTTTTTTCTTTCTTCTTTATACATACATACTACGACATCTCTTTATCAACCAGTCTATATTAGCAGCAGACACAGTACAGTACGGTAGTTCACGGCTGTGGCTACCTCTGTGTCGGCACTCGGCAGTCCGTCCATAATTGTATACCACCTACCCGTGGTTTTTTTTTCTTTCTTCTTCATACATACATACTACGACATCTCTTTATCAACCAGTCTATATTAGCAGCAGACACAGTACAGTACGGTAGTTCACGGCTGTGGCTACCTCTGTGTCGGCACTCGGCAGTCCGTCCATAATTGTATACCACCTACCCGTGGTTTTTTTTTCTCTCCTTCATACATACATACTACGACATCTCTTTATCAACCAGTCTATATTAGCAGCAGACACAGTACAGTACGGTAGTTCACGGCTGTGGCTACCTCTGTGTCGGCACTCGGCAGTCCGTCCATAATTGTATACCACCTAACCGTGGTTTTTTTTTCTTTCTTCTTCATACATACATACTACGACATCTCTTTATCAACCAGTCTATATTAGCAGCAGACACAGTACAGTACGGTAGTTCACGGCTGTGGCTACCTCTGTGTCGGCACTCGGCAGTCCGTCCATAATTGTATACTAGTATCCATCCATCTCCATTGTTTACCTGAGGTGCCTTTTAGTTGTGCCTATTAAAATATGGAGAACAAAAATGTTGAGGTTCCAAAATTAGGGAAAGATCAAGATCCACTTCCACCTCGTGCTGAAGCTGCTGCCACTAGTCATGGCCGAGACGATGAAATGCCAGCAACGTCGTCTGCCAAGGCCGATGCCCAATGTCATAGTACAGAGCATGTCAAATCCAAAACACCAAATATCAGTAAAAAAAGGACTCCAAAACCTAAAATAAAATTGTCGGAGGAGAAGCGTAAACTTGCCAATATGCCATTTACCACACGGAGTGGCAAGGAACGGCTGAGGCCCTGGCCTATGTTCATGGCTAGTGGTTCAGCTTCACATGAGGATGGAAGCACTCAGCCTCTCGCTAGAAAAATGAAAAGACTCAAGCTGGCAAAAGCACAGCAAAGAACTGTGCATTCTTCGAAATCCCAAATCCACAAGGAGAGTCCAATTGTGTCGGTTGCGATGCCTGACCTTCCCAACACTGGACGTGAAGAGCATGCGCCTTCCACCATTTGCACGCCCCCTACAAGTGCTGGAAGGAGCACCCGCAGTCCAGTTCCTGATAGTCAGATTGAAGATGTCAGTGTTGAAGTACACCAGGATGAGGAGGATATGGGTGTTGCTTGCGCTGGGGAGGAAATTGGCAAGGAGGATTCTGATGGTGAGGTGGTTTGTTTAAGTCAGGCACCCGGGGAGACACCTGTTGTCGGTGGGAGGAATATGGCCGTTGACATGCCAGGTGAAAATACCAAAAAAATCAGCTCTTCGGTGTGGAGGTATTTCAACAGAAATGCAGACAACAGGTGTCAAGCCGTGTGTTCCCTTTGTCAAGCTGTAATAAGTAGGGGTAAGGACGTTAACCACCTCGGAACATCCTCCCTTATACGTCACCTGCAGCGCATTCATAATAAGACAGTGACAAGTTCAAAAACTTTGGGTGACAGCGGAAGCAGTCCACTGACCAGTAAATCCCTTCCTCTTGTAACCAAGCTCACGCAAACCACCCCACCAACTCCCTCAGTGTCAATTTCCTCCTTCCCCAGGAATGCCAATAGTCCTGCAGGCCATGTCACTGGCAATTCTGACGATTCCTCTCCTGCCTGGGATTCCTCCGATGCATCCTTGCGTGTAACGCCTACTGCTGCTGGCGCTGCTGTTGTTGCTGCTGGGAGTCGATGGTCATCCCAGAGGGGAAGTCGTAAGACCACTTTTACTACTTCCACCAAGCAATTGACTGTCCAACAGTCCTTTGCGAGGAAGATGAAATATCACAGCAGTCATCCTACTGCAAAGCGGATAACTGAGGCCTTGGCATCCTGGGTGGTGAGAACCGTGGTTCCGGTATCCATCATTACTGCAGAGCCAACTAGAGACTTGTTGGAGGTACTGTGTCCCCGGTACCAAATACCATCTAGGTTCCATTTCTCTAGGCAGGCGATACCGAAAATTTACACAGACCTCAGAAAAAGAGTCACCAGTGTCCTAAAAAATGCAGCTGTACCCAATGTCCACTTAACCACGGACATGTGGACAAGTGGAGCAGGGCAGGGTCAGGACTATATGACTGTGACAGCCCACTGGGTAGATGTATGGACTCCCGCCGCAAGAACAGCAGCGGCGGCACCAGTAGCAGCATCTCGCAAACGCCAACTCTTTCCTAGGCAGGCTACGCTTTGTATCACCGGTTTCCAGAATACGCACACAGCTGAAAACCTCTTACGGCAACTGAGGAAGATCATCGCGGAATGGCTTACCCCAATTGGACTCTCCTGTGGATTTGTGGCATCGGACAACGCCAGCAATATTGTGTGTGCATTAAATATGGGCAAATTCCAGCACGTCCCATGTTTTGCACATACCTTGAATTTGGTGGTGCAGAATTATTTAAAAAACGACAGGGGCGTGCAAGAGATGCTGTCGGTGGCCAGAAGAATTGCGGGACACTTTCGGCGTACAGGCACCACGTACAGAAGACTGGAGCACCACCAAAAACTACTGAACCTGCCCTGCCATCATCTGAAGCAAGAAGTGGTAACGAGGTGGAATTCAACCCTCTATATGCTTCAGAGGTTGGAGGAGCAGCAAAAGGCCATTCAAGCCTATACAATTGAGCACGATATAGGAGGTGGAATGCACCTGTCTCAAGCGCAGTGGAGAATGATTTCAACGTTGTGCAAGGTTCTGATGCCCTTTGAACTTGCCACACGTGAAGTCAGTTCAGACACTGCCAGCCTGAGTCAGGTCATTCCCCTCATCAGGCTTTTGCAGAAGAAGCTGGAGACATTGAAGGAGGAGCTAACACGGAGCGATTCCGCTAGGCATGTGGGACTTGTGGATGGAGCCCTTAATTCGCTTAACAAGGATTCACGGGTGGTCAATCTGTTGAAATCAGAGCACTACATTTTGGCCACCGTGCTCGATCCTAGATTTAAAGCCTACCTTGGATCTCTCTTTCCGGCAGACACAAGTCTGCTGGGGTTGAAAGACCTGCTGGTGAGAAAATTGTCAAGTCAAGCGGAACGCGACCTGTCAACATCTCCTCCTTCACATTCTCCCGCAACTGGGGGTGCGAGGAAAAGGCTCAGAATTCCGAGCCCACCCGCTGGCGGTGATGCAGGGCAGTCTGGAGCGACTGCTGATGCTGACATCTGGTCCGGACTGAAGGACCTGACAACGATTACGGACATGTCGTCTACTGTCACTGCATATGATTCTCTCACCATTGAAAGAATGGTGGAGGATTATATGAGTGACCGCATCCAAGTAGGCACGTCACACAGTCCATACTTATACTGGCAGGAAAAAGAGGCAATTTGGAGGCCATTGCACAAACTGGCTTTATTCTACCTAAGTTGCCCTCCCACAAGTGTGTACTCCGAAAGAGTGTTTAGTGCCGCCGCTCACCTTGTCAGCAATCGGCGTACGAGGTTACATCCAGAAAATGTGGAGAAGATGATGTTCATTAAAATGAATTATAATCAATTCCTCCGCGGAGACATTGACCAGCAGCAATTGCCTCCACAAAGTACACAGGGAGCTGAGATGGTGGATTCCAGTGGGGACGAATTGATAATCTGTGAGGAGGGGGATGTACACGGTGATATATCGGAGGGTGATGATGAGGTGGACATCTTGCCTCTGTAGAGCCAGTTTGTGCAAGGAGAGATTAATTGCTTCTTTTTTGGGGGGGGTCCAAACCAACCCGTCATATCAGTCACAGTCGTGTGGCAGACCCTGTCACTGAAATGATGGGTTGGTTAAAGTGTGCATGTCCTGTTTTGTTTATACAACATAAGGGTGGGTGGGAGGGCCCAAGGACAATTCCATCTTGCACCTCTTTTTTCTTTTATTTTTCTTTGCGTCATGTGCTGTTTGGGGAGGGTTTTTTGGAAGGGACATCCTGCGTGACACTGCAGTGCCACTCCTAAATGGGCCCGGTGTTTGTGTCGGCCACTAGGGTCGCTAATCTTACTCACACAGTCAGCTACCTCATTGCGCCTCTTTTTTTCTTTGCGTCATGTGCTGATTGGGGAGGGTTTTTTGGAAGGGACATCCTGCGTGACACTGCAGTGCCACTCCTAAATGGGCCCGGTGTTTGTGTCGGCCACTAGGGTCGCTAATCTTACTCACACAGTCAGCTACCTCATTGCGCCTCTTTTTTTCTTTGCGTCATGTGCTGATTGGGGAGGGTTTTTTGGAAGGGACATCCTGCGTGACACTGCAGTGCCACTCCTAAATGGGCCCGGTGTTTGTGTCGGCCACTAGGGTCGCTAATCTTACTCGCACAGTCAGCTACCTCATTGCGCCTCTTTTTTTCTTTGCGTCATGTGCTGATTGGGGAGGGTTTTTTGGAAGGGACATCCTGCGTGACACTGCAGTGCCACTCCTAATTGGGCCCGGTGTTTGTGTCGGCCACTAGGGTCGCTAATCTTACTCACACAGTCAGCTACCTCATTGCGCCTCTTTTTTTCTTTGCGTCATGTGCTGATTGGGGAGGGTTTTTTGGAAGGGACATCCTGCGTGACACTGCAGTGCCACTCCTAAATGGGCCCGGTGTTTGTGTCGGCCACTAGGGTCGCTAATCTTACTCACACAGTCAGCTACCTCATTGCGCCTCTTTTTTTCTTTGCGTCATGTGCTGATTGGGGAGGGTTTTTTGGAAGGGACATCCTGCGTGACACTGCAGTGCCACTCCTAAATGGGCCCGGTGTTTGTGTCGGCCACTAGGGTCGCTAATCTTACTCACACCGTCAGCTACCTCATTGCGCCTCTTTTTTTCTTTGCGTCATGTGCTGATTGGGGAGGGTTTTTTGGAAGGGACATCCTGCGTGACACTGCAGTGCCACTCCTAAATGGGCCCGGTGTTTGTGTCGGCCACTAGGGTCGCTTATCTTACTCACACAGTCAGCTACCTCATTGCGCCTCTTTTTTTCTTTGCGTCATGTGCTGATTGGGGAGGGTTTTTTGGAAGGGACATCCTGCGTGACACTGCAGTGCCACTCCTAAATGGGCCCGGTGTTTGTGTCGGCCACTAGGGTCGCTAATCTTACTCACACAGTCAGCTACCTCATTGCGCCTCTTTTTTTCTTTGCGTCATGTGCTGATTGGGGAGGGTTTTTTGGAAGGGACATCCTGCGTGACACTGCAGTGCCACTCCTAAATGGGCCCGGTGTTTGTGTCGGCCACTAGGGTCGCTAATCTTACTCACACAGTCAGCTACCTCATTGCGCCTCTTTTTTTCTTTGCGTCATGTGCTGATTGGGGAGGGTTTTTTGGAAGGGACATCCTGCGTGACACTGCAGTGCCACTCCTAGATGGGCCAGGTGTTTGTGTCGGCCACTAGTGTCGCTTAGCTTAGTCATCCAGCGACCTTGGTGCAAATTTTAGGACTAAAAATAATATTGTGAGGTGTGAGGTATTCAGAATAGACTGAAAATGAGTGGAAATTATGGTTTTTGAGGTTAATAATAATATGGGATCAAAATGACCCCCAAATTCTATGATTTAAGCTGTTTTTTAGGGTTTTTTTAAAAAAACACCCGAATCCAAAACACACCCGAATCCGACAAAAAAAATTCGGTGAGGTTTTGCCAAAACGCGGTCGAACCCAAAACACGGCCGCGGAACCGAACCCAAAACCAAAACACAAAACCCGAAAAATTTCAGGCGCTCATCTCTATATTATATGCAATCATACAACATCAGCAATATTGTATGCAATATCTCATAGTGTGTATGCAGCTTTAGAAACATAACTTTCTAGCATCTTCTTACCAACATCTATATGCTGCTGATTCTGGTTGCTTATGGTCTGTGCCAAATCTCATACATGCGTTGTCGGTGTGCAGTCAAGGACAGTCCTGTGTGTACCTTAAAATGACAGCACTCCTGGCATCACTCAGATGTGTTTATAGGTTTTTCTTCTGACCCGTGTGATATTTATTATTGGTTTACTGTTCCTGACTTTTGCTTCTCACCGCAACACCTGACTCTGGTGTGCTCACCATATCACCGCTCACCCCAATGGACCGACATGCAAATTGGTGAGACAGTCATCTAAAATCAGGAACAATTAGGGGGTAAGAAATAAGTGAGACAGGAAAGATGACTTCTAAAAGCCAAGATCTATTGCAACTTAATTGATTATAGTAGCTAACTTATTGTCACTGATGATCATTCCACCACCACACACTTAAAAGCCATTGAATCATGTTGGCACCCAACTCAGAAGTAATTAGCGATTTGCTAAATGAACCTGTGAGGAAAGTAATATACCCCTGGTGACATAATCATTGATGTTTCTGAATGCTTCTTGCGTCATTCAATGTAAGTTAAACACAGTGAGGTCCATGGAATGGGCTCAAGTGACCTCCACACATGGGTAAACCAAGTTAAAAACTGCATCTTTTGATCTATACATAACATAAGTTCTAACGGCAGTGGAACTGCTTATCAGTGCAGACGTTGGTGGGTTCCCAGCGTGTTTATTAGATGTCCTTTGAGTTAAAGCTAATGGCAAAATAGTGAGTTTCCCATTGCATGAAAAGTCTCGCCTAAAGAATGACCCATTTGTAATGTATGGTTCCTAGGTAACAGCTTTATAAGTCCCAACGTGGATGTAGTTATGTGACCGCTGGTCACAATACCGACACCGGCCTCCCACCCACTCACAATCCCGGCAGTCGACATGCCGACTAACAGGGTCTATTTACATTTGTGGGTGTCCACGACACCCATAGAGCGGGAATAGAATCTGTGGCAAGCCCGCAAGGGGCTTCGTTGCGCTCACACCCCCGCCAGGCATCTAGAAGCGGGGATCCCGGTGTCTGTATGGTGACTGTCACACGAACCCAACCCTTCCAAACAGTGATCATTTCTGCTGATTGTCTCAGTTGTAAAACTTGTCTTACTGTTTGTAGGGTTACAGGTGACAATGTTTTCAGATTCAGAAATGTAAACTACACTTTCAACTATATATAAAGGAAATTTATCATTTGACAATCTAAATGTAAATATAGAGCATGTTAACACTTAGGGAATGCCTTTCAATTGCGCTGACTGGGGACAAAGCTATTTAGAAAGTCTTGCTTACTGTTCTCCTAGTGACAGGACACTTAACTTGATGGATGGCACAGTTTTTAGTTTTGTTCATACTCTGGTTCCGCTGAGTCCCTGGAGTTACTGTGGAAAGAGAAGTACCTGTTTATTACCGTGTTATACGTTTAGATGTAATCTTTTTCTAAATTTATAGTGGCAGAACAAATTACATGATTTTGAGACTAACAATCATGAAAAATAATATGTATTATGAATACTTATGTTGTAATTGATGTTCTATCACTGGATTATGTTTTAGATAAAGTTTATCCATACTCTCCCAGAATGTTCAGGAGACTTTGGAATTTCCGGGAGTTCACCTTGACTCCTGGCAGAGCAGAAAATCTGCCCGCTTCACTAATACTGGGCATACACAGGCAAATAAAATGCCTGACAGACTGACAATCATTTTATATGACACTGCAGTTATCACAGGCATACTCTATCAGATCTCTCACAGTGTATGTCACATGATATCGGCGCTCTGCCGCTTGGGAGGAGACCTTTTTATGTTCCTTCCCATGTGAAGGAACAGTGGAATGTTGGTCGGTCGGCTGAGGTAGGGCATACACTTCCCGATGCAGCCGACATGACTCTTTCAAAATATTGCCTTGGAGGGACATGCTGGACAAACCGGCGCGTCTGATTCATCAATCATTATTAATGGTTTGACCAACTACATACACGCTGCAATTATCTAGCCGATCAACTGATATGGGGCGGATCAGCCAGATAATTGTAGCATATATGTCAGCATAAGGAAGGGGATTGTTAGTAGCTGCAGATTGCAGTATCATGACTGCACCATCCACAGCACGATGGTCTCTGTCTCAATCCCATGCCCCCTCCACGTGCCAGGAGGGGACATCCTAAATGTCTGTACAGTATGCCTGTATCTGTTTTCTACTTTGTATTTCTAGAATTAGCATTAGAATTGCAAGTCTACAATCCTGGCTGTTTTGGCTGTCCAATCTAATTCTGGGTACTTACGCACCAAGCAGCCAATCGAGGCAAGTATACACACTTACCAATTGACCGCTCAATGGGGTCAATTCAATTCGGCAACTTATGAATAGCGCCGGGAATTAGCTCCCGACACTATTCAATTCAGCTCCAGTTAAGTCGGTGGAGGAAGCACTTTTGTCGGGTTTCTTCTCTCATCCCCGGGGATGAGAGAAGAATTCCCGACAATTGCGGGTAATTAGCAGCTGAATTGAATAGCGTCGGGAGCTAATTCCCGGCGCTATTCATAAGTTGCCGAATTGAATTGACCCCAGTGTGTCTGTCAAGACACCCAGCAATTCAAATGTCTTCCCAGCTGTGACATCAGCCACCCACACCAAGTGTACGGGTGGTCAGCGGACCGTCCGTACACACAGCCAGACGTGTCGATATTCCAGCCATCGGCTGTGCTGCACAGCCGACACAATATGTCTGTTAAGTATGTCGTTCATATCTGGGGTGAACACCAGCCGACGGGCTCGCGATATATCAGACGTTTGAGCCTAGTATCATCTAGTGTGTATCCAGCTTTTATTCAGATATCACATAATCTGTATTGGTACATCTATTATATGTGCATGCTTTTTCAGGTGAAGAATTTAGGAAGATGTTCTATTGAGTAATTGCTGGAGAACTGACCTAGTAACAATGTTCCAGATACAGAAATAATTAACTGTATACTAACACAGAGCATTTACATGAAAGCACAAATTTATTTCCCTATTTTTTCCTGAACAGTATGAGCAGGAGAAAGGGGTGGGGCCATCCTAAAGGGAGGCATGGTCATCCAGGAGCATGTCCAGTTCTTCAAAGCACTGGACATTTTTCTGACCCAGGGCTATGCATTAATTTGGCACACACACAACCCCCCTCCCTTATTCAAATGATGCCACACAGCAGAGCACCTTTAGTCACATTACACCATACAGTAGTACAGGTTGAGTCTCCCATAGCCGGAATTCCGAAATACAGAATACTCCAAAATACAGACATTTTTAACACCACTGAATAATGACATATTTGCTTTCTGTTGGTTCAGTGCACACAAACTTTGTTTAATGCACAGCATTATTAAACATATTGTAAAATTGGATTAGTATGCTTTGCCGATGGACGGGATGCCAGCGGTTAGAATACAGACAGCGATATCCCGTCCATCACAATACCGACAACCCCCCAGTACAGTATGTCCCCTAATCTTCCCCCTACCCTACCCTAACCCTCTCTGTTACGTGCCTAAACCTAACTTTTCCCGGTGGTGCCTAACCATAACCCTCCCAGCTTGTTGCCTAACCCTAATCTTCACTTCCCCGTTGCCTAAACCTAACCCTCCCTGCTTGATGCCTATCCATAACCTCCCCTGCTAAGGGCCTAACCCTCCTTCCCAAGTCCCTAACCTTCCTTGCGCTGCAGCCTAACCCTAACCCCCCTTCTGCAGACTAAAAGTAACCTCCCTCCTCCCCGCAGCAGAACAGCAGTGCGTCCTGCTGTAAGTATGTTCAGGATGCCGGCTGTCGTGATGTGAAGCTGCCATCCCGTTCGGTGTTGGTATCCTGATGCCGGCATTGCGTTCTCCCTCGGGATCCCGGCCTCGGTATATTGACCGCCGGGATCCCGTATGTTGGTAAGTTACCTGCTTCCCTTGTTAAATATTGTATAAAATTACCTTCAGGCTATGTGTGTATAAGGTGTATAAAAAAAAACATAAATAAATTTTGTGCATGTACGTGCACAGAACTATTAAAAGTATTGTATAAAATTACCTTCAGCCTGTGTGTATAAGGTGTATATGAACCATAAATGTATTCTGTGTTTAGGCTTGTGGCCCATCCCCAAGATATCTCATTTTGGTATGCAAATATTCCAAAATATGGAAAAATCTGATATCCAGAATACCTCTGGTCCCAAGCATTCTGGATATGGGAGACCTGTACCCCTTGTTAACCTTACACCACACAGAAGGCCCCCTTATTCAAGTTATGTCACACAGTAGTGTCTTTTATTCACGTTACACCACACAGTAGTACCCCATATACATGCTATGCCTGTAGCAAGGAAGTAAGAGGGCACATCTGTAGCAGCAGGTGGAAGGACCCGGATGGAGGCAGCACCAGGTGGAAGGAGCCAGGCATGGGTAGAGCAGCCAGCTGGAGCCCGCAGCATCAGGCATCAGAGCCTGGGTCCCTTGGGTGCTGAGGGCTGTAAAATGGTCACTCACTGCCTGCTGTAATGTATGTTATTTGCTGTGTTCCCCCTCAAATCCAGGTGTGGGCCTACCTATTACTGCCCCTCCCCAACCACAAATATGACACCTGTGTCTTGATTATAATTTAGATAAAGTTGGGAGGTATGATTATAGTAATATATTATGTCTTTGATAATAAATAAAGTGCTTACTTAGCAATAGTGGTTACAGAACATACATTGGCTTATTCATCATGCCATAGGTACATCACACATTATGGTTTTTAATGCCTTGTTTGATTATTACTATCAGAAAAAGTAAGAGATGAAAATAATATATAGAAATGCCACCATTCCCTGCAAAAAAAAACCCAACAAATTATATATAAATATATATTCAATTATTTTTATAAAAATGTTGTTATATACCCATGCATTCTTAAATTCAGTCCCATTTACTGTATCAACATAAAATAGGTGTAGAACAGAATGGCACTGAGAAGCCAGTCTGCAAACATTCAGTAAGGAAATGAGCTTTGACAGACATATTGGAAGCTTTTCGTTACTCCCAATATGAATTTTGTATGGAACAGAAATTTTATAGGAAAAGTTGCCACTCTAGGATCTGCAGACATCTAATCTAATAGGAAACCAACATGTTCTTACAGTACGTCACTTTAAAGCAGGCATTCCCAACCACAGTCCTCAGGGCACACCAACAGTGCAGGTTTTAGTGATATCCAGGCTGCAGCACAGATGGTTAAATCAAAATAACTGAGCTACTAATTAAGTCACCTGTGCTGCAGCCTGGATATCACTAAAACCTGCACTGTTGGTGTGCCTTGAGGACCGTGGTTGGGAATGCCTGCTTTAAAGTAAGAAAGCAGGCTTCATAGTTTTCTAGAGTAAATATATAATTTTCCGGCTCATGCATGATTTTTGACATCTTAAAAATAAATATATGCATTTTTAATACTAAAAATTAGATATGTGCGGTGGACACTTTTCGTGTTTTGGTTTTGGATCTGGATCCCTGCTCGTGTTTTGGATCTGGATTGGTTTTGCCAAAACCACCCTTTGAGTTTTAGTTTTGGATCTGGATGATTTGTGATAAAAACAGCTAAAATCATAGAATTTGGGGGTAATTTTGATCCTACGGAATTAAACTCAATAACATTCATTTCCAGTCTATTCTGAACACCTCACAATATTGTTTTTCGGCCAAAAGGTTGCACCGAGGTCGCTGGATGATTTAAAGAGCACATAATACAAAGAAAAAAGAGGTGCAAGAAGGAATTGTCTTGGACCCTCCCACCCACCCTTATGTTGTTTAAACAGGACATGCACAGTTTAATAAACCCATCATTTCAGCGACAGGTGGTCCCCCTGGAAAAAGATCGTCAAGTTCTCCGAATCATAGCTAACTACAAACATACCACCTCCTTCTTTGATGACTTTTCACGTTATGAGAAGAGGCAAGAGGACCGTGTTAAGAAGGTGATTCAAAATTAGAGAGGCACACGCAATCAGGAACAACGAACAGCCTCTCACCCTCGCTCCTATATTGGTGTGGAACAGAAAGGTCTTCAACCAAGCAAATTTATAATTATTAATTACCACGTTACTGGGCAAACTGAAAAACTAGTGTCCAAAGCCTCCAAATTTGTACCCCCTTCTCCATGTTCAGGGATTAAGATAATCTTTGATTTAATGATGGGATGCAAATAAACTGGTATATACCACAGGATCAAGATTGGATATTTTCCCCTCCATGGAGTCTGGAGACTTATTTTGTGAAAATCTCGTGGGTTTCTCTTTATCCCATTTTGTTTTAATTGCATTTTTATTTACATATTTTGTGGGAGATGCCTTATTTTTGTTTTTCACAGCTCCCAGTTACACGCATGTGAGCATACCTGTGTGTCCCAGTTACACACATGTTAGCATACCTGTGTGTCCCAGTTACACGCATGTGAGCATACCTGTGTGTCTTGTTTATTTTATTCATATTTTATGTTTAAATAAAGCAGCTTCTTAGATGTTTTTGCAACCCCTCCTGAGCCCCCACAGCAGCCCTGGATGGGGCAAGTTGAGTTCGGGTGGGTTTGGTAAAGTACTAAGCATGGGGGTCGTGGCCACGGCAGCAAGGGAGTAGGCAGCAGTTTCCTGGAACTCCCCGGCCCAAGATCCTGATTACCCGTCCAGACTCATACCCAGAGGCTCTTTTCTGCACACACTGCACTCTTACACGCTTGAGCAGCCAATGACACCCTGTGGACCCGCTCTGTGCCCATGCAGAGCGTGACAGCCGACTTTCAGTGCCGCGGCCTGTGCATCCTGTTTGTCCCCGGGGCGTTGCAGAGCATTACAGGGTATTACAGAGATCGTGATTCTGTCCTTCGTTTGGTGCGTACTAAGGGCCCTCTCACTAGTAATGGTGTCAGGGTTTCTGCATTCCCAGACTTTGCTGCGGATGTTCAAAAGGACCGTGCCCAGTTCCTCCCTATTAAAGGTCGCCTCTGTGACCTTAACCTCTCATATTCCATGCTGTTTCCTTCTAAACTTCGTGTGGTGGCAGAGGGTGAATCAAAGTTCTTCAATTCTCCTTGGGAGGCGGCTGTATGGCTGGATCGCTATGCGCCGGGTGCCCGACAGCTAGCTCCAGTCTAGCATCTTGTATCTGTTTTTTCTGTATTTGTTTATAATGTATGCTGGATATGCAAGTATATGTCTGGGGAGCAACCGTCCTATGGTGGTTTTGGTTTTTTAGTTATCGCCTCATCCAAAGATATACGTTAGGTCTACTGTGTTTTGGGGGTTTTTAGTTACGGGATCCAGGTATGCCACTGTTTGGAGAGGTATACGGGGAGGGGGGTAGTTGGGAAATGTTTTGTTCTTCTACTTTTTTCTTTGTTTTAATTTTTTGTTTTTCATACGTGTATTCTGGTTTTTTTTTAATTATAACTGTACATTATTCTTGTGTATTTGATATATATGCGATACTGGATTTGTCTGTTAGAACTACAGCCCGCTGTTCTTTGGTGATTTCATTGGTTCAGTCTTAGAGTACTATGATATTTTATGCACCCTGTGCCCAAATATGCTCTTCCTGCATAGATGCATTTATTATGCTAGGGGGACAGTCTCTATGCTACTCACTTATTTTGTTGCTAACTTTGCTAATGGATTTGAGCGCTTTTATTACCACATTGTGTTTTCTGTGGGGTGCCTTTTTCAGGGGCCGATTACGTTTGTTCTCCTTCAAACTCATATTATTATGTCACTTATGCTATGCCTGATTTAAAATTCTTGGCCTGGAATGTCCGAGGCATTAATAACAAGGTAAAACGCGCTCTAGTATTGAAAATGGTTAGGAAATATGACCCAGATATTGCTTGCCTTAGCGAGACTCATTTGGAGGGTACTAGACTGTTGTCGCTCCGTCAACCTTGGGTCGGGTGGGCGTACTACGCAACCCACTCCTCTTTTTCTAGTGGGTCTCAGTCTTGATTAAGAAAACTGTACAGTTTGAATTACTCTCGATTAAGACTGACTCCCGTGGCCTGTTTGTATTTATTGAATGTAAACTGTGCTCCCAACCCTTCTTTATACTGGCAGTTTATATTCCCCCTCCTTTTGCTTACGAGGTTTTACAGAAGGCTGCCACCTTTATAGCTTCCTCTCCCCATACTCCTGTTATTTGTTTAGGGGACTTTAATAATCTTTAGACCCCTTCCTGGACAAATGGAAAACACCCCTCTCTATTATGGCTGATGGCGGCCCCTCCAGGTTTGCTGATTATTTTGATAGTCTGTAGTGGGTGGACGCCTGGCGGAGCTGTCACCCTTCACTTTGTCAATTCTCCTTTTTCTCTAAAACCTATGGCTCCTTTTCCAGAATCCACCTGGCCATGGTCTCCCCTTCCTTGTTACCTAAACTTACTGATGTCCATTATGAGGCCAGAGGAATTTCCGACCACTCACCCTTGTTGTTAATGTTATGTGCCAGAGGGGACAGTCCTATTGGAAACTCCACCCATCCTGGTTGCTTCAGATGACTGATGGTCCTGATCTAGAGAAGCAATGGGAGGGATACGTCGCTCTTAACACTGGGTCTGCACATGTCACTGTGGTCTGGGATTCATTTAAGGCCTATTTGCGAGGTACACTTATTAAGCAAATTGCTTCCCTTAAACTATCCTCTCGGACGTCAGAGAGGGCTCTGGAAACCGAATTTAAAAATTTAGAAACACAGTATCTGACAGACGGTTTGCCTACCACTAAAACCCGCTGGCTCAGTCAGCCTGGTTGGCTCATCTGTCGGACAAGACTTCTAGGTCACTTGTGTTTAGCGCTCAGAATATTTATATGCAAGCAGATAGATCTGGTAGTCTGCTGGCTCATTTAGTACATTATGATTGACCTGGGACCGTTATTACACAGGTGATTGACCCTTCCGGTGCCACTATTGATACTACACAAGATATTGCGCGTACATTTCTTTCCTATTACAGCAATGTTTATAAGTACCGTTTAACCTGTTCAGCCTTCGAGCTGTCACTTTTTGTCTACAATTGTCCTTCCTAAACTCTCCCCCGAGGCTAGCGCTTCCCTAGATGCACCCATAACAATTGAAGAGGTGACTGCGGCTGTTGGCTCCTTTCTGGGTGGTAAAGCCCCTGGGAGCGATGGTCTCCCCATTGAACTATATAAAAAGCACGTCAATATTTTTGCCCCCATCCTACATTCCTTATATCTAGACCTTTTTTGCTGTGAATAGGTTCCCCCCCTCTGTCTGAGGCTGTTATCATTGTGTTGCCGAAGCCTGGCAAGGACCCCAGACTCCTAGAGTCTTATAGACCAATTTCTCTTATTCCCACTGATGCCATGATCCTGGCAAAAATTTTAGCCCTGAGGCTTAACGCTGTTATTAAAACTATTATCCATTTGGATCAGTCCGGCTTCATGCCTAGCATGTCCACATCCACCAATTTACTCTGCCTGTACACTGTTCTACAAGCCCCTCATGACTTTCCCTCCAACTCGGTCATTGTTTCCCTGGATGCGGCCAAAGCCTTTGACAGTGTGGAGTGGCTTTACTTATGGGAGGTTATGCGTGGTATGGGCTTTGGTCCAAACTATGTACGTTGGACCAAACTCCTTTATCAGCAATCAGTTGCCAGGATATTAGTTAATGGGTTTATTTCTGACTCCTTCTCTTTGTCCTGGGGTACTAGAGAGGGGTGTCCCCTTTCTCCCACACTTTTTGCTATTGCCATCGAACCCCTTTCGTGCATTATTCGGTCTCATCCCGGCATACTGGGTATATGTGTTGGCTCCAGTATGCACAAGATTGCCCTCTATGCGGACGACCTGCTGTTGTTTTTGCAAGGCTATACTGTGTCCATGTCACAACTTCTACAGGTGATAGAGGAGTTTGGTAGATTTTCTGGCCTTCTCATAAATTGGTCCAAGTCATTTATAATGCCAGTCATTGGCTCCCCTCCTGCTGCTCCAAAAATTTCCTTGCCCTTGTGCTGGACTAGCCAATTTAAATACCTCGGCATACAGATCACTAATGATCCCACCGATTTTATCCCCTTAAATCTTGACCCATTAATGCAACAAATTATACATAAATCTAAATCATGGTGTAAACTTCCATTGGCGGTTACCGGCAGGGTAAACCTTGTTAAAATTAGTGATGAGCGGGTTCGGTTCCTCGGAATCCGAACCCGCCCGAACTTCAGCTTTTTTCTCACGGGTCTGAGCGACTCTGATCCTCCTGCCTTGCTCGGTTAACCCGAGCGCGCCCGAACGTCATCATCCCGCTGTCGGATTCTCGCGAGACTCGGATTCTATATAAGGAGCCGCGCGTCGCCGCCATTTTCACACGTGCATTGAGATTGATAGGGAGAGGACGTGGCTGGCGTCCTCTCCGTTTATAGAGAAGAGACTAGAGTAGAGAGAGACACAGTATTTAGTAATTTTGGGGAGCATTAGGAGTACTACTACTTGCTGAAGTGATAGTGTGACTGTATATCTGACTTGTGGGGGAGACAGTGGGGAGCAGTTAGAGTCTGAGAGCAGGAGTACATATTTTAACGTACAGTGCACACTTTTGCTGCCAGAGGGCCACACTGCCATTGTGACCACACTGACCACCAGTATATTGTGATTGTCTGCTTAGGAGTACTACTTGCAAGTTGCTGATAGTGTGACCAGTGACCTGACCACCAGTTTAATTAATCACCACCAGTTTAATATATATATATAATTGTATATATATATAATTGTATACCACCTACCTGTGTTTTTTTTTTTCTTTCTTCTTGATACATACTATAGTAGCTTACTGTAGCAGTCTGCGGTGCTGAGCTGACAGTGTCCAGCAGGTCCGTCATCAGTCATTACATAATAAATATATATACCTGTCCGGCTGCAGTACTAGTGATATTATATATATATATATATATATATATATATATTAATTTCATCTCATTATCATCCAGTCTATATTAGCAGCAGACACAGTACGGTAGTCCACGGCTGTAGCTACCTCTGTGTCGGCAGTCGCTCGTCCATCCATAATTGTATACCACCTACCCGTGTTTTTTTTTTTTTTCTTCTTGATACATACTACTATAGTAGCTTCATGTAGCAGTCTGCGGTGCTGAGCTGACAGTGGCCAGCAGGTCCGTCATTACATAATAAATATATATACCTGTCCGGCTGCAGTACTAGTGATATTATATATATATATATATATATATATATTAATTTCATCTCATTATCATCCAGTCTATATTAGCAGCAGACACAGTACGGTAGTCCACGGCTGTAGCTACCTCTGTGTCGGCAGTCGCTCGTCCATCCATAATTGTATACCACCTACCCGTGTTTTTTTTTTTTTTCTTTCTTCTTGATACATACTACTATAGTAGCTTCATGTAGCAGTCTGCGGTGCTGAGCTGACAGTGTCCAGCAGGTCCGTCATTACATAATAAATATATATACCTGTCCGGCTGCAGTACTAGTGATATTATATATATATATATATATTAATTTCATCTCATTATCATCCAGTCTATATTAGCAGCAGACACAGTACGGTAGTCCACGGCTGTAGCTACCTCTGTCGGCAGTCGCTCGTCCATCCATAATTGTATACCACCTACCCGTGGTTTTTTTTTTTTTCTTTCTTCTTTGACATACTACTATAGTAGCTTCATGTAGCAGTCTGCGGTGCTGAGCTGACAGTGTCCAGCAGGTCCGTCATTACATAATAAATATATATACCTGTCCGGCTGCAGTACTAGTGATATTATATATATATATATATATATATATATATATATTAATTTCATCTCATTATCATCCAGTCTATATTAGCAGCAGACACAGTACGGTAGTCCACGGCTGTAGCTACCTCTGTGTCGGCAGTCGCTCGTCCATCCATAATTGTATACCACCTACCCGTGGTTTTTTTTTTTTCTTTCTTCTTGATACATACTACTATAGTAGCTTCATGTAGCAGTCTGCGGTGCTGAGCTGACAGTGTCCAGCAGGTCCGTCATCAGTCATTACATAATAAATATATATACCTGTCCGGCTGCAGTACTAGTGATATTATATATATATATATTAATTTCATCTCATTATCATCCAGTCTATATTAGCAGCAGACACAGTACGGTAGTCCACGGCTGTAGCTACCTCTGTGTCGGCAGTCGCTCGTCCATCCATAAGTATACTAGTATCCATCCATCTCCATTGTTTACCTGAGGTGCCTTTTAGTTGTGCCTATTAAAATATGGAGAACAAAAATGTTGAGGTTCCAAAAATAGGGAAAGATCAAGATCCACTTCCACCTCGTGCTGAAGCTGCTGCCACTAGTCATGGCCGAGACGATGAAATGCCATCAACGTCGTCTGCCAAGGCCGATGCCCAATGTCTTAGTACAGAGCATGTAAAATCCAAAACACCAAATATCAGTAAAAAAAGGACTCCAAAATCTAAAATAAAATTGTCGGAGGAGAAGCGTAAACTTGCCAATATGCCATTTACCACACGGAGTGGCAAGGAACGGCTGAGGCCCTGGCCTATGTTCATGGCTAGTGGTTCAGCTTCACATGAGGATGGAAGCACTCAGCCTCTCGCTAGAAAAATGAAACGACTCAAGCTGGCAAAAGCACAGCAAAGAACTGTGCGTTCTTCGAAATCCCAAATCCACAAGGAGAGTCCAATTGTGTCGGTTGCGATGCCTGACCTTCCCAACACTGGACGTGAAGAGCATGCGCCTTCCACCATTTGCACGCCCCCTGCAAGTGCTGGAAGGAGCACCCGCAGTCCAGTTCCTGATAGTCAGATTGAAGATGTCAGTGTTGAAGTACACCAGGATGAGGAGGATATGGGTGTTGCTGGCGCTGGGGAGGAAATTGACAAGGAGGATTCTGATGGTGAGGTGGTTTGTTTAAGTCAGGCACCCGGGGAGACACCTGTTGTCCGTGGGAGGAATACGGCCATTGACATGCCTGGTGAAAATACCAAAAAAAATCAGCTCTTCGGTGTGGAAGTATTTCAACAGAAATGCGGACAACAGGTGTCAAGCCGTGTGTTGCCTTTGTCAAGCTGTAATAAGTAGGGGTAAGGACGTTAACCACCTCGGAACATCTCCCTTATACGTCACCTGCAGCGCATTCATCATAAGTCAGTGACAAGTTAAAAAACTTTGGGCGACAGCGGAAGCAGTCCACTGACCAGTAAATCCCTTCCTCTTGTAACCAAGCTCACGCAAACCACCCCACCAACTCCCTCAGTGTCAATTTCCTCCTTCCCCAGGAATGCCAATAGTCCTGCAGGCCATGTCACTGGCAATTCTGACGAGTCCTCTCCTGCCTGGGATTCCTCCGATGCATCCTTGCGTGTAACGCCTACTGCTGCTGGCGCTGCTGTTGTTGCTGCTGGGAGTCGATGGTCATCCCAGAGGGGAAGTCGTAAGCCCACTTTTACTACTTCCACCAAGCAATTGACTGTCCAACAGTCCTTTGCGAGGAAGATGAATTATCACAGCAGTCATCCTGTTGCAAAGCGGATAACTGAGGCCTTGACAACTATGTTGGTGTTAGACGTGCGTCCGGTATCCGCCGTTAGTTCACAGGGAACTAGAAAATTTCTTGAGGTAGTGTGCCCCCGTTACCAAATACCATCTAGGTTCCACTTCTCTAGGCAGGCGATACCGAGAATGTACACGGACGTCAGAAAAAGACTCACCAGTGTCCTAAAAAATGCAGTTGTACCCAATGTCCACTTAACCACGGACATGTGGACAAGTGGAGCAGGGCAGGGTCAGGACTATATGACTGTGACAGCCCACTGGGTAGATGTATGGACTCCCGCCGCAAGAACAGCAGCGGCGGCACCAGTAGCAGCATCTCGCAAACGCCAACTCTTTCCTAGGCAGGCTACGCTTTGTATCACCGGTTTCCAGAATACGCACACAGCTGAAAACCTCTTACAGCAACTGAGGAAGATCATCGCGGAATGGCTTACCCCAATTGGACTCTCCTGTGGATTTGTGGCATCGGACAACGCCAGCAATATTGTGTGTGCATTAAATATGGGCAAATTCCAGCACGTCCCATGTTTTGCACATACCTTGAATTTGGTGGTGCAGAATTTTTAAAAAAACGACAGGGGCGTGCAAGAGATGCTGTCGGTGGCCAGAAGAATTGCGGGACACTTTCGGCGTACAGGCACCACGTACAGAAGACTGGAGCAACACCAAAAACGCCTGAACCTGCCCTGCCATCATCTGAAGCAAGAAGTGGTAACGAGGTGGAATTCAACCCTATATATGCTTCAGAGGTTGGAGGAGCAGCAAAAGGCCATTCAAGCCTATACAATTCAGCACGATATAGGAGGTGGAATGCACCTGTCTCAAGCGCAGTGGAGAATGATTTCAACGTTGTGCAAGGTTCTGCTGCCCTTTGAACTTGCCACACGTGAAGTCAGTTCAGACACTGCCAGCCTGAGTCAGGTCATTCCCCTCATCAGGCTTTTGCAGAAGAAGCTGGAGACATTGAAGGAGGAGCTAACACGGAGCGATTCCGCTAGGCATGTGGGACTTGTGGATGGAGCCCTTAATTCGCTTAACAAGGATTCACGGGTGGTCAATCTGTTGAAATCAGAGCACTACATTTTGGCCACCGTGCTCGATCCTAGATTTAAAACCTACCTTGGATCTCTCTTTCCGGCACACACAAGTCTGCTGGGGTTCAAAGACCTGCTGGTGAGAAAATTGTCAAGTCAAGCGGAACGCGACCTGTCAACATCTCCTCCTTCACATTCTCCCGCAACTGGGGGTGCGAGGAAAAGGCTAAGAATTCCGAGCCTACCCGCTGGCGGTGATGCAGGGCAGTCTGGAGCGACTGCTGATGCTGACATCTGGTCCGGACTGAAGGACCTGACAACGATTACGGACATGTCGTCTACTGTCACTGCATATGATTCTCTCCCCATTGAAAGAATGGTGGAGGATTATATGAGTGACCACATCCAAGTAGGCACGTCAGACAGTCCGTATTTATACTGGCAGGAAAAAGAGGCAATTTGGAGGCCCTTGCACAAACTGGCTTTATTCTACCTAAGTTGCCCTCCCACAAGTGTGTACTCCGAAAGAGTGTTTAGTGTCGCCGCTCACCTTGTCAGCAATCGGCGTACGAGGTTACTTTCAGAAAATGTGGAGAAGATGATGTTCATTAAAATGAATTATAATCAATTCCTCCGTGGAGACATTGACCAGCAGCAATTGCCTCCACAAAGTACACAGGGAGCTGAGATGGTGGATTCCAGTGGGGACGAATTGATAATCTGTGAGGAGGGGGATGTACACGGTGATATATCGGAGGATGATGATGAGGTGGACATCTTGCCTCTGTAGAGCCAGTTTGTGCAAGGAGAGATTAATTGCTTCTTTTTTGGTGGGGGTCCACACCAACCCGTCATTTCAGTCACAGTCGTGTGGCAGACCCTGTCACTGAAATGATGGGTTGGTTAAAGTGTGCATGTCCTGTTTATACAACATAAAGGTGGGTGGGAGGGCCCAAGGACAATTCCATCTTGCACCTCTTTTTTCTTTAATTTTTCTTTGCGTCATGTGCTGTTTGGGGAGTATTTTTTGGAAGGGCCATCCTGCGTGACACTGCAGTGCCACTCCTAGATGGGCCAGGTGTTTGTGTCGGCCACTAGGGTCGCTTAGCTTACTCACACAGCTACCTCATTGCGCCTCTTTTTTTCTTTGCGCCATGTGCTGTTTGGGGAGTGTTTTTTGGAAGGGCCATCCTGCGTGACACTGCAGTGCCACTCCTAGATGGGCCAGGTGTTTGTGTCGGCCACTAGGGTCGCTTATCTTACTCACACAGCTACCTCATTGCGCCTCTTTTTTTCTTTGCGTCATGTGCTGTTTGGGGAGTGTTTTTTGGAAGGGCCATCCTGCATGACACTGCAGTGCCACTCCTAGATGGGCCAGGTGTTTGTGTCGGCCACTAGGGTCGCTTATCTTACTCACACAGCTACCTCATTGCGCCTCTTTTTTTCTTTGCGTCATGTGCTGTTTGGGGAGTGTTTTTTGGAAGGGCCATCCTGCGTGACACTGCAGTGCCACTCCTAGATGGGCCAGGTGTTTGTGTTGGCCACTAGGTCGCTTAGCTTACTCACACAGCTACCTCATTGCGCCTCTTTTTTTCTTTGCGTCATGTGCTGTTTGGGGAGTGTTTTTTGGAAGGGCCATCCTGCGTGACACTGCAGTGCCACTCCTAGATGGGCCAGGTGTTTGTGTCGGCCACTAGGGTCGCTTAGCTTACTCACACAGCTACCTCATTGCGCCTCTTTTTTTCTTTGCGTCATGTGCTGTTTGGGGAGTGTTTTTTGGAAGGGCCATCCTGCGTGACACTGCAGTGCCACTCCTAGATGGGCCAGGTGTTTGTGTCGGCCACTAGGGTCGCTTATCTTACTCACACAGCTACCTCATTGCGCCTCTTTTTTTCTTTGCGTCATGTGCTGTTTGGGGAGTGTTTTTTGGAAGGGCCATCCTGCGTGACACTGCAGTGCCACTCCTAGATGGGCCAGGTGTTTGTGTCGGCCACTAGGGTCGCTTATCTTACTCACACAGCTACCTCATTGCGCCTCTTTTTTTCTTTGCGTCATGTGCTGTTTGGGGAGTGTTTTTTGGAAGGGCCATCCTGCATGACACTGCAGTGCCACTCCTAGATGGGCCAGGTGTTTGTG
Organism: Pseudophryne corroboree; assembly: GCF_028390025.1. Classification (NCBI taxonomy): domain Eukaryota; kingdom Metazoa; phylum Chordata; class Amphibia; order Anura; family Myobatrachidae; genus Pseudophryne; species Pseudophryne corroboree. Next base: position 784,596,888 of record NC_086445.1, read on the forward strand.
TCGGCCACTAGGGTCGCTTATCTTACTCACACAGCTACCTCATTGCGCCTCTTTTTTTCTTTGCGTCATGTGCTGTTTGGGGAGTGTTTTTTGGAAGGGCCATCCTGCGTGACACTGCAGTGCCACTCCTAGATGGGCCAGGTGTTTGTGTTGGCCACTAGGTCGCTTAGCTTACTCACACAGCTACCTCATTGCGCCTCTTTTTTTCTTTGCGTCATGTGCTGTTTGGGGAGTGTTTTTTGGAAGGGCCATCCTGCGTGACACTGTAGTGCCACTCCTAGATGGGCCAGGTGTTTGTGTCGGCCACTAGGGTCGCTTAGCTTACTCACACAGCTACCTCATTGCGCCTCTTTTTTTCTTTGCGTCATGTGCTGTTTGGGGAGTGTTTTTTGGAAGGGCCATCCTGCGTGACACTGCAGTGCCACTCCTAGATGGGCCAGGTGTTTGTGTTGGCCACTAGGGTCGCTTAGCTTAGTCATCCAGCGACCTCGGTGCAAATTTTGGGACTAAAAATAATATTGTGAGGTGTGAGGTATTCAGAATAGACTGAAAATGAGTGGAAATTATGGTTTTTGAGGTTAATAATACTTTGGGATCAAAATGACCCCCAAATTCTATGATTTAAGCTGTTTTTTAGTGTTTTTTGAAAAAAACACCCGAATCCAAAACACACCCGAATCCGACAAAAAAAATTCGGTGAGGTTTTGTCAAATCGCGCTCGAACCCAAAACACGGCCACGGAACCGAACCCAAAACCAAAACACAAAACCCGAAAAATTTCAAGTGCACATCTCTAGTTAAAATGATATTGCTGCCCAAGATTCTGTATATACTCTTACAATCTCCTCTCCCCTCATTCTTTAGGAAATTGAATAGCATTCTCTCTTCACTGATTTGGACCAACGGGCGACCCCGACTGCAGTTAGATATTCTCACCAGACCTAGGGCGGAAGATGAACTAGCGCTCCTCAACTTCCAACTATATTATTATGCTGCTCAATTTACACACCTCAGACTCTGGCTACGGGACACTGATGTGCAGTCCTTGCATGTAGCATTTCTTCACAGCTACTTCACTGATTTTTCACCTGTGCAGGTTTTGCTGAGCGGGAATTTATCCCCATTCTCTCATCCCATTGTTTTTCAGGCTGCAAAAATGTGGCAGGCGTTGCGAGTGCTCACTAAGTTTGATGGTTTTGATCTGGATACTCCCCTCTGGTACTCTCGGCGGCTTCCTGAGCTAAAGTCTCTTGATAGGCGTGGTGTATTGGCCCCCAAATCTGTGATTTCCTTGTCCCAACTCTATAGTGGTGGTACATTGAAATCCTTCCAGCAATTGCGGGATGAGTTTGGTTTACCGAAGTCATATTTCTACCGTTTCCTCCAGCTTCATCACGCACTGCGAACCCAGTTCAGGGACTCTCCTCCTGCAATTCTCCCGTTTCCAATTACAACTTTTGTATTTAATCTTAGCCACAATAAGATGATTTCCCTCTCCTACCTACATCTCCTTGACTTGCATCACACTGACCTGCTCTCTCGCTTACGTGTGAAGTGGGAGGTCGACCTGGGCCCGGTGGATGAGGAGGAATGGGAACTTGCTATGGCATACCCACGTGCCATTACCAAATCTCTTAGGTTTCAGCAGATACAGTTTTTCATATTTCATAGGACTTATATGACACCAGTTCGACTTGCTGGGTTTGTAGGTGGACACTCTGACGCCTGCCCTAAATGTGCAATTGCCTAGGGTACTTTCTGGCATCTTGTATGGACATGTCCTATTATACAGTCCTTTTGGTCTCGGGTCAGGTCGGTTCTGGAAAATACTGGAATTCCCCTGAGAGTATTAAACCCTAAATGATGTTCTTGGGATAGTGGGCTCGGATTCCCTGTCCATGTGGGAGGAATTATACGTTCATAATGTCTGTGCCTTGGCCAAGGTGTGTATTGCACGACTTTGGATGGATCCTCCTTCAGGGCACTGGTGAATGACTCTAAGGAATGTTTTGTTTACATGAACATAGTGCCAATTCTAAATTTGGGAAAATATGGTCATCCTGGCTTGATTCTATATATTCCTCACATGACCCCTCTTTATAACCTTTTTAGCCTTCTTGGACCTATAACAATGTCCTTTGGGTTTGGTTCTTTGGAGCTTGTTCTTTCTGATTACTCTTGTTATACTTGCAGTACACTTTTCCCTCTGCGTTTGTTTGTTTGTTCCATACGTTTGTTTTTTTCTATATATGTATATTTTGCTTTTTTTTGTGTTGTTTTTTTTCCTTGTAGGTATTTGCCTGCTTTATTTGGTTAGGTTGTGTTTTAAAATTACATTGTACAGATTTGATATAGCAATTATTTATTGTTATTGCAAGTATCATAGCACTATACATATGTTTCTGACATGCTTTCTATGAAAATGATGACGCACTGTAATGTATGTGTACCACACGACTTGTAACATGTTTGGTTGTTTATGCCATCTATCATCTGTACCTGACACTTTTTCGCCAATAAAAAGTTTACTCTATTAAAAAAAAAGTACTAAGCACGACTGTGCACTGCATTTTTTAGTTATTGAGCCCCTGCCCTAGTGGAGCTTACCACTCTGTCGAAACTAATTTCATACTATAAGTAGGACTGTGATAGGAAGCAATGCTAACCTCTGTGCCCATAGCATGCCTCAGCCTGGTAAGCCAGACATCTTCCTGGCTGTAAGCCACCATGAGACTCCATACTGGGCCTTATTCAGTAACTGTTTGTGCCTCACAGGAGCTCCAGGCCCATCTAGTACTGCAGTGCAGTGGAAAGCTGATGCAATGCAAGATCACTGAAACTCTGTTCTTCTAACACCGTGAGGTCTTGCGATAACCCTACGCAGCGCTTAGGAAAGAAGATCCCTGTACAACAAATGTGCATCTTCTAAATAAATAATCCCAAAATGTGGGACATCAATGATAAATCAAAATTAAGGTTAACTAATTGGAGCCATTCACTTGAGTGAGTCCCTAACATGGAATAATTGAGAAGAACCTCTCTAATGCTTCGGCAGAAAATATCACTTTTACCTCTCCGGCAGTTGTGCTGGATTATGATTCAGGGGTATATTAAATTAAAGTCTGATCCATTCCGATATGAATTTTTTGGAATGGATCCGACAGGACCTAATCAATAAATGGGCAAATCCGACAGGATTTGGCCATTCCTGACCATCTCAATTCGACTTTAAAAAAAGTCAGGTTGAGATGAGGGTGCTGAGCGGAGGAGACGGTGGAAAGCAGTGGGGAGACGGGGGAGAGCAGCGGCTACAGCACAGCATAGCAGGAGGATGGGGCACCACCGTCGGACCTCACGGCAGCGTCCACCCAGCTCCAGCAAGCGAGACCTTGCTTGCCGGAGCCAGGTGGACGCTGCCGTGAAAACAGCAGCACCCCAGGAATTATACGGCAGCACCCCTGGACTTATACAGCATAGGCAGCACCCCTTGGAGAATTACACAGCACAGTAGACAGGTAACAGCACCCCTGGACTTAAATGGCAGTGGAGCAGCACCCCTGGACTGATAGGGCAGAGGGGCAGCACCCCATATAGGGCAGTACCCCTGGAATGATGTGGCAAAGAAAAGAAGTGCAAGATGGAATTGTCCCACCCACCCTTATGTTGTATAAACAGGACATGCACACTTTAACAAACCAATCATTTCAGCGACCAGGTCTGCCACACAAATGTGGCTGAAATGATTGGTTTGTTTGGGCTTCCACCAAAAAAGAAGCAATCAATCTCTCCTTGAATAAACTGGCTCTACAGTGGCAAGATGTCGTCCTCATCCTCAGATTCACCCCCCTCCTTCAGTTTTTATATCCTCATCCTCGCAGAGAAATAATATTCAAACAAAACCACATAATTTAGCTGTCAGTGGACTGCTTATACTATGACATGATGAATGCGCTGTAGGTGACGTATAAGGGAGGATGTTCCTAGGTGATTTACGTCCTTACCACTACTTATGATGGATTGACAAAGGCAACAGATGACTTGACACCTGTTGTCTGGATTTGTGGAGAAATAATTCCACACCGAAGAATTTACATATTTCGTATTTTGCCCAGGCATGACAAGGCTTTTTCATTCCACGGTCAACAACTGTCTCCACTGGTGCATTATTCAAACAAACCACATCACCATTAGAATCCTCATTGTCAACTTCTTCCGCAGCGCCAGCTACACCCATATCCTCCTCATCCTGGTGTACTTCTACAGTGACATCCTCAATCTCAATATCAGCAACTGGACTGACGTTGCTCCTCCCAGCACTTGCAGAGGGTGTGCAAATGGTGGTAGGAGCCTCTTCCCATACAGTGTTGTGAAGGTCAGGCCTAGACATTGCAACCACGGACAGTGCCAGCATCCCTGTATTTTCACAACACCCCTGTAATTTTACAGCATACAAGGCAAGGCCAGTGTACATTTATTTTCTCTGCACCCCTGTATTTTTACAACATACAGGAACAGTGTACTTTTATTTAAACAACAGCACCCCTGTATTTTTACAGCATACAAAACCAGTGTACTTGTATTTTAACAGCAGCACCCCTGTATTTTTACAGCATACAGGACCAGTGTACTTTTATTTTAACAGCAGCACCCCTGAATTTTTACAGCATACTGGACCAGAGTACATTGATTTTTACTGCACCCATAGCCAGGTACTCCGGGCCCCCCTTTGTCACGGTGGCCCCCTGGGCAGATCACACTGACATCACTAGAATTCCCTATTATGCAGCAGCAGTACCAGCAGCCAGAATGCGAGCAGGACAGTATGCAGTGCAGGCAGAGACATAGGAGTATCAGGTTTCATGAGCTACTGATGGAACTTTCTGACAAGTAATGAGATAGGAGGGTGGAGAGGGCTGTAAGTGACACAGGGATCCAAGCTTCTATTCTTCCCCACCCGGGTGTCTGAGTCCTGTGTAATCTGTTATCTAATAAGAGTCTAGGGAGAGACACACACGAGCAGTGCACCTGAGTCCTGTCCCAGTATGTAAGCAGTACAGAGGCTGCTGCTATTTTTGCATGTGACAAAATAAATTATAGATTTTATTTTTCCATGTGTGTTTTCTAAAATAGTTGTCTTCCAATTAGATGGTGCTATAAACAGTACCTAGGCATTATTAAACTATTAATTTATATCTAATATACACCATTGGTTTAAATTTAATATACACAATCCATACATTTCAACATGACCCATTCCAGGAGGGACAACATGCTCTCTACCTGGACTTCCTTCTTAAGTTACGATTGAATCACCTGTGTTGTAATACCTTTCTTATCAATTAAATAGTTCAATACAGATGATACCAATCATATATTAAGTGGGAAGTCCAGGTAGAGAACATTTTGTCCCTACTGGAATGGGTCATGGGGGACATTCCGAGTTGATTGCTCGCAAGCAACTTTTTGCAGCGATGCGATCAGATAGTCACCGCCTATGGGGGAGTGTATTTTCGCTTTGCAAGTGTGCAAACGCTTTTGCAGCAGACGGCACAAAAAGTTTTTTGCAGTAGCTCTGGACTTACTTAGACACTGCGATCACTTCAGTCTTTTTGGTACCGGAATTGACGTCAGACACCCGCCCTGCAAACGCTAGGACACGCCTGTGTTTTCCCAAATACTCCCAGAAAACGGTCAGTTGACACCTACAAACACCCTCTTCCTGTCAATCTCCTTGCGATCGGCTGTGCGAATGGATTCTTTGTTAAATTAATCACCCAGCACCGATCCTCTTTGTACCCGTATGACGCGCCTGCGCATTGTGGTGCATGCGCAGTTTTGCCAAGATTTAACCTGATCGCAGCACTGCAAAAAGTTGCTAGCGAGCGATCAACTCGGAATGACCCCCTATGTTGGGAGGTATGCACAATCTAATATACAATCCCCCTCCAACAGGGGCCCTCCTGTCATTAGTGCCCCGGGCACCACCAAGGCTTAATCCGGCCCTGACTGCACCCCAGAATTTTTACAGCATACAAGACAGGGCCAGTGTACATTGAGTTTCACTGAACCCCTGAATTATTACAGCATACAAGACAGGGCCAGTATACATTTATTTTACTGCACCCCATAATTTTTGCAGCATACAAGACAGGGCCAGTGTACATTTATTTTACTGCACCCCTACATTTTTACAGCACACGAGACAGGGCCAGTGTACATTTATTTTAACAGCACCCCTGATTTTTTACAGCATACAAGACAGTGCCAGCACTCCTGTATTTTCACTACATACAGGATTTCAGTGCCCCTGCTCCCTGTACAACACAGTGACATCCAGGACAGCAACACCCATGTACAGCTGCAGCACCCCTAACAGCACATCAAACACCAGTGACAGCCAGGCAGGACCCCTAACAGCACAGGAACACCACCGTGACAGGAGCAGCACCGCTACAGAGCACACACTGACCCCACCCGACACCACCACCCACAGAGAGACAGAGGTCTGTCTTTCTCACTCTCCAAGTCTGGAGTGAAAATGGCGGCGATGCGCGGCTGTTTATATGAAATCCAAAACCTGCGAGAATCTGACAGCGGGATGATGACGTTTTGCCTCGTTCTGGTTTCTGAGTCTGGCGGGAAGTCCCGAGCTGGACTCAGATTCTGGCTCGGAACGGGATGTTCGGAGGGGTTCGGTTCTCTGAGAACCAAACCCGCTCATCTCTGCTATATTATTTACCATTGGAATGTTTGCAAATATACATTTAGGGATTTGGTAATAAGTAGAATTTGATGAACATATTTTCAGCCTCAGATGCTGCAATTTGCAACAACAAAAAATAGCATTCTAGTAGAACCTGTCACTGTACTACATATCACATTTACTGAATTATAATGACGTTTAGTCAACAGTCTGTAATGGAATTTACTTATTCAGAACTAGATTATAAATGTTGCTTGTTTCAGTTAGAAATAAGTGTATTCATAGCTTTAAAAAAAAATATCAATAAAAAAGAATATATATTGTTCCTAAAATGTGTATTTTTTTTTTTTTTATATATAATGTGGTTTGAAACTTTTTCACCATGCCTTCTGTTTTTTTAAGCCCATCTTTTTAACATACTAATCTCTATCTGCAATAATTATACCGTACGCTTTCACACACTATATTTATTGTGTCTAACACCCAGTGGATTCCAGTGGAATCTTTTCTCTGTAATTTAATTAAATGTTTAAAATAATTATTGTTTTATTTTTTCCAATCTTTTCAATCCCTACTGCCTAGCAATTTGACTAATCTTTTTTTTTTTTTTTTGTTCTTTTTTTTATATATTTGAATATAAAAAAAATCAGTTATACAATCCACAGAATGTTAGAAGGTTTGATGTGCAGTCACATAATATATTATTGTAATTATGTATAAAATCAGTTGTTTTCATGTTGGGCATTAGAGAAATTCACAGTGCGGATTCAAAATAAATTGTGGAGAGATTGGGTAGCTTCAAAACAGTCCAAAAAAACCCAACAAAACATTAATTTGTGAAAAAGTTAATCTTTTAAACACAAACTATAAAAACATATACATGCTAATAAAATCGTAAAACAATAAAACATAAGTGATTTAATTTCTGTTTGTATGGAATTTATGATTCTACAGTTTTATGACAATAAAAAGCAAAAAACAAATCTGGGTTTTGATTGACCTACATAAATGTAGGCCAGTGATGAAACTGGAAAAGCAAGTTCTGCTATAACTGTACAATAAACATCCATTTGCTTCAAAATAAGAGGAAAGTTTAATATCATTCACATGAATCTGATTAAACATTTAGATTACATATTGTATTTTCTCTGCACTTCAGTTTCGGCTCATATAGTCTTTCTAGTATTGTCTTCCATTACTTTTTACATTGTTAACTGGAAATAGATTTATCTGTACTAAGCACAGGATTCTACTTAGGCTGTTAGCATATGTGAAAATAAATTGTAAATTATGGAAAAGAGTTACATTCCAAATCTCCTTCACTATAATGATAAGTTATGTTTTGTGACCTTGCAATGATTGCAGAGTGAAACTGATTTTGGCAGTGGAGTTGCAAAATGGCTTCCACTATTTTTCTTTTACTGCCAACCGTTTACACTTTAAATAAATGACATTGAGTAAAGTTAAAATCTGCTCCACTGCAGTGAAGCATTGGAAATAATAATGTATGAATTACATTCCGTCTGTACCGATGGGAGGTTTTCTCAAGCATGCTGGTGATAATTGAGATGAATATTAGGAATCACTTAGATGCGGTTGCCAATTGCAGTTTGCCAGTTACAGGAATGGTACTTTGGAATCTCTGCAGAAAGTCCTTGGATTGTAATCACTCAGCAGCATTATACGTAGTATGGTGCAGACTGCTGCACAGCCATGTATGTACTTTTTATACATATTTCCAGGGGTGTAGTTAGACATCTGTGGGCCGCATAAACAAAAGATATTTTCACAGTGCAGGCCTCCGGAGCCTGCCAAGAGATCTTTATGGCCAAAAATGTAAGGGGTCTGGTTACATTCCATTGTATATATGCCCCCTACCTACCCTTTTTTGTGCCCCTGGAGGCATGCCCTTCAGCTGCACGCTGCATAGGTGTTTCAATCATTGCTGCAATGTGTGCGGTGCACACGGGCCCCTGTGTCCAGGGGGGGCCACATCGCACACACTGCACCCATATTATTTTATTACTTACTTTCCAGAGTCCCGTGACAGGCGCTGCAAAAATCACTCCCAAAATGGATGCAGCATATGCACAATAGACAATTAGTCTCTGGATCATGGGGGGCACCATGTTTCCGGAGACCTGCGCATGCACAGAAGACTCTGGCACAGGAAGATGCCCACCTGGAGTCTGCACATGGGCCCTCTCCTCTCTTAAAACGCCCTGGTGGGCTGGCATTATGAAGCTGAGATGACAATGACAGGATTCAGTTAGTGGCCTCTTCCAGGTCTGCGGATGATCTGGGAGTGTAGGTAAGTATGATTTATGCCCCGGTCATAGACCAGAGTCGCATAGTTGCAAGTCAGACTTTAAAAAAAGACACTGATTGTGAAAGATGCACATGCACAGTTAAAATAAATTTCTGGCTCTGAATTCGACCCTAAATGTGCTAATACTACTAATTGTATTGCAGTGTTCATTATGGACACTGAATTCCCCCCATGCTGCTTTACTGCCTATATAAAGCTATGTGCTCATAGGGATTAGCTAATTCCATCTCTCTTCTGGTCCACTGAAACAGGTGAATGGAGAAGTGATGGAAGCACTCCTATGTAGAGATGTCAGTATTGTGCAAATTATGTTGTTCCAAAGTGTTTGAAAGAGAAAAGTGGAGCGTGCTGTTGCAGTCAGTCATTTCCATCGAAATCAAAGGGAGGAATTTGAAATGCCGTATTGAATAGCGCCAGGAATGAGTGCTCGGAGCAATTCAATTAACCTGCATCTCCCGATTTAAGGCCAGCACTTCAATTGGGAGATACGGATTACCGTGCCTAAAGAATGGCATTTAGTTGCAGTAAACAGCATTCTCCGACTAAAGTAGCAGGTGCGATGCTGTTAGCGCAGGCAAAAAGCCCACAACTCACATCGCAGCACTAGTTTTGTCATATTTCTGCTCGTACCTCTGGAGGGTGCAGTGTGATCTTCTGTATCTAGTCCTAATCCTGTACACTGTAATGTATTTCATATAATATTTATAGGTGATGAGCATTAGGTATTTTGATGTGTAGAATCTCTGTCTACATACAGTATATGCAGCATTCATAAAAAAAAAAAAAAGTATGTATTATTAAGCAATGACTTATACCTATATTGTCGGTATATTGAGGATCTTTACACTGCATTACATGCTGGTCTTTGTCGTTCAGTAATTATGTAATGTTGGACGTAAATGCAGTTAGCATTCTTTTTTCTTTCACCAAAATGTTATTTTGTACCTGTTCGTATTGTGACAAGAACATATTTTGTGCTTATGACTCATAGTTCTTAGAGAGGATGAATAGGTTTTGGGCAGGGCCACATGGGCCTGGGGCTGAAAATGTTCAAGGGCCTATACTGAGAATGGGAGGAGTTGTAACCAGTGCTGTGTGGGTGTGGCCAGTGTCTTGTGGGTGTGTACATCCCTAACACCGTCAGCTCCACTGTCTATCTCGTGAAAAATTGCAGACATTTGTGAGAAGACTAGAAACACAATTTTAATACTTATGACTTATGGCCAGCTGGGTGGTTGGTCATCAGCACGCTCCCCTGATGGTGGGTCTATTTTTATATGGGGGCTTAGAGCTGGAGCTTCATCAACCCCATTGTTAATCTGGCCCTGGTTTTGGGCTGTGTACGGGCGCCCCCCCGCATGTCAGAGTAAAGGGGTGTAGGTGTGCGATTTTTCACACATCTACAACTCATGCTGTATTTGGCTCTTAATTAGTACTTTTATTTTGTCTTTGCATCTTGCTCTAATTTCTTTTTACATTGTAAATGTGACTGTATTGTGTATTAATCACCCTGGCCAGAAATGTCTGTATTGTTTTTGAATTGTGGGCCTGATTCACAGCTGTATGCAATGTCGGTGTATGTGCCACAATGTTCTTGCGAAGGCAGTTGTAGAGAGGATTTATTCTTGATTGACAGTCGGGGTATTTGAGGGGGTAACGGATTAGATGTGGCAAAAGCATGTCACAAACATTTTGGGGGCGAGTATGTGGCTGCGGCTGCAATCCTGTACGCAGTTATAATGTCTCCTGCATGTTACTTCCTGCGTAAAAATGGGGCTACTCAGAATTTCAATAATTGAGTGTTCTGTGAAGCATGCTGTGTCTTTGTACACAGCTGCTGGGATTTGCAAAGCCAATGGTGGCCACCTCCATTCAAATCCAGGCTGCTGCAACGTCTGCATATTTTTGCACAGTCGCTGTGTACACAATGGCAGCTCAGATCAGCGTTGGCATACTGTACATCTATGAATTTGGCCCTGTGTACTCTAATTTTAGCATTTACTGCTACCACTGTGAAGCTGTATCTCCGCCATAAACCAGGCACTTTCCTTGATAGAGTAATGGCGGGTACACATGGAGCGATTTCTGCCTATTTTCTAAGCGATCTGACTAGATCACTTAGAAATTTAGCACAAATCGCTCCATGTGTATGCCCCATAGGGATAGCGATGCGTCTTCCCCCCCCCCCGTTGCTGTCACCAGCTGAGATCATTCAAGCATGCAGGCAAGATCTAGTTAGAACAATGATTAGCACAGATCACTCATCACACATCGCTATATGTATAGTGATGTGTGCTGAGTGATCTGTGCTAACCTAGATCGCTTAGCACACGGCAAAAATCACACTGTGTGTACCCAGCATAATTTAGGAACATAGAACTTGGTGGCAGATAAGAACCACTTGGTGCATCTAGTCTGCCCCCTTTTTTATCCTTTAGGTAATCTCAAGTCTATTTGATCCTTAGTTCTTTTGGAGTAAAGCAGGTATACATGTTACCGTTGTTGAGCTGGATTCATTTTGCGTATATGGCTGCTCTGCAAGCTAAGAAAAATGTGCGTATGATTTAGGTGTAAATTCCCACCAATTAAAGCATAAGCCCATATATGGAAAGTAAACATCTGGGCCAAAAATATATTATTTGTATTTTCCCCATACTCAAAGTCTGCAAACATCTTCTAGCTTACTGGGCCTAATTCAGATCTGGTCGCTGCTGTGCGTTTTCGCACAGCAGCCAATCAGGTCTGAACTGCTCATGCCAGACAGCCGACTGCTGTCTCAGCCCCGCGATCGCCTCTGCCTGGTTGACAGGCAGAGGCGATCGCAGGGCGGCAGGGGGTGTGTCAGTGGCGTTTGCCCACCATTTAGGGGGCATGGTCTGAGCAACGCAGGCGTGCCTGGACCATTGGGGGGGGGGGTAGGGGGCCGCGGTGACTGCGTGATGTCACACCCAGCCGCTGCGACCCTCACAGTGATGAGTAGCTCCTGCCAGCAGCGATGCTTTTGTACTTGTGTGGGGCATACTTGCCTACTTTTGAAAAAGCATTTCAGGGAGATTGTGAAAGTAACACCTATCAGTGCGGGCGTGTACTGCTACATCTGAGAGGCCTGTCATGAAAATGACTTACATCCAAATGTAAATGAGCCCCAAAGTTAGTAAGATCTATTTGTTGAAGAAAAGACACTGATAATTTGCAGAATTTGCTCGGGTATTGTGTTTTACAAGAGGTTCCATATACTGTAAGTGGCCACGAGAAACCTTTAAGATGCATGTAGCCATAGGGATCATTGTTCCTTATAACGAATGCAGGGAAATGGCGCTGATGATCCCATTTGAATGTATGTATCTATGATTTCTTTTTTTTTCAGGGAGATTGAGGGACCATTCAGGGAGCGAGGGAGATTGCTACTATTTCAGGGAGTTTCTTGCAGAATGAGGGAGGGTAGGCAACTATGGTGTGGGGGGAAGGGGGGGGGGGGGGGGGTCGGCCCTGACATGCGGACTTGCCCTGCATGTCTGTGTGACTGATCATAGATGTGCTAAATTTAGCACATCTACGATCAGGTCTGAATTAGGCCCACTGTACCATATATCTGTATATAATTTAAACTTTGCCTTTACTGTAATCCCTGATATTATAGTGTAGGTAGAGCTACATTTTGATTTGTTTTGTTATTTTGCTTTAGAATTGTATCTTACATATGTAAATGATGTAAGGAAGTAAAGAGCAGGCTTGTAGTATTGTGTGTCTGTGTGCCTGATCTCACTGGTCTCTGTTAGTGGAATGTAGGTAAGAGGTCAAGTCCATATGTGCTGCATTTCATCAGCCAATCTGTGGAATGTTTGGCCAGAGGTTAATGAGGTCATACAGTACAAGTTTATGTCAGGGAACAGAGTAATGATCCTGTGTCAGGGTTTTGACTACTGAGAGGTCATACACTTGTCCTGTTTGACTCTAGACCAGTTAAAAGATACTGTATAATCTGTATTTTTTTTATTAATTTACTGTATAATCTGTCTTTTTTTATTATTTTTTTATTTTACTCAATTATTTACTGTATCTGAAGAACCATTTTGTATCCATTATGATCTTTTTATGCAGAAAGCAACAAAATATTTAATTCACTGGTCAAAGGGGTCTTTCCCCACCTTGCCCCCGCTGTTCAATTTAGACGGGAGATTGGACTCAATATAACAGTTGAATTACGCCCACTATGTTTGGATGTCCTCTCATTCTTCATCTGTGTTTTCATCAGAACCAGTAAACAGTTTTTCAGAGAGCTGGGACCAAACTTGTTTGGGCGGTGGTGGTGGTGGGGGTTCTTGGTGTGCCGTATTATGTTATATATGCAGCATACATGCAGTGCTGAGATTATGGTATTTATTTCAAATGCTTTGCAGATTCAGTTGTGGATTTCCAGATTTCCAGCACCATCCAACATTTGTATTAAATGTGCCATAAACACCACAATACATTTGTATGTGAGTAAGGATGGCTATAGACATCAATGGTGGTTAGCCATCAATGACTGAGAGGCAGCAATCTTTTTAGTTTCCACTCCGTGGTGCAGAGAAAGTATAGCTTAGTCCTACCACTAGTGGCCCACTAAGCCCCACCCCTTCCTTGACTGGACCACCACCTACCATTCCCAACAACAGGGAAGTTCATTGATAGGTGCAAAACCAGCAATGGTGCCCTTATCCCAAAATTGTTTTATGATGTTTCTGTTTAAAGGCACCATCCCATCCATGGCCATCAATATGTGAGTGTGAAACAACTTGTGGTGGGAGGTGTAAGCAGAGGAGCCATCTTTTTAAAATAATTGGGTGTGCTCACATTAGCATACCTCCCAACATTTATCTTCTAGAAAGAGGGACCTCTATGTGCTGCAAATCCGTGCCTGTCCAAAAAGGGGGCGTGGCCTTTTGGAACGGGTGTGTGGCTTCACAGCAATGCCGCAACTGCTTGCCACGCCTCCAATTTTCATCACTGAGAGGCATGCCCAGCGCTCTGTGAGCTGCTGGCATGCCCTCTCTCTCCTTTAAATAGACGCTGTGTGCATGGGAGTAACAGAGTCTCCTAACTGCCCCCCCACCGCGGGACACTGTGGCCCGTGGGTGGGACAGTCCCAAAAAAAGGGACTGTCCCGCGAAAACTGGGACAGTTGGGAGGTATGCATTAGAACAATATGGGGGGGAATTCAGTTGTTGTTAGCACCGGCAGCTAGCAGATGGCGCCCAATGTAGCTAATCAATTGTAGCTCCATTCAGCTTGCACCGCCTAGGGATGGTGAGCTAATATGTACTAAAAGTGACCCATTTGAGTGCTCAAACTGGCACAATAAAACAGCTGAATTCTACACAATGATGGGAACGGCACTATTGACTTTTATATTACCTGTTTTAACGCACTTAAATGCAGTTATTAACATTTGAGGGGAAAAAAATGTAAAATTTGAATCGGTAGTAAAGAGCCCTTTAAGGGTTGTGTAAGATTTCTGAGCTCTTTGTGCTTCTTTCTGGTCTCCCCCCTCACACCCCAGCTTGGGCTGATTTGTGTTCAGTTTCCTTCCTCTATCTCCACACTCATTGCAAAACTTGACCTTATCTGCACTGCTGTTCATTTTGTGCAGTGTTCATTTGTAAAAGACAAACACGAATAGTTCTCTGTTTTCTGTTCCCAACCATTGCATAATTCTCCATACTTCAAGATGTCCTGCAACTACTGTATGTAATCATCTCACCATGGAACGCAGCCTGTGAAGACAGAAAGGAATACATCAAATGCACTTTATGATTAAAAAAAGAAAATAAGCTTTACTAAACATCATGCCATGTCATTTGGTTGTCAGCTGGGTTACTGGGGCAAGGAAATATTTCAGCTGGATTACATTTGTAATTCTGTAACTATTCCTTTGTGTGTGTAAAATAAATTCAATTAATTACTGTGAATTTGAAAATAATACACAGTATTTGCTATTCGTGTGATACTGTTGCTATTGACATGTGCCCTGTAGTAGTGCTTGATATTGTTTCTCTGTAGTTAGTACTGCTTGCTTCCTAACACTACCATTCCAAGAAGCCGCTAATACCTCTTTTACACCAAAATCCCGAGTCCGACACAGGATTCGGAACACTGTTCCAACCTCGGGACAGACCCCGTTTACACCATGGCTCCAACCCTGGTTATTCCCAGGTTGGCCCTGTTTACATTGAACACAGGTGCAGTGTTCTGCCGGTTCTTGGAGATGACATCATCTCCAAGCACTAGGCATGCGGCTCTTCTAGTACTGTAAACGGGATCCGCATCGGACGGCTCTGCACCGTTACCCCGGGTCCAACCCTGTTCACATCCAAGGTTGGTTGGATTCCTGGGTCGCGGGACACGGGTTATTTTTTGTGGACTCTTTTCCACCGAGCTGCAACCCGGGTTGTCCTGTCAATAACCCTGGTTATTCCGGAGGTGTAAAAGGGATATTGCTGTACCACCATGTAGTCTTTGGGATTGTTGATCAATCAGTGAACCAAGGAGATGCAGCACAAATGTACAATTATATTTAGGCACTGAGCAGATGCATCTAATAGTGGACAATTAGGATGTGGCAGGGATTGGACAACACACATATCCTTCATAATCTTTCAATTCATTCATATTTGAAACAACATATCATTTATTATGCATTTTGCTTAAGGTTGTTATACACTGACTGCCTGTTTTTCTGTAAAGATGGAGTATGTATGCGTTAGACATGTGTGATTGAGTATTCTCTGAACTGTGGAATATATGCCTGATCGCACCATGTGCTTTGTTTAATAAGTAGTGTGTCGTAGTTTCATCAGTGTGTTGAGTGACAGGCTATTTGTCTGAAATAAAAGTATGGTGTCTGTATAAATCTGCTTACCCACTGAAATTAGACAACCGCTTATAACTCTGCATGTCAGATATGCTGTAATCAGCGCTTGGTTTCCATTTATGCTGGATGGGTGCCGATAGAGGAAACTTTGAACGTTGCAGAGTCACATGCAGTTCTTAAGAGAAAATAGAGAATGCACCATCCAAATGATGTAGCCCTGCCATAGAAATAGGAATGCACACTACATGATAATAAATATATATATATATATATATATATATATATATATATAAATCACCCAAAGGTGCGGCACTCATCGTAATAACCACATGAGACAAAGTCCAGCAACGTTTCAGTGTATTCATCACACTAACACACACACACACACACACACACACACACACACACACACACAGTGCGTGTGTGTGTGTGTGTGTATATATATATATATATATATATATATATATATATATAGGTGGCCATGGGTTACATGCACCCCACCCTATGAGTGGTGAGTGCAGACACTGCACCACGCTTCTGGGGTGGTGAGTGCTGTGGTTTTATATGTGTTGGGGTATATATATATATATATATATATATATATAAAATTTATTTTAAGATATTGGCACCAACTGTTAGGTCCTCTTGGAGAAAAGTACTATATAAATAAAAATAATTCTTGCTATTGCCTGGAGCAGTCAGCGCCTGAAATTCGGGTATTCCTGTCTTCCATCCAATATGGCGGGGTGGATCTTCACTTGTGTGGAAATACTGGGTTGGTGTACGCAGTACCATTGGTGGGTCGGGCCCAGACACTGGATAGACAAGGACCCATTCTGTTATTTTGGAGAGAATGCTGTTATGGAGATGCAGTCTCCACTGTCAATGGGATCTCTGTGTTGTCTCCACTGTGTTAAGATTTGGGAAGCCTTTTTCAAGGAGGTGCATGGTGGAAATTACATGTTGTCTCATATATTAGTGCTGCCGTCCATCCACCAATAGGGAGAGGAGACGTGGATTGGGCATGACTGGGGTCTGGCAGAAGTCTGGTGTGTGTGGAGTTATACTGACAGCGCTAATGTGGCAGATTGCAGGTATATACTAATTGTCTTGGGTATATGTGGGCGATACAGGGTATTTGTGCATGGTGAGTGCACCCTTAAATGTTAGTGCTGAAATATGATGGGAGACTGGGAGGTGCCTATGATGGTTGTGATTTGTTGATGTGTAGTATACATGGTGGGGGGTGTATTGTCTTCTACTGCTATACTATTACACCAAGAGAAGAGCATTCTTGTCCACTTCTCTGCAAAGGTCTCTGGGAGAGTCCAGGGGAATGGGTAGCCGGTAGGGCAGTTCGGGGCGTGGTACAATGATTGTCCACTTCTCTGCAAGAGTCTCTGGGAGAGTCAAGGGGAATGTGTAGCCGGTAGGGCAGTTCGGAGCGTGGTACAATGATTGTGTCATTGTTGCTACTCCCCCTGCTATGCAAAGCTGTAATTCCCAGTTCGGTAAAGTTTGGCCACGATGGTGAGATTCATCCAAAATTGCATGATTAAGCTTGAGATGTTTGCTGTCAGCGGGTAGACTCACGGAGACTTGACTATTCTTCCTAGAGTCCAAGTGAGCCACCTGAGATTCAAGAGTCTTCCGGATGTTCTCCCGTGAGAGTAGTCGGGTATGGAGAAGAGAATGCTGGGAATTGTTGTCTTCAGCAGTGCAGCTTGCGTAAAGAGGACCTACTATATAACTGGAATAAATTAATCGGACTACTGCTGGTCTCATGTACTAAAGGTCAGGAAAATGGGTTACTAAAATGAAGATAGGAAGGGTAATTTTGAGATGGAATCACTAAACAAGATGATATCACATGGTAGAAGACAAATATGTAGGCATAGTGGCCATTAAGGGCCTGCATAGTATGATAGAAATATTAATTTAATAATATACACACCACTCTTCTAAATGCCACTTTTATCAAGGTATAATGTCTCATTTTATTAATGACAAACATAAGCAACTTATTTATAAAAACACTTTGTCAGAGTCTGTAGACTCATCATTTTAAATGTGCTCTTGTTTGTTACATTAAAGACACTAATATTTCTCATGATGTATAAAAGTCTCTTGCATGATCTAAAATATCTTTATTTGTAGCTAGCGGGAATTTTTGGAGAGGTTTTGTGTATCACTAGTCATTCGCAACTGCTCCTTCACATTGTCTTTGAGTGATATCACAATATAGGTGCTGGTTGGTGTTGCATACTGTAAACTAGCCCAGGGCAAAGGTAATGTAACAGGAAGATGGTAACCAACTTACTTAAAGAAAAAAAAAAGCTCAATCAAATTTAAGGCAGGAATATTCTAAATAAATCAAGTAATACAAAGTTACACTGTTGACAGCATGTAATAATTATTCTGACATAACAATTCAAACTGTGTAGCATACTATAACAATGCATAAAGGCCTCTGTGTGTTATTAGTGTCACCTTGACACATCAATGCTAGCAATTTATTGTAGTGATTTTTCCAAGAAGTCAGAACCGCAGAACTGTTCCTTTGTTTAAACATCTCTGATAGCTGAAGTGAATAGCAGAGTTCATAATGCAATCTACGTATTAATTATCTAACATACTGGACATTGTGTTCTCCCAGCTAAAGTACCTTTTCTTTATGCAATCTGATAGCTACTGCCAGGTTCATCTAAAATGATACTTAATAACATGAATTTTATTAATTAGTCACACACAGGAAAAATAATACTGCTTAGGCAGCATTATTCGTTTACAAGAAAGTGATCTTTTGTTCTCTAGACATGAACACACTGCTAGATTTTATTGGTACATACTGTATGACTGGTGTGGATTGCTCTCCCTATTTATCAGACTAAATAGGAGATTTACAGAACAAAGTGTAAGTTGCTCATATCAATTAAAAAATACAATTCAGGTGCGCGAAGGGGGGGGTAGTCTAGGCTTGGAATACATTGGGGATTAACCACCAGTGTTCCCCAGCACACCAAGCTGTACCTGTACAAAGACTATTTATATATATATATATATATATATATATATATGGGTGTGGTAGTGAAAGTCGACAGTAACTAGGTCAACAATGTCTAGGTCGACCACTATTGGTCGACAGGGTGTCTAGGTCGACAGGGTCTTTAGGTCGACATGTTCTAGGTTGACATGTCAAAATGTCGACATGAGTTTTTAATGTTATTTTGGTGTCGTTTTCTTCGTAAAGTGACCGGGAACCTCAATTAGTGCACCGCGTCCCCTCGCATGGTGCCTTCGCTTCGCTCGGCACAGATTACCGTTCCAATCGTAGTCCACGTGGATCGTTAAGTATGAAAAGGTTCAAAAAAAGAGAAAAATTGTGAAAAACTCATGTCGACCTTTTGACCTGTCGACCTAGAACATGTCGACCTAAAGACCCTGTCGACTTAGACACCCTGTCGACCTAGTTACTGTCGACCAATAGTGGTTGACCTAGTTACTGTCGACTTTCAATCCGGATCCTATATATATATATATATATATATATATATATATATATATATATATATATATATAGAGAGAGAGAGAGAGAGAGAGAGAGAGAGACTTTGAACAAATGCACACTCTCCAGCAATTCTCAAATGGTGCTCCCTTAAGTCCGTTCCTTCGCAGGTACAGGATAATTAAATTTTGTAGTCAAAGGGCACTCAAACTTCTTAATTAATATATGATAGTTTATTATTTCCAAAAAAGACACTTTTTTAAAAAACCATATCAAATGGCAATGGTGAAGGAAAAATGCTTATATATCCATAAATTCTTAAGCAAAAAAAGCAAAACCGCTTCTCTCCAATCCAAGAGATTTTCAACATCAATGCGGCACTTTAGAAATATATGATAGAAAGTCAAACTTATCCGTTGTCGACCTCGGTCATTTAATGACCGTCAAAGACTCCTGCATCCAAGCACAGATCACCCTGTTGCCACTGCCATCCACACACATCTCTCTGGGAACAAGTCCTATATACCATATGAACAAAGGTAATTCAATTACCCTAATTCACAACTGCCCATCTCACAGGTGCTCCGAACATGCCCCTCGTCAAGCCAGCGTGCGTTCCAGCACATTGCGCATGCGCCGACCCCGGCCAAACAAATCACTTCCTGTACCAGCGTCTCCTGGTTGTAAACAAACCGCTCACCCGTCCTTCCTACGTGAGACATCGCCTACCTCACGTCCGGGGGCGGTACTGGCTCCTGCTGCTGAATATTCATATAGCGGTTACCATGGTAACTCGTTGTAAGTGAACCACCGGTACAATCCCGTGGCTCACAAACAGGGGAACCATACCACTATCAGTGCCCAACATATATCATCTCAGTTACAAATAACATTCATATTCCAGCAGGTCTTCAGGATATTTCATTCTGAACACTCATCAGTAATACATGGCATATTCATGTTGTTATTATCCACAGCTATCACTGTGTGCTTGCTCCAGGTACAATCCTGATGCTCACATCACAGCAAGCTATGCTAACACTGGTAGACGCTTATCATTGAAATACAACGTGTAGACCGGGTCGGCACACCGTTCCGCTGTCAGCACCACTGGATAATGAGTAAAGCATATTTCATAGAGCCTCCTATGTATACCACAATGAATCCATCAAATGCTCTAAAGAACACTGTTTGTAAATAATGCTTCAAACATCAATATATTCCTATATACCTGAGTATGTGTGGCGTGCATTGTGACAACAATTATTTAAAAAAAAAAATTTCAATGTAACAAATGTCATACCATTCTATATAAAAACTGTTAATATACAAATATGCCAGGACTGACACATACAAAAGTATAATGTTTTTCCCTAGTTACTTAGTAATCCCTGTTTTAATCTAATTTTGTGCATGTGATGCATATGCAAACTGTCCGTATCATCAATTAAATGTTCACAAACAACGAAAATTAATGTTGTCATTAAGGCCACGTGGTATCCTTGTATCAAGTCTATACATCCATTTGGCCTCCCTTTGTAAAAGTAAACGTCCACGGTCACCTCCCCGACTTGATTTAGGGATATGGTCTATAATCATACTTTTCAAAGAAGCAACTTGATGACCATTCTCCAAAAAATGTCTTGCTACCGGCTTGTTGCTTTGCTTGTTTATCAAGGCTTGTCTAATGGACAGACGATGATTAGCTATTCTCTCACGGAATGTTGTAGTAGTCTTCCCTACATACTAAAGCCCACAAGGGCATATTAAGATGTAAATTATATGGGTAGTCAAACACGTCACATAATGCTTAATGGATATTTTCTTCCCATTGTGGGGATGAGCAAAAGTCCTTCCTGTCAACATGCCATTGCACGTCGTGCAACCGTGGCAACGATAACAGCCTTGTTTGTTTACATTAAGCCAAGTCCGTTGTGCATTGATGTCAAAGTGTTTGGTAGGTTGCATTAATAACTGCTTTAAATTAGGTCCTCTAGAGTAGGAAATCAGTGGCTTGTTGCTAATCTGTTTAAATGCTTGATCTGTGCCCACAATCGGCCAATTTTTCTTGACTGCCCTTGCAAAAGCCAGTGCATTCACATCGTACTGTGTTGTGACCACCATTCGGTTAGTAATTTTTGACGTTTTCTCCTTTTGTTCCTGGGAAAAATGTGTCTCGCTCTTTTGAGTGCCCTTTTAATTATCCCAGGTGCATATCCTCTCTGTTCAAATTTCACAGCCATTTCACTCAATTGTGTCTCTGCCAGTTCACTTTGGGTATTATTTCTGAGAACCCTGAGGAACTGAGAAATAGGGAGTCCATCCTTCAAGGATTTCGGATGATGACTTGTAGAATACAATAAGGTATTTCTATCGGTATCTTTTCGATAGAGTGTTGTGCCTAGTTTATTATTCTGACGAAATATAGATACATCAAGAAATTCAATCTGGTCGGACTGGATATTAAACGTATAGGAGTATCAAGGCAGTTCAGTGCATTTACCATGTCAATGAAACTGTCCATAGTACCCCCCCAAATGATAATACCCAAAGTGAACTGGCAGAGACACAATTGAGTGACGAATTCTCTGAATTTTATTACTAGATAGATTCAGGGATGGTTACAGGTAATTTTCAGTGTGCGGAAGGGAATTTGGGGGTGGGGATTTGCACCCCCCTTCCTCTTTGTTTATTTGAGCATCAGGATTGTACCTGGAGCAAGCACACAGTGATAGCTGTGGATAATAACAACATGAATATGCCATGTATTACTGATGAGTGTTCAGAATGAAATATCCTGAAGACCTGCTGGAATATGAATGTTATTTGTAACTGAGATGATATATGTAGGGCACTGATAGTGGTATGGTTCCCCTGTTTGTGAGCCACGGGATTGTACCGGTGGTTCACTTACAACGGGTTACCATGGTAACCGCTATATGAATATTCAGCAGCAGGAGCCAGTACCGCCCCCGGACGTGAGGTAGGCGATGACCCACGTAGGAAGGACGGGTGAGCGGTTTGTTTACAACCAGGAGACGCTGGTACAGGAAGTGATTTGTTTGGCCGGGGTCGGCGCATGCGCAATGTGCTGGAACGCACGCTGGCTTGACGAGGGGCATGTTCGGAGCACCTGTGAGATGGGCAGTTGTGAATTAGGGTAATTGAATTACCTTTGTTCATATGGTATATAGGACTTGTTCCCAGAGAGATGTGTGTGGATGGCAGTGGCAACGGGTGATCTGTGCTTGGATGCAGGAGTCTTTGACGGTTATTAAATGGCCGAGGTCGACAACGGATAAGTTTGACTTTCTATCATATATTTCTAAAGTGCTGCATTGATGTTGAAAATCTCTTGGATTGGAGAGAAGCGTTTTTGCTTTTTTTGCTTAAGGATTTATGGATATATAAGCATTTTTCCTTCACCATTGCCATTTGATATGGTTTTTTAAAAAAGTGTCTTTTTTGGAAATAATAAACTTTCATATATTAATTAAGAAGTTTGAGTGCCCTTTGACTGCAAAATGTTTATATATATATATATATATATATAATAGAGGTCTTGATTACATACATTTGCAAATATATGATAAAGCCACCAGGCCCCGACAAGGCTTCTCTGATGCTGGTGGCCCCTAACTCTAGGTCTCTGCCTAGGATACAGAGCCCCACAAACCAGCAAAGGCCAGCTACCCTAGGGCAGCACAATGCCAGAAGGTAAAGTGTTAGTATGTATTAATAAAAGGAAAGCAAAATCTATATACAAAAATTAATATACTAGTGAAGATGTAATTAAAGACACGAAAGATTAATAAATGTGTTAAGGGGGCACTAAATAAGTGCTAAATAAGATCTTGCAGTGTGCTACCCCAAAGCAGCGCAGCCCCACCAATCTAGGAGAAACCACACCCCAGACTAATCACCACCACCACCACCACCACCACCACTACTACTACTACTACCACTACCACTACCACCAACCCTTCCAGGTAATATAATAATCCCACATAATAATGGCAACTGAGCAAATGTATCCGAATTGAGCGCTAACTTACCTGAAGATACCCCTGGGATCTCCAAATAGCACTAACAGCATACCCTCCAAACACCGGTCCCAACCGTTCCCCTCATACTAACAGAACAAAATGTAAGTTGCTCTTATCAGTTAGAAAATACAATTCAGGTGCGTGAAAGGGAGGGGGTAGTCTGGACTAGAAATACATTGGGGAGTAACCCCCGGTGTTTCAAGCGCCTAAATAGAAAATTTATAACAAATGATGCTTCCTGAACATCTACACATTAATTACAGTATAAAAAAGAACCAATTCTTATCACTGGCAGACCCCACATAAATTATGTATCTAACTCACATGGATTGCTGCCGTGGACACCAGTGCACCAGAGCAAGTCAATGTTGATCAGAAAGGGGTTCGGTACGTGATCCCAGCGGTCACGTGACCGACAGCAGCATCTGACAATGACGATCCCAACACCAGACAGGGTAAGTATTCTGTAACACCTAAGGACAGAGAGCTTGCACCACCAGCACATGAACAAATTACTAAAAATACATATTCCAAAAGAGACACATCAGTGGCGTTGCATCCTTCTTTCTTTTCTCAATCACAATGTTTCATTTAGATGCCGTGTATGAAACCAAAAAGAGAAGAGTGTACATAGTATAATACTGTTTTAATAAAACATTTACACAAATACAATTATAAAAAAGCACAAAGTATCAATCAGAGTAGCCTGGATTTAGGGCTCGGTTAAAAGATGAACAATGACCAATGTAATATGAGAACTAGCAGGAGTTCTCAAATAGGCATATGGAATGAATGGATGTTCCATATATAGCCAAGCTTCCACAATGCATTAGAATTATTCAAAGGCTCGCAGAGTCAATAATTATTAGTCAGATGAAAAGAACTGGCAACGGACAGTTCTTACAAGGTCACGTTTAGTGGAGGCTCCCGGGCTGCAGCTCCAGTCTCCCTGTGTGTGTCCACTCAAGCGGTCCTCAGGTTCCCCGCTCTGGCACCCACGCGTTCCAACCCTTACTGGGGTCTTTCTCAAGGTAAGCCTCAAAGGATGAATGTTTCAGTTTCCTCCCAAAGGTGTGTATGAAACTCCCAATCAAGTCCTGATAGGTCCCCGAGCATTAGTCGCTAGACAGTGAGCAAATTACAAATCCAATGACCACTTGCGCTGGGACCGTCATTTCCATTTCCTCCTGTGTTGCATTTCCCATTGCCTTAGTAACATGTCTCTTAGAGGATTCTTACAGTCCAATCTTAACAAGAATACAGCATAAAACATATTTAAAAATAGTTACCTCATATCATTCTAAAAATGCTTTATATCATATAAAAAGGTTATGAAAGACAATCCCGTCACTGCATCACAGTAGATAAAATAATCACACACTGCGGGTAAGGAGAAAAAAAAGTAAGGAAATCAGAGGAACCATTTTACTTCAAAGTCGGTGTTAAAACGCTCCAAGGTCATATATTCTCGTCATTTCTGCCTTTGCTAATTGTGCTCCTAAGTCTCTCTTTTTCCAATGTCCCTTAACCCACTGATGTGATAAATTCATTTCCCATATATTATTATTAATTATTATTTGGGAAGTTTTGCCAGTACGGTTTACTTTAGTCTCCCTGCTCCCTACACAGGAACCGCACCTAAAAAAACCCTTTAGTTTTAGTTTCCACTATGGGTTTCCTCCTGCAGGAGGACTTGCTTGTTGTGGGGGAGACGTTTGTGACATCACCCGCGGAGTTGTACAGCTGGTTCCGGGGACGCCCAACATTATCATCTTTTAACTTGCTGTTTTGTCTACTGTTATTATTTGTAGACCACTTCAGAGGGTGAGAGTCCATCTATTTCCCCCAATTGTTATATGTTTTGTGCAGTGATTAAACGGTATTACACCATTGGAGGCTATATTTCTCTCTTTTTGGGTATCGATTCTGGAGGAGAAGATTTAAGGCTTATAGAATCTAAAACTGGTGAAATTCCTGCTCCCACAGAAAGCGTGATTGTCTACTCCTAAAAACAGTAGACAGCATTTTAAGTATAAGACTCACCAAAAGATTGTACTGAACTTGGATTTTATATATGTTTATACATAATACACTGAGTGTTTATTTTATTTGTTTTTTTTGAGCGCCTATGGATTCAAATGGTACTTCTTGACTACATATATGGGAACGTCCAAAGAATTCACCATCTCTTTGCTACTGTGAAAAGTAAACTCAATATTGGATGTATTATTATTTAGATAAGTGTAAAATTCATTTAAGGGTGTTTCATCACCTCTCCACACAAATAGCATATTGTCTATGTATCTGGACCAGGAAACCAGGTTCGCTTCATTTGAATGGCCCCCCAATAATAGGCTTCCTCCCATTGCCCCATAAATATGTTAGCATAACTTGGAGCTAACCTAGTGCCCAACGCTGTCCCGATCTTTTGTATGTAGAATTGTTAATCAAAGACTAAATAATTATTCATCGAAATGAACCTCACTGCTTCCACTATAAAATCTTGTAGGCCCGAATTAATATCACTATTTCTTAAACTTTCCATCAGTACTGTAATCCCTTATTGATGGTCAATGATGGTGTAAAGTGCTCGTACATTGGCTGTTACAAGGGTGAAATCATCTTGCCATTTTATAATCTCAACCAAATGTAAAAGTACTGTCATATCTTTTAAGTGGGACTTGTTGCGAACCACTAAAGGTTGTAAGTAGAAATCAATTAATTCAGATACATTTGAGGTAACAGAATTCACCCCGGAGACTGTTGGTCTCCCGGGGGATTGAGGGAATCTTTGTGTACCTTTGGTAATATATATAGAACCGGAATGTCTGGTTCCAGATTCAGTAGGAACTTTTGTTCCTTTTCTTCCAAAATCCCCAATACTGTACTTATCTACTAAAGAATGCAGTTTAGTGATGGTGTTATCCGTTGGATCAGACCTTAATTTATGGTAAGTACTCCTATCTTCTAGTTGTCTGAAGACCTCCGTTTCATAATTGACCATATCCATGAGAAGGATAGGGTCAAATATGGATAGTGTCAAACATGGATAGGGTCAACTGAGATCTTCCCCCATCTCCTACCCTAACCCTCTGGGGGTGGTGGCTATGGCTAACCCTCGGGGGTGGTGGCTATGGCTAACCCTCGGGGGTGTCGACTATGCCTAACCACTTTCCCTAGTGCCTAACCTTAACCCCCCACCCCCACCCCTTAGTGCCTAACCCTCCCCCCACCCCACCAGGGCCCCTAACCCCGATACCTCTGATCTCCTAAGAGGTGTCGGGATTCCAGTGCCAATCACATGACTGCTGGCATTCTGACCGCTGGGATGCCGAACTCATCAGTTGGTGTGTTTCCCATATTTGCAACTTGAACTGCGATTTAGCTGTCACTGAGTCCGTACATA
Source organism: Pseudophryne corroboree (assembly GCF_028390025.1). Classification (NCBI taxonomy): domain Eukaryota; kingdom Metazoa; phylum Chordata; class Amphibia; order Anura; family Myobatrachidae; genus Pseudophryne; species Pseudophryne corroboree. The sequence continues at coordinate 784,623,730 of NC_086445.1, forward strand.
AATCATGCAAAAACTTCAGTATTCACACTTATGTAATGGATCCATTTACTTTGGGCACTGAGTGACCAGGCTGACTTTAGATGTTCTTTTTTCCTGTATTGACCCTTACATTTCCCTGCATAGCTAGCAATGCATAGATTTCCATAGCTGGCTGGCTGGCTGGAGCTACATGGCACTAGGCACCACTGGACCAAGTACTCATCAGTTGGGGATTTTCTCTTAGGGCTGCAGAACTGCGGCCCAATCTGACACCCTAAATGAATGTCTGGTAGTGTCAGTTATTTCACATTGGATGCGCTCTCTGCTAATCACACATAACCCTCCAATAATTGCACTTTAGAAAATAGGGCGTGGTATCAGGAGGGGTGTGACCTCAGGGTATGCCCCCCATTTTACATTACTTTAGGGGTATGCCCTGGCTGCCCCCACGTTCTCTTCTCCGCACTGTTTGCACACGACATCTATTCATTATTCACCAACTGCTTCCCCAACCTTTCTGTCATCCGCAGGACACTGCAGCCAGCAGAAGGGACAGTGCAGCGGGAAAGTCCGGCTTTTTGCTTTCCTACTGCAATCAGGACGTTTGGGAGGTATGCCAACCATCAAACCTTGGGTGGTACAGTCCTGCTTTTCGGGGAGTTTCCTTCCATGCCATTCTTGGGTCGCAGTATCCCGCATGGGGCAGCACACACTACAGAGAGTGCGTCTTGGGGCAGCGCAGCATCTCCAGGAGTGCTGGCACCCAGTTTGATAGAAACAGGGTTGTTCACAAGACCATGGGGGAAATTCAAATGTTTGAAAAGTCGGTTGGATCTATCTAATAGACAGGAAAAAACAGACATCCAAGTGACTTTCCAAACATTTGAATTCCCCCCCCCCCCCCCCCCCATGTTTCTTCTCATGTGGCCACACCCCTTGTGGGTGCATGTTTTCGGTCCACGCAATGGGTCCCAAATTTAAACTCCCATATATTAGGAGTTATGACAACATGCTGGGCAGGTAGACCTAGGGCAAGGTGTTTTCCCCCTAAGACTGCCATTCCAGTTTGCGATAGCAGAAAGCGGTTCCTTTGTTATTGCTCCCCTACTGTTATGGCAGCCCTATCATGCATCTAGTGGCTGCAGCCAATGCAGTCCCTAGAAGCTGACTTGTTGATTTGTGTGCATATTCAGGATTGTCATCCTGTGCATGCGCTCTTTTGCAGACAGGCAGACCCCCAGCAATACATTTAGGAGCCACCTCTGGTACCCATCATACAAAATAAGCCTGTAGTGAAAACCCAGTCTACCTACAGTATTGCATACCTCCAACTCCTTTAATGTCAGCATTATCATTAACAAGATAATCACATACAACTTCCTGTGAAGTCACTGCAGCCATGTACAGTATGCTGGTATTGTCAGTCTACCCAATTGTAGGGGATTAATGACTTGAAGAAAAGTTGTGGAAAAATGAACCTTGTAATTGTGTCTCACCTGGAGATGCAGTGTAAGTATGAGTGCTTTGGTAATGATGTCGCTGATTAGTTTTACCATTTCTTTTTCAAATTTGATTGATTTACTGACGATCTAGCATTGTTTTGTCAAAGATGCATGTCCTATGGGTGTCTAAAAAATGCCTGCAGCAACTACTCAGTTTGAGTATTGGCTCATCCTCCTGTCTGTCCCAGAGTAGCTGCTGTTGGGTGGATAACCCCTACAGCTGGAAGTTGATGGTGTGTGTTTCCTGTACATTTCTGTCATTCTTGTATCTTGTGAAAGCACTGGAGGACTGTGATTCCCAAACTAGATCTGTATGGTCTCAAGGAAAGTCAGAGATGGGGGAGGTTACAGGAGGAAATTGCTCTCTACACTGCGTTCAATGTGATTTTGTTGCTATGGTTATAAATATTTTCCTCTGACATGCTGCAAAAGTACTTAATATTATTTCCAATAGTAAAGTCAATATAATACGTATTCAATTAATATTTTCATAGATAAATCAAATCAAACATGCAAACTTGTTTCCAGTGTTACATTTCATGGGCACATTAGTTTGTAAAGTGTTATACAGGTTGAGTATCCCATATCCAAATATTCCGAAATGCGGAATATTCCGAAATACAGACTTTTTTGAGTGAGAGTGAGATAGTGAAACCTTTGTTTTCTGATGGCTCAATGTACACAAACTTTGTTTAATACACAAAGTTATTAATAATACTGTATTAAATGACCTTCAGGCTGTGTATATAAGGTGTATATGAAACATAAATGATTTGTGTGAATGTAGACACACTTTGTTTAATGCAAAAAGATAAAAAAAATATTGGCTAAAATTACCTTCAGGCTGTGTATAGAAGGTGTATATGTAACATAAATGCATTCTGTGCTTAGACTTAGGTCCCATCACCATGATATCTCATTATGGTATGCAATTATTCCAAAATACGGAAAAATCCCATATCCAAAATACCTCTGGTCCCAAGCATTTTGGATAAGGGATACTCAACCTGTTTTGTAATACAAATCTAATATATATAACTAGGCTCAGCACTATTTGTCATAAATGGCATTCTAGGTGGGTGCGTAAGCATCGGGTGACAACAAAATAGCAGAGCTGCTCTGCTATTTTGGTGTCACCCCCTTGAATGGTATCACCGAGCAGCGGTGATAGCGGTGTCGGATGATGGACGCATGCGCGCGCCATCCACGTGTGCCAGGAGAGACTGTGGGCTGCTCCGCAGCTTCTGGAGTGCTGAGCAAGCCCCCAGCATGATGAGAACTGTCATCCACTCAAAACATCATATACCAGGTGGTGTGGTTTCAAGGACATGAGGCCATGTCAGCTGATTATTGCTGTAAACTGAGACCGGGAGTTTCACAGCATCAGTCGACTGGAGTCACAGAGAGAGGGCTAAAACACACGAGCCGGCTTTTGCCGGCCGGGAAAAGGCCAGATGGCTTTTTCCCGTGCCGGCATTGTAGTTAACAGTTTGAGGGTTAGGGTCCCTTCACACTGCACGGCCCCGGCCCGGCTGCCGGGTTGCAGCCGGAAATATCCACTGGAAGGTCCGGCTGCCGGGCCGTCTTTGCAGCCAGTAAACCGTGTGTGTGAAGGGGAGCTTTCACACACAACGGTTTTTTCTCAAGCCGTGTCTGATGCTGCGCATGCGCACAGCATCACACACGGCTCAAAGCTGTTCTGTGTGACAGACTCTGCCGGTTTCTCCCGGATGGCAAAAAGCCGGACAAAGTTTGTCCGGCTTTTTGCCATCCGGGAGAAACCGGCCAGTGTGTTACAGCCCAGAAGGTGCCGGACGCTGATCTCTGGCTGCAGCAGCGTGCAGGTAAATTTTATTTGTATTATTTTCTTTCTTTAACTATTTTTTATCTTCAGTGATCATACTGTGGTCTATTTAGAAAGACAAGACTAATCAAAGGCACCGGATCTGAGCTCTGCTCCGGCTGTCGGATCAGGGCAGGAGTAGGGGAACCGGAGGGATGCTTGAAGATTGCGTTTTTTTCACAGTACGGTATTCTCTCCCAAGCCAAAACATTCTCTGAGGATCCCCCCCCCCCCCCATAATTGCCACCAGTAAAGTGATGAATCGGGGCACGCTGCAAAAAGGGTGCAAGGCCTTGCTAAAATGGGTGTGGCTTTGCATAAAGGGGCGTGGTATTGCAGGAAAAGACTACCCTATACCCCAGTTTTGCAACCTGCATTCCCAGACGTTGGCCACCACAGGAAAAAAAATAATCCTGATTCATGCCCCTTACATTATTTGTCATTTTTCCTCCTTATAGTAATGCCCAGTATACATTATGCCACATACTGCAATGGCCCTTAGACATTATGCCACACACAATAAGCCCATTACACAATATGCCAGACACCCTTATGCCCCTGACACATTATGCCACACACCGTAATGCCTGTGACACATTATGCCATGCATCGCAATGCCCGTTATACATTATGCTACACACTGCAATGCCCCTGAGATATTATAGCACATACAATGCCTGTGATACAGTACACCACAAACCGTCATGCCTGTGACACATTATGATATACACTGCAATGCCCGTTATACATTATGCCACACACTGTAATACCCCTGAGACATTATACCACATACAACAATGCCTGTGATATAGTATACCACACTCCGTAATGCCTGTGACACATACCGCAATTACCATTATACCTTATGCCACACACCGTAATTTATTTATTTATTAACAGTTTCTTATATAGCGCAGCAAATTCCGTTGCGCTTTACAATTTGAAATAACAATAACAAAATGGGTGATAACAAACAGTCATAGAGGTAGGAAGGCCCTGCTCGCAAGCTTACAATCTTACAAAAGCCCGTTATACATTATGCCATACACTGCAATGCCCCTGAGACATTATACTACATACCGCTATGTCCGTGATACATTATGCCACGCCACACACCGCAATGTCCGTGATACATTATGCAGCACACCACAATGCCCATTACACATTAAGCCCTACAGGAAGGCTTCTAATTGCTTTTAAATTACATGCTCGTTGCCTGGGGTTTCATGCTCTTGGTTCCATCTATGGTGCCAGGGATTTTCATACTCAGGGTGTCATGCTCATTGCCAGGGGTTTCATGCGCTAGGTGTTAAGCTCAATGCCAGGGGGTAATATTCATTGCCAGGGGTTTCATGCACTGGGTGTCGTGCTCATTGCTAGGGATTAATGCTTGTTGCCAGGGATTTCATGAGCTGAGTGTTGTGCTTGTTACCAGGGGGTAATGCTTGTTGCTAGGGCTGTGCTACCGTTGCCACATATGCCCCCAGTGCCAGATATTCCCCCACAGTGCAAGATAAAAATATGCCCCCACAGTACCAGATACACATACTCCCCCAGTGCAAATATGCCCCCCCCCCCCCCCCGAGGGCCAGATACACATATGCCCCCAGTGCCCCATATGCTCCCAGAGCCAAATATGTCCCCCCCCCCCCAGTGCCAGGTACACACCCACCCCCCGTGGCTGTGCTGTATGGGAAGGAGTGTACAGTCTGTGAGTAGGGGAAGGAGCCAGAGGGCACAGTGCGTTCCTCTCCTGTGTCCGTCCTGTGTCTCCAGCAGCGTGTCTGTCAAATGAAGTGCCGGTTCGTGAGCCAATCAGAGCTCGCGGACTGGCAGCTGCGGCTCCTGATTGTCTGCCGGTCCACGAGCTCTGATTGGCTCACGAACCGGCACTTCATTTGCCAAACATGCTGCCGCCACCGCCGGATACCCAGGAGGAACACAACAGAGGTGCGCGCTGTGCCTTCCGGCCAGGGCCGGTGCAAAGTTTCTCAGCACCCTAGGCAAATCGTCAGCGCCCCCCCTTTCCCACACACACACTAAAACACTGAGCCCCTCAGGGTAAAAGTGCAGACACAGCATCTTGTAAGTTCCACAGCCACCGCCTGATAATTTAGTGGTTAGGGTATCAGGGTTAGTTTGGATGATGGGGTTAGGGTATTAGGGTTTATTTACCAGTTTGGATTGAGGTTAGGGGTTATGATTTTATAATTTTTTTTTTAAAGTCCAACTGGATTCCGGCAGGACTTGATTATATCCCCAACCTGGGACTGTTGTTGGATGATACTAAGGTCGCTGGATATTGCACTCAGCCGAGTGTTAACCTGGAAGATACCCTCTCACCAGAGCAGACACCCAAAACACGGCACCAAATGCCTTTTATTAATAGACTATCAGAAATGTATTTGTTCGACATTCAGCATAAAATGTAGAGGTTTGATCTTACATCGTATACAAAAGATGTTGTGAAAAGAGCCCGTTACAAAGGTTGCCACCTTTCTCCTACATTTCTTGGTTCCCACTAACAGGGGTTCTACTGCTCTTTGAAGCATGTGAAAAAGGTTTTGTTCTATCTATCTATCTAGTCATTTGGACCCATCCAACACTGCTACACTGGTTCCCCCAAGCCACACTGTGCATAATGGAGACGCACAGACTATACAGCATTTTATACGCACACAATAGGGTCATTTTATTTTTATTTTTTTTATTGTTTGGAGCCAATTAGCCTACCAGTAAATTTTTGGATTGTGGTGGGAAATCGGAGTACCCGGAGGAGACCCACACAAGCACAGGGAAAATATCCAAACTCCACACAGTTAGGGCCATGGTGAGAACTGAACCCATGACCTCAGTGATGTATAGCAGTAATGCTAACCATTACATCGTCCGTGCTGCCCCATAGTGCAAACAAATACAGTACATCAAAGCCCATGTCTGCAGAAAATATAGGAGATGCATACGATGTTGGCATGGGTGATAAATTAACAGGTATATCTTGCTCTCACCCCCATATTGCCTATGCCCCTTGCACATGATATACTTTGCAGCACTAAGGGGGTCATTCCGAGTTGTTCGCTCGTTTCCGATTTTCGCAACGGAGCGATTAATGCGAAAATGCACATGGTACGCAGTGCGCATGCGCTAAGTATTTTAGCTCAAAACTTAGTAGATTTACTCACGGAAGAACGAAGAATTTTCATCGTTGAAGTGATCGGAGTGTGATTGACAGGAAGTGGGTGTTTCTGGGCGGAAACTGGACGTTTTATGGGAGTGTGCGGAAAAACGCAGGCGTGCTAGTTGAAAACGCAGGAGTGTCTGGAGAAACGGGGGAGTGGCTGGGCGAACGCTGGGTGTGTTTGTGACGTCAAACCAGGAACGAAAAGGACTGAGCTGGTCGCAATGGTAGAGTAAGTCTGGAGCTACTCAGAAACTGCGGGGTAATCGTTACGAGAAAATTAGCGAAGCTTTCGTTCGCAATTCTGCTATGCTAAGATACACTCCCAGTAGGCGGCGGCTTAGCGTGTGCAATGCTGCTAAAAGCAGCTAGCGAGCGAACAACTCGGAATCACCCCCTAAGTTTCAATGCACCTGACAGAAGTGTGCTATTACTTTTTGAAGTCAATTGTGTTGACTCGTCTCAGCGAGAATTGGAGCTTGTCCAAGGGGCTGAGAGAGGAGACTACATGAATGTGTGTAATATTTTTAACACACTGAAAACATGCAAATTGGATAGAACGTATTTGACTTCTCTATGAATGAATAGAGCCCTGTGGTTCCCGGTTATAGTGTGATGCTGTGTGACTTTGGGGCTGTGCCTCACACTTCTGTAGTGTACACTGCTCCCAACCTCACCACACAACCACATAAAAGCCCCCCCTGTGTGACCACAGTACTGGTGGCAGGGGCAAACTGTTGGGATAACAGTCCCACACAGCGGAGGATGCGGCTCACTCCCGGCTGCACGGAGCACACAAGGGCAGGGAAAGCTACGCTGGCTGCTGCTCAGGAGCCATGTATGGCCCTGCGCTGTCTGTCAGTGTGCTACTCCCCTCTTCTTCTCTGGGCTGAGCAAGATGAGGGTGAGTTGCGAGGCGGAGTTGGGATAGCAGCTCAGGCTCCCGGTGAAGGCAAACGTGAATTTGGGGCGCTTAAAAAAAAAAAAAAAGTGTCAGAAATGACAGGGGCAGACGGGCTGACAGTGGGAGGGACGGATCAGCCGTGGGTTGGGGAAACCCTTTCCGCCCTGGTAAAGGTGCCGCTGCCAGACTCCTCCTCGGGCCCCAGCAGCTCCATGGCCTCCTCGCATGGTTTGTGGTCCCGGTGCCTCCTCCTGTTAATTATCAACAGAATTGGGATCCTGAATGTAAGTATACCCAGGAGGATTAGGCTTCGGGGGGAAAGTTAGGGTTATGCTGCTGGGGAGGGTTAGGTTTAGGCTGCGGGGAGGAAGGGTTAGGGTTAGGCTGTGGGGAGTGTTAGGGTTAGCCTGCGGGGACCGAGGGTTAGGAAGAGGGTCCGTGATATACTGCACTACTCCCATAAGGGACCATGCTTACATAATGGTACGTGGTGGGAGTGTGGGAGTCTGCAACCGCGTGGGGGGTGACAACATACCCGAGTCTGCAATTAGCAGAAACATCCCAGAATGCAATCACGCGCGCGGAGTGTGTGTATGTGTGTTGGGGGCTAGGCGGACGCCATGCCCTAGTCTGCAATTGCGGGTGGGACTACATGCCTGAGTCTTCAATCGCGGGTTCGGCAACAATCGGGAGTCGGCAATCGCAGGGGGGGAGGGAGTGTGTGCTTCATGCCTTAGTCCGCATTTGCTAGGGGGGGAGGGGGGATCTTGCCCAAGTTCGCAAACATGGTGAGAGGGGGTGCGGGCATCATGCCCAAGTCTGCAGTCGTGGAGGGGGGCTGTGTGCGGGCATCATGCCCGAGTCCGCAATTGTGGGGGAAGGGAGTGCGGTCTTCATGCCATAGTCCGCAATCGCTAGGGATGGGGGGTACAGACATCATGCCTGAGTCCACAATCACATGGGGGGAGGGGATCTTGACAAGTCCGCAAACATGGGGGGAGGGGGTGCGGACATCATGCCCGAGTCTGCAAATGTGTAGGGGGAGGGGGGGGGAGAAAGGGGGCCGAGTCTGCAATCGCGGGTGGGGGGTGCGTCGTCATGCCCGTGTCCGCGATCGCGGGCATCATGCTCATGACCGCGATCGCGGGAGGGTGATGCGGGCATCATGCCCATGTCCGCGATCGTGGGAGGGGGGGTGCGGATATCATGCTCGAGTATGCGATCGCGGGTTAGAGGGGGTGCCGGTGCAGGCATCATGCCCGAGTACGCGATTGCGGGAGGGGGTGCGGGCATGATGCCCGAATCCGCGGGTTAGAGGAAGTGCTGATGCGGGCCCGAGTCCGCGGGTGGGGGTACGAGTCCGCAATTGCAATTCCAGAGTGTTGTCATGGAGCGTGGCAGGAATATGCAAGTTGGGATGGGGGGGGCGACAGATTTCAGAGAGTCTGAGAGGAACTTCCAGTTAGTGCTATAAAAAAACTATACATAAAAAGAGCAGGCTTATCACCCGATGGGTTACACTCACGTTATACACAGTGGAGTGGCGGCTCAGCTGATAACAAGTGGGCGGCCATCTCTTAGGGAAGAGGTCGGGAGGAGCTCGTAGCTGAGGGAATAATAAAGAAAGCATTTTCTCATCGGCAGCGTGTGTGGTACCGCCCTCCAGTGGCCTACGCCCATAGGCAGCTGCCTAATTGTAGCGCCGGCCCTGCCTCCGGCTCCTTCCAAAACTCACAGCAGCAATTAGTGGCGGTGACCCCCGCAGCCTTGCGCCTCCATGCCTCCACAGTGGCTGTGGGGTGGTAGTTACACCACTGGTATAGCCTGTGTTGAAGAAATAAAACTAGGTGCAAGTCAGGAATATTGCTAAATCTTGTACCAGTATGTCTGATCAGGGGAATTGGATCTTCCTATATGCTGTTTCTTCATGTAACAATTGCAGATGCAGTTTTTAAGCTGCTTTAGTGATTGCCCCCCCAACATTGTACTTTAAAGTGCAGAGATTCTGGGTATAACCCCCCCCCCCCCCCCTGCCCACCAGGTGCATCATGATAGAAGAGAAGACCCGTGTGCTTACTCCTTTTGCCCCCCCACCCCCTAAAAGCTGGCAGCTCTGTAGACTCTGAGTACTAGGGTACCTGGGAAAATGCGTGGCTCCCATTTTTCCAATTATTTCCTACAGCAAATGCGCGAAACACTAGTAGCATGGCCACCACACCATTTTCCCAGTGATGTCGTGGACGCAGGACTCCGGAGGTTAAGTATTAAAAAAAAATGGATGCAGGGTGGGTGCACACACTGCACCCATTTTAAATACACCTGTGCCCCTGCCATTTCTCTACCTATTCTCATGAATCCAAATGACTTTAACCATATAGATCAGATGTTTCCAGCTTATTATCTCACAAATTATTATTTTCATACAGAGTACTTGAGTGCAAAATGCGATGAACAAACCGCTTTCTTTCCTGAGGAGGAAACCTATCATTTACCTCTCTTTCTATGGATTTGGGAAACCTTTGAAGCGAAACTTCTGTTACCTTCCTTTCCTTGCGAATTTCCTGCATACAAAGGTTTTTTGTTTTTTTTTAAAGCTATCGGGCACAGTCATAAGAATAAAACCAAGCTATATTGGCATGTTGATTTTAAATATATACTTTCAGGCTAGTGCATTACATAAAAAGACAATTTTGTTTTCTTTTCTTAAGATATCTTAAGATTATCTCCAAAAATGTAGTTCATGGAAGTTAATTATACAGACCAGGGGCCAGATGTAATACCGTCCGAGTTGGCCAGAGGTGCGGGTTTCCAGCCGAACTCAGACTTTTTTTTTAAAGCGCCCATCATTTACAACGCAAAACTGACACTGACATCTCGAATAGGAAATACTGACCGCCAGGACCCCAGATAAAAGAGGCGTTAGGTTTAGGTTGCGAGGAAGGGGGTTAGGTGTAAGTACCATTGGGGAGGGTTAGGCTGTAGGGGTGGGGGGTTAGCTTTAGGCTGCTGGAAGGGAGGGTTGGGAGGCCATTGGTGGAAGGTAAGTATACTTACATTCACCTACCGGGATTCTGAACATCGTGGTGCCACTGTCGATATACTGACAGCCGTCATCCCGATCATTGATAAATCATACTGAACCCATTTTAAATAGATGATTGAATATTACTGTGGTTTTTATTTCCTAATGTATATTTTGCTTTTATATTAAAGGTTGAACATGTTAGTAATTACACTAAATAATACTGAATGCATTTCAGCGAATGCATATTTATCAGAGCTTCATGTAACCGACTTTATCTCATATCCTCTGTAACAGAAGCCAGCAAGATCTGTAATCTATTGTATCTGGTGATAGCAATTGTATAGTGTTGCCAAAACCTCATCTAAATAGAGGGAAATTCATTCTTTAACTGTAGATTAGATACAAATGAATAAAGCATAAAACACAATTATCCACTTTATCATTGTAAAGCAGGCTGCATAATATAATATAATAAAACATTTACCCAACTACTCAAGCTAAGAAAAGTTTTTCTTAAAATAGAATTTGAAACATAGAAACAGAATTTGACGGCAGATAAGAACCACTTGGCCCATCTAGTCTGACCCTTTTTTTTTTTATCCTTTAGGCCAGTGGTTCCCAACCTTGGTCCTCAAGTACCCCAGGTGCACAGGTGTATTCATTACTCACTGACTCATTTTAAAAGACCCACAGGTGGAGCCAATTATTTCACTTGCAGTCCTGTGAGGAGACCTGGAAAATATGAACTGTTGGGGGTACTTGAGGACCACGGTTGAGAACCACTGCTTTAGGCAATCTTAACGCTGTTGGAACCTTAATTATTTGTAAGGATATTCACATGCCTATCCCAAGCATGTTTAAATTGCTCTACAGTCTTAGCCTCTACCACCTCTGATGGGAGGCTATTCCACTTATCCACTACCCTTTCTGTGAAGTAATTTTTCCTTAAATTTCCCCTGAACCTCCCCCTCCTCCAGTCTCAGTGCATGTCCTCGTGTTCTAATACTTCTCTTCCTTTGAAAAATGTTTCCCTCCTGAACTTTAAGACCCTTGATATATTTGAAAGTTTCTATCATGTCCCCCCTTTCCCTTCTCTCCTCCATACTATACATGTTAAGATCTTTTAGCCTTTCCGGGTAAGTTTTATGATGTAGGCCATGCACCATTTTAGTTGCCCTTCTTTGTATACTCTCTAATGTATTTATATCCTTCTGGAGATATGGTCTCCAGAACTGGACACAGTATTCCAGATGGGGCCGTACCAATGACCTATACAGTGGCATTATCACTTCTTTTTTCCTGCTACTGATTCCTCTCTCTATGCAACCAAGCATCTGACTTGACTTTGATACAATTCAGCACTACTGTATACTGTACATGAGATCAAAGTTTCCAATTGTCCTTGATTTCCGGCGTCAGTCCTTGATTCTTAAGATTTGTTCCATGGGGGGGTTTTTTATCACTGAAAATTTCTAGGGGATATATTGATGCTTTTATATCTTTAATTTATATACTTCTACAATTGAACAAAGGAAAAGAAAAGAACAGGAGTACAAAAAGAGATCTACTTTGTTCAAACTGCACAATGTGCAAATCAACATTAATAAGATATACTAGGAGAAGAAGAAAAACGATAATAGATGTGAGCCCCTACATAACAGTGCTGTTCGTAAAGTAATGCGAGAGAAGGTAATAAAAAATACCCGAGGGTATTCGGGCGCTGTGAGGCGAGATGCTCAGCTAAGCGGCAGCCAATATTAAGAGGGAAGTCACTCCCAATATATATACACAAATAAAAATAAAAAGAGGAGGCTGCGCTTCAAGAGGAAAAGAACAATGATCCACTAAATGTGTACAATTTTATGACAATTTATTAAAAACACTAGCTCATTAAGAAACAGTAGTATTCTGTACAGTTATATTGTGCCATGTGCATGCATGAAAGAAATAAAATTTACCCAAGATATTGGTTCAGGACATGTATCATATAAGCTCTAAAGGATCTGTTCCGGATATTGCCCTTAAATGGTGTAGATCCAGTTATATTCCACTAAGCAAGTCCCTTTTAGATGGTGTCAAGAGAGTCCTTTATAAATTCCATATGCCGCTAGAGGATTCTGGATGGAATAAATGTCCCATAAGCAGTGGGTACCTTATGCAATGCGGTGATTGGATGGTGCCTCTCTGGGACTCCTCTGGGTAGCTGGAAGGTGGTGTGGGCTGGTTCGGATCCAATTGAAGAGAGTCCTGCTCCAAGGGTTAGAAATCCTGACGCGTTTCGCTGCATATGCCTTGCAGCTTTTTCAAAGGTGTTCGTAAAGTAATATGTATCCCAATTAAACAGAAATCATTCTGTTATTTTGTTTACTATTCATTAGCTGTACAATTTTATTGATTTTTTTATTACTGCTTGGCATTTCCATATTTATTCTACATACAAAAATCCTCCACTAAAACGTATTGGGGATTGTACTAAGGGGCAGTTTTTGTGGCCACACATTACAGTAGATGCCACTTGTCAGCCTCCAAACCCCAGTGGTGAAAAAATAATTGGGCCCTGCACATACAGATGCCTTATCCAATGATTAATATCACTGGTCCTCTTTTGATACCCCTGTCTATCCAAGTTAAAATGAAGTGTTTTTAATACAAGTACCAACATGCACCTGAGTGCAGTGGTTCATCTAGGGATCCGATTGACCCTGGCAAAGTAAGGGTCTGGTGCCGCTCCCCCCATATTTTTGGAACCATTACACTGTGTAAAACACTCGCAGGCAAACGTGGTGGTGGGTTCCGGTTGCCCAAAAACGCCCCTCCTCTTGGCAAGTGGCTCAAATTCTGACAACAATAGCAAAGGTATATAATACGATTACTAGATCTGCTGCCACGTCATGCAGTTCAAGGGACAGAGCAGAACTGCTGCACATGCCCAGTGGTAGCAGTTTGTTCTACCAAGTTTTCAGTGCACTGGACCAGAGAGTAGCTACCAGAAAGAAGAGACAGGAGCCTTGCCATGAGGTGGAAGAATGAGTGCTTAGAAAGTGCAGTACTGGTTCTATTATGTTTGTGTACTTATTTATTATAGTATGTTTATCCTTTTCCTACCACTTATTTATAATATTTAAATATGTTTGATACAGCCTATACTATAGACCATCTATAATGTAAAATATTAATACTGTATTCCATACAGTGTATAAAAAGACCAAGGTTTATATTAATGTCCAGGGTCATTACTAGGTTCTTCTACCACTCCCCCAGACTCCTGCACTTGCTTCAATGTTCTGCAGAATGGGAGATTGTGGACTGCATTTGGAAACCCCCCTGTAGAAATCCTGCATTTGTCACCGACACTACAGTACTGGCCTTCTGCCAGAGCTGTTCCACTGCTTTTAATACTATATATTGGCAGGCAGGAGCAGCATCAGAAAGCCTGTACAGTGTGTCATCACTCTCACAGTCACAGTCCAGTTGCTGATGCTGCTGCCGGTCATACAGTATAGTGGACTAAAGAAAGCATTGCATTCCAATGGCGGTTGCTGTGGTGGGACTCCAGCACAGATCAAAATGTAATTATGGGAGCCACAGCAACAGGCCCCTCAAATGCTGCCCAACATCTCTGGTTGGGACTCGCTGTCACTGTGAAGCCACTGGGAACCGGCTGGGAGCAGCACCAGCAGCAAAGCAGACAGGACACTGACCATTGTCAGATCATGATGAGCTTCCCCCCAGCATGCGCTGCCAACAGACTTCTATTGGCTAGCTAACATTCTGTCCGCCCCCAGGCTATGTGTTATATATAGGACAGGATTCCTAGCCAATAGAAGTCTGTTGTGGTGTAAAAGGTATTGGGTTCTGGCGCTCACTACACAATTTCTCAAATACCTTGTATTTGTGTAATGTTGGATCTTGAACAGCAGTACTGTTACTGTACTGTATATGTAATACATTTCATATTTATTTTATATGTGCAGAAAAACATTTAAAACCTAGAAAATTCACTTACAGTACTGCATTTAAAACAGACTCATTGTACAGATAAATAAATGAAACATTCATTTGTAGCAGAAAGTTTTATGCATGCTGTGTTCTGTTCCCATATAGAGTTAATGTGGGGTTGGAGTTACACAGACGAATGTCCATCCACGGCAGAAAAATATAGCATATGTATGTCTTTTATGTTGGATGAATGATTATTGGTTCTGGTAAGTTTTTAGGCTGGGCTTAGCTGCTGGGTATATATATATATATATATATATATATATATATATATATATATATATATATATCAAGTCACTTTATAGTTGTATATACAGTATGATTGCATTTTATCCCAAAATTGTTGTCTTTCCACCTTTGACTTTTACCGTGGATTGCATCTCTCTGTGTCCGTCAGGTTAACACACTGCTTCAGGGCTTTGTTCACACGCAGGATATTGGGGGTAATTCAGAGTTGATCGCAGCAGGAAATTTATTAGCTGTTGGGCAAAACAATGTGCGTTGCAGGGGGGGGCAGATATATAATATGTGCAGAGAGAGTTAGATTTTGGTGGGTTATTTTGTTTCTATGCAGGGTAAATACTGGCTGCTTTATTTTTACACTGCAATTTAGATTTCAGTTTGAACACACCCCACCCAAATCCAACTCTCTCTGCACATGTTATATCTGCCCCCCTGCAGTGCACATAGGAGTTCATTCCAACCCGATCGCACGCTGCACTTCATCGCAGCGATGCCGTCGGGTCAGAGCTGTGCATGCGCAGCGTGCGCATTGTGCACGCACGCCGTTGCCTGGCGACGGCTGTCGCTGGGCAACGACGCCGGGAACAAGGAAAGCGGTCGCATCGGCGACCGCAAGAAGATTGACAGGAGGAAGGCGTGTTGGGGCGTCAATTGACCGTTTTCCGGGAGTGGTCCAGCGAACTCAGGCATGTCCAGGCATTTTGAGGGCGCATGTCTGACGTCAAATCCGGAACCTGCATCGCTGGATCCGTCGCAAATGGTAAGTAGGTATAGGGCTGGTCTTGTTTTGCTAGAAACTTTTTTTAGCATAGCAGGGCTACACAAGCGTTCGCAGCCCTGCTATGCTAAAATACATCCCCCATAGGCGGCGTCAGGTTGATCGCACAAGCAGCAAAAAGTTGCTACGTGCGATCAACTCGGAATGACCCCCATGGTTTTGCCAAACTGCAAACAAATTTGCTGCTGCGATCAACTCTGAATTAGACCCATTGTTCAGTCCTGGGCTGCAGTTTCCGGTGTTCTGCTTATTGTTGGCTATGTTTGGTTTCTTCATTCCCGGTGGGCGGTCGTAGAGACTTGGGGCGGGCTACTCATGGTCCTGTCATTTGCTGTCTGCTCACAGTGAACTTCTACCCCTTGGCCTGGCAGCGCCATTTCCACCCCTAATAATAGACGTAGTTTTGGCCACATTTATTACATCTTCCTCCTTTCTTTGTCCAATGAAATTGTATGGGAATAAGGTAATCAGTATGATAGTGAGGGAAAACACCTATTGAAATGCAAATTTAAATAATCTCTGGTGTTCTTGGCAATTAACCATTAATGATTGATGTCATACACTTCTTAGACAATACCTGAGAGCTTTCATATGTACCTGGCACAGGTGCAATATTTGGTCTCTGATGATAGCATGTGAGCAAGGTCTCGTGCAGCTGAAACTTCATGCTGTTTCCCTTGTCTACATATAAACACTCAGAAAGAAATTCCACTGAAGATGCAACATGTATGTATGTGTTCATTTTGTAGCACAAATCCATTATCCATGCAATGGCAACCTCTGTGTTCTTATGTTAATCATTCAATTTTTGAATCTGCAATTTGAATTGTTCAAGTAACTTTCATCTACATTCAAGTGGCACCTATCCAGTGGCATACTGTACTTAGGGGCTATGGGGCTGCAAGCGCCCCCCCCCCCCACCACCACCACCAACCCACCCGGTAAAAACTCACCACTGTTGCACCATCCCCAGTGAGCTCCAGTCCTAGCACCCACTCACTCACCCATGAGCAGATGTGTGGGGCCCGGTACTTTTTTTTTTTTTTTTAGAGGGGAGGGGATGGAGGGGCGTGATTAGCAGTAAGAGCCACCAGCAGGTAGCCCACACTATGCTTATTCACCAGCTATAATGTGCAGACTATGAAGCCCTAGAAGTTTTTCTGCAGATTAGCGGGAGGGTTTTTCTTCTCATTTCTTCCCCGGGCCCAGTTATATTTTCTGCACATGCGCAATAGTTGATTATGGAGTCTGGTTTGGTGCTGACCTGAGCTGTACCCTAAGCAGCCTCCCAGACTGAAAATTGTAGTAAGCGTCACTGGACCTATCTAAATACTACAATGGTTAAAAACTTTCTTAATTAAATACAGGTCAAGTGCTGGAGCTTAGCGTTAAGTAACCATCTGCAATCTGCATCTCCATGTATGTAAAATCTAAATATATGGTGGAGATAGAAAGGGTAAACTGGCCAGGGCCCCAGATGATTTTTTTCTACACCGAATATATGCTACAAGTTTAAATATAGTTTTGGATAGAGAACAAATGTGCTCTTATAGATAATAAAAGCCTTTTCTGCTAATGTGGGTAAGTAGTTAACAAGTTTTGCACTTTTCAGAGGCTTATCACACCTACATAGATTACAGGTTTTACTATGTCATGTGTAAAGGAAATATGTTTGCTATAGGTTTGTGTATGCAGTAATTGAGTTACAGCTTTTTTCTTGCTTTGAGTTTATAGTATGAGATAAACAGAACTGGCTGATACATTTTGAAGCACTAGGATCCATTTACAAACGACGTTATCTGCAAAGCATCTTTGTCAGCAATTGCAGGGTCTCTGGCAACACCCCATGAAAGAAATCTGCACTTAGCTTCGTGGGTTGATGGAATTTCTTAAAAATGTGCAGGATGGAAAATGTAAAAGCATCAGATATAAGTCTAACTTGCCTCTTCTTTTTGACGACCCTTTCCTTCTGTTTCCTAATTTTTTGTTGTTGTTTGTTTTGTCAGAAGGCTTAGGTAACTACAGGGGGAGGGGGGGTTCCAGTTGTCCCAAATCCCCCCTTGCTCGACAGTGGCTCAAATCATGACCACACCAGCGGTAGTGTATTATATGATTGTACTACAGCTATGGCCACAACATACACTATAAGGAATGGAACAATACCTGCCAATATCTGTGATCTTAAACCCAGAACGCTGCCATGCCTGAAAAAGGGGCATGGCCTCTTGAGGAAGGTGTGGTCTTGTATCATGCCTCAGTATTTTCATCACTCTGGGGGCATACCCAGCACTCTCCTTGTACTGTGCTATGAAGAGCAGTGGTGTGTGCTCCCCCTAACCCTCTCCCTTGGTGTGCCTGCAGGAGCAGGACACTTGGGAAGAATGATGGTAGGGAGGTGCTGCATGCATATGTCCAGGAACCGCAGATTTTCTTATTCAGCGAGACAAGAGAGCAGCTGCCAGCAAGGAGAGCCAAGTGTCTTACCATAAAGTGTTAAAAAATGTGTGCTTAGAAAGCTCTGTTCTGTCTACTACTGGTTATATTATGTATGTCTATTTATTATAGTATGGTTAACATTTTCCTGGACACTTATGCTTATACGAGATAAATATGTTTGATACAGAAGGTTTTTATTTGGAGACTGTTTACTACAGCATATAGACCATGTATAGTCTAATTACATACATTTCCTTATACACTGGATAATCAATGTGTATGATATGTGCAGGGCCGATGCGCTTCCCCAAGACACTCGGACTTGCTCCAATGCTGCACAAAGCAGGGAACGTGGATTAAGGAATGGGTCCCACATTCAGCTCAGGCAGGCTAGCTCTACTGCCGCATCTGACCGGTTACTGTGATCACTGGTCCCTGTATCTGTTTGATGTATGACATATACTGCACTTTGTATGAGACAGACTACAGCTTGTTAAGTGCTAATTATGCTCTATTCATGGGCTGGCTACAGTCGCTCTATAATCAAGCATATAGAAACCCCCTCTAGATATCCTGCATTTGCCCCTGGAAGGATTGGGTAATGTAAGTTATTTTGCAGAGTGAAATAGCATCAATCCTCCTGCAAAGCAGGAATTGCCCTAGTAACTGTGCTTAATAATGTGTAAGAATGTGACCCCCGTATACAGTACTTATAGCAAATCTTCATGCAGCTGCATTCTAGACTTACTCATGACTTTGCAATCTATAGTTCATGCATAATTCTTTGTTGATGTAGTCTTTCTTTTTCCATCTTTATTCATTGCTGTTTTCATCTTTTCTGTTTAGCACACTGTATATACTGCTTCATTTTCTCTTCCAGTAATACATTTTGGAAAGTGTACAAAACTGATAAACAATAAGAGACTCCTCTGCTAGGAGCTGCAATACCAATGACAAGCCGTCTGCATGTAACCAGTCAGAACAACAGTGCTCTGATTGGCTAGAGTGTGACAAAGCTCTTGAGATTTGGTGTAGTAAATATCTGACGAGGGGTACGCTTTTAATGTGCATATATAGAAACCATATCGACTCAGAAAAAGTCATGTTTCCATGGGGCTTAGAACACTTACCATTTACTTATATAGTGCCAGCATATTCCATTGTGCTTGTCAGCTGGGAACAAAACAGTAATAAAGCAAGAGTAGGTAATAACAGGCATACAACAAGATAAGGGGGCCCTGCTGCATGCTTACCTAGGTAAATTACCTTAATCCAGTGTTTCCCAAACTTGGTATTCAGGCACCCCTAACAGTGCATGCAGGGGCGGAGCCAGAACTTTGTGGGTCCTGTAGCAATATTTTGAAGGTACCGCTGTCCCAATGCTTCTAGAGAGACCCCTCTCCGCAGCAGTTGTACATTGTATGCCCCATAGTAGAGCCGAAGTTCGCATCATATCATACTGTAGGGTTGCCAGTACACATTATGCCACACAGTATCCCCAATTCACATTGTAACATACAGTGTCCCCAGTGCATATTATGTCACATTTACAGTGCCCACAGTTCATATTATGCCACACTATGGTCTTTCCACTTGATATTGTCCCACATTACAGTGACCCCAGTTCATATTATGTAACATTATAATGCCCTCCAGTTCCTTTTATACCACATCACAATGATCAGGACCAGGCGCAGAACTAGATGTATTGTAGACCCAAAGACAAAAGTTTGTAAGGGCCCTTATGTATCTACTAATGAAAATGTATATAATATAACACATGTAACTTTGACAGGGCATGTGGGCCTCTTTCAGCTCTGGGCCCCATAGCAACTGCACTGCCTAAACCTATGGTAGATACGCCCTTGAGTGCATGCTTTACACATCTCCTCAGTATCTCAATTGAAATAATTAGCATCACCTATGGATGTTTTGAAATGTCAGTCAGTAATGTATACAACTGTGCACCAACTGAGAGATCTGGAAAACATGCACTGTTACAGTTCATAAAAACTAAGGGCCTGATTCAGAGGGGGGTGCTAATTGCATCACAACTGCATGTTTGTACGCAGCTAATCTGAGAAGATATGCTAATGCCACAGCCGCTGTCTTGTGTACAGAGACGCCTATCGCTGTTATCTAATGCCCCCTACACATTCGGTGATCCACCCACCGCCGAGCTGCCCGGCGGTGGATATGGCTGACAGGCGACCCGGCGGTGTGGGGGAGGTGACGGGGGGGGGGGGGGGGGAATAAAGTTTCTAAACTCCCCCCGTCACCCGGCTCCATAGCACTGCATGCTGTTATGGATTGTCCATATTGGCCTGCATGCATAAGCGACCCGGCGCCAACGATGAACGAGCACAAGGCCGTGCATCATTCATCATTGGTGCCTACACACTGATCGATATGAACGAGTTCTCGTTCATATCGTTCACTGTTATCGGCCAGACTGTAGGGCCTATAAGATTTGCAGCTTATCCACAAAGACGCATCTTGGTTGAACCATCACGCTCTGAGCAAATCTTAGCCACCGAGGGCAGGGAAACTGCAAACCTATAAAATGGTCATGACAAACCTGGGTTTTTGTAGCCAACCACCTCCTTTACCCCCACAAACTCTCCCTATCTGTAAATCCTCACTGCGACCACTGTCTCTTAGCCATCGTGACAAAAAAAATCATTTTGAAAATACTGGAAATTGCTTCCCCCACTCAGCAGACCCAGAGTTTGGGAAACAGTGCCTTAATGGTTTTCAGTTACACTTCAATTTATTTGTTTAGAAAGTTTTGAAGCTATATATTTGAGAGTTACATATCTGAGTTATATTTGTCTTTGAACTTTTTTGATTATAAATCATTTATATTTGAAGCATTTTTAGTTTGGAAGAGATTTTACACCTCAATGATGAGGTGATGGCGCTTCTAAAATAAATGCATTGTCAACATTTGTTACTTGATTACTTCTTTGTCTATGGCTATGGAACTGATGTTGAAACAGTTTGTAAAACAGAACCTTTGTCTATTGGGATAAATTCCAGGCAAAGCTGTGTAAAAATAAACAATATGTTGTTTGGGCTTAGGGCTAGCAGATCGGTCATGTAAATTCAGGCATGTACAAATTACACAGGTCGTATGTCTTCACTGCAATTAGTCCAGATAATTTCAGTGTGTATTATGTAGTCATGCAGTCGACATGCAATATCATTCCCATGCAGCCATGTTTAAATGATATGTGTATTTGTTTACATGGCCAGTCAGGAACCCAAACTTAATGATGATATGATGCAATGTCATTCCCATGCAGCCATGTTTAAATTATATGTATATTTGTTTACATGGCCAATCAGGAACTCAAACTTTAATGAAACTTGTATATGTGATCTTGACTGTTTTGAAAATAACTTTATTTCTTTTCCTTTGTTCATAGGTAACAGATGTTTGGAAACTGGCTGTGATAGAGAATCAGAAAAAAATAAAAACGTGGATTGGCTACATTCACCCCCAGTGTAAGTAGAATGTTTTCTTGGTTGTTTAATGCTGTTTTGGGCTTTGATCTGTTTGTTAGCTTCGATGGCGTCTACTACCTATTTTTACATTGTTTTCTGTGGGATAACTGTATGGGGAGGCAGAGGATGTGCTGGGGGCACAGTGCAGAGAATGGTCTAATCGTTGGCCAACCACCCACTGTTCTGCTTTCTGCAACAATGTGCTGGATGGGTCGGGCCATGATAACACATTTCACCTCAAATGGTATCATCCATCCTCGACCGCCTATTTCACTCAGCAAGCATGTTGCAGGAGAGCTCCCCGAAATTTAGGAGTGTTCTGGACATTCCAGGAGATTAAGCAAGCATGAGTACAATGTGTGCTGTTATCCTATTGGTCTGTTTTTATGTCATGTGAAAGAGGCTTTGTCCTTGCCTATCAGTATAAGTACGCTTTGGATCAGCATTTTAAGAATTTCCAATGTTTGCCATCATAAACGTATATACTTGTTACATCAATTAGATGATTTAGCGTTTAAATAAAATATCACAAAAACTTTGAGCTGATGGTTCCCAGCTTGTTTTTTTTAACCTTTTGTTGCTCTGGCCCTGAGACAGGCAACATCTGTCTGAGGGGGAGATGTACTAAGCCTTGAAAAGTGATACATTTCACAGTGATAAAGTAGCAGCCAATTGGCTCCTAACTGTCATGTTACAGGCTGGGTTTGAAAAATTACAGGAGCTGGTTGGTTGAATTTATCGCTCTCCAAGGCTTCGTACTGTACATCTGGTCCTGATTAGAGATATGCGCGGGCACTTTTCGTGTTTTGTGTTTTTGGTTCTGGTTCCATCCTCGTGTTTTGGATCTGGAGTGGTTTTGCTTTCGTGTTTTGGTTTTGGATCAGGATGATTTTTGAAAAAACATAAAAACAGCTAAAATCACTGAATTGGGGGCTAATTTTGATCCTACGGTATCATTAACCTCAATAACATTCATTTCCACTCATTTCCAGTCTATTCTGAACACCTCACAATATTGCTTTTAAGCCAAAAGTTTGCACCGAGGTGGCTGTATCATACCTCCCAACTGTCCCGATTTCGGCGGGACAGTCCCGTTTTTCACGGTCTGTCCCGCTGTCCCACCCGCGGGTCGCAGTGTCCCGCGGGTGGGGGGGCAGTTGGGAGATGCCCCCCTGTCACTCGCTGCTCTGAGCAGAGCAGCGGTGAATAGATGCTGTGCGCATGCGCACAGCGTCTATTCACGGCAGGGAGGGAGAGGGGGCATGACCAGCAGCTCTCACAGCGCTGTTCATGCCCCCATAATGACGAAAACGGGGCGTGGCTTGTGATCGTGGCACTTGTCGCGAGGCCACGCCCCCTTTCCGTTAGACCACGCCCCCTTTCCGTTAGACCACGCCCCCTAAAATCGGGCGCGCGCCTTCGACGCGCAGAACTGTCCCTCCTTGGATGACAACAAAGTTGGGAGGTATGCTGTATGACTAAGCTAAGCGACACAAGAGTGCAGCACAAACACCTGGCCCATCTAGGAGTGGCATTGCAGTGGCAGACAGGATAGCAGATTTAAAAAACAGGCCCCAGACGGCACATGATGCAAGAGGTGCAATCAGGTAGCTGGATGACTAAGCTAAGCGACACAAGTGTGTGGCACAAACACTTGGCCCATCTAGGAGTGGCACTGCAGTTGCAGACAGGATGGCACTTTAAAAAAAACTGGGACCCAAACAGCACATGATGCAAAGAAGTAAAAGAGGTGCAATGAGGTAGCTGTATGACTAAGCTAAGTGACACAAGTGTGCGACACAAACAACATGGAAAGTTCTGGAATTTGCCCAGATGTAATACATGCACAATATTGGTGGCACAAGAGAGCATACCTCTAAACCACACACACACACACACACACACACACACACACACACACACACACACACACACACACACACGCGGCAAAGCCTGTAAAATTAATTTGGATAATAATAATCCTTTTATTTGGAGCTATTATAATAATATGCAGCACAGGCGAGCGTACCCCTACAGCACACAGGGCAAACCTGTAAAAATTATTTGGATAATAATATAAGTAATGTATATAACCCTTTTATTTGGAGTAAATAATATACAGCACAGGACACCACCACTGGACTTATGGCAGCAGAAGACACCACCACTGGACTGGACTTATACAGCAGTACCCCTGGACTTATACGGCAGTGTCAGACAGTACAGCACTTCAAAAAAATTGTCCCCAAACAGCACATGATGCAAAGAAAAATGAAAGAAAAAAGAGGTGCAAGATGGAATTGTCCTTGGGACCTCCCACCCTTATGTTATATAAACAGGACATGCACACATTAACAAACCAGTCATTTCAGCGACCGGTTCTGCCACACAACTGTGACTGAAATGACTGGTTTGTTTGGGCCCCCACCAAAAAAGAAGCAATCAATCTCTCCTTGCACAAACTGGCTCTACAGAGGCAAGATGTCCACCTCATCATCATCGTCCGATTCCTCACCCCTTTCACTGTGTAGATCCCCCTCCTCACAGATTATTAATTCGTCCCCACTGGAATCCACCATCACAGGTCCCTGTGTACTTTCTGGAGGCAATTGCTGGTAAAGGTCTTCCTGGAGGAATTTATAATTAATTTTAATGAACATCATCTTCTCCACATTTTGTGGAAGTAACCTCCTACACCGATCGCTGACAAGGTTACCGGCTGCACTAAACACTCTTTCGGAGTACACACTGGAGGGGGGCAACTTAAATAAAATAATGCCAGTTTGTGCAAGGGCATCCGAATTGCCTCTTTTTCCTGCCAGTATATGTACGGACTGTCTGACATGCCTACTTGGATGCTGTCACTCATATAGTCGTCCACCATTCTTTCAATGGTGACAGAATCATATGCAGTGACAGTAGACATGTCCGTAAACGTTGGCAGGTCCTTCAGTCCGGACCAGATGTCAGCTTTCGCTCCTGACTGCCCTGCATCACCGCCAGCGGGTGGGCTAGGAAATCTTATCCTTTTCCTGGCAGCCCCAGTTGCGGAAGAAAGTGAAGGAGGAGCTGTTGACTGGTCACGTTCCGCCTGAGTTGACAATTTTCTCACCAGCTGGTCTTTGAATCTCTGCAGACTTGTGTCTGCCAGAAAGAGAGATACAACATAAGCTTTAAACCTAGGACCGAGCACGGTGGCCAAAATGTAGTGCTCTGATTTCAACAGATTAACCACCCTTGAATCCTGGCAAAGCGAATGAAGGGCTCCATCCACAAGTCCCACATACTTTGCGGAATAGCTTCGTCTTCGCTCCTCCTTCAATTTCTCCAGCTGCTTCTGCAAAAGCCTGATGAGGGGAATGACCTGACTCAGGCTGGCAGTGTCTGAACTGACATCACGTGTGGCAAGTTCGAAGGGTTGAAGACGGAAATCATTCTCGACTGCGCTTGAGTCAGGTGCATTCCCCCTCCTTTGCCTATATCATAGGTGGATGTAAAGGCTTGAATGGCCTTTTGCTGCTCCTACATCCTCTGAAGCATATAGAGTGTTGAATTCCACCTCGTTTACCACCTCTTGCTGCAGGTGATGGCAGGGCAGGTTCAGGAGTGTTTGATGGCGCTCCAATCTTCGGCACGCGGTGGCTGAATGCCAAAAGTGGCCCGCAATATTTCAGGCCACTGACAGCATCTCCTGCACGCCCCTGTAATTTTTCTAAAAATTCTGCATCACCAAATTAATTGTATGTGCAAAACATGGGACATGCTGGAATTTGCCCAGATGTAATGCACGCACAATTTTGGTGGTATTGGGGTTTATTCCGAGTTGTTCGCTCATTGCTGATTTTTGCTATGCTGCGATTTGTTGCTAATTGCGCATGCGCAAGGCACGCAGGGCGCATGCGCTTAGTTATTTAACTAAAAACTTAGCAGTTTTGCTGTGGTCCTGCTTTTCAGTCTCACTGCTGATCGGTGAATGATTGACAGGAAAGGGGCGTTTCTGGGAGGTAACTGAGCGTTTTCCGGTAGTTTGCTAAAAAACGCAGGCGTGTCAGGGAAAAACGCGGGAGTGTCTGGAGAAACGGGGGAGTGGCTGGCCGAACGCAGGGCGTGTTTGTGACATCAAACCAGGAACTAAACGGACTGAGCTGATCGCAATCTGTGAGTAGGTCTGGAGCTACTCAGAAACTGCAATGAATTATTTATTAGCAGTTCTGCTAATCTTTCGTTCTCTATTCTGCTAAGCTAAGATACACTCCCAGAGGGCGGCGGACTAGCGTGTGCAATGCTGCTAAAAGCAGCTAGCAAGCGAACAACTCGGAATGAGAGCCATTGTCCGATATCACAAATCCCGAGGAGAGTCTAATTGGGGTAAGCCATTGTGCGATGATGTCCCTCAGTTTCCGTAAGAGGTTGTAAGTGGTGTGCCTCTTACAGTATGCAGTGATACATAGCGTAGCCTGCCTAGGAACGAGTTGGCGTTTGCAAGATGCTGCTACTGGTGCTGCTGCTGTTGTTGCTGCGGGAGGCCATACATCTACCCAGTAGGTTGTCAAACTCATATAGTCCTTAGTCTGCCCTGTTCCAGTTGTCCATATGTCCGTGGTTAAGTGGACAGTGGGTAAAACTGCATTTTTTAGGACACTGAGGACACTTTTTATGACATCTCTGTACATTATCGGTATCGCCTGCCTAGTGAAGTGGAACCTAGATGGGATTTGGTACCGGGGACACACTACCTCAAACAATTCTCTAAGTCCCACTGAACTAATGGCGGATACAAGACACACGTCTAACACCAACATAGCGGTCAAGGCCTCCGTTATCTGCTTTCAAAAGAATGACTGCTGTCATATTTCATCTTCCTCACAAAGGACTGTTGGACAGTCAATTGCTTAGTTGAAGTAGTACAAGTGGTCTTTCGACTTCCCCTCTGGGATGACGATCGACTCCCAGCAGCAACAAAAGCAGCGGCAGAAACAGCAGGCGTACCACTCAAGGATCCTGCGGAGGAATCCCAGTTAGGAGAGGACGCCTCAGTCTTGCCAGTGACATGGGCTGCAGGACTACTGACGTTCCTGACTGAGGAGGAAGTTGACATTGAGGGAGTTGGTGGTGTGGCTTGCAGGAGATTGGGTACAAGAGGAAGAAGGGATTTGGGTGTCCTGGACTGCTTACGCTTTTACCCAAAGTTTCAAACTTGACACTGACTTCTGATGAATGCGCTGCAGGTGACGTATAAGGGAGGATGTTCCTAGGTGGTTAACGTCCTTACCCCTACTTATTACAAATTGACAGAGGCAACACACGGCTTGACACCTGTTGTCCGGATTTGTGGAGAAATAATTCCACACCGATAAGGTGACTTTTTGGTATTTTGCCCAGGCATCACAATGGGCTTATTTATCCCACGGACAACAGGTGTCTCCCCTGGTGCATGACTTAAACAAACCACATCACCATCAGAATCCTCATCATCAACTTCCTCCTCAGCACCAGCAACACCCATATCCTCATACTGGTGTACTTCAACAGTGACATCTTCAATTTGAATATCAGAAACTGGACTGTGGGTGCTACTTCCAACACTTGAAGAGGCCGTGCAAATGGTGGAAGGAGCCACCTCTTCCCGTCCAGTGTTGGGAAGGTCAGGCATTGCAAATGCTGACACACTTGGACTCTTCTTGGGGATTTGTGATAACATTTTAGAACGCACAGTTCTTTGCTGTGCTTTTTCCAGCTTAACTCTTATCATTTTTCTAGTGGGAGGATGAGGGCTTCCATCATCATGTGCAGCTGAACCACTAGTCATGAACATAGGCCAGGGTCTTAGCCGTTCCTTGCCACTCCGTGTCGTAAATGGCATATTGGCAAGTTTACGTTTCTCCTCAGACCATTTCAATTTATTTTTTTGGGTCTTTTTACTGAACTTTGGCTTTTTGGATTTTACATGCCCTTTACTATCACATTGGGCATCGGCCTTGGCAGACTACGTTGATGGCATTTCATCGTCTATGTCATGACTAGTTGCAACAGCTTCAGCACTAGAAGAAAGTGGTTCTTGATCTTTCCCTATTTTATCCTCCAAATTTTTGTTCTCCATTATTTTTCTGGAGTTATGTAACAATATGTGGTACAGGAGAGCGTACCTCAACCCCTTTATTTGTAGTAAATAATATACAGCACAGGACAGCATCACTGAATTTATATGGCAGCACCACTGGACTGGACTTATACGGCAGTACCACTGTACATATACGGCAGTATCACTGGACTGGATTTATATGCCAGTACCACTGGAATTATACGGCAGGATCACTGGATTTATACGCCAGTACCACTGGATTTATACGCCAGTACCACTGGAATTATACGGCAGGATCACTGGAATTATACAGCAGGATCACTGGAATTATACGCCAGTACCACTGGAATTATATGGCAGGATCACTGGCGTTATACGCCAGTACCACTGGAATTATACGGCAGTATCACTGGATTTATATGGCAGTACCACTGGACATTTATACGGCATTATCACTGGACTGGATTTATACTCTAGTACCACTGGAATTATACGGCAGGATCACTGGATTTATACGCTAGTACCACTGGAATTATACGACAGTACCACTGGAATTATACGGTAGGATCACTGGACTTATATGGCAGTACACCTGGTCTTATACCGCAGTACCACTGGACATATATGGCAGTATCACTGGACTGGACTTATACGCCAGTACTACTGGAATTATATGGCAGGATCACTGGACTTATACGGCAGGATCACTGGAATTATACAGCAGGATCACTGGAATTATACGGCAGGATCACTGGATTTATACGCCAGTACCACTGGAATTATACGGCAGGATCACTGGATTTATACACCAGTACCACTGGAATTATACGGCAGGATCACTGGAATTATACGGCAGTACCACTGGATTTATACGGCAATACCACTGTACATATACGGCAGTACCACTGGACATATATGGCAGTATCACTGGACTGGATTTATATGCCAGTACCACTGGAATTATATGGCAGGATCACTGGAATTATACAGCATGATCACTGGATTTATACGGCAGTACCGCTGGACATATATGGCAGTGTCAATGGACATATAAAGCAGTACCACTGGACACATACAGCAGCAGAGGGACACCACCACTGGACTGATGCAGGACAACACAGCACCGTTGCAATGGACTGGACTTATATAGAAGCACTGGAAATATGGCAGCAGAGGACACCACCACTGTGACTGGACTGATGCAGCACAAGACACTAGCACTGGACTGATGCAGCACAACATAGCACCACTGGACTGGACTTATACAGCAGCACTGGACATATGGCAGCAGAGGACACAACCACTGTGACTAGACAGATGCAGCACAAGACAGACGGCGACATGTCCTCTTTCTACACTTTCCAATGCTGGAGTGAAAATGGCGGCAATGCGCGGTGACTTATATGTAATCCAAACACTGCGAGAATCCGACAGCGGGATGATGACATTTTACTTCGTTTTGGTTTCCGAGTCAGGCAGGAAAACCCGAGCATGACTCAGATCCGTGCTCGGGTGGTGACGTTCGGGCAGGTTCGGTTCTCTGAGAAACGAACCCGCTCATCTCTAGTCCTGATAGATGCAATGTCACACGCTGCTTTGGCATTTCCTACTGTAATTAAGGCTGGATTCTTTGGACCTAACATATGAGTTTATGCTTTTTCTTTTTTTAAATGCATATTGGACTTCCCGTGCTGTTTGGAAATTTCAAAAGTGACTCAGAGATTCTTGGAAAGTAGAAAGTCAAAGAATGCAGTTGTGTAGTTCTTTCTTTAATTCCATTTATAACCATTAACATTCTGAAAATGACCTTCTGGTTTTTCCTTCTTGTAATTCATATTACGAAGCCAGGAAATTAAGGATGCTTGATAGCGGAAAATAACCTGCCATACGCAATATGATAGACATTTCATGCAGCAAAAACTGAGAATTAGCATAAGCATTTCTAGATATTGAGATTCCAAACTTGGATAATCCAAAGTGATTTAAAACTATTCCACTAAGAAAGAAAAATAAAACTGCTCTGGAACCAAATGTATATTAAGGAGAACTTCAGTAACATAGGCAATTGCATAACTAGATCTACTGAGTTTACTAATTGTATAGCTCCTTCTTTTTCCATTTAACTTTTAAAGCTTAAACAAAATACCAGGAATCAGTACACTGTCTTTGTGCTAACTAATAGCATAATTAAGGGCATCCATTAACAAATGTGTTTTATTATGTGTTAATAATTTCTGCTTGTTCTACAAATTTGTGAATTTAGGATCATTGTCTAATTATAAAATTTTAATTTTCGGTAACTGCTGCATAAAGTTAAGAAAAGATTCTGTACCTTGTATTTAGCACAATTTTTTTTTTACTTCTAGAAAAATGACATAAAAATGTAGACGCACATTCCACCTGAGGCAGATGCAAATTACACACCTGTGTCTCACCATTTACCCATTCAATTGAGCCAAATACATTATTTGTGGGTTTTGCAGAGATCAATGCCCAAACCACTTTGTATAATATTATAATCAGAAAGAAATGTTACAAGTAAATATTACAGAGCTAATAGCAAGAACATTTTGCTACACTGATGGCTTGATCTGGAATGGAGTACTATAAAAGACTAGTTCACTTCAGAATGAATATCGTATATCTAGGGCCAGAAATTTTGGGACCAGGTACTAATGGCAGCATGGCCAAACCATGTTGTGAATATCAGGCTCCCTTTATAAATGCTTTGTTGCCTAGTGGTGGGTGCCACTGAAAGAGGACTGGCCACATCATCTCATCTTGAGGGCATGGCTGTGCTTCTATGACTGCCCCAGGAACCAAGACAGGCTGTGCCTCAGTATGCCTCTATCTCAGTAACTGCTTACACGCTGTCCCTCATTAGCTCTCTTTGTGCCACTTCGCTCTAGGGATCGACAATCGATGTTTAGCAAACATTAATAGTTTTGCTTCCTGTGGTCAGTGTTTCCCAATAATTGGCATAATGTCAATGTTTTGCTGAGATACATTGATGACATACGGAAGATTTTTCTTTCTTCTGCCATACGTCACTTATCCCTGCCCTCCCTTTTGACTTTTCCTTTGCTCCTCCTTCTTTCTCTGACCAATGCTGGAAATCAATGGTTTCCATCAAAGCTTTTGAAGACTGCCTCTGTATAAGTACTGACTTTTGTATATAGAAATTCTAAGATCAATACCATCAGCTCATCTAATTTTGTGGAAGAGGAGTTTTCCAGTACTCCTAAACTAGCTGCCTAGCATAAAGTGAGGAGCCATGTACTACTATTTTAATTTTTTGTTATACAATTTCTAATAGCGATGCAAGTTTTTGACATTCAAATAATCATAATACAGTATGCAAGCTAGAAGTGCTATTTTAAGTCCAAAAGAAGAATGTTAATTTTCCTAGGTAGTGTACTAGTATATGTCTATGGGATGTAGTTGGTAATCTGGGCACTCAGGATCCTGCCATATGTTGTATTTTCAGGTATGAGAACTTGTCTGAGCACAGCTGGGGTGTTATATGTCTGAAATACATGAGAATCTAAACTGGAAATTTTATTAAAGAAAATATGTAGTTGCAAAGTTACTGTGTATCTGTTTGGTGTCACATGCAGGCCTCTTATTCCAAATGTGGGACCCTCTAACGTAGAGGAGTTCTATTTTTGTTTTTTGGTTTCAATTGTGCAGAGTGATTTTGCAGTGAGAATGATGTGTCCTAGCTGAACTCTATATTGCACTGTAAAAATAACGGTATATAGCAGTTTGAGGGGTACGTGTAAAAACAGCCAGTATTTAGACTGCATGCAAGAAAACATACAGTATGTATTTGGAACCCTTGCAAATTTGCTCCTTATTTGCTTGTTCCCATCTCCGAATCTGCTCCATAGTGTGTGTGGTCCTCATAGATGCCCTCTCTGAATTTTACCTAATCAGATCAGTCCTCAGTATACTGTAATATGTTTACATCCTTGCTATAATGGATTTTGTTTGTCTTTTATTGTTTGAATACGGTATCCTGTTTCATGTTGTATGAGGCGCACCCTTAAAAAGAAATCTAAAATATATTTTAATGTATAGTTACTATCATTTGCAGCAGTAAAACACATAATAGGAGTCAGCCACTGGCTCATGACTGCAGCATACTGTAGATCAGGGGTGGGGAACCTTTTTTCTACCGAGGGCCATTTGGATATTTATAAAATCCTTCGGGGGCCATACAAGTCTGCCCCCGCACGCGCCAAAAAAATGGGTGTGGTCAGTTAAAATGGGACGTGATATACATATGCCCCCAATAGTGCAGTGCCAGATCCACAATTGCCCCCACAGTGCCAGGTATACAAATGCCCCCACAGTGCCAGGTATACAAATGCCCCCACAGTGCCAGGTATACAAATGCCCCTCACAGTGCCAGGTATACAGATGCCTCCACAGTGCCAGGTATACAAATGCCCCCACAGTGCCAGGTATACAAATGCCCCCACAGTGCCAGGTATACAGATGTCCACACAGTGCCAGGTATACAGATGCCCCCACAGTGCCAGGTATACAAATGCCCCTTACAGTGCCAGGTATACAGATGTCCCCACAGTGCCAGGTATACAGATGCCCCCACAGTGCCAGGTATACAAATGCCCCCACAGTGCCAGGTATACAGATGTCCCCACAGTGCCAGGTATACAGATGCCCCCACAGTGCCTGGTATACAGATGCCCCCACAGTGCCAGGTATACAGATGCCCCCACAGTGCCAGGTATACAGATGCCCCTCACAGTGCCAGGTATACAGATGTCCCCACAGTGCCAGGTATACAGATGTCCCCACAGTGCCAGGTATACAGATGTCCCCACAGTGCCAGGTATACAGATGTCCCCACAGTGCCAGGTATACAGATGTCCCCACAGTGCCAGGTATACAGATGCCCCCACAGTGCCAGGTATACAGATGCCCCCACAGTGCCAGGTATACAAATGCCCCTCACAGTGCCAGGTATACAGATGCCCCATCCCCCCTCAGTGCCAGGTATACAGATGCCCCCCCGTCCCGCTTACCGCTCCTCTCGGCGGGGACACGGAGGAGAGCGCGGCTATGTTGGGCGGCGGCGTGTAAGACTTGAAACCAGCCGCCGGTTCGAGAGCCAATCAGAGCTTGCCGACCGGCAGCCGCAGCTCCTGATTGGCTGCCGGTCCGCAAGCTCTGATTGGCTCACGAACCGGCGACTAGTTTCAAGTCCTACACGCCGCCGCCCGACAATAGCCGCGCTCTCCTCCGTGTGGTGACAGCTGAGACACGCTGCCGCCGGACTGTGCGGTGGCGTGTCTCACTGAGAGGAGCGGGTGGGCCGGACCAAACGGCTTCGCGGGCCTAATACGGCCCGCGGGCCGGAGGTTCCCCACCCCTGCTGGTAGTATTCAACTGTCACTGAATTGAATTGTGCCCCAAGTTAGAGGACAAGTGGTTGTAATATCCTGATAATAGTTTTCTGCTATTGGTATTGCTTCAACGAAGACCTGCCCTGCATGCTTATGTTAATATCATCTTGGTCAGGGGTGGGCAATAAGCAGGAGCGGTTCTAGACACGGGCAAGCAGGGCGTGCACTCGGGGCACTACGTCCCGTGGGCGCGGCTTCAGGCGCCCGACGCTCACCCGCATCCCGGTCCCCAGCTGCAGCGGGCGCCGTGGCTGTGTAGGCGCTCGATGCAGTCGGCGCCACTGTCAGACACTATAGGTCATGATTGACCTCTAGTGTCTGTGTGGCGCTGCTATGGGAGAGACGTTGTGACGTCTCTCCCATAGAGAGGAGCGGGCGGCCAGGGACACAGGGGAGGACAGCAGCAGTTGGGAAGCAGGAGCGGGGATGGTAAGTATTGTGTGGGGTTTTTTGTGTTTGTAAGCTGGAGGCACAGCTATAGGGGGCACAGCTACAGAGGGCAAAACTGGGGGGGCACAGCTGCAAGGGGCAAATCTACTGGGGGCACAACTACTTGGGGCACAGCAACAGGGGGCACAAGTACTGGGGGCAAATCTACAGGGGGCACAATTGCTGGGGGCAAATCTACTGGGGTCACAACTACTGGGGGCATAACTGTGGCCATGCCCCTTCCCTATAGCACGCACCAACTCTGTTTTACCTGCCGGGGGCAAAGGATACTTTCGCCCTTGGCGCCACAAGGTCTAGAACCAACCCTGGCAATAAGCGACCCTCCAGCTGCTGTTGAACTACACATATCAGCATGCTCTGTCACAATTTAGCATGACCTGTTAGAGAAAGTGTGGCAGGGCATGGTGGGATGTGTAGTCCCATAGCAGCTGCAGGGCCGCTCTGATTTTAGATCCATGTTTTACTTTTCTAGAAAACAATTTCAGCAAACGCTGACCTACTTTTGAAAGGATATATTTTCATTGTTCATGGGGGAATATCAGCCTTCAGTGTATCATAACTCCCAACCAAACTGGTGGCATGGTTTTTTTTTTTTTTAATGGGCTACTACACCACCATATTTCCACAACCACTCCCCAGTTTTAATTTTGAAACTCCCAGTGTTATATTTTGAAGCACTCTAAAGCTACTGCACCGCCCTGTACCTCACAGCTAATGAGTGCCACTAGCAGGGCTGTAACTACTGGCTGTCCAGCATGGCACTCACCAGGGGCTGGTCGAGGAGGGGCACCACCTGCATCAACCTAACACTGGGGAAGGCTCTCCACAAAATTTCCCAGCCTTGCCTTTTGGCCTTGGCTATGGACCCCAGGCTCCATCACACAGCTCCAATGGTTTGGTGGCCCATAAATGCAGTGAGTGTGACATCATGCCGTTGAGAAACACCTGAGCAAGTTCTTCATTTTGCCAGAAGCGCCCAGAGCCCTAGTTATGCTACTTGCCTCATGCACAATGAATGATTCCAGTTGGGAATGCATACCTCTTTGTACCTTTTCCTACATACACCTCTGAGTGAAGGCACTTGGGGGCTATGCAGTACAGAGTCAGTTGTCTGATATGATCCGTGTATTTGGCATATGCTTATGCAGGTGCTACACCAAAGCGTAAATGAAGCCACAGGAATACGGTTTCTAAAGGCAGTTCAGTTAAACTTTTAACATTAAACTGGGAATGCTCCTGTAACGCAACACCGCTTTCCCCTTAGCTGCCTGATGACACCATGTGTATATTGCTGACCGCAAAAGCTCTACTAGTGCTCTAGTGTTCAGACTCGGACTTCAGCGCTGTCGGCAGAGAGGAAGGGGCCCAAACAGAGGAGGTAGCACACGGGCCACCTCCTCTCTTAAAGCGCCCCTGTGGACAGTACACACATGCTAACATACAGTATTTTCTTTTTCTTCAAGTTGACATTTTCCTGACCTCTGGTCAACATCTCTGTGAGACTATATTATACAGCCCACCAAGAAACTCCGCAATAGATAGCACCTATTCCTGGTGTATCAATGCCTATTTCCCTATAGAGTGTAAGCTTGCGAGCAGGGCCTTCCTACCTCACTGTCTGTCTGTTATTACCCAGTTTTGTGTTATCACTGTTGTTCCAATTGTAAAGCGCAACTGTATATGCTGCACTATATAAGAAACTGTTAATAATAATAATAATAATAATAATAATTACACCCATACTTACAGAAGACTCCCAAGAAAATGGATTTGGACACAATCCTCTTATACGAATACGTTGGAATGAAATACAGTACAAAACAGCTGGCTTATTATACATATATTTTATATTATTTCTGGTATAATAAGTTGTTTTTGAACCCACCCTGTCCCCGTGCAGTTCTGCTGACAAAGATATCAACAAAGATTCAATCTTGGCTGGAAATGTGATATCATATCCAATTATCTGTATTGTGTCTCCTTCTACAGTTACATACTGTAGAAGTGCTGCACAAAATGTGAAAAGAAACCAGGTGGATGGTCCTAGCAGCAATCACATAATACATACTGTATATTCACTACATTACTCTATTGCTACTGTATATCATTGGAAGTTGATATTAATTTGAAATATGTATCTTTTTAAACCGAGCCACTGCCATCTGTTGTGCTCTGCTACAGAAAACAAATTAAAATAAACTTTAATCTGCACCCTAGGATGAGGTTAAAGTGGTTTAAATGCACAAACTTGTGTTTATGTTCTGCACAGTGAGAGATTTTCTTTGAATTTCAGTTGAGCCTCTGACACATAAATCTGTAAATAATATGCCTAGATTAGTTTGCACTGTAAACCAGTGTAATACTTAGGGATAATGTTTCCTGCACTGTTGATTATAACGATTATAGGGGTTAACAGAGCACGAGTGTCTTCATGCAGGTCAGAGAACTGTGTTCTACTTGCCCAGGTTCTCTAGCTGTTTCCTTCCTTGCTACCCTGAGAGATGGGAATTTGACGTACGGAAGGATTAAATGGCCATGTGGTTTTTTTTTTTGGTTTTTTTTACACAGTGTGAGTGGGATGTAATGCCATCTGAGTTCAGCGGGCGTACGGGATGCCGGCCGAACTCAGACGTTTTTAAAGGGGCAATCACTTATAAGGCAAAACCATGCCTTGTAAGTAAATGCCCCTTTAAAAAAATGTCTGTCATCAGCCGGCATTACATCCTGCCCAGTTTGTATCATGAACTAGGCGAGATAATCACATTATTAAGACACACCCACCTCAGGCCGCCAAGTGACAATGGTGCACTGACAGCCTGCTACTCTTTGTTCCCTTTATTCATGAGTCTCTTGGGTAACTATGAAGTTATCTTTTATAATGGTAGCATTTTCTTTTTAAAATACTTCCGATAACTTGGGGTAGCAAGACCTTACTGTTGGCTTTTGGTGCTGTATCCATGAAGACAATCCTCCAGAATTAGATAAAACCTTCATTTCTGGTCAATAGTATTTTTTTAAGGAAAATTGTTTAATTGGAATGGATTGAAGGTTCTTTTTCAAAAGGATAAAAAGACAAAATACATTTTTGAAGTTTGGGAAGGCTATACAGACATCGCGGCTACACCTTCTGCCACAGCCCCGCATCTGTGTCTTATTCTAAAACCATGGACAATTTCTTTAATACCGAGACGCTTGCAGCATTGTGTGGCAGATGCATCATTGAAATCTGCACCAGCCCTATGGCAGGAGCAATTTCTCTGTAAAAGTATGGCCTCCTTTGTGATCTGGTCACCCGCATAGGTTTAGCCGCCCTCCCCCTCCTCCCCAACCTGATTCTGTTTGTAGCTTTAGCCTACTGTATGTTGTCAGAAGTACTTAGACTGAGGAGGTAGGGGTACTGAACTTGCCAGGGATTATGGTGGCCAATTCCGGGATCGAGATCTAGGGATTTAGGCCAAAAATTGTCAGGGATTCAATCCCGGGATGGGAACTTCCAATCCCGGGGATTATGGGATTAGCCAGTCCACTGTTTTTTTCAGTGCTGGGCAGCATTAAAACTCTTCAGCAGGCTCAGACGCTACCCGGCTCTCTCCTCCCAGTTCCCCCTGACCCCAGCTGTGCATACTGTGCAGCGTAACATGATCTCAGTGTTCACGCTGCGCAGTCTGACAGCAGACGCACATCACCGTCTACAGCCTGCAGCCAGTGAACCCTTCCACCCCCCTGTCTAGGAGGGTGAGTATTTGGGTGGGCTGGGGTATTTTTTCTGGGCGGGTCCGAGGGAGGTGGGAAATCACTGAAGATTTTAAATTCTTCAACCCAATCCCGGGTGTCCAGGGAGTTCCGGGAGTTCTGGGATTGACCATTTTTCAATCCCGATACCTGGGTTTTAAAAAAAGGCCTCCCTACCAGGGAGTTGTAACCACTCTTCCAAGTTTGCACAACAATTCCTCCTCTATTACATTTGTGCCTTATCTCCAGGAATGTCTGGGATATTAACAAATTTTGGGGAGCCTCCATGCACTCCCAAAAGGTCAAGTCATCGTCCCAAATCCCACAAACTTTAAAGTGAAATGGGTGGGATGGCAGGCAGTTTTACTTAAGTCTCAGTGAATCAGATCATTATGGCCTCAATACCTCTGCCAGATACCCTGTTTGCTGGCATTGGCCACCTGCATCTCCCTTTCGGGAACTCCCAATGGTAAATTCAGGAAATTCAACCGTCACCTATGGTGAGTTCAAGAAAGTTCGTCTGCACCAATGGTGAGTACAGGAAAGTCGACTGACACTAATGGTAAATTCAGGAAAGTTGACTGGCATGATGCAGCGCAGCAATCGCAGAAGAACCAAATCAAAAGGCAGCATTGCCACACACCTCCATACCTGAGTACAACATATTTCCTGGAATCTCTGATTGCTGGAAAAGAGACTGTTACATTTAGGAGAGTACAGTGTGGGGGAAAAAAGAAAACTGGTGGCAAGGGAGGAGATGGCTGCAATATTGTTCTTATATACAGATCTGCTGATGCCCAGCTCCTGAATAAGGGCAATTCACAAGAAAATACCACCTGTCAGTGAAGGTAAAATATACTTTCTTTAAGAATAAAAATGATCTAGTAGAATGAATTTACAATTGATGAGGGTTTTTTTGTGTTATTGTATTCAGATGTGTATAAGTTCTGCATATTATTGTTAAATCAATAAATGTAATTCTAGCTGTTAACTTGCACTAAGAAAAATTTAAAGCAGCCCATACACAATTTGATTTTCATTATTTAATATAGTAATTCGGCTAGACTGACTAATTGCCCTGTGGGCTTCTCATAATTATATTTTTTAAGTGCATGATATTTCACATTAGAGAAAGATATATGATATACAGTGCCTTGCTAAAGTATTCACCCCCCTTTGCATTTTTCATGTGTTGTTGCCTCACAACCTGGAATTAAAATGGATTGTTTGAAGGTTTGCATCAATTCATTCACAGAACATGCCTACAACTTTGAAGATTTTTTTATTATATTGTGAAGCAAACAACAAATAGAACAAAATAACAGAAAACTTCAGCATGCACAACTATTCACCCCCATAAAGTCAGTACTTTGTAGAGCCACCTTTTGTGGCAATTACAGCTGCAAGTCGCTTTGAATAAGTCTCTGAGCTTGCCACATCTTGACACTGGGATTTTGCCCATTTCTCAAGGCAAAACTGCTCCTGCTCCTTCATGTTGGATGGTTTCCGCTTGTGAACAGCAATTTTCAAGTCTGACCACAGATTCTCAATTGGATTGAGATCTGGGCTTTGACTAGGCCATTCCAACACATTTAAATGTTTCCCCTTAAACCACTCGAGTGTTGCTTTAGCAGTATGCTTCGGGTCATTATCCTGCTGGAAGGTGAACCTCCATCCCAGTCTCAAATCAAAAGCAGACTGAAACAGGTTTTGCTCAAGAATATCCCCGTATTTAGCACCATCCATCTCTCCCTCGACTCGAAACAGTTTCCCAGTCCCTTCTGCTGAAAAACATCCCCACAGCATGATGCTGCCACTACCATGTTTCACTGTTGGGATGGTGTTCTTGGGGTGATGGGATGTGTTGGGTTTGCGCCAGGCATAACGTTTTCCATGGTGGCCGAAAATTTCCATTTTAGTCTCATCTGACCAGAGCACCTTCCTCCATACATTTGTGGAGTCATCCACATGCCTTTTGGCAAACATAAAATGTGCCTTCTTATTTTTAACATTAAGTAATGGCTTTTTTTCTGGCCACTCTTCCATAAAGCCCAGCTCTATGGAGTGTACGGCTTATTGTGGTCACATGCGCAGATACACCAGTCTCTGCAGCTCCTTCAGGGTTACCTTTGGTCTCTGTGCTGCCTCTCTGATTAATGCCCTCCTTGCCCGGTCTGTGAGTTTTGGTTGCCGGCTCTCTCTTGGCAGGTTTGTTGTGGTACCATGTTCTTTCCATTTGAAGATGATAGATTTGATGGTGCTCCGGGGGAGATTTGGATATTTTTTTATAACCCAACCCTGACTTGTACTTCTCAACAACTTTGTACCTGACTTGTTTGGAGAGCTCCTTGGTCTTCATGGTGTGATGCCTCTTGCTTAGTGGTGTTGCAACTTCTGGGGCCTTTCAGAAAAGGTTTGTTAATACTGACAGACCATGTGACACTCAGATTGCACACAGGTGGACTTCATTTCACTAATTATGTGACTTCTGAAGGTAATTGGTTGCACCAGAACTTTTGAGGGGTTTCATAGCAAAGGGGGTGAATACATATGCACATGCCAATTTCCTAATTTTTGTTTATAAAAATAAGTTTTTATACAAATTATTCTTATTTCACTTCACCAACTTAGTCTATTTTGTGCAGATCCATCACATAAAATTCAGATAAAAAAAAAATTAAATTACAGGTTGTAATGTGACAAAATAGGTAAAAAGCCAAGGGGGGTGAATATTTTAGCAAGGCACTGTATTTCCTACCCAATGTCACATTAAAAATAAAAACATTTTTGCCCACAATAGCATTCTTTTAAATATATTAATTTTATGTTTAAATATATAGTAACATGCAAGGCAGCACTCACAGTACTTTCACAGGTTAAGAATCACCAGACACCATGTCAGTGTTCAACGCTTCAGTCTTACTGGACTTTTTTCAAGAACATACGTATGTTCTTGAAAAAAGTCCAATCAGACTGAAACGTTGAACACTGACATGGTGTCTGGTGATTCTTAACCTGTGAAAGTCCTGTGAGTGCCGCCTTGTAAGTTACGATTTATGGACCTTAATTGGATTTATGGAGGAAGTGCCAGCCATTGTTGTTGAGATATATATATATATATATATATATATATCAGACGTTAGGTCCACACTCACGTTTTTCGAGTTTCTTGCTGGGGTGCCTTCCAAAACTGGGGATCTTATACAGAGTCACCAGTGGATTGCATAAACGAAGAGAAATGGGAGCACTCACCAGTCTTCATTATAGCAGTAATTTATTTGGAATTCATGTCAGACAGAGCATCGACGTTTCGGTCCTCACTTGGACCTTTGTCAGGATAATTATACAGTGGAACGGACAGACATATATACCCAGTGTATGCCCACCCACTACTAAATAAAAACCAATCACAGTGAGATACATATTAACCATTTAAAAACACACATGAGTGGGTGGTCGGATTACAGCACTTGTCATATCACCATCGCACATGCATACACACCTTTAACCACGGATGTCCTCCCTGTGTCCAGCGCAACCTCATGCTGAATGGCGTGCGTTCCACCGCCGCCATCAGCTGCTCATTGGGACCCAGAGCGCCGGGGACTCAGTACACGGCTGCGTCTCCCTCCGGCAACGTCACTTCCTGTCTGTGGAACGCATATCCGCTCCCGATCCCGGAAGCGTGTGCGTTCCACTGCGCACCAATACATATGTGGGCACTGTATGTGTGCTGAATTAACAGCATCACAGTGAATTCCATATCAGCGCTAGTGAATGGATAAATAAGGATACTGAATATTAAATCAATATCCGTAATGGTTCTCAGAAGATTGTTTTTATGAGGGGACACAGGGAATACATATCTCCATAGTATCCGGGTGTATATACTCATGCCTAATACAAAAATAATAATAAATAGGAAACCTATTCCATAACATTAATGTGCATATAAATAAATTATGCATAGATCCATATTAAAAAAAAACATGGATCCATGCATAGATACCATACATATATCTTAACCCAATAGTGGACAACAATCCCTAAGAGAAATAAGAAAAAATAGTCATTAAAAAAGGCTATAAACCCTCACGGAAGCGGACCTATTGCACAACCCCAAAGAAAAAGAAGGGGAAGGGAAAAACATCAAAAAAGAGCATATAAAGTATGAAAAATGAGTCCAGAGTAAAAAATAAAAAATATATCGTATTAAGTTTAGCAGTTCCTTGTCAGTTCAAGAACACACTGTATTGAATGCCATCATTCAGGCCTTTTGGTCGTGTGGTGTCCAGTCGATAAATCCAACCCGCTTCACATTTTAGAAGCATTTTACCACGGTCACCACGGTGCACATTAATGTTATGGAATAGGTTTCCTATTTATTATTATTTTTGTATTAGGCATGAGTATATACACCCGGATACTATGGAGATATGTATTCCCTGTGTCCCCTCATAAAAACAATCTTCTGAGAACCATTACGGATATTGATTTAATATTCAGTATCCTTATTTATCCATTCACTAGCGCTGATATGGAATTCACTGTGATGCTGTTAATTCAGCACACATACAGTGCCCACATATGTATTGGTGCGCAGTGGAACGCACACGCTTCCGGGATCGGGAGCGGATATGCGTTCCACAGACAGGAAGTGACGTTGCCGGAGGGAGACGCAGCCGTGTACTGAGTCCCCGGCGCTCTGGGTCCCAATGAGCAGCTGATGGCGGCGGTGGAACGCACGCCATTCAGCATGAGGTTGCGCTGGACACAGGGAGGACATCCGTGGTTAAAGGTGTGTATGCATGTGCGATGGTGATATGACAAGTGCTGTAATCCGACCACCCACTCATGTGTGTTTTTAAATGGTTAATATGTATCTCACTGTGATTGGTTTTTATTTAGTAGTGGGTGGGCATACACTGGGTATATATGTCTGTCCGTTCCACTGTATAATTATCCTGACAAAGGTCCAAGTGAGGACCGAAACGTCGATGCTCTGTCTGACATGAATTCCAAATAAATTACTGCTATAATGAAGACTGGTGAGTGCTCCCATTTCTCTTCGTTTATATATATATATATATATATATATATACTAGCTGTTCTGCCTATTCTACGCACTGGAGTGTCTGATTTTCATGGTTGTAAATATAAATGACTGTTAAAAATTTGGCAAGTCTAGAGATGTAAATTTGAGACGACTTAATGTAAGTAAATATTAATCCATGGGTCTTGACGTTGCCTGTGAAACACCTGTAACAGATACAGTAAAAAGTGACAGAGACATTTTTGTAGTTTATTAAATTCTACACACTGGAGGTGCAATCCAAATTTTGATCCGATTGTCTGTTTGGGCGTTATCGCTCCTGCAATGCAAGCCACGCATCGGTAATGGTGTCATTATGTCAACCCCCTTTTCATCCCCTTAGGGTACATTTATTAAAATTCTAATTACGTAGTTTTCCCATTTCCCACCTGAAAAATACTGTATCTATGTTAGATTTCAGCTTCCTAACATATCGAGAAGTAAGAGTCAGTCAGTCAGTGAGGGATTTCGCATATACAGGTTGAGTATCCCATACCCAAATATTCCGAAATACGGAATATTCCGAAATACAGACTTTTTTGAGTGAGAGTGAGATAGTGAAATCTTTGTTTTCTGTGGCTCAATGTACACAAACTTTGTTTAATACACAAAGTTATTAAAAATATTGTATTAAATGACCTTCAGGCTGTGTGTATAAGGTGTATATAAAACATAAATGAATTGTGTGAATGTACACACACTTTGTTTAATGCACAAAGTTATTAAAAATATTGGCTAAAATGACCTTCAGGCTGTGTGTATAAGGTGTATATGTAACATAAATGCATTCTGTGCTTAGACTTAGGCTCCATCACCATGATATCTCATTATGGTAGGCAATTATTCCAAAATACGGAAAAATCCGATATCCAAAATACCTCTGGTCCCAAACATTTTGTGTAAGGGATACTCAACCTGTGTGTATATATATATATATATATATATATATATATATTTATTTGTGTGTGTGTGTGTATATAATTACATATATTCATTTTATTTCTTGTAATTTTTATCATTAGGACTAAGATAATTTCATAAATATTTTTGGACCTTTATTCTAGCAACAAACAGTGATTTCTTGGTAAATGCGTAGTCACACAGGCTAGAGAATAACATTCATGTAAGCTATGTTAAATATGTAGATAAGTATGCACAGTTTTGCAGAGAGACTATTCCATGACGCAATTTGCAGTATCTTCATTCAGTAACGGGTACTGACATATTGATCACGAAGCCTATCCAATACTGCACAGCTTCATTGAGGTTGGGCCATAATGACCCAGAAGTATTTAAATTATGTGTATCTTATGCAACGTTTTCGGCTACCACTCAGTCAGCCGGCATCAGCACAGAGAACTAGACGGGCACAAACACCAAAAAGGATATTATGACCCATCCTCAATGTTGGTGCAACAATTTGATTTTGTTTTTGTATTGTTTTAATTTTCAAATATATCTCAAGTCAACGAAAGTTTACATTTTAAATGAAAAGTTTATTTTTTGTTGAGATATTAGCAATAATACAAGTTTTCAATTTTGTTATTTTTTTTGAAGACTACATAGAAATAAAATAAATTCCTTGTCTATTCTCTATGACTTTTTATTTTATCGAAAGACCTCATTCAATAGTTCTTTATTCCAAATATACTAATCATCTTCTAAAATCATACTTAAAATGTCAAAATGTCAAAGTCGGGCATAAAATATTCCCGGGTCATAATGACGCACTTCAACTTCCGAGTAACCACTTTCCCCCCCAATGATTCTGGGTTAATGCAGCACACAAATCGGTGTAGTGACTGGTGAGAAAAACCACATTTGGTTGAAACAGCTGTCGGGCTGCAGCTGGATGACTCTGACATGTTATTCCTGTAAGGAATAAAATCTATCACGGCTTTTGCATCTGAAACGTGAGTGCTGGTATTTTTCTTTTTCTGTACCTGGGAGAAGTGAGTGTGCTTATAATACTGTTTTACCGTGCATCACCACATTTTTTCTTGTCTATTTTTTCTGAGTGCTGTCAAATATATATAATATATAATTTTAGAAAGAGGCACCGTCAATTACAGTAGATAAGAATATTAGAATTTTCAATGAAATACATTTTTGGGGGGTTAGCTTTCATTTTTATGATGTAATTAGGTCTGTAACCGTTGTTGATCATGCATAGTAATGGAATGCAGAATGTGGTGTTTAACGGGCTGATTCAGTTAGTGACTAAGCTTCATCGAAACCTTGTGTGCTGCTATAACACTGGTTATCCAGGTAGTTTTTGATCGTAACTCACAGTATTTTGAATAAAGGCCACCATTTTTGTTCTAGGTCCAATCAGCCATTCCCCAATGTCTAAATCTCTTTAGACATTAGTGTAAACACTAAGGATGCTCTGTGCCAAATTTAATGCTTTTATCTCACTGTGTTCAATAATTTGGCTTATTCGCTGCACTATTAAATTTACTGTAGTTTGCTTGAACAATAATTACTGCGTCTCTG
Organism: Pseudophryne corroboree; assembly: GCF_028390025.1. NCBI lineage: Eukaryota > Metazoa > Chordata > Amphibia > Anura > Myobatrachidae > Pseudophryne > Pseudophryne corroboree. Next base: position 784,668,408 of record NC_086445.1, read on the forward strand.
CTTCAGTCTTATTGATTCATATTTAAATTGCTTTCTCATACTCCCACAATAAAAACCACAACATTCCCCATGCTGTAATTTATCTCAGAGCTTCTCACAAAACCTAAATGTATGACAGCTGTCCCTTTCCCGTTAATAAAAATTCTCTGATGCATTTTAATGTACTATAGGTACACCACCGATATCTGTGATATCGGTGATGGTGGTGTTGGTGACATCCTGACCCCCACAGCATAATTCTACCCAGCATGCCTCCCACAACCTAATTCCGACCCCACAGCCCAATACCCCACCCACAGCCTGACTCCAAACCAAAACCTGACTGCCTGCCCGCAGTCCAATTCCCCCACACACACATACACACCTGCAGCCTATAAAAGCCCTCCCACATCTAATCTCCCCCCCCCCCCCCCCCGCAGCCTAACTCCCCCCCCCCCCCCCCCACACCTGTTGAGTCCGGATTAAAAGAGGTTCTGGATAATCAAGGGTGTACATTTAATATGGAAAAATAAAAAGATCTTTTATTGATTATGGAAATATAATGTGGAAATATAGGCTGTTTGGAAGGTGAAATATAAAAATTTAAATCTAAGCACATTAAAAGTCACCTTGGATTTCCATGTCTTGTATAAAAACACTTGGCTAGTTGATGATTTTTAAATAAGCCCAGACATGCATTGTAAAAATGTTATTTTATATTTAGTAGATCCTCGTTAAATAATTTTGATTCTCCAGCTGCATTTATATCTCAGACCAGTCTACACTTTCTGTATATGCATTTAGTTGTACACCAGCGCTCAATTTAATGGCTCTTGCTTTGTAAATCTGTGGCTCAAGCATAAATGTGAATAATAATTTGGAAGCCTAATCTTGCAGTAAGATGATTGAAAGGCTAATCATTATATCTCAGGCTAATCATTATGTCTCTGTAGTGGTATTAAAACATAAAATGCAAAATTACAGAGAAAATAACATTTACGACATGGTGAGAAGAAACACAAATCATTCTGATATGCATCATTTACATTGTGTAATATCTGAATTGTAAACGTTATAGGAGCAGCGTTAAAAAAGCAACATATTGCTAATGTTTTTACGAAGACAGTGATACAATAGCAACAGTAGAAACAAACATTTTTAAATTGTTGCATGCAATAGAAATTCATTATATTCTGTGAAAGTAAATATAGATCAATTTAAATTATATCATGTCGTTTTGGTTGTATTTTGTTAAGTTGTTGCTCATTCTCTCAAGTTTACATAAAATACTATATTAAAAGGGAAACCATGCAGCACATGGCCCCTCTGCACAGCCTGACCAGCCGGGTATGGCTCATTAGGTCTACAAGACTTACGTCGACAGTCATTAGGTCGACCACTATTGGTCGACATGCATTAGGTCGACATGGTCACTAGGTCAACATGGCCATTAAGTCGACATGTTCTAGGTCGACATGGAAAAAGGTCAACATGAGTTTTTTTTACTTTTTTTTTTGTGTTGTTTTCTTTGTAAAGTGACTGGGAACCCCAATTAGTGCACCATGTCCCCTCACATGGCTCACTTTGCTCACCATGCTTCGGGCAAGTTACTATTCCCAATCGTAGTCAATGTGGATCGTAATGTATGAAAAAGTTGAAAAAATAAAAAAAATGTAAAAATTCATATCGACCTAGTACATTCAGCCTAATAACCATGTCGACCTAATGCATGTTGACCAATAGTGGTCAACCTAATGACTGTCAACCTAAGTCTTGTTGACCTAATGACCGTATCCCGACCAGCCCATGGGTGTGATTCTAACGCTCATTGTTCCACGGCTTTAACACCAACTAGCTCACTTTATAGCACTTGTGCTGGTGCCAAATTAGGGCGGTCTCTGTCAAGTTGATGATGATAACTGCAATATATTTACATTGGTCACAAGGATTCAATATGATATAACGGCGGGCGGGATGCCGTCCGTCAGTATACCGACAGCGGCATCCCGGCCTCCAGTATGCCGCTAGAAAGCCCCTTGCGGGCTCACTATGCTTGCCACGCTGCGGGCACGGTGGCTTGCTGCACTCACCACAGGTTGTGTTCTCCCTCCGATGTCTGTATTGTGATCTCCGGGATCCCGACTGTCTGTATGTTACCCGCTTACCGGCCACAAGAAGATACATGTAGACTAAGTGCAGTGTATGTGGACTGCACATACCTTAACATACCACCTATTCAGTATCTACACATTGGGGGGGGGGGGGGGGGGTCACAGTTTTGTTGGCGGAAGTTTAGTTCTACCATAATTAAGACCCTGTGTTTAAAAATAATTAAATCCTTTTGTAAAAATGGGAACTCTGTCTAAAAAAACAACACATGGGACACATAGCCAGAACTTTGTGTGCCCCATAGCAACATTTTGAAGGGGCCCGTGTCCCAATGCTTCTTTAGAGACCCCTCACCACAGCAGTTATTGATTTTATGCCCTATAATAGTACCCTAGTTTTATTTCATGAACCATTGTAGTGCCATAGTTCACAGTATGTCACATTATAGGGCTGTCAGTACACATTATGCAACACAGTGTCCCCATGTCACATTATAACTTCCAAAGTCCCAGTTCATATTATGCCACATTATAATGCCTCCACTTCATACTGTGCCATATTAAAATGTCCCGGTTATATTATGTAACATAATGTCCTCCAGTTGATTTTACACAATATTACAATGAGCAGGTCCACGTGCATAGCTAGATATATTGTTGGCCCCAAGGCAAACGTTTGGAAGTGTCCCTATATTCTATCAATGGTGAAAAATGTATATGACACATGTAACTTTGACAGCGAAGGGTGAGCCTCTCTCAGCTCTGGGCCACATAGCAGCTGTACTCCCTGCACCTATGGTAGCTACGCCCTTGCATATAACATATGTAAGTGTGACAGGGAAGGTGGGCCCTCTCAGCACTGGGCCCCATAACAGGTCCACTCCCTGCACCTATATATGCCCTTGTATATAACACATTACACATGTATCTGTAACAGGAAAAGTGGCCCCTCTCAGCTCTGGGCCCCATAGAGCCACAGCAGCTGCACTCCCTGCACCTATGGTAGCTACAGAGCCGGCCTTAGGCATAGGCAAACTAGGCAAATGCCTAGGGCATTTGGTATGCTTAGGGGCACCAGCAGCTTCTGCTGATTAAAATGATATGCAGCATGCCTATATTCGGTGTGTGACTGCGGCTGTATCTGCATACGAAATGCTACGTTGCAGTGTATTCCTGGAAATCACTGTAATGTAGCATTCTGTATGCAGATACAGCCACAGTCGCACACAGAATATAGGCATGCCGCATATCATTTTAATCAACAGAAGCTACTTGTGCATACTAGCCACATAGTAATGCAAATATTATGATGCATTTTATAAACAAAAGGCACCCGACGTTAGCAGAGCTGCCAGCTGACTCATGGCAGGCATCTCCTGAAGAACTAGCGGCGGTGCTAGGGGCACCAGACAAAATCTTGCCTAGGGCATCATATTGGTTAGGGCCGGCTCTGGGTAGCTATGTCCTTGTATATGACACATGTAACTTTGACAGGGAAGGATGGCATTTCTCAGCTCTGGCCCCCATAACAGCTGCATTCCCTGTACCTATAGTAGTTACACTCAGGGCCGGTGCTAGGGTGTTCGGCGCCCCCCTGCAAACTATAAATTTGCGCCCTCCCATATTTTACAAAGGGACAGTGTGCGGCAAAAAGGGATGTGGTTTCACAAGGAAGGAGCATGGCCACACAATAGTACCCCCATTTCAAATGACACCACATAGAAGCACAATCTTATTCACATTACTCCGGGCATAGTAGTGCTGTTTATACACATAATGGCCCTCATTCCGAGTTGATCGCACAAAGCTGCTTTTTGCAGCCCGTGCGATGAACTATACTTCGCCTATTGGGGGGTGGGGTTTCCCATAGCAAGGCTTCGTTCGCTTGTGCGGCCCTGCTATGGGGAATACATTTGTGCAGTTTGTAAGTAAGGCTAGACTTACTTACCAGCTGCAACGTTTTCAGCATGTTCGGTCCTGGCTCTGACGTCAAACACCCGCCCTGGACATGCCTGCGTTTCTTCAAATACGCCTGCGATTTTCTTACCACTCCCTGAAAACGGCTCCGGACGCTGTGTTGCCGACCAGGAACGCCCACCGCCAGTCAATCTTCAAGCGATCGCCGCTTCGATCACTTTCTTCTTTCCCTTCGTCGTTACCTGGCGACGGACAACAACGCACGTGCGCATTACGGTTCCCGTGTGTGCGCAGTAGTGACCTGGCCACAGCTGTGCGAACGAAAGCATGCTGCGATCGAGTCCGAATGACCCCCAATGTCCGCAGTAGTGGCGCCGGTTATATACATAATAGCCCCTGTAGTAGCACTGCTTATATTATTATTATTACCAATTATTTATATAGCGCACACATATTCTGCTGCGCTTTACAGAGAATATTTGCTCATTCACATCAGTCCCTGCCCCAGTGGAGCTTATAATCCATATTCCCTATCACATGTACACACAGACACATTCACGCTAGGGTTCATTTTGTTGGGAGCCAATTAACCTACCAGTATATTTTTGGATTGTGGGAGGAAACCGGAGCACCCGGAGGAAACACACGCAAGTATGGGGAGAATATACAAACTCCACACAGTTAGGGCCATGGTGGGAATCGAACCCATGACCTCAGTGCTGTGAGACAGTAATGCTAATCATTATACCATCCATACTGTATACACATAATAGCCCCTGTAGTAGCGCTGGTTATATACATAATAGCCCCTGTAGTAGCGCCGGTTACATATAATGCCCCAGTGGTCGAAGTGGAAATTTTTAAGTGGGAGTATGGAAAAATGAAGGTTGCAATTCTGCGCGCTCCTGAAAAGGGGGCATCGTCACTCAAAAGGGGTTGTGTCCATAAGTGTAATGTACCACTCCATATACTCCTTATACACATTATGTACCACAATAGTAGGACCCCTTATACTATCTAGTACTCGTGCCCCTTTCACATTATAGCACACAGAATGAGCCGAAATTCACATTACAGCACAATGAATGAGCCGCAGCTCACATTATACCACATGGTATGAGTCGAAATTCACATTATAGCACCCAGAATGAGCCAAAATTCACATTATAGCACACATTATAGCACACAGAATGAGCTGAAATTCACATTATAGCACACAGAATGAGCCGAAATTCACATTATAGCACATGGAATGAGCCGAAATTCACATTATAGCACACGGTATAGGTATAGCATTATAGCACAGGATGGGAGCAGTAGTTCAGGGCAGTATGGGAGCAGTGGTGCAGAGCAGGGGGGCAGTATGAGAGCAGTGGTGCGGAGCAGGGGGGGCAGTATGGGAACAGTGGTGCGGGGCAGCATGGGAGCAGTGGTGCAGAGCAGGGGGGGCAGTATGGGAGCAGTGGTGCGGAGCAGGGGGGGCAGTATGGGAGCAGTGGTGCGGAGCAGGGGGGGGCCGTATGGGAGCAGTGGTGCAGAGCAGGGGGGCAGTATGGGAGCAGTGGTGCGGAGCAGGCCGGGGGCAGTATGGCAGCAGTGGTGCGGAGCAGGGGGGGCAGTATGGGAGCAATGGTGCGGAGCAGGGGGGGCAGTATGGGAGCAATGGTGCGGAGCAACGGGGGCAGTATGGGAGCAGTGGTGCGGAGCAGGGGGGGAACAGTATGGCAGCAGTGGTGCTGAGCAGAGGGGGGCAGTATGTTAGTGAAAGGTGCTCACTAAGTTAAACAAGAATGTCACCTGCTCCCCGTAGATCCTGGGTCCCGGCAGCCGTCATTCCCTCCGTGGTCACTGCTCTCCATAGTTCCCATCCGCCGTCGCTCCCTCCGTGGACGGTGGCAGCAGCCTCACACAGGAGCCGCGGCACCGTGTCCCGCTCTCCATCTCCACGGCACACGAACGAGACCTGACCGGGCGCCTCAAGGTGGGGGGGGGGCACATTAATTGGCAGCAGGGGGGGGACATTAATCGGTGGCAAGCGTGTGAGTGAGGGGTGCACACACCTATGGTCTGCACTGCATTCTGCTATTAGTTAAAAAAAAAAAAAAAATCCTTCCGGGTCAGTGGCGAAGTGCTGGTATGCCATACCGTTGCATACTGGCGCAGGCCCACTTCAACCACTGTAATGCCCTCAGAAGTGCCATTTATATAAATTATGCCCCCCACCCACATACACATAGACAGATACACACACATACATACAGACACACACACACACACAAACACTTTCCCTCCACATACCATCTGGCTGGCCACAGTTTCTGTCATCCTCAGGCACTGCAGCCTGGTCCCGTGTAGCTCCGCCCCTCGGCGTAGTGTAGCCCTGCCCCCTTTTCGGCCAGGATACGGAGGACACTGCAGGAAGGTAAGGGGAGGCTTCAAGCTGTCGGCGCCGCTGCCTGTCAAATGGTGTGACAGGCACAGCAGCCAGCAGTAGCAGCAGGGGGCCCAGGCGCTGCACAGGGATGCAGTGCAGGGACAGCGCCTCTCCCAGCCTGGCGCCTACCTGCACTGCATCCCTTTGCTGAGCGGGTAGCGCCGGCCCTGGTTACACTCTTGTATAGAACACATGTAACTATGACAGGGAAGATGGGCTCCTCTCAGCTCTGGCCCCAATAACAGCTGCATTCCCTGCACCTATAGTAGTTACACCAGTGGCATCAGAAGGAGAGTGCAGGGGGTGCGGCCCGCACCCGGGTGTCCGTCTCAGAAGGGGTGACACCAAAGTGCCTGCCGTGCTGCAGTGAGTTAATCCTCTGCAGCACTCGGCTCCTGTCACAGATAAGAGACGGCACTCACACAGTACAGTCTCCGGGGGCAGCCAGCATCTTCGGGGAAGCTGGGCATGCCCCCGGAGCGAACGAGAAAAGACCCGTGAGGCCATGCCCCTTTTAAATTAGGCAACACCCCCCTTCCGGGTGCCCACGGCTCTGGCGGCCTGAGCAGGTTGGGGGGGGAGGGGGGTGTAATAGTACAGAGTGCTCTTCGGGTGTCACCTCTGAGCTACACCCTTGTATATGACAAATGTAATTGTGACAGGGAAAGTGGCCCCTCTCAGATCTGAGACACATAGCAGCTGCACTTCCTGCACCTATGGTGCTATCTCCTTGCATGGGGACCTGCTTATGTAAGCGAAAAATATGCCTAAGTACACCTAAAACTAAAAAAGCAAACAAAAATTTCTTTAAATTGCTCCAACACATCAAACTACTGTGTTCCTTTATTAATGTTTCTTCCCTGCTCTGTGCTGCATGACACATAATTATTGTCAAGGAACAGTGGCTTCTTATTTCCTATAAAACTATACATAAACAATTAAAATATGACCGGCAAATGTGCAAGTACATGAGAGTCTATGTCAGTCCCACCACAGGGAATACGAGCTGAGTACAAACAGCACAGGCAAGCACCATCACAAGAGGTTTTTCTCTTTTTTTCCCCTCATACTCTTTGCCTTAGGGATATACTGTACAGTCTTATTAATAGAATTGCTACACTGCATTACTGTGGATGGAAGCGGCAAAAGTTAGACGATAAGCTAGTTATTCTATTAACTCATTCAGTGTGTAAAAGAAGAATAAGCAGATTGTTCAGGTTGTTAGCACTCCTGAGAGATGAGGCCAGTTTCCTGGTGGCCCCAGACCCAGCTGCAATGCTTAGAATAGCAGCATTATTCAGCAGGAGGTGGGCTGAGGTGATGGAATTCACTGCACCATACTTCCCGCACCTCAGATCCGGGCCTCCCGATCTGGCATTTCCAGGGGATGGGGTAAAAACGTTAGCAAGTAGGCACTGTGCAGATATACCGTTTATTGTAAATAAACAGCAATCTTATTAAGCATGTATATGCTACTGACAAAGCTATAAATGCTTCATATGCATACCTCCCAACTGTCCCGATTTTTACAGGACAGTCCCATTTTTTTCTATACTATCCCGCTGTCCTACCCGCGGGTCATGGTGTCCCACGGAGGTGGGGGGGTTGGGAGGCCCCCTGTCACTCGCTGCTCTGCTCAGCGGTAAATAGACGCTTTGTGCAGCATCTATTCACGGGGCTCGAGGCATGGCCAGCAATTCACAGAGCGCTGGGCATGCCCCCTCGCAATGATGAAAGTGGGAGGCGTGGCTCGAGATCACGTCATTCTCATGAAGCCATGCCCCTTTTGATGAAGTCACGTTCCTTTCCGGGTGCGCACAGGAGTCCATACTTACCCTACAGAATGTTGGGAGGTATGCATATGTGAGCCCGAGGTAATTTCAGTCAGTAAATGAGTAATGAAAGGGTAGGTTAGGATCTTGCAGGGGATTATAATCTATACCGAATGCAGTGCTGTGTCTCCCAATTGGCACATATCTAGTGGCACCACTAGCCTGGGGGTGACACAGCAGCCCCAATGCATCAGAGCTTTCCAGTGCCTCAATTCAGTCATGGCTATTTGGACACAGAACTACAAGACCCAGGGTCGGACTGGCCCACAGGGGTACCAGGGAAACCACCGGTAGGCCCCACTGCCTGAGGGCCCACTCCTTCCTCAAGGGATCAGGTTCCAGACTGTGCACTTGTTTATACATGGTAGATATGTTGCATTACACTGCACTAAACTATTGTGTATTTCAAGCCTCTGTGGAGGCTAGCGACACCCCCTTTGTAGGCTGGCCGCACCCCTAAGTATGGGCCCCTACCACTGCATTCCCCCGGTGGGCCCTTCATGCCGCAGTCCGACACTGACAAGACCACATCCCCCATGAGGCATTAGGGGTCTCTGGGACGGCTGTGTGTGCAGCCTGGAAGATTAGGTTTGTATAAAGGAGAGTTTTGGGAGTGTTCGTATCTCCGGAAGAGGAGGTTCTTAGCCCACGATAGACACTCGCAAAGGGCCAAAACAAATGTAGCTGGAGGGGGCAGAGCTTTGTCAAAATCCCTGGATGGGAGGAGCTGGCACACAATATATCCATCCCGAACTAGGATTATGTAGTAATGGAACTACAGATGGGTCTTTTTTCATTTTACCTACAATGCGTACAGATCGCGGTAAGACTATCGCAGCAAGAATACCTCTAAACGGGTGCATGGATACGCTCGAACCCCACGGCCTAATCATACAGCATTGTATAGCTGCGTATAATCTTGGGTGCAGCTATACGCAGCTCGGCACAACTAATTTTACACTCAGTGCATAGTTACCTGGTCTCCACCAATAAACGAATTATTGGTTAATGTTCATATTTCTGTAGATATACAAAGAGCACATAGGATGCTTGTGTGTAATCTAATACAGGGCAGAAAATATTGCTAGTCTATATTCTTGTAATCAATTGTAGGTGACGGGTTTGATTTTTCTTCTAATGAATTTGGGAGTGAGTTGGAATATTATATTAGTTTAGGTTTTCTCTAATAAATTTGGGACAAGCGGTCTGTACTACTCAAACCCAGACATTAAAGATTAGAGGAATGAGTGCAGCAATGGTCAGTCAAAGCAATGATTCTAATTTTTCATTGAGGACTGTATCAGAGCAAGTGAGAAGTGGAAAAAAAGTTACTGTATCAATATAAAATGAAATACATTTTGGTGAGATATTTTATATGTATCAATGTTCATTTCAAACAAGCATTTTATACAAGGCAGATCATGTTTTGCAGTAAGGCTGTATGTTTCTTTCACTGACCTAGTAGGAGCAGATGTGCGCATTTGCCCCCATAACCCTCACTACATGAGGCCTAACCCTTCCACCCCCTCCGCAGCCTAACCCTAACCCTCTCCAGTGGCGGCTAAACCTAACACCCCCCCCCCCCCTTCCTGTAGGCTAAACCTAACCCTACCTCTACCGCAGCTTAACCCTAACCCTCCCTGGGGTTGCCTAACTCTAACCCCCCCCCCCTTCCCGCAGCCTAAACCGAACACCCCTCTCCCCACAGCCTAATCCTAACCCTCACCCCACAGGCTAAACCTAGCCCCAACACGGCTTACCTCTCCATACAACAGCCGGGATCCCGGCGGTGGGTTTGTGAATCTTGTCAGGGTCTGGCGCCGGCATTCCAAGCAGTGACAGGATTCCAGTGTCTGCATTCTGACTTCCAGGATCCCGACAGCCAGGATCCTGACCAGGGGGTTAATTCTGAGTTGATCACAGCAGGAACTTTGTTAGCAGTTGGGCAAAACCATGTGCACTGCAGGGGAGGCAGATAAAACATGTGCAGAGAGAGTTAGATTTGGGTGGGGTGTGTTCAATCTGCAGTCCAAATTGCAGTGTAAAAATAAAGCAGCCAGTATTTACCCGGCACAGAAACAAACCCACCCAAATCTAACTCTCTCTGCATATGTTATATCTGCCTCCCCTGCAGTGCACATGGTTTTGCCCAACTGCTAACAAAATTCCTGCTGCGATCAACTCAGAATTACTCCCCAGATCCCCTCAAGATGTAGCAATCTCTGCACAAAGTTGTTTCCCCTTCATGTGGGAGATACTTATATACACTTGCACCCAACAAGGTCATAAGCACAAGATAATGTAGTGCTATGCCAAATCTGCATATGGACGTAGGTGTACTCTAGGCATGCACAGTCCAAATTTGCATATTTTACAGTAACCAAAAAGGCGTACATCCAACTCCGTATGAGCCTTATTGCCCTTACATAAAATACCCTAAATGTAGTTAAAATAATGTACGTCCAGAGTCCATCAAAATACATTTTTATCTTTTTTAGGGGAAATATTGTGATCCTGCTGTTGCTTTGACAGGTTGCGTATGAGTATTACATTTTGTAGACACAGCGGTAACTCAGCCCTGTAACTGAGACTTTCACATATGAAAATTGCACTGTTTAATAACTTGAGGCAAAATCCATAGGAACATACTGTGACAAGATATAAATAATACTTTCTACCATTACACAAGAGACTTCTTACTGCCTAACCAATATATTCTATTGTGTCCAGTCCAGGGGACACCAAAGAGAAATCTGTTCATTCTTTGCACTTGTCACACAGTTAATTAACTATTATATAGGACAAAAATTATTAAGAGTTGTGAAAATGGAAAAACAAATGTACAGTATATATTGTAGTCTAGTAGAGGGAAAGCTGTACTGTTTTTCATTATACAGTATCTATATTTTTTAGGGATACAGTTTATATAGCTGTTCACTGGAGGCTGCATTGTCCAGATTTTGATTTGAGCAACAAAGGGCCATGCTTGTTTACTCTCCCGGGAGATTCCATTTTTTTTGTGTGTATGTGTAGTCCCCCGCACCCACGGAAGAGTAGGTGTATCTCCTGCATCCTACCCATGGGTAGGATGGGGGGAAAAATCGCCTGAATCACGGTGCCGGGTGTTGGAGGTGTGGCTAAATGACGTGAATCAAATAGTTTAGCCCCACCTCCTACCCAAGGATCCGCAAACTGCTGCCTTTTCCTTGGGGCATACTTGCCTACTTTTGAAAAAGCATTTCAGGGAGATTGTGAAAGTAACACCTATCAGCGCGGGCGTGTACTGCTACATCGGAGAGGCGTGTGATGAAAATAACTTACATCCACATGTAAATGATCCCCAAAGTTAGTAAGATCTACTTGTTGACGAAAAGGCTGATATTTTGCAGGATTTTGTTCGTGTATTGGGGGTAATTACAAGTTGATCGCAGCAGGATTTTTGATGGCAATTGGGCAAAACCATGTGCACTGCAGGAGGGGCAGATATAACATTTGCAGAGAGAGAGAGTTTGGGTGGGGTGTGTTCAATCTGCAATCTAATTTGCAGTGTAAAAATAAAGCAACCAGTATTTACCCTGCACAGAAATAAAATAACCCACCCAAATCTAACTCTTTCTGCACATGTTATATATGCCTCCCCTGCAGTGCACATGGTTTTGCCCAATTGCTATCAAAAATCCTGCTGAGATCAACTTGGAATTACCCCCATTGTGTTTTACAAGAGGTTCCATATACTGTAAGTGGTCACAAGAAACCTTTACAATGCATGTAGCCTTAGGGATCATTGTGCCTTATAACCAATACAGGGAAATGGCACTGATGAGCCCATTTGAATGTATGTATCTCTGATTTCTTTTTTTTTTTTAGGGAGATTGAGGGACTATTCAGGGAGTGAGGGAGATTGCTACTATTTCAGGGAGTCTCCTGCAGAATGAGGGAGGGTAGGCAACTATGCCTTGGGGTGGGGGCAGGGCCTAATGACATGAGAGCAGCCACACCCCCCCTAAACAGCCAGCAACGTCTCCTCTCCGGACTTCTCCCAGAGAGGAGACCGAAAGTGTAGGCAAGTATGCAAGGGGCTGATGCCTTGCGTGGACAAAATGTGTATAGTTGTATGTGGCTATGTCACTGCACTACACCATCTGTATGCTTCATATTGTCATTATCATTATAGTGCACTTGTACAGCACTACTCATGGGCATGCATCTGAAAACTTGTATACTTACTTACCCACAGCTCTGCATAGCTCACAGTACCAACTACATACCCTCACTCTATTTAGTGAAAATAAGCCTTCTTAATTCATTGTTGAAAATAGGAGTGCTAGCTGAAGGAGCACTAAAAACAAAATTTGATTTCCCATAAGAATTGAAACAAATTAATTTGTTCCCAACGTCCCAGAAATTGCATCAAAATGCAGTAAAGTGTGCCCTTTCCATATTTTCTCTAAATACAGTACATCCTCTTCATATCCTCTTCTGAAAACCGCCAGCATTCACTTCCACTGCTCTCATGACATAAACTGTTTCTCTGGCAGCTTCATGTAAGGTTTCTCACGTCTGCAATCATGTTACCAGCTGTCTTCACATCTAAAATGATCTCCAGCACAATATTGTACAGCTTGCATGCTCAGCCAAGCTTAATAAAGTTTTTTTATGTGCAAAACAAGTATATGGCGATCTGAGTGAGTCACATACTGTACTATTCAGTGGGGTGTCCTTTGTTTATTAAAGTTATACGTTTATGCAACAAAATGTTATTAAATTGACTTGAGTAGCTCCGTTAGGATTTTCCCACCATAAATTAATATTCGTATAGTCCAGTGGTCGATATAACCTGCCTGAATTCTGACAGGATATACTTGATGGCTTAATCTGGCTCTGCCTGCAGGCATGTCTTGTGACCTGCCTCTTTTGCGCAAAAAGGGATTTTATTGCATATGAGGGGCATGTGTAGAGTCTGATGGCATATAAGGGGCATGTGTAGGAGTCTGATGGCATATGAGGGGCATGTGTAGAGTCTGATGGCATATAAGGGACATGTGTAGGAGTCTGATGGCCTATAAGGGACATGTGTAGAAGTCGGATGGCATATAAGGGGCATGTGTAGGAGTCTGATGGCATATAAGGGGCAAGTGTAGGAGTCTGATGGCATATGAGGGGCATGTGTAGAGTCTGATGGCATATAAGGGACATGTGTAGGAGTCTGGTGGCCTATAAGGGACATGTGTAGAAGTCAGATGGCATATAAGGGGCATGTGTAGGAGTCTGATGGCATATAAGGGGCAAGTGTAGGAGTCTGATGGCATATAAGGGGCAAGTGTAGGAGTCTGATGGTTTATAAGGGGCATGTGTAGATGTTTTATGGCATATAAAGGGTATGTGTAATAGTCTGATGGCATATAAGGGGCATGTGTAGGAGTCTGATGGCATATAAAGGGCATGTGTAGGAGTCAAATGGCATATAAGGGACATGTGTAGGAGTCCGATGGCATATTTTTTATTGCATAAAAGGGGCATGTGTAGGAGTCTATTAGCACATAAGAGGCATCTGAAGGGGTCTGTTGTGTGCGTGGTTTAGCAATTATTTTTTCCATACATGGAAGGGAGGGTTGTTTCTGCTGCCTAATAGCAGGGGTTAAAGTGGGCCGCAACGTGGTGGAACTGTATCCGTCAGTTGTAATTGAAAGCGGAACGTGGCACTACAGACAGTGATTTAATTGGGCCACCTCCTCTAGTCCTCCTCTTCCTCAGGCTGTGGTGGGAATGAGATGGCGCAGTGACATCATCACAAGTTTGTACCTCCTTCTGGGCAAAGAGGAGTCGCCTTGAAAGGAAGGACCTACAAAGGCGCCAAGGCCAGACTTCAACTTGACTGTGAGTCAGTGTGCGGAATAGTCTCCAGAGCGGTTATGCAATGCAGGTACTTACTGTATGTGTGTGATTGCAGGAAATTGGAGATAGATACTGAAACAGGGCACAGACAGGGATTTGGAGGAGGGGAGCAGGGACAGGCATCTGTGCCTTTCCTCTCAGGTTATAAACAATTGGTCCTTGCAGCAGCTGATCAGTTCACACTGTGCACAGCATTTCTCTACTCAGCAGGGCGCTTTTGGCCCGAATCCAGGTTTTTACTAGATAAATCACATCTCCCACATTGACCATTTATCCCATTTCCTTTGAATTGTATCCCTTTAACACCATTTTAATAAATATGTGGGGTGTACTTTATACCAGAATAGATAATGTAAGGGGTCTGAGTTCCACCACATCTATAGGACCACTTTCAGCACTGTCCAATAGTAAATGTGGATTCCACAAGCAAAACAAATGCTGAAAAGTGGATGCAAGTATATGTGACATATGTCTGTCATAAACCAGACGCATCTGCTGGTACTGTCATTCAGTGATCTGCAGTGAAATACGCTATTTTTGCATGCATATCTTTAAGTGTAAATATCCCCATTTTGTGACCAACTCTCTTTCAGCACCGATGTGGTTTTAGGGTGTCTGTATGGTAGATTTTGCTCTGCTTATTAGTAGAAACTCACATGATATGATTGTGCCTTTTAAAGTGACTGATCACGTGTGCCCAAGTTATACGTTATTCCTGATGGTCACTCAGATCGCCCCATCAACAGTATGTAACCAGCATAATAGATACTGTAGCTAAAATGCACACTGTACAATCATTAGGCATTTTGGTAAAATAACCCATGTACAAGCATGAGCTCACTGAATGTTTTAATAATCTTGCTACTTTGCCAATAAAGTACTCAGGTAAACAATAAAACTGGCTTTCATTAGATACAAAATACAAAGCTAGTTATCTCAAATGCTTTTTTTCCCCCCAAACACATGAATAATAGCATAAAAAAGGGTTGTTGTAAATGTTAATTTATTCTTTACAAAAACATTACCTTCTGTTCCCATAAACAAGTTTTACGTAAACATAATAATACACATTTAAATATATTTCTAGAACATAGGCCTACTAACAATTAGCCATTTCTGTTATCCTATTGAGTGAATAGATTTTAATTAAACAGAAGTGAAATAGCACAAACTAATTTCATGTCTATCTTTATGAATATATAACTAACATGTACAGTGTTTGTTTAATGATAACATTGAATTTATTTGCCCATCTTTCATTAGTGCATGTTCTTACAGAGATGTATACCTTCAGGTCTGTTCATTAAATGGTGAAAAGAGTGGAGAAGTGAGCCAGTGGAGAAGTTGCCCATAGCAACCAAACAGCTGCTATGAATAATTTTATAGAATGCACTTGATAAATGTTACTTAATGATAATATAACATTTGCAGAGAGATTTAGATTTGGGTGGGTTATATTGTTTCTGTGCAGGGTAAATACTGGCTGCTTAATTTTTACACTGCAATTTAGATTTCAGTTTGAATACAACTCTAAAGGTGTGTACACACGGTGCCGATGTGGGGTCCCGTGGGATCGGCATCGCAAGCAAAATAGACTGTGCAGACAAGTCCGTTTTGACTATCTTGTGTAAAAAATAGTCAAAATTAGAGATGAGCAGATTCGGATTTACTCGGTTCTCAAAACGGCATCTTTTTGGCTCACGGATGTCACGTGTTTGGTTAGCCAATCAGATGCCGTTTTGAAAACCGAGTAAATCCAAGTAAACCGAATCCGCTCATCTCTAGTCAAAATTGTCACTTAGCTAATATCGGTATCACAAGCACAGTCATCTTTGCTTGCAATACTGACCACAGTCCATGTCGCATAATGAGAATCGGGCATAGCCCAAATATCACCATGTGTATGGACCTTAACTCTCTCTGCACATGTAATATCTGCCCCACCTGCACTGCACATGGTTTTGCCCATTAAAGGAAGGTTTTGTTTTTGCGATCAACCTTGAATTAGGCCCAAAGTCACAACATTTTTTTACTTTTTTTACAATATACTTTTTCACTTTAAAACTCCATGCGTATTGTCCCTTTTCTCTGTATATGTATAATGATGCAATTCACCCCAACCCACCTAATGGCCACCTTCATCTCCCCTCCGAGAGGTGGTGGGGATTGCAGGTTAGGGGGCACTAGGTTGAAGCTTTGCCTAGGGTGCAGAGAGATTTTAATGATTTTCTAGATTGGTCCTCATATGCCAATGGTTACTAACGGCCCTTTTATTGTTGTGATTAGATGTACTGGGGCTCCACAATTCTCACTTTCTGCAGTGCCAAGGCTATTGCTTGTACAGTATGTAGCTTAATACTGTGTACTTGCTTTCCGACCAGATGTCTTTTCACAGCCATCTAACTCCGCTCAGACTTCTGATACTCTCATTACTTACAAAGAATATATATATATTATTCCCTATATAAACCACCACAATGTGTTTGCATGTTCTGTCAAAGGTTGGTCTAATCGAGTCAGAAATGAGTCAGTCTGTTGTATTAAGCAGTACTGAGGAGCAGGGTTTTTTATATATATATATTTTATATACTTAAATATTATTCAAAGACCCAAATGTAGTGTAGACACTGGAGGAAACGACAAGCAGATGTATTACTCTGCTACCTATAAATTCTTGGCATTTATACACATTCTAGGATTATAATAGCAGGGTATGATTCATGAGTCCACTGCTTGTTTCTTGGTTTGTAAAACAGAAGTATGTTACTTAATATTGCCAAGGAATTGAGTTCTGTGGTTAATGGAAACATTAGGTACCTCTAAACCTATATACAAGTTAATCCAGAAAGAAAATATATATTGATTTGAAATGAATATCTATCTATTTATCTATCTGTCTGTCTATCAAATACCCCTTTCTCACCGCACAAGTAACCTGCTACCGACTTGGCATATTGCCGTGTCGACGCGGGTCAGTGTGCGGTGTGAAAGCGATAAGTCAGAATTCCCGGGATGCCTGACCAGGTAATTCAACTCGGGTTGTAAGCAGTGTTATTCCCGGATTGAATACCGGGTTAGTGGCTGCATAAACGGATTCCCGGGTCGATGCGACACGGGACCCATTTACTAGATAGGGAGAGGCGGCGCATAGATGAGCTCATCTCCCAGCACAGTCTCCGGCTCCACCACCCACCACTATGGCAACCGACCCAGCAATATGAAAGCCAGCGAAAGGGGTAGGAGAGTCACCAATGCCGATCCCACCCGGGAAGGACCCGTTTCTAATTCCCGGGTGGGATCTGGCAATGGAGATGTGAAAGGGGTATATCTATCCCATACTTGCTGACTCTGGGGAGATCCCTGGAGAGGACATGCCAGGGTGGCAGGATTGGAGTGGGGCAATTGTTCAATTTAGTCATTGCCAACCTACCCCCTTGACGTTTTGCCACAAATCCCGCCGCTGTGTAGCTGGGACAGGGCCATGATGAAGTAACTCATAGCAAGTCAGTTCATCATTCCTCATTGCCTTGCCCACTTTTGACAGTATGTGCTGCAGCCCCTGGGCTGCGGTATATTTGACAACTTTTTGAGGACCTTGGAGACTCTCCTTCTAATTCGGCAGTCTCACGGAAATTCTGGGAGAGTGGCCTAGTATAATGCATGCATATAGACTGGGGAATAACCACTGGAGACGATGGAGGTTCCTGCCTCTGGATGCCTGCATTGCCTGCCTCCTCCATTGCTGTAGTGTCAACAATATCTCCCCACTTAGGGCTGTAACACTTGCTCCAGAGGGCACTACCATGTCTGCCCACAATATGGCACTGATAAAGCTGATTGTTTACCTTAGAACACAAGCTATTTATTAATATCGTGAAGCCGTAATGGCCGCTGTCCCTCGTGCACATGCTACGCACTTCGTACGCTATTTGCGTACAAAGACCTCGCATGTGGTACGCAAGTTACGTACACACGCTGCGCTGTGAGTACGGAATACACACAGCGAGCGTACACACAGATAATAACCTCTTAAACCTCACACAGAGTATGCTTATACTGTAGATCTTAGTGTTGAGATACTGCAGTGATATAATGCTATTTAACCTTGATCTGTAAGCTAGCTGTTTGAGCGATTGAGATGCTCAAATTACCCTCAGCAATGTAATAAACACACAATACCTTGCTAAGGTTCCAACACCTTTACTAACAATATTTAGCTAAGTAAAAGGGAAAAGAAAACAGTGAACAGTTCATACACTACAGGCTAACATTAATATCTAACAGAATAACTAAACAAAAATATACACAATAGCGAACGATCGCAAACACAAATACATCGACTAAGAATGAATGGCTAACATTAAAAACGGGTAACAAAGTGGCCACAGAGAAACATACCATACGGGGAACACTCGCAAGCGCAACCGGAATCCAGTCCTCCAATTATCAGAGATAAATGTTGAAGAGAGAGAGTACTGGCCGGTCTGGGGACAGTGACCCTTATATACACAACATACAGTGTACTACAAAGGGCCCTACAATCTTATTGTTCATTGGACACAGGAATGTCTCCTCGCATTATAACAAAAGGTCATAGGTTAGTTTGAACAGGTGGGCTGTGACTATATCAAACTGCTCAGGTGGGAGGGAATCTCAGAATTCCCGCCGCATGGATAATGAACTGCAAATATAGGAAATGTCCAGAAACTACTAATGGCCATAACTATACGCAGGAGCGATTAATCTTTACCCAACCAGCATCGGATTGTTCCTAATAAAATGTTCTTTAGTTAGGTACCAAACACCACTGCTCAAACCCTGTCTGACCCTTCATATCATGCAATGAGGAATTCCTCTGTCCAGCGACCAGTTACATTAAACAAACTTACACTCATTATTAAGGGGAACATTATCTATAAAACATACTATTTGGTTTTATTATTTAACTATTGAGTCGCCCGCTAGACGCACACAAACTCTACCGTAAATGCACATACCACGCGCTCGAGCGCATGGCCGAGGAGGCGCCATCACGCAGCTGCGAGTATCCGCACGCACGGGAGAGAATGTGCACGTGCAGCGGGCAAGCGCATGAGGTGAATATATGGCAACGTGTAGCATGATATTTTTCCGACTTTGACAGTCCACCCTTTGGCAGTCACCAATAACTGCCACTTCCTAAAACAGTTCAAAAAGAGAAAAATATATGTCATATGTAAATACATTTCTATGATTGGGTAAGGGAGAAGAGAGGAAGGTGGGAAAAAGGTATGACCTAGTGAGATAGTAGAAGCATGTGTGTATGAATCCATGTTTGAGGGGTCATGTATCATCGTGCCGTACGTGTTTTAAATCAAGCTTCGAGGTATTGCGAAGTATACATTTGAATTCCTTCTTATCCCGTATTACGGGTCTGTGGATGGGCTGTCAAACTTTACCAAGCTCTTTTCGGCTTTTGGTTGCAACAAATGGGGGAGCACATTTAGTTGATGATACATGAATGGGGGAATATGTGAGTGCTGATATCTGTATCTATATTCCCTATCGACTATGTGTGTTATTACCTGAAGGTTGTAGAAATGAAGATAAGAAGCAATTATGGTAAATGCAGTCATAAACTATGTGAGTTTAATATACATTTGCCGATTGAGGCCTTGTCTTGTGTCTTGTCTCGATGTACATGTTGACTGTAGTCTCCTGATGCTTTTGCTATAAATGACGGCAAAAGTTTTTCCATTGTCCAGAAAGTTAGTCACTAAAATATTTGGGCTATCGTAAAATTTAAAGTCACTAGGGAAAATGGGGCTTGTAGCATAGTTCATCAATGGTCTGTATAAAAGAGGTTGTCAAATTCTTCTTCCAAGCGGATGTCTTTGTACCTTGGAGGAAAACAAAGGAGAAACGGGTGAAAGAAACGGACCGTGGAATCACATTTTCATCACAACATTGTCTCTATCGTTGGGTCATAAATCAAATTAGTTGCTGTTATTACAGTGTCCTCGCTCCTTAAGCTCATCACCCTGGTATTGCTTTTACTCTTCGTTAAAACCCGAACGCATCTAAATATCAATCCAACCAATATGACGACCCCCAGAATACACAAAAGAAATTTCCCTACATCCATAATAATATCTTGGGCCCATTCTCCTAAACCCGAGAACCAATTTCGTGGGTTCAACCATGACACCCAACTGGTCAGCTCATTACCCACAGCAGCGAGTGTGAGATTGTGTTTCCTTCGATACTCCCATTTTAATTGTAAAATGTCATCCATCTTTTGGTCTATGACCTCGGCTGGGTCCTCCGTGCTGTTTGTAATGTACGTGCAGCATTTTATTCCATATTGAGTTGCAAGGGTAACACAATACCCACCTGTCACTGCTGTGAGGTAATTGAGAATCATCCTATGCTGAACCAGTTCTGTTTTGTAGGCTTGTAACTCTTTCCCAGTGTACCTGAATGTGTCGTCATACATTTCGGTGATATTGTCTAATAAATTTGCAAGCGCAGATATATATTTATAATTTATCACTCCTCTGGCGGTACGAGTGATATCTAACGCGAGTAGGAATTGAATCCCGGTGGATTCATGGATCAGATCAGAGGCTGAATGTTCTGTCCTCTCTATCAGGTGCCGTTTAACGACGTGCTCGTAATGAGTGTGAGTATAAGGAGCTTGGGCACTGCGGTGAATATCTTTCATTTTGTTATGGGATACAGTCATTACTTCAGGCAGTACTTTTCCAATATAGCACAATCCCTCTGAGTTTGGGGCAAGCCACTTATACGCCTTCCTCCCGCATATGAAATATGCATCATCGGGGAGAACAAATGGGACGGAGTATGACATTATCATGTTACAAATTTTCCATGTGAAATCTCCTAACCCTAACTCTCCCATCTGTTTAGTACACGTATCTGTTTGTACGATATGTGCACAGTATCCTGGTGATACTTCTCCAACTCGCATGGTCTTACTTCCTAGAGTGTACCTATACCGGAAAAATCTTCCATGGTCGGCTATCTGGCGTATAAGTTCTGTATCTGTGGGCATTCTGTCGGCTCTGTATGAAAAGGTCATGGTTTGATTACTCCATGACACTTCCCAATTTCCCGGCTTTCGGGGATTGGAAATGTTAAAGCACACTAAGGACCTATCCACATGATATTGGTGGAGCTTCAAACTAGGAGGACTAGAGATATTAAACCTCTTGTCAACCGGCCTCCCACCACTTAGCTCAAGTACCTCTCCTACAGTTAAAGGGAATGGTACTAGTCCTGATTTACTATGACCTTGAGGTACTTGAGAGCATACCCAACAGTCTGTCTGATTTAACACTTTACCCACTAAGGAGTGATAGTCACTCAATGGATGCCGGTCCATGTGGACATTAAAACTGGACTGACATTTCTTGATGCACCCATCCTCAACTATATTGTCACAGTGCCTACAGATGCAGTTCCCTTCAGCTAACAAACCTTCACAATTTCTTCTATTATCAATGCTACCAGATCGTTTTCTGATACTCGCCTTAACTCGGTGATTATGTTGTTCTTGGAAATCTACGCCTGCATCCTGGTCATCAGAACCCATTCCAGATCCTTTCTCGACCTCCATGGTACTCTCACCGAAACAGACTGCTCTGGTCAACATCATGGTCAACAGGAAAATCCGGATCACAGTCTCTTGGGGCAAGTCCATCTTAGAGGAGTAAAAGGAGAAAAATAAGAAGGGGGAAAGGAAATAGGAGGGAGGTGGGAACTGGAGAAAATAACAAATGGGAAAAAGAAATCTGGCTCGACAAGCTTCCGGTCTTATTATTCTCAGCGCTCAGGTGTCGTCTCAATCCTCCCTGAACAGACACTCTAGTGATACAACCTCTACCGTCTGTTCTTTATCACGGGACCTCTCTGGGTCAGTGACCTTTTTACAATGAGACGAATGGACCCAAGTCTCTCTCTCGGCAACCTTCAATGCTGTTGTGCTGGTCAATAAGACTTGATATGGTCCTTCCCATCTGTCAATAAGGCAACCTGAGCGTAGAAAATTCCGTATCATTACATAATCCCCAGGTTCAATGTCATGACAATTACTGTCTGGCAGATCAGGAGTCACCAACTTTAGATTATCATTCTGATTCCTCAATTGCTTACTCATCTTAACCAAGTACTTTACGGTTACTTCATTGTTACATTTCAAATCATCCTGGGGGTTAATCATAACATGGGGTTGTCGACCAAACAGAATTTCAAAAGGAGACAGGTTAAGAGGGGACCTGGGGGTGGTTCTGATGCTGTATAATACAATTGGCAAAGCTTCGGGCCATAACAGTCCTGTTTCAGTCATTACCTTGCTCAATTTATTTTTAATAGTGCTGTTAACTCTTTCCACCTTCGCACTCGCCTGGGGGCAGTACGGAGTGTGCAGCTTACTATTAATTCCCATCAACTTACACATTGTTTGAAAGACTTCACCTGTAAAATGGGTACCCCTATCACTCTCAATGATTCTAGGGATACCGTACCTACACACAAATTCCTGCACAATTTTCTTTGCAGTAAATACAGCGGTATTTGTGGCCGCGGGAAATGCTTTGACCCAATTTGAGAATACATCAATACAGACCAAAACATACTTTACATTTCTACAAGGTGGTAATTGTATGAAATCAATCTGTATTACCTGGAAAGGGCCATCTGTCGGAGGGATATGGGATGGCTCTGTCGGTATTGCCTTTCCGATATTCTTAGAAAGGGAATATTAGAATAATCCCTAGGTGGCGCAAATAGTAAAAAGTCCAAAGAAATTACCCGTGTGGGCTAAAGTCCGTTCCTTTTCATACAAGTGAGTTCATATATGAATCCGTCGTCCAAAGATGATGTATGAAAAAAAACACAATATAAACACAAATGTTCAGTACAGTCTCTGTGGGTATTAGAGGAACAAAATGTACACCCAGGTTCCTTCGACTATTCAGTACTTGGGATGTGCAGTTCTACTCGTAAGGTCCACCTCAGTGACTCGCATAAATGGACTGCTTACATGTGCATACTTCTAAAACAATTGTATAAATCACATCAAGGTTTCTTTCACCCATACAAATGCAGTATCCAAAATAATCAAGCACCCACGAGTAGGTCTCTGGGTATATAGGATGCTCACGTGTATGCTTACTTCAAGGTGCGGTGTACTTTCACATCAAAGGTTTCTTTCGATGTTTTCCGCTGTCTTTCTCCTCTATTCCTTCAATTTTAATTATTACCAGCAGCCTATCGTCTTCCCAGCAGCAGCAAAGGAGCTTTGCTGCTGCTGGGAAGACGATAGGCTGCTGGTAATAATTAAAATTGAAGGAATAGAGGAGAAAGACAGCGGAAAACATCGAAAGAAACCTTTGATGTGAAAGTACACCGCACCTTGAAGTAAGCATACACGTGAGCATCCTATATACCCAGAGACCTACTCGTGGGTGCTTGATTATTTTGGATACTGCATTTGTATGGGTGAAAGAAACCTTGATGTGATTTATACAATTGTTTTAGAAGTAAGCACATGTAAGCAGTCCATTTATGCGAGTCACTGAGGTGGACCTTACGAGTAGAACTGCACATCCCAAGTACTGAATAGTCGAAGGAACCTGGGTGTACATTTTGTTCCTCTAATACCCACAGAGACTGTACTGAACATTTGTGTTTATATTGTGTTTTTTTTCATACATCATCTTTGGACGACGGATTCATATATGAACTCACTTGTATGAAAAGGAACGGACTTTAGCCCACACGGGTAATTTCTTTGGACTTTTTACTATTTGCGCCACCTAGGGATTATTCTAATATTCCCTTTCTAGCATTATTTCAGTGTGTTAGGTGACACACTAGGATAGACCTTGGGTTGGCGGCATTTGTGCGCAGGGACATATCCTAACCCCTTTGTTTCCGATATTCTTCCTCAAGCAGGTGAGACATGTAATTGCTCTTTTACCCGCATGGGAAGAAAATCCTGGGGCGCACCAATAAGCTCTTACTAGCTTACACATTCCTTCTTTGCCTAGATGAGTCAGCCCATGTGCCGCTTCCGCTAGACTTGGAAGGTATGCTCTGGGTGCCACTGGTTTACCATGTCCATCTGTCCAGAGTCCTGAGGACTCCTGGCCATATCCTTTTGACCTCCAAACTTCCTTTTTCCTTTGGGGAACACAAATTTTGCATTTCACACAATTTCTGTGTGTTTACAGTATTAAATACCATCAGTTGTGTACTGTCTGTTTGTATGGGGTTACCGGCTGCTGATTTAGCAGCTTCGTCTGCTCGGCTGTTACCAAGTGATACCGGGTCTTGGCTATATGTGTGAGCTTTACACTTGATAACAGCCACTCTGTCGGGTTCCTGTATCGCTGTTAGAAGTCTTTTGATGTGGGCTGCATGCGCTACGGGTGTGCCAGCTGCCGTCATGAAATTTCTGAGGCGCCATAGGGCTCCGAAATCATGGACTACTCCGAAGGCGTACCTAGAATCTGTGTAAATGTTGGCTGATTTGCCCTTAGCCAATTCACATGCTCTGGTTAGGGCAACCAGTTCAGCAACTTGTGCTGAGTGTGGTGGGCCTAGCGTTTCTGCTTCTATGGTACCTTGGTCATCTACGACTGCGTATCCAGTACACAAGTCTCCCGAGTCCGTCTGTCTGTGACAACTGCCGTCAGTGTAGAAAGTAAAATCTACATCTTCCAGTGGGTTGTCACTGATGTCAGGCCTTGCAGTGAAATTTTGGGTCAAATATTCCATACAATCATGCGTGTCATCCCCTGTATTAAATCCTCCTTCACCATCACTCTCATCCTCCACCCTTTGTGCCTGTCCAGGCACACCTGGGAGATACGTTGCAGGATTTAATGCGCTGCATCTCCTTATGGTGATGTTTATGGGGGCCATCAATGCCAATTCCCATCTTGTAAACCGCGCTGATGAGACGTGTCTGGTTTGGGCCGAATTCAGTAAGGCTGACACTGCATGTGGTGTATGAATTGTGAGGTTTTGTCCTAGCACTACATCTTCACTCTTTGTGACTAGCAATGCTATTGCTGCAACACTTCGCAAGCATGTGGGGAGGGATCGCGCTACCGTATCTAGCTGGGCGCTGTAGTAGGCTACCGGCCTGCTGGCATCACCATGCTTTTGGGTTAAGACACCTGCTGCGCACCCAGCACTCTCTGTTCCATACAGCTCAAAGGGTTTCCCATAGGCATACCTAATGCCGGTGCCTGCGTTAGGCACTGTTTAAGTCTCTCAAATGCCATCTCAGATTCGTCTGTGTGCGAAATCCGATCAGGTTTGTTTGAGGAGACCATCTCCTGCAAAGGTAGGGCTAGTATGGAAAAACCTGGGATCCAGTTACGGCAATACCCACACATTCCTAAAAACGTTCTAATCTGTTGCTGGGTTTGTGGCAGGGTCATGTCACGAATTTCTTGAATTCTATCAGCGGTAAGGTGTCTCAGTCCTTGTGTTAGACAGTGTCCCAAATACTTCACACTGGTCTGGCATAATTGTAACTTGTCCTTGGAAACCTTGTGTCTTGTGTCTGAAAGATGAAACAGGAGTTGTTTCATATCTCTCAGGGACGCTTCCAGTGAATCTGAACACAGCAGTAAATCATCCACATATTGTATCAATATTGATCCACTCTCTGGTTGGAAAGACTGTAAACAATCATGCAGGGCCTGTGAGAAAATACTTGGACTGTCTATGAAACCTTGTGGTAATCGAGTCCAAGTGTACTGGACTCCTCTGTATGTGAATGCGAATAAGTATTGACTGTCAGGGTGCAGAGGTACCGAGAAGAAGGCGGAGCAGATGTCAATCACAGTGAAAAATTTGGCAGTGGGAGGGATTTGCACAAGGATGACAGCTGGATTTGGCACTACGGGGAATTGACTCTTAACTATTTTGTTGATCCCTCTTAGATCCTGCACTAATCTGTAACCCCTTCCCCCACTCTTTTTAACAGGGAAGATGGGACTATTGGCAGTGCTGGACGTCCTTACCAGAATGCCCTGTTGTAGCAAGCGCTCTATTACAGGGTAAACTCCTAACTCCACCTCTGGCTTCAGAGGGTATTGTGGGATTTTTGGAGCTATCCTACCATCTTTTACTTCCACAACTACTGGGGCTACGTTTGCCATCAATCCAGTGTCTTGTCCATCCTTGGTCCAAAGTGATTCCGGTATCTGGGAAATCATATTTCCTCTACCTTGGACGGACACCTATTTACAACAACAGTGTGTGACATTAATCTTGTTGGGGAGTCTAGCATATCCTGCGCTTCCTGAGCGTGGTTTTCGGGTATGTCCAAGAACGCACCTTCAGGAGTGCAGTATATGACGCATCCCATTTTGCACAGTAAATCTCTCCCTAGGAGATTAGTCGGAGCCGATGCAGCCAGCAGAAAAGAATGCTTGGTATGCAAAGGCCCTATCGTAATCTCTGCTGGTTTGCTTAAAGGGTATTGTCGCACTACTCCTGTTACTCCCATGGCTGGAATTGTTTTACCAGTGGTTCTCATGCCCACGGTCGAATTTATCACTGACTTGGCCGCCCCCGTATCTACAAGGAAATTTAGAGATTTACCAGCTACATCAATTGTGACCTCAGGTTCATTTCCAAGGCTCGCAATTAATTTCACTGGCTGCAGACTACAGGTGTGGCCCCACCCCTATGGTGCGTGGTGAACTCCCTGCATTGTGCTGGCAGCTATTACCTGTGAAGGAGGTAAATGGGAATTATCAGAGACTTGCCAGTCTCTTCTTGGGGGATACCTTCTTGTTTCCCCTGCGTGTGGCTCATAACTCCGTCTCTGCGGTCCTTGATCCCAATCTCGTATGTCATGTCGTTGTCTAGGGTTTTTATATGCATTGTGTGGATTACTGGTGCAGTTACGTGCAAAATGACCTTCCCTATTACAATTGTAACATTTTACCATATGCGGCTTACCACCAGGGGTCTGAGATTTAGACTGAGGCGGCCTTGTTGTAAGGGCTTGGATACTTATAGCCATCAGTCTATCACTCTGTGACTCCCTGCGTCTTGTGATGTTCCTGTCGTGCCCAACAGCAGTCTCTCTTAAGGCGGCCACCGACATACCTCTCCAGTTAGGTTGAGTGGTTTGCACCCTATTCCTTAATACCTCCTTTAAACCGTCCATCAAGACGGACACCGCTACCTCTCTATGGTGTACATTTGCCTCAATTTCCACGATCCCAGTATATTTAGCCATTTCCTCCAGTGCCCGGTGGAAATAGTCAGAGGCAGTTTCTCCTTCCGTTTGTTTGATGGAGAAAATTTTGTTCCATTTTACCACAGCTGGGAAGTATATTCCTAGCTGCAGATTGATTTTGGTTACATTATCTTGATTATATTCATCTGTAAGGGGTACTTCTTCATCTAATTTACAGTCAGCTATAAATTTCACAAGGTCAATACTAGAGGGCAGACATGCCCTCAGTAGTGTCCTCCAATCTTTGTTGTTGGGTTCAGTGGAGTTACCCAGGTCCTTAATGAACCTTTGACATGCGGCTAAATCTTTTCTGGGATCAGGAAATTCAGACAAAATTGTTCTTAATTCTGCTCGGGACCAGGGACAATGCATTGCAATATTCCAGATGGGTGTGACCCCATTTGTGTCGGTCTTCCCATTGGGGACCGCTATCACTCTAACAGGATT
Organism: Pseudophryne corroboree; assembly: GCF_028390025.1. Classification (NCBI taxonomy): domain Eukaryota; kingdom Metazoa; phylum Chordata; class Amphibia; order Anura; family Myobatrachidae; genus Pseudophryne; species Pseudophryne corroboree. The sequence continues at coordinate 784,696,290 of NC_086445.1, forward strand.
AATATTAATTACTTCACTCTGGGTTGATTCTACAGTGGGTGGTGCAACAGTTTCAGCATATTGTACAGTGCCGTACTTACCTCTAGATACAACCTCACCTGTCCCTGAACTATGTGCCTTTGATACCACTCTTACTGGTTGGGCGATGCCCACTGAAGTATCGTTTATGGTGGCCGCTAGAGAGAGAGCTGAAATCGTAGTGGGCTCATCTTCCTGGTCGTATTCCTGGGGGAAGTTTAAAATGGGATACAACTTGCATGGGTTAGCGTTAGTATCAACATTTGCATTAACTTTCATTTTATTATTATCATTACTACATTGGTTAAGTGCACCCTTATCGTACACCCGCATGTCATTCTCTGCAGCCATGGCGGGCCGCGTCCGACAATGCGGCTCAGTCAAATGACGTCATCACTCACAGCCTGCCCACAGCACGTCACGGAGGATCCGAAACTGTGTAGTGATTAAAGAAAGAAAACACATGTAAACAAACACCAAGATTAATATACCAAAAATAAGTGACAAACCATATAAAATGTTAAAATCCACTGTAGCATATGTGTCCCTGCAATTTGCGCCGTATCAAAAAACTGCTTACCTCCAGGGAAAAAAGTCCCAAAAGGTTATAACATTTAATCAATGCAGCGGGCTAGCTAAATACCTAAAAAGAAAAGGTTATACCTGGAGCCTCAACATAGATACATCATAACTAATTATATTATAACGAGTTTTATGGTAAGAACCTCTTTCTGCGAGGTACACTGGGCTCCACCAGTCTGGACAATTGGGGGGTGTAGAGTAGGATCTTGATCCGAAGCACCAACAGGCTCAAAGCTTTGACTGTTCCCAGAATGCACAACGCCGCCTCCTCTATAACCCCGCCTCCCAGCACAGGAGCTCAGTTTAGCTAACCAGCCCAATGCAGTAGCAGGAAAAGAGACGACAACGGTTAGTAGCCACATACACCACACTCTCACGACAAGAGAAGTGTCAGCGGCTAATGCCATATCAACCCAAAGAAGCTAAGTGCGTCAGGGTGGGCGCCTTGTGGAGCCCAGTGTACCTCGCAGAAAGAGTTTTAACAAGGGTAAGTTCTTACCATAAACTTGTTTTCTGCTGCGGGGTACACTGGGCTCCACAAGTCTGGACAATGTGGATGTCCTAAAGCAGTTCCTTATGGGAGGGGACGCACTGTAGCGGGCACAAGAACCTGGCGTCCAAAGGAAGCATTCTGGGAAGCGGCAGTATTGAAGGCATAGAACCTTATGAACGTGTCCCCGGAGGACCACGTAGCCGCCTTGCACAATTGGTCAAGGGTCGCACCACGTTGGGCCGCCCAAGAAGGTCCAACAGACCGAGTAGAATGGGCCGTAATGTGAACAGGAGCTGACAGACCAGCCTGCACATAAGCATGCGCAATCACCATTCTAATCCACCTGGCCAGGGTCTGCTTATGAGCAGGCCAGCCACGTTTGTGAAATCCAAACAAAACAAAGAGAGAATCAGACTTTCGAATAGAAGCAGTTCTCTTCACATAGATACGGAGAGCCCGTACCACATCCAAAGACCGCTCTTTGGGAGACAAATCAGGAGAAACAAAAGCTGGAACCACAATCTCCTGATTAAGGTGGAACGAAGAAACCACCTTAGGTAAATATCCGGGACGAGTCCTAGGAACCGCCCGGTCACGGTGAAAAATCAGATATGGGGAACTACAAGACAAGGCACCCAAATCCGACACTCTTCTAGCAGAGGCAATAGCCAGCAAGAAAACCACCTTAAGGGAAAGCCACTTAAGGTCAGCTTGCACCAAGAGGTTCAAATGGAGGCTCCTGCAACACCTCCAAAACCACCGACAAGTCCCAAGGAGCCACAGGCGGGACATAGGGAGGTTGGATACGCAACACACCCTGAGTGAAAGTATGAACATCAGGTAAAGTCGCAATTTTTCTCTGAAACCACACCGACAAGGCAGAAATATGAACCTTGAGGGAGACCAGACGCAGGCCTAAATCTAGGCCCTGTTGTAGAAAAGCCAAAAGTTTGGCTGTACTAAACTTGGAAGCGTCATAATGGTTAGATGCGCACCAAACAAAGTAGGAATGCCAGACCCAATGGTAAATCCGAGCAGAGGCCGGTTTCCGGGCCCGCAACATAGTTTTAATGACCTCTTCAGAAAAACCCTTAGCTCTTAAGACGGAAGCTTCAAGAGCCACGCCGTCAAAGACAGCCGGGCTAGGTCCTGGTAGACACAGGGGCCCTGAACGAGGAGGTCTGGGCGTTGTGGTAGTAGAAGTGGACGCTCTGATGATAGGCCTTGCAGGTCTGAGAACCAGTGCCGTCTGGGCCATGCCGGAGCTATGAGAAGCAGATTTCCTTTTTCTTGCTTGAACTTCCGAATTACCCTGGGCAGGAGTGACACCGGAGGGAACACATACAGCAGCCGAAACCTCCACGGCACTGCCAGCGCATCCACGAATGCTGCTTGAGGATCCCTTGTCCTTGCTCCGAAGACCAGAACCTTGTGATTGTGTCGAGACGCCATCAGATCCACATCTGGAAGACCCCACCTTTCCACGAGGAGTTGAAACACTTCTGGATGGAGGCCCCACTCGCCGGCATGCACATCCTGACGACTGAGAAAGTCCACTTCCCAATTCAGGACTCCCGGAATGAATATTGCCGGTAGATGGCGTTCTGCCCAACGTAGAATCCGTGAGGCTTCCTTCATTGCCAAACGGCTTCGAGTGCCGCCTTGATGATTTATGTAAGCCACTGTGGTGGCGTTGTCCGATTGTACTTGAACAGGACGGTTCTGAATCAAATGCTGGGCTAGGTTCAATGCATTGAAGACCGCCCGCAATTCCAGAATGTTGATCGAGAGGAGAGATTCCTCCTTGGTCCACCGACCCTACAAGGAGTGCTGCTCCAGCACCGCGCCCCAACCTCTTAGACTGGCATCTGTTGTCAACAGGACCCAGTTGGATATCCAGAAGGGACGGCCTCTGCACAATTGTCAGTCCAGAAGCCACCAGAGCAGCGACAGACGGACCTCCGGAGTCAAAGAGATCATGTGAGTCCTGGTCTGGTGAGGCAGGCCATCCCACTTGGCTAGAATCAGCTTCTGGAGGGGGCGAGAATGGAATTGAGCATACTCCACCATGTCGAATGCTGACACCATGAGGCCCAGCACCTGCATTGCCGAATGTATCGACACTTGCGGACGAGAAAGGAAGCAACGAATCCTGTCCTGATGTTTCAGGACTTTCTCCTGAGACAAGAACAACCTCTGGTTGTGAGTGTCCATCAGCGCTCCCAGATGCTCTGAGCAGGGACCAGGGAGGATTTCTTCCAGTTGATGAGCCACCCGTGGGCTTGTGGAAACCGGACCGTCATATCCAGATGACGCAGGAGAAGATCTGGGGAATTTGCCAGGATTAACAAGTCATCCAGATACGGCAGTATCCTGACCCCTTGACGGCGGAGTACCACCGTCATCACCGCCATAACTTTGGTGAAGACTCGCGGAGCCATTGTTAAACCAAAAGGTAACACCCGAAACTGGTAATGGAGGTTGCCAATAGCGAACCTAAGGTATTGTTGATGTGACACTGCTATAGGAATATGCAGGTAAGCATCCTGTATGACCAGGGAGACCATGTAGTCCCCAGGTTCCAAGGCCAGAACTATAGAGCGAAGGGTTTCCATACGGAACTTGGAAACCTTCACAGATTTGTTCAGTGCCTTGAGGTTGAGAATGGGCCGGGAGGACCCGTTCAGTTTCGGGACTAGAAACAGCGGAGAATAGTACCCCCGGCCCCTCTGAGCAAGAGGCACCTGTACTACGACTCCTGTTTCCAGGAGGGTCTGTACCACCGAATGCAGAGTGTTTGCCTTTGTCTGGTCCGACAGGACGTCTGTCTGGCAAAATCGATGAGGGGGTCGGTTTTTGAAGGCTATGGCGTAACCTCGAGTGACGAATTCCCGTACCCAGGCATCTGAAGTGGTCTTCAACCATTCCTGGGTATACCCTAGAAGCCGGGCCCCCACCCTGGGATCCCCCAGGGGGAGGCCCGCCCCGTCATGCGGCAGGCTTATCGGTCTTGGCTGCTGGCTGACGGGCGGCCCAGGCTCTTTTGGGCTTCGGCTTACCAGGTTTGGAAGTGCGGGCCTGCTTATGGCACGCCTGACCTTTTGCTTTACCTGAAGGGCGAAAGGACGTGCCTTTGGCCTTCGACACAGAAGGAGCTGTATTAGGCAGACAGGCAGTTTTGGCAGCAGCCAAGTCAGCCACTATCTTATTTAAGTCCTCCCCAAACAGAATATCCCCCTTGAAAGGGAGTACCTCCAGGGTTTTTCTAGAGTCCAGATCCACAGACCAGGATCTCAGCCACAATATCCTTCGAGCCAGGACTGACGTAGTAGAGGCCTTGGCTGCTGAGATACCGGCATAAGAAGCCGCCTCTTTAATATAGCGAGAAGCTGTGACAATATATGACAAGCATTGTCTAGCATGGTCAGAGGAGATTTCAGCCTCTAACTCCAAGGCCCATGCTTCAATAGCCTCTGCCGCCCATGTAGCTGCAATAGTGGGCCTTTGTGCAGCACCCGTGAGGGTGTAAATCGCTTTTAGACAACCCTCGACACTTTTATCCGTAGGCTCTTTTAGAGACGTGACGTTAGTGACAGGTAGAGCTGAGGAAACCACCATCCTAGCCACATGTGAGTCTACTGGAGGAGGCGTTTCCCAATTCTTAGACAGCTCTGGCGCGAGGGGATAGCGAGCCAGCATCTTCTTTTGAGGCACAAACTTCGTACCCGGGCTTTTCCAGGGTTCCTGACTTATATCCGCTAGGTGGTCAGAGTGAGGTAAAACTTGTTTAATCACCTTCTGACGCTTGAACCTATCTGGTTTCTTAGGAGGAACGGATGGCTCGGGATCATCCGTAATCTGCAGAATTAATTTAATAGCCTCCAAAAGATCAGGAACATCCACATGTGAACTACCCTCCCCATCAGCCGTATCTGAGTCAGAACCTGTGGGGTCAGTGTATGTGCTGTCTTCATCAGACGAGGTGTCAGTGACAGCAGTGGATTGTGAGGAGACAAGCGCTCGTTTAGAGGACCTCTTGGACTTAGGCGAGCGTTGGTCAGACTTTTTAGTAGTCAGAGACTGGTTCAACTTCTTTAATTGAGCAGATAAATCGTCTGCCCACGACGGGTTAGCTGCATGGACCACATACGGTTGTAACGGCATTGGGGGTCCCATAGGGGGTGTTAGTTTATGAACTAGCGTATGCAGAAGCGTGGAAAAAGCGGCCCACGGAGGGTCAGTATGTGCCTCCGTTGCCACAGTCCCACTGGGGGGCAAGGAGCCCCCAGAGCCAGAGCCCACAGCTGCTATATTCTCCCCATATGTGCCTGTGGCTTCAGCAACACCAGCAGTGTGTTCCGCCCCAGAACCGTTACCCTCAGAAGCAGACATGATATAACTTGCAGTATGAGGTAACATAGTACACTTATTAGCAGCACTATATCCCTAAACCCAAACCCCTGCGCAGTGTAGTCAGCACCAGCAGAGATAAAGGAGAGATATGGTGACTAAATCACAGAGAAAAATACGTGATACAGTATATCTTTGTGAAAATCCTATATTAAATAACACCTGACGCACCAAGCCCCCTCAGGTTATAGAATATAGGGATAGCAAGTTGAGTGAAAGACACGAGATGGAAACCACTCAGCTATCAATGCACACACAAATAGTCACAGTTTGTACAATGCAGAGGTTATTACAGACAATAATACTGCACTGGACTAGCTTACACAGCTATATTGTCAATAGATATAACACTACACAGTAAGAAACTGGATGTATATCACAGGGTAATTGTATTATAAACCCCTGACTAAATGCACTCTTTCTTACTAACACTGACTAAAAAGGCAGGTAGAATACTTAAGTGTCATGTAAAGTCACAGCGCTGACAACCAGGCGGCTTTACATAGGAGGATTTGCCCAAGCAGTCCCAGGAACAGTGAGCTGAGGAGTAATGGCGCCGCAGACACTGACAGGGAGTGAGGAAAGACAGAGATGCAGCTCCAGGGTGGGAACACTTGCTGGAAATGGCGCCCTGGGGCTGGGGGAAGGGCTTCAGGTCTAAGCCTTATCCCCCTTGCTGGCAAAACCACCAGGTACTGTGGGCGATTTTAAAATCGGTTTTAAGAGAAAACCTGACCTGCGCCCATTCCCTGGTGATCTAGTGGGATCGCCTGTATCCACAGTGTCCACCGCCAGCGCGCGCGGCCCGCCTCCCACTGACCGCGATAAAGACCCGGTCCCGCGAGCCGGACCCACTTACCACCTCCCGAAGCGCGGCCACGCGATCCTGGAGAGCCCCAGCCATGTGTGCCTAATGTGAAGTAAACCGGAGCCTCCGCTGTAGGTACCCGGCAACCAGGGCTCGGGAGTGTACAGCGCCGCTGGGGAGAGCTGGAGCTGCAGCAGAGAATGTCAGAAGACATTTACCACCGCTGCTGCCCTTGAAGTCTTCACTTTTTACCTCATAAAAAGCTTTTCTTAGGGCTGCCTGGAGCAGCCCCTCTGTTCAGTGCCTGCTTACTGCAGCACCAACTGACAAACTGAGCTCCTGTGCTGGGAGGCGGGGTTATAGAGGAGGCGGCGCTGTGCAGTCAAAGTTTTGAGCATGTTGGTGCCTCGGATCAAGATCCTACTCTACACCCCCCCCCCCCCCCCATTGTCCTACCCCGCAGCAGAAAATGTATTTATAATATAAATGTTTATCACCGGTGATCTATTAAATTATACATTGCTGGTCAAATCCATCCACAGTGTTACAATGTATCCACTGTTGGTCAGATTCGACTACCATGTATCACTAGTTGCAATGTCTGATGTTACCCATAAAAATATAGAGAGGAAACAAGACTCAACAGAATAGATAGAAGAAAAACACACTGGTCTATAAAAAACATGATAGGCTAGTATGTTCATTAAGCCCTCTAGGAGAGAGGGTGTCCAAGCGAAAAATCCATCTTGATTCAGCTTTTAGGAGCAAAAGCCCCCGATTACCTCCCCGAGCTAGAGGAGGAATGTGGTCAATAATTTGATGTTTCAAAACTGCTATTGAATGTCGTGCAGTTAAAAAGTGTCGTGCGACTGGTTGGTCACTATGACCCGTGGTTAACACTGACCTAATCGCAGTACGACGTCCCGCCATCCTTTCTTTGAAGGTACATTCGGTCTTACCCACGTAGTGGAGACCGCAGGGGCAACTCAATAGATACACCACAAATTTCGTAGAACACGTCACACGGTGTTTGATCTTAAACTGTTTGCCACTATATGGGTGATAAAACGTGTCACCAGACAGCAAATGACTACATGTGGTACACCCAAGGCAGCGGTAGCAACCAGGTTTCGTGATATTAAGAAATTCACCCGTGGTAGTACTTCTCAAGGAAGGAAAGTGTACATTAGTTTTGACTAAATGGTCACGAAGATTCTTACCCCGCTTATAAGCTGGCATAAGGCGGGTATTAGATAGAGAAGATAAATGTTTATCAGCTTGTACAATGGGCCAAAATTTCTTGCTGATATGATTAATATCTTTACTTTGAGTGTTAAATTTATTGACCCAAATAAGTCTATCATCAACTGTCTTATTTTTTGACGGACAGAGTGTGTTTTGAGTACTTTTAGATTAGTAGCCTCAAGCCCAGTGGGTGAAAACCAATATATATATTGTAAACCTCCTAATGATAATGTGTGGACCCTTATTCAAAAAGTAAAGCATTCAATACCTTTAATACCAAGAAATAATGACACGGAGACTTGAATTTGCCAGAAAATTGTTAGCTATTTATTGTACCCTAACCAGTAGAAAAAACCTGTAAAGTAAAATTTTAGTTAACATGCCGATTCAGCCGGCATATGGTGGCAGAAAAAAGAACGGCTATACTCCACTGACGATAACCTCAAAAAACATTAAAACCCAAACGATCCTAATTTACCACAAACCATACATAGGTAATAGGTGCCCGACTCAGACCTCCACTCTGACTGCCCACCCTGATGGGTGATGATGCTGCCCCCTGATGGGTGATCTAGCGGCCTTAAAAGTCAATGGAGGTGAGTGGACCTAAACCACACCAATACTGTAAACAACTGTAACTAACAAGTCAAACTACAACCTGCCGTTCTTTTCCGCCAACAAATAGCCAACGATAAACCACACTAACAATTTAGCCAAGGCACTCCGTGCGAAAACCTCTACCAAATGGGGTGGGAGGGCGGGAAGGCAAACCAGCAGCAAGAGAGACTTAGCTAGCCTATACATCCCTATATATACTGATCCCTCCCTTCTCTACCATTGGCTGTACTTTTCATAACAGTTAGGTCCACCCCTCACAGGAGGTTTAACTCTCTCCATTCCTATGCCTGTCATTTCGCTCTCCTTACAGCATACTGTATTTGTGTATATTGAATCATGGGTTTATATATGCACCAATGAATTGCAGACTAATTCTTTTGAGCTTTTAGATGTCTGTGTTTTGTATACAGTTTTTCCAATCCTGACAACTGACTTTTAAAGTACACTGGTGAGATCCAGTAATGAGATCTCAAGTGGTTTCTTTAAGCCCTGGAGACTGCAGAGTTTAAAGGTAAAAAGTTATTTCTGTAAGGAGTTCTTCAAGTGCACTGACCTTGCAAAAGCTTGGCTTATGGATAGATGCATTTTTACTGGATTTTTATCACTGCTTTTGACTTCACATTTAGTTGTTTCTATAAATGTACAGTGTAAGAAATGGATAAAATATATTCTCCAATGATACTGTAAGATCATTTTGTGCAGATTGAAATCTGTTATTAAACTGGGGTTGTAATAGAATAGGATGGCACTCCAGATTTGAGTCGTTGGTGTCAGTCAATGCTTCAGGGAGTCTAACCCTTTTATCAAGACTTGAAGAATCAATGCAAAATCTAAACATTTATATCCATACTCACCACCAAGTGCACCACGAATGAACCCACGCCACAATTCCCGACTGAGGTCCGGTGTCGTCACAGACTGTGCACCCACACCCCGGACGGCTCTGGGGGCGTGGTTGTGGATGTGTGATTCCATCACCATGGACCACTGGTGATGGAATCACTTTCATGCAGGAGCATGTTGCTAATGGGGACATAACAATATGCCCCACCCCCTCGTGGCATAATGCCAAGATTCAATGGGCAGAGATACTCATTATGTACTCAGATTCAAGTGTTTTCCATGATAGATCATTATGTTTGCTGTTTCTTTAAGAATTAATTATATAAACGTTACTGCTTACAGAGAGGTAAAGGAGCACTACAGATTTCACTCTTTGATCAATAAATGCTACTTCATCATTTTAATTCAGTTGTGCTCATTTGGAGCGTACTATTGATTTCCTATCAATAGTTGAATTTAATAATAACACCTTCTATCTCACCCAGTTATTTGACAGAATATTCCTCTAAAGAGCGTGAAGTGTATCAACTACATTCTGCATAGTCAGACCATAATATTGCATAATACTGGTCTTGTTCACTTAAAGTCTCATTCTGTTTTGTCAGACTGAAAACAAACTAAACATGCTTGTCAGAGAGGATTGCAAATGCACACACATTGGCCCTCATTCCGAGTTGTTCGCTCGCAAGCTGCTTTTAGCAGCTTTGCACACGCTAAGCCGCTGCCTACTGGGAGTGAATCTTAGCTTATCAAAATTGCGAACGAAAGATTCGCAATATTGCGAAAAGACTTCTCTGTGCAGTTTCTGAGTAGCTCGAGACTTACTCTTCCAGTGCGATCAGTTCAGTGCTTGTCGTTCCTGGTTTGACGTCACAAACACACCCAGCGTTCGCCCAGACACTCCTCCGTTTCTCCAGCCACTCCCGCGTTTTTCCAAGAAACGGTAGCGTTTTTTCACACACTCCCATAAAACGGCCAGTTTCCGCCCAGAAACACCCACTTCCTGTCAATCACATTACGATCACCAGAACGAAGAAAAAACCTCGTAATGCCGTGAGTAAAATTCCTAACTGCATAGCAAATTTACTTGGCGCAGTCGCACTGCGGACATTGCGCATGCGCATTAGCGACTAATCGCTCCGTTGCGAGAAAAAAATAACGAGCGAACAACTCTGAATGACCCCCATAGGGGGTAATTCTGAGTTGATCGCAGCAGCAAATTTGTTAGCAGTTGGGCAAAACCATGTGCACTGGGGGGACAGATATAACATGTGCAGAGAGAGTTAGATTTGGGTATTCAAACTGAAATCTAAATTGCAGTGTAAAAATAAAGCAGCCAGTATTTACCCTGCACAGAAATGAAATAACCCACCCAAATCTAACTCTCTCTGCAAATGTTATGGGGTATATGCAATTGCGGTTGAATTGCCACAAATGTCGAAAAACGGGGCATTTTCGACAAAGAAAAACCTGTCGAATTGGATTCGACAATGCAATACAGTACTTTTCGACAAAAAAAACTGCCGTTTCAGATTCAACTTTTTGCAATTCCACATTTGTCAAATTCGACATGTCTGCAATGGTAAAAATGCGGCTTTTCGACAAAAGTATATTCAATTGAAGAATGTCGATTCGACAACAGTGCTTTTCGACAGTCATTTCGTCAATTTCATTCCGCCTCATTTTTCTGTCGTGATCTAATAAAAAAATTTAAAAACATGTTTTTTTTGGGTGTTTCTTTTTATTGCTAATAGCATATCTATTTATATTAGAAGGGATTATCTACTTGGTTTGTCTATTTATGAGCCACAAGTATTATTTAATAGATTTTATATATTTTTTTTTTTACTGACTAAAATAATATGGAGAGATCAATGCATGTTTTTCAGTGGGAATGGGTTAAAATTTCAGAAAAAAATGCGTGAGGTCCCCCCTCCTAAGCATAACCAGCCTCTGGCTCTTTGAGCTGGTCCTGGTTGTAAAAATACGGGGGGGGGAAATGACAGGGGATCCCCCGTATTTTAACAACCAGCACCGGGCTCTGCGCCTGGTCCTGGTGCCAAAAATATGGGGGACAGAACACGTAGGGGTCCCTCGTATTTTTCACACCAGCACCGGGCTCCACTAGTCAGAGAGATAATGCCACAGCCGGGGGACACTTCTATATAGGTCCCTGCGGCCCTGGCATTAAATCACTAACTAGTCACCCCTGGCCGGGGTACCCTGGAGGAGTAGGAACCCCTTAAATCAAGGGGTCCCCCCCTCCAGCCACCCAAGGGCCAGGGGTGAAATCCGAGGCTGTCCCCCCCCCCCCCCCCCCCCCCATCCAAGGGCTGCGGATGGGGGGCTGATAGCCTTGTGTCAAAAAAAAAAGAATATTGTCTTTTGTAGCAGAGCTACAAGTCCCAGCAAGCCTCCCCTGCAAGCTGGTACTTGGAGTACCAGCTTGCGGGGGAGCTTGCATGGTAGCTATTTAGTAGCAATCCCTGACTATCAATCACTTTGGCAACCTGTGGTCAGTAGTGCTACTTTAGTGCTACATGGAGCGCGCACTCATCCTGCAGTGTATGGAGGAGCATGCGGGCAGCTTTCCAATGTCCACTGCTGGGGGATGCGGCTAGCATAAGATGGCAGTGAGGCCTGCTCTGCTTATGTATAAAGGATGCACCTTTATAGCTGTGGGGGAAACAAAATGCAATATCTGATAGGAGTTGGAGGGGAGTGTCTGGTCAGGGGCTGAAGCATTACAGAGTGATGAGAGAAAGCACTGTGAAACTGCCCCTCTCTGTTCCATCCATGAAGCCCAGGCCCACATAATCAGTACCGGCTCCCCCTTCCCCTCTCGGCTCCCCTGTGTATCTCTCTGAAACCCCTGATTAAGGCATCATTCTGTTCTCCAACCTAGTTCTATCCATCCACCCAACACTGCCTTCCCTTCTCATCTGCTTCACCTGTTACCAAACAATACATCAACGATTTCTGGGCCTCAGGTTCAGTCTTTTTCCCAACATACTATATCACGGGATTTAGAAATCCTGCCCAAATCACTATTTAGAAACTTCCAGTCTTTGCTATTTTAAATGTTGTTTATAGAGCCTCTTGTTTCTCTGCAATAAAGGGCTAGGTCACTGGATTTGCTACAAAATAAATGAAAATGGAATTTGTCAAGGATAAAGGCCAACATGTCATGAGTTTCCATTTGCTAAGCGCAGCAGTATAACTCATTGAATTTTTTTTCCGCTAAGCCTAGTCGATAGTTCTCTTGGTGAGAGACTCATTTAAGTTCTCCAAACATATATTTTTTGTATTATTGTCTCTTGACAAGATCACTAGAATGTAGCTAAATGATGTTTACCTCTTCACCGGTCAATTTGTAATTAACAATAAAAGTCACAGTATGATGTCATCATTATTTCATTTATTAAATATTTTAGCAGCTCTGCAGATACAAATCTGTTTAGAGACTGATGTAAGACCTGTTTATAAATGTTAAATGTCACAGCAAAGTACATTCATCCTGAGATTCTTGTTGTCTCCTGTTTGGTCATAGTGTGCCAGGCATGGAAAACAAGGTTCCACTCGGCAAACTAGATTGTTTGAAAGTCACCCTTTTCTACCATGCCTGCAGCTATCAGAATTGGGAAAATAACAAATCAACCATACATAGATGGCACACACAGCCATTTTTTGTCCTATCCTCACAAAATTCTGGTACATAGACACGTACTGTCAAACACTGATAGTCTGATGCCGTACTGCGTCCGCCGTCGCAGACCTGTAATTTGCTGCGGGCGTGTTGGGACCTGAATTAGGATCATTGAGCACACCAGCATATTTTCTTACTCTTATGGAATGTTCAGTAGACTCCTAAATTCCATGGTGTTCTCCCAGACTCATAATATGCCAACCTTCCAGAGGTATCCAATCAAATGGTTGACAGCAACCATGTCGGCATTCATAGTGTTGATATCAGAACGTCGACATGGTTCAAACTGTCGACAGGTTCACAGTATCGACATCTGAAATATTGACATTCTGAGGACGGTTAGGGCTAGGCACTGCCAGGAGGTTAGGGCTAGGCTTTGGGATGGAGGAAGAGGTGTTAGTGTAAGGCACTAGGGCAGCCTTTTTCAACTGGTGTGCCGCGGCACACTAGTGTGCCGCGACCAGTTGCTAGGTGTGCCGCCGCCCGCCGCACCGACCCGCTGCCGCCAGCCAGCAAGACCTGACACCGCTGCCCTCACCGGCCGCACATACCCGCTGCCGCCAGCCAGCAAGACATGCCACCGCCGCCTGCCAGACAGCCCCACCTCATCCGCCCGGCAGGCTGTTCACATCCAGCCCTGCACTGCATTTTCGTTCCGACAGCCGGCCCGTGACCTATGGCGAGTCATAGGTCACGCACCGCATGTCGCCCGCCCACTCACACAGTCTCTGCTGCTCCGTGCTGCCTGGTGAGGTGAGGTCCCGGCGCTCCTCACTGATATTTAGTTATTAAAGCATGACAAATTATTATGGGTGCTGGGGGCAGGTGTGTGGAATTACTAAGGGGGGGAGCTGGTGTGTGGAATTACTAAAGGGGATCTGGTGTGTGGAATTACTAAGGGGGGGAGCTGGTGTGTGGAATTACTAAGGGGGGAAGCTGGTGTGTGGAATTACTAAGGGGGGGAGCTGGTGTGTGGAATTACTAAGGGGGGGAGCTGGTGTGTGGAATTACTAAGGGGGGGCAGGTGTGTGGAATTACTAAGGGGGGAGCTGGTGTGTGGAATTACTAGGGGGGGCAGGTGTGTGGAATTACTAAGGGGGTAGCTGGTGTGTGGAATTACTAAGGGGGGGCAGGTGTGTGGAATTACTAAGGGGGGAGCTGGTGTATGGAATTACTAAGGGGGGGCAGGTGTGTGAAATTACTAAGGGGAGGAGCTGGTGTGTGGAATTACTAAGGGGAGGAGCTGGTGTGTGGAATTACTAAGGGGTGGAGCTGGTGTGTGGAATTACTAAGGGGTGGCAGGTGTGTGGAATTACTAAGGGGGGGGCAGGTGTGTGGAATTACTAAGGGGTGGAGCTGGTGTGTGGAATTACTAAGGGGAGGCAGGTGTGTGGAATTACTAAGGGGGGGGGCAGGTGTGTGGAAATATGAGGGGCAGATATTTGATTAAAAAAACTGATGGTGTGCCTCGGCAATTTTAAAATCTTGATTAGTGTGCCACGAGTTTAAAAAGGTTGAAAATCACTGCACTAGGGGGAGGGTTACGGATAGGAGATGCACCGGAAGTTACTGCATACCCTTCAACATGACCCATTCCATTAGGTACAAAATGCTCTGTTCCTGGACTTCCTTGCCAGTGGCAGTTACAGAGGCGGGGCTGCATCACAATCCAAAATTCAAATAGAGGAGCCACACCAACTGCCAGTGAGTCCTGGCCGGTGATGTTTGCCAGTGTTTGGGGCAACAGTTGGTGTTGCTCCCCTATTTGAATTTCTGACAGTGCTGCAGTTCAACCTCTGGAGCCACCATTGGAAGAAAGTCCAGGAACAGAGCGTTTTTTTGTAGCTAATGGAATGGGTCCCTTTGGAGGGTATATTACTGTTGCAGCACTTCCAGGACCTGGAAGAAGATGCTGGAGCCGCCGCTGCCACCTGGAAAGAGTAAAAGACCAGTAAACCACCAGGGACAGTTGGTTAACAGTTCATTATGTCGACATATCGTCCATGAAGATCTGATCACTGTTGACATGATAATTGTTGACAAGTCATACTGCACCCCTCCCAGATCTATTTCATGTGTGGATGGAATTATTTTTTCTGCCTATTTGACTGCACAGTGAAAATGGGATTTTTTTTCCCTTGGCTGATTTGTTCATAGGTTACCAGAGTTTTGCTAGGAACACTTTGAAGCATGACCCCCGCCAAGTGTTTATTGTGCCCAGTATGACTGCACATGCTCTGCCCTATCTAAGTATTACTGTAAGGGAGCTGACATTACTTCCATACAACAAATATGGCTTTGTTCCAAAATCCCTTTAGGTTTATGCTTCGACTAGATTTGGATTAATGAAACACAGCTGAAGTCTATAATATGAACACACATTAACTAATGAACAGGGGAAAGTTTTACTGCTCCAATCATTGTTTAATCAAGTTGCATAATATATTTAACCATACCCCATACTATGATAGACAGGGCCTATTTGTGTACATACTTTCTAAACCCTGTCTAGACCATATGTACATTCCAGAGCCTCTGTTTTTCTTTATCAAAAGACCCATGGCTCATCTGAAATTCTAAGCATGTAAAACAATTTAACAACGCTGCGGTGATTTCTGATCCTATTCAACTTGTATTACATCATGTGCAGGTGGCATGAATTAAAGTCAAATGAAAAGGAGGGTTGAGACAAATATTTGTTTTTATAAAGTGTTACATATTGATTTGTCGTTAACCAGTTTTAGAGTAAGTATGCAAAAGATGCTCACATGGGTTGGGCCCGCTCACACAATTGCTGGAACACACTAACAATTTAAAGCTGCATTGCCACATAACGATGTCAGAATTACCAATACTGTAAAATTTCCCCTGTTAAATAGAATTTCTTACCAATGCATATTGTGGCAATTAGGAATTATTATTTTTTTATGCAATTTATCGGGGGAGCACTGGGCATGCCCCCAAAATTAGAAAAACAGAGTTGTGCTGCAGAGCCACACCCTTCCCGCTCAAGGCCATGCTGCCTTTTCTTGTGCGCGTACCAAAGGAAATGGACCCAAATTACTATTCGTAAGAGTTGGTGATTTATTTGGAAACAGGGCTCGTGCACAAAGTAGCTAAGGTTCTGATACTGTACTAAAGACTTGGGGGAGATGTATTAAACTGTGGAGAGAGAGAAATTTTCAAACAATCAGCGCCTGTCATTTTTCAAACTCAGCCTGTAAACTAACAGGAGCTGATTGGCTGGTGTTTAATTGCTCTTTACGTTATGTCTCACCAAGCTTTGATAAATCTCCACCTTCATATCCATCCATTTATGATGGTTCTATGGGAATGGAAATATCTAAGTACATACTGAAGCCCATATGAATGAGTTGACCGATAACCTCAAATTTAGTTTTGCTACAAGTACACTTTATATTTGTTTGCAATTTCTACTCATTCCACTAAATATGCTATGACTGGAAAGGGCCTTGTCTTCCACTTCTTGGAACTTATTTATCAGAGGTACAGCTGGCTCAAGAAGATTGGCTGCCATCTTGTTTGAGGGAAGGCATAGGATCATTTGCATATGTCATATTGGAACCCTGGAAAGACGCAAAGAGAGAAGATGATACTTGCCTACTCTCCCCAGTACGGCCGGGTGGTTCCCTGCTGCCTGGAAGAGTGGACAAGTCTTACAAAGCAGAAGTGGGCGGTTCGGGCAGCAAACAGTATAATATGATTTGCGCTGAATCGCATAATCATGGTTCCACCCCCTGCTTCACAATGCTGGTAATTGTGGCATTGTGTAGCAGGGGCAGGGCCCACTTTCCAGATGAAACCTCCACCCCACCCTACTGAGCCAGCCTGGCTGCCTCCTCACCACCTCGGAGGGGACAGTCAGGAAGTCAGCAAGTATGGGGAAGATACACCACAGTGATATGCCTTTCTGAATGTTTTGGAGCCACTCCACAGCACATCACCCGTATTAGACTCATTCTTTACTTTTAATGGAACACATTTGAACACCTTTTATGTTTAACGTCCATGTATTAAATGCATTCAGATATATAAAAGTGGCACATAGAGGTACAAGTGGAAAACTTGCAATGACGGCTTTACCGTATATGACTGATGTGTGCACTGCTGGACATGACTACAATGTCCAGCAGCATGTCACATCTAATGAATCTTGCCAAATCCCCCCTTTGAGGCAGAAGGACAGGCAAGTATGGGTTGGACTTGAAGTGGCATTGCACCCTTTTTTTCCCCGCCATATGTATGTTAGTTGAATCTGCAAATCCACAATGCTAGACAAATGACTGGATTCCTGGTGATGCCTTCCAAGGACAAGGAAGTGGCTGGGCACTAGGAATATAACTAGGCGCACTTGTGTAAACAGAGAAGCAGTATAGGTCTACATGATTTTTACTGGCTGTGCAGAAAACCAGAGACAGATGCTGCTAAAGAGCTATACCAGATGCAGAGGTCAGGACCAGTGTCATTTTCTAGGAAAGTAGCCCTTCCTTCTGGTGTAATTTGTCATTTCCTCGCCTCTGCAAATTCAGCTTATTCATATATTATCCTTCTCGGTCTGACTTGCTAATTGGCAGATAGTGACTGTTTCATTAGCAGTCAGTTTTAATTTATTCCAAGCAGCCCTGGTTACCAGTTAAACAGGTATAATCAGTAAACATTAACGTGAAGCAGAGGATTCCCTTTGAGACCTTGTCACCAGTTGCTTCTTTTTGCCTCTTCTTGCGTGAGCGTGTTGTTAAAAATAAATCCTGCTGAATACCGGATTATAAATAGATCAGCAGTGAGCCAACACAAATGTCAGACAGGGAGAAATAATGATTGCATTCCCCCCCCCCCCCCCCCCCCTTTCAGTTAACTGCAAAAAAAAAGCCCACATTGTAATCTACTCTACAGTCTTTCTCCTGTTACTGTGTCCTGTAGGGAACTGTTCTCACCCCCACATGTCCTGCAGCCATTGTTGTTTCCTTAGATTGTAGCATTAGCTTGGAAATCCTGGAGTAGGTGCCCAGTTTAGAGGAGCATCTACGCATGTCTATAATTACAGTTTGTATTGGAAGTAGATCTAGTATGTCTTATAGCGATCCTTTCCCATGTCACACAGTAGGTATGTATCACGATCGAGTCTACGCTCTCAAACACACCTCCCTTTCACAGGGGCACTTAAGTTCTAAGGGGGTGATTCAGACCTGATCGCTGTGCTGCTAATTTTGCTATCCTGCGTTCAGATAGTCACCGCCCGAGGACAGTGTATAATCACCTGTGCAAGTGTGCGATCACATGTGTACACTGTGCTACAAATATCCCTCAGTCCCTCAAATCCGTTCACATCTCACTCACCATTGCATGATTTTTCCAGTGTGTGCAGTCTGTGTGCAGCCCAGGACTTACTCCCACAGTGCGATGAGAACGGGTTGATCGGGGTCGGAGCTGACGTCACACACCCTCCCAGAAAACACTTGGGAGCGCCTGCGTTTTCCCTGACACTACCTGAAAACGTTCAGTTACCACCCAGAAACGGCCTCTTCTTGTCAATCAGCATGCGAATGGCTGAGCAATTGAAATTTTCGCACCAGCTTGTCGCTGTCCGGTGATGCCTGTTGTTGTTTGGCGATGCACGTGGCATTGCGGTGCTTGCGCAGTCTATCAATAATTGCCCACTCTGCGAAAACCCACAGCAGCGATCAGGTCTGTATCGGGCCCTAAGTTTCAAAATTTTCTTACAATTCATGGCTATTGGGCTGTTAGACGGAAGACTGGGTGTCTGTAAAAAACACGTGTTGCCTGCCACATTGACATTATGGTAATTGGGGGAGAGAGTGGTTTAATATTTAAAAAAAAAAAATTCTATCTCTTTTAAGCAGAAACTAACAAATTGAAATGTTTATATGTGAGGTGTTGATTGTTATTCCAAGGCTCAGTCTTATATAGACTTTCTAATGTAAACTAAAAATTATCTTTAATTCCATATTATTTAATTATTATGACCAGTTACAGTAATTATATAGCTTACACATATTCCACAGCGCTTTACAGAGAACATTTAGCCATTCACATCAGTCCCTGCCCCAATGGGGCTTACACACTGGCGTTTCTATAATGGGTGCAGTGTGTGCGGTGGACACGGGCCCCTGAGTCCAGAGGGGGCCCCCACCGCACACGCTGCACCCATTTCTCTGACGTCCTAGTGGATGCTGGGGACTCCGTCAGGACCATGGGGAATAGCGGCTCCGCAGGAGACAGGGCACAAAATTTAAAAGTTTGACCACTAGGTGGTGTGTACTGGCTCCTCCCCCTATGACCCTCCTCCAAGCCTCAGTTAGGTTTTTGTGCCCGTCCGAGCAGGGTGCAATCTAGGTGGCTCTCATAAAGAGCTGCTTAGAGTAAAAGTTTTGATAGTTTTATTATTTTCAGTGAGTCCTGCTGGCAACAGGCTCACTGCAACGAGGGACCTAGGGGAGAAGAAGTGAACTCACCTGCGTGCAGGATGGATTTGCTTCTTAGGCTACTGGACACTAGCTCCAGAGGGACGATCACAGGTACAGCCTGGATGGGTCACCGGAGCCGCGCCGCCGACCCCTTTGCAGATGCCGAAGTAAGAAGAGGTCCAGAAACCGGCGGCTGAAGGCTTTTCAGTCTTCATGAGGTAGCGCACAGCACTGCAGCTGTGCGCCATTGCGCTCAGGCACACTTCACACCGGCGGTCACTGAGGGTGCAGGGCGCTGGGGGGGGCGCCCTGGGCAGCAATGTTAATACCTTTCTGGCTAAAAAGAATACATCACATATAGTCCATGAGGCTATATGGATGTATTTCACCCCTGCCAGGTCTCAGAAAAACCGGGAGAAGAGCCCGCCGGAATAGGGGGCGGGGCCTATCTCCTCAGCACACAGCGCCATTTTCCTACACAGCTCCGCTGCTAGGAAGGCTCCCAGGCTCTCCCCTGCACTGCACTACAGAAACAGGGTAAAAAACAGAGAGGGGGGGCATTTTTTGGCGATATTATATATATTTAAGCAGCTATAAGGAAACAACACTTATATAAGGTTGTTCCTATATAATTATAGCGCTTTGGTGTGTGCTGGCAAACTCTCCCTCTGTCTCCCCAAAGGGCTAGTGGGGTCCTGTCTTCTATCAGAGCATTCCCTGTGTGTCTGCTGTGTGTCGGTACGTGTGTGTCGACATGTATGAGGACGATGTTGGTGTGGAGGCGGAGCAATTGCCGGTAATGGTGATGTCACCCCCTAGGGAGTCGACACCGGAATGGATGGCTTTGTTTATGGAATTACGTGATAATGTCAGCACGCTGCAAAAGTCGGTTGACGACATGAGACGACCGGCAAACCAGTTAGTACCTGTACAGGCGTCTCAAACACCGTCAGGGGCTGTAAAACGCTCTTTGCCTCAGTCGGTCGACACAGACCCAGACACGGACACCGAATCTAGTGTCGACGGTGAAGAAACGAACGTATTTTCCAGTAGGGCCACACGTTATATGATCACGGCAATGAAGGAGGCTTTGCATATCTCTGATACTGCAAGTACCAAAAAAAGGGGTATTATGTGGGGTCTGAAAAAACTACCTGTAGTTTTTCCTGAATCAGAGGAATTGAATGACGTGTGTGATGAAGCGTGGGTTACCCCTGATAAAAAACTGCTAATTTCAAAGAAGTTATTGGCGTTATACCCTTTCCCGCCAGAGGTTAGGGCGCGCTGGGAAACACCCCCTAGGGTGGACAAGGCGCTCACACGTTTATCCAAACAAGTGGCGTTACCGTCTCCTGATACGGCCGCCCTCAAGGATCCAGCTGATAGGAGGCTGGAAAATACTCTAAAAAATATATACACACATACTGGTGTTATACTGCGACCAGCAATCGCCTCAGCCTGGATGTGCAGTGCTGGGGTGGCTTGGTCGGATTCCCTGACTGAAAATATTGATACCCTGGATAGGGACAGTATTTTATTGACTATAGAGCAATTAAAGGATGCATTCCTTTATATGCGAGATGCACAGAGGGATATCTGCACTCTGGCATCAAGAGTAAGTGCGATGTCCATATCTGCCAGAAGAAGTCTATGGACACGACAGTGGTCAGGCGATGCGGATTCCAAATGGCATATGGAAGTATTGCCGTATAAAGGGGAGGAATTATTTGGGGTCGGTCTATCGGATTTGGTAGCCACGGCAACAGCCGGGAAGTCCACCTTTTTACCTCAAGTCCCCTCCCAGCAGAAAAAGACGCAGTCCTTTCGTTCCTATAAGAACAAGCGAGCAAAAGGACATTCATATTTGCCCCGAGGCAAAGGAAAGGGTAAGAGACAGCAGCAAGCAGCCCCTTCCCAGGAGCAGAAGTCCTCCCCGGCTTCTGCAAAGGCCTCAGCATGACGCTGGGACCTTACAAGCGGACTCAGGGGCGGTGGGGGGTCGCCTCAAGAATTTCAGCGCACAGTGGGCTCACTCGCAGGTGGACCCCTGGATCCTGCAGGTAGTATCTCAGGGTTACAGGTTGGAATTCGAGAAGTCTCCCCCTCGCCGGTTCCTAAAATCTGCTTTGCCAACGTCTCCCTCAGACAGGGCGACGGTATTGGAAGCCATTCACAAGCTGTATTCTCAGCAGGTGATAATCAAGGTACCCCTTCTACAACAGGGAAAGGGGTATTACTCCACGCTATTTGTGGTACCGAAGCCGGACGGCTCGGTAAGACCTATTCTAAATCTGAAATCTCTGAACCTGTACATACAAAAATTCAAGTTCAAGATGGAGTCACTCAGAGCAGTGATAGCGAATCTGGAAGAAGGGGATTTTATGGTGTCCTTGGACATCAAGGATGCTTACCTTCATGTCCCAATTTGCCCTTCACACCAAGGGTACCTCAGGTTCGTGGTACAAAACTGTCATTATCAGTTTCAGACGCTGCCGTTTGGATTGTCCACGGCACCCAGGGTCTTTACCAAGGTAATGGCCGAAATGATGATCCTTCTTCGAAGAGAAGGCGTATTAATTATCCCTTACTTGGACGATCTCCTGATAAGGGCAAGATCCAGAGAACAGCTGGAGGTCGGAGTAGCACTAACTCAAGTAGTGCTCCAACAGCACGGGTGGATTCTGAATTTTCCAAAATCCCAACTGATCCCGACGACACGTCTGCTGTTCCTAGGGATGATTCTGGACACTGTTCAGAAAAAGGTATTTCTTCCGGAGGAGAAAGCCAGGGAGTTATCCGAACTCGTCAGGAACCTCCTAAAACCAGGGACAGTGTCTGTGCATCAATGCACAAGAGTCCTGGGAAAAATGGTGGCTTCTTACGAAGCGATTCCATTCGGCAGATTCCATGCACGAAATTTTCAGTGGGATCTGCTAGACAAATGGTCCGGATCGCATCTGCAGATGCATCAGCGGATAAAATTGTCGACAAGGACAAGGGTCTCTCTGCTATGGTGGTTGCAGAGTGCTCATCTGTTAGAGGGCCGCAGATTCGGCATACAGAACTGGGTCCTAGTGACCACGGATGCCAGCCTGAGAGGCTGGGGAGCGGTCACACAAGGAAGAAACTTCCAGGGCGTGTGGTCAAGCCTGGAAACGTCTCTTCACATAAATATACTGGAACTAAGAGCAATCTACAATGCTCTAAGCCTGGCAAAACCTCTGCTTCAGGGTCAGCCGATGTTGATCCAGTCGGACAACATCACGGCAGTCGCCCACGTAAACAGACAGGGCGGCACAAGAAGCAGGAGGGCAATGGCAGAAGCTGCAAGGATTCTTCGCTGGGCGGAAAATCATGTGATAGCACTGTCAGCAGTGTTCATCCCGGGAGTGGACAACTGGGAAGCAGACTTCCTCAGCAGACACGATCTTCACCCGGGAGAGTGGGGACTTCATCCAGAAGTCTTCCACATGATTGTAGTCCATTGGGAAAGACCAATGGTGGACATGATGGCGTCCCGCCTCAACAAAAAACTGGACAGGTATTGCGCCAGGTCAAGAGACCCTCAGGCAATAGCTGTGGACGCTCTGGTAACACCATGGGTGTACCAGTCAGTGTATGTGTTCCCTCCTCTGCCTCTCATACCCAAGGTACTGAGAATTATACGGCAAAGGGGAGTAAGAACGATACTAGTGGCTCCGGACTGGCCAAGAAGGACTTGGTACCCGGAACTTCAGGAGATGCTCACGGAAGATCCGTGGCCTCTACCTCTAAGAAGGGATCTGCTTCAGCAGGGACCGTGTCTATTCCAAGACTTACCGTGGCTGCGTTTGACGGCATGGCGGTTGAACGCCGGATCCTAAGGGAAAAAGGCATTCTGGAAGAGGTCATCCCTACCCTGGTCAAAGCCAGGAAGGAGGTGACTGCACAACATTATCACCGCATTTGGAGAAAATATGTTGCATGGTGTGAGGCCTGGAAGGCCCCGACAGAGGAATTTCAACTGGGTCGATTCCTACATTTCCTGCAAACAGGATTATCTATGGGCCTCAAATTAGGGTCCATTAAGGTTCAAATTTCGGCCCTGTCGATTTTCTTCCAGAAAGAATTGGCTTCAGTTCCTGAAGTCCAGACTTTTGTAAAAGGACTACTGGCCCTGGCTTCAGCCAGGAGAGTGTCGGAATTGGCGGCTTTATCGTATAAAAGCCCATATCTGATTTTCCATTCGGACAGGGCAGAATTGAGGACGCGTCCTCATTTTCTGCCTAAGGTGGTATCAGCGTTTCACCTGAACCAGCCTATTGTGGTGCCTGCGGCTACTAGCGATTTGGAGGATTCCAAGTTGCTGGACGTTGTCAGAGCATTGAAAATATATATTTCAAGGACGGCTGGAGTCAGAAAATCTGACTTGCTGTTTATAATGTATGCACCCAACAAGCTGGGTGCTCCTGCTTCTAAGCAGACGATTGCTCGTTGGATTTGTAGCACAATTCAACTGGCACATTCTGTGGCAGGCCTGCCACAGCCTAAATCTGTCAATGCCCACTCCACAAGGAAGGGGGGCTCATCTTGGGCGGCTGCCCGAGGGGTCTCGGCATTACAACTCTGCCAAGCAGCTACGTGGTCAGGGGAGAACACGTTTGTAAAATTCTACAAATTTGATACCCTGGCTAAGGAGGACCTGGAGTTCTCTCATTCGGTGCTGCAGAGTCATCCGCACTCTCCCGCCCGTTTGGGAGCTTTGGTATAATCCCCATGGTCCTGACGGAGTCCCCAGCATCCACTAGGACGTCAGAGAAAATAAGAATTTACTCACCGGTAATTCTATTTCTCGTAGTCCGTAGTGGATGCTGGGCGCCCATCCCAAGTGCGGATTGTCTGCAATACTTGTACATAGTTATTGTTACAAAAAAATCGGGTTGTTTATTGTTGTGAGCCATCTTTTCAGAGGCTCCTACGTTATCATACTGTTAACTGGGTTCAGATCACAAGTTGTACGGTGTGATTGGTGTGGCTGGTATGAGTCTTACCCGGGATTCAAAATCCTTCCTTATTGTGTACGCTCGTCCGGGCACAGTATCCTAACTGAGGCTTGGAGGAGGGTCATAGGGGGAGGAGCCAGTACACACCACCTAGTGGTCAAACTTTTAAATTTTGTGCCCTGTCTCCTGCGGAGCCGCTATTCCCCATGGTCCTGACGGAGTCCCCAGCATCCACTACGGACTACGAGAAATAGAATTACCGGTGAGTAAATTCTTATTTTTCTAAATACTCACCCTCCGGAGTCCCGCGGCGATGTCCACGGTGGAATTAAAACTCTGTATAAATGGCCCAGCGGACATTTTCACGGAGATCTGCGCATGCGCAGCAGAGTCTGAGCGCTCTAGTGCTCAGACTCTCAGCGCTGCCAGCAAAGAGAGGAGGTGGCCCGAACGGAGGAGGCTGCACCCGGGCCTCCTCCTCTCTTAAAGCGCCCCTGGGTTTACAATCTATAATCTCTACTACATGCACATGCACACGTATTCACACTAGGTTTATTTTTTTATGGTGCCAGTTAACCTACCAGAATATTTTTGGTTTGTGAGAGAAAACTGGAGTACCTGGAGAAAACCTACACAAGCACGGGGAGAATATACAAATGCCACAGAGTTAAGGTCATGGTGGGAATTGACCCCATTACCTCAGTGCTGTCAGGCAGTAGTGCTAGCTATTACACCATCCATGCTGCCGAGATTATGTTTCTTAGTTCACGAATTGCTGTAGTCAATTGCACAAGTGGTCCTTTCGTTGGGTCCTTTTTTTTTCTTTATTAACCCCTTGGACTAAAACTGATCAATAAAGATATGTACAAGTCCCGGAAACATTTTGTGGGGGTCTTAATTTGATTATTATTATTATTAGTAGTAGTCAGGCCCGCCATCAGGGGGGTGCTGGGGATACAGTTGTCCCGGACCCGGCCTCCCTGAAGATAGAGAAGGGCCCGAGATGCTCATGCAGCCGCCTGCCCGCCTGCCGCCGTTCCGCTGTCATCCCCGCTGTTCTGCCGCTGTCCTCCGATCCTCCAGCAGCTGTATTGAAAAACGTCTCTCCCAAAATGGCTGCCGCCACAGAGGAGACAGTTATTCAAGATACTAGAGGAGCCCACTAGTATCTTTAATAACTGTCTCCTTTGAGGCGGCGGCCATTTTGAGAGGGACATTTTCAATACAGAGCGGCAGGAGGACGAAGGACAGCAGCAGAACAGCGGGGATAGAGGCGGGTAGGCAGCAGCAAGAGAATCTTGGGCCCTCCAGACAGCGGCACATGTATGTATGCATGTGCATATAATAAATAAATATATATATATATATATATATATATATATATAAAAAATAAGGTGAGATCTTAAGGTGTCTGATGGCGAATTTAAAAATGTCAACAAAAATAAATAAACATTCCTACCTTAAATACACAGACTTGAGACTTGAGGGGGTGGCTTCGTGTCTGCATAGAATTTTTTTTATTTTTCTATATGTATTTATTTTTATTTAACTTTTTTTTCAGGGAGGGGGCGTTCGGGCCTTCCTATTTTGTCAGTCCCGGGCCCCACAATTTCTGATGGCAGCCCTGGTAGTAGTAGTAGTAGTAGTAGTATGGCACAAATATAATCACTATACATGTGCTAATATGCTATAACCCATATTTAATAATATATTAATATTTCTCTGACGTCCTAGTGGATGCTGGGAACTCCGAAAGGACCATGGGGAATAGCGGCTCCGCAGGAGACTGGGCACAACTAAAGAAAGCTTTTAGGTCACCTGGTGTGCACTGGCTCCTCCCACCATGACCCTCCTCCAAGCCTCAGTTAGATTTTGTGCCCGGCCGAGGTTGGATGCACACTTGGGGCTCTCCTGAGCTTCTAAAAAGAAAGTATATAATTAGGTTTTTTATTTTACAGTGAGACCTGCTGGCAACAGGCTCACTGCAGCGAGGGACTAAGGGAAGAAGAAGCGAACCTACCTGCTTGCAGCTAGCTTGGGCTTCTTAGGCTACTGGACACCATTAGCTCCAGAGGGATCGACCGCATGGAACTGGCCTTGGTGTTCGGTCCCGGAGCCGCGCCGCCGTCCCCCTTACAGAGCCAGAAGCAAGAAGAGGTCCGGAAAATCGGCGGCAGAAGACATCAGTCTTCACCAAGGTAGCGCACAGCACTGCAGCTGTGCGCCATTGCTCCTCATATACACTTCACACTCCGGTCACTGAGGGTGCAGGGCGCTAGGGGGGGGCGCCCTGAGCAGCAATAAAAACACCTTGGCTGGCAAAAATACCACAATATATAGCCCCAGAGGCTATATATGTGATAATTACCCCTGCCAGAATCCATAAAAAAGCGGGAGAATAGTCCGCGAAAAAGGGGCGGAGCTATCTCCTTCAGCACACTGGCGCCATTTCTCCCTCACAGCTCCGCTGGAAGGAAGCTCCCTGGCTCTCCCCTGCAGTCTACACTACAGAAAAGGGTAAAAAAGAGAGGGGGGGCACTAAATTTAGGCGCAGTATATATAACAGCAGCTATAGGGGACATAATTCAGTTAGTCCCTGCATTATATAGCGCTCTGGTGTGTGCTGGCATACTCTCACTCTGTCTCCCCAAAGGGCTTTTGTGGGTCCTGTCCTCTGTTAGAGCATTCCCTGTGTGTGTGCGGTGTGTCGGTACGGCTGTGTCGACATGTTTGATGAGGATAATGATGTGGAGGCGGAGCAGATGCCTATAGAAGGGATGTCACCCCCTGCGGGGCAGACACCTGAGTGGATGGACTTATGGAAGGAATTGCGTGCACGTGTCGACTCCTTACACAAAAATTTTTACGACATGCCAAATGCGGGACAGCCGGCTTCTCAGCTCGTGCCTGTCCAGGCGTCTCAAAGGCCATCGGGGGCTCTAAAACGCCCGCTACCTCAGATGGCAGACGCGGATGTCGACACGGATACTGACACCAGTGTCGACGACGATGAGTCTAGTCTAATGTCCACTAAGGCCATTCGTTGCATGATTGAAGCAATGAAAGAGGTGTTACAAATTTCTGATATAAACCCAGGTACCACTAAAGTAAAAAGGGTGTTATGTTTGGGGAGAAAAAACTACCCATAGTTTTTCCCCCATCAGAAGAATTAAATGAAGTGTGTGAAGAAGCGTGGGCTTTCCCTGATAAAAGATTGGTAATCTCTAAGAAGTTACTAATGGCGTTCCCTTTCCCGCCAGAGGATAGGTCACGTTGGGAGACACCCCCTAGGGTGGATAAAGCGCTCACACGTTTGTCTAAAAAGGTGGTACTACCGTCTCCGGATACGGCCGCCCTCAAGGAACCTGCTGATAGAAAGCAGGAGGCGATCCTGAAGTCTGTATATACACACTCAGGCATTATACTTAGACCAGCTATTGCGTCAGCATGGATGTGCAGTGCTGCCGCTGCGTGGTCAGATTCCCTGTCAGAAAATATTGACACCCTAGACAGGGACACTATTCTGCTAACCATAGAGCATATAAAAGACTCAGTCTTATACATGAGAGATGCACAGAGGGAGATCTGCCGGCTGGCACCTAAAATAAGTGCATTGTCCATTTCTGCTAGGAGAGGCTTATGGACTCGCCAGTGGACAGGGGATGCAGATTCAAAAAGACACATGGAAGTTTTGCCTTATAAGGGTGAGGAGTTATTTGGGGATGGTCTCTCGGACCTAGGCCCTCATTCCGAGTTGTTCGCTCGGTAAAAATCTTCGCATCGCAGCGATTTTCCGCTTAATGCGCATGCGCAATGTTCGCACTGCGACTGCGCCAAGTAAATTTGCTATGCAGTTAGGAATTTTACTCACGGCTTTTTCATCGTTCTGGCGATCGTAATGTGATTGACAGGAAATGGGTGTTACTGGGCGGAAACAGGCCGTTTTATGGGCGTGTGGGAAAAAACGCTACCGTTTCCGGAAAAAACGCAGGAGTGGCTGGAGAAACGGAGGAGTGTCTGGGCGAACGCTGGGTGTGTTTGTGACGTCAAACCAGGAACGACAAGCACTGAACTGATCGCAGATGCCGAGTAAGTCTGAAGCTACTCAGAAACTGCTACGAGGTGTGTAATCGCAATATTGCGAATACATCGTTCGCAATTTTAAGATGCTAAGATTCACTCCCAGTAGGCGGCGGCTTAGCATGAGCAAATCTGCTAAAATCCGCTTGCGAGCGAACAACTCGGAATGAGGGCCCTAGTTTCCACAGCAACTGCTGGGAAGTCAGCATTTTTACCCCATGTTCCCTCACAGCCTAAAAAGGCGCCGTTTTATCAGGTACAGTCCTTTCGGACTCAGAAAAACAGGCGTGGAAAAGGCGGGTCCTTTCTGTCCAGAGGCAGAGGTAGGGAAAAAAGGCTGCAACAAACAGCAGGTTCCCAAGAGCAAAAGTCCTCCCCCGCTTCTTCCAAGTCCGCCGCATGACGGTGGGGCTCCACAGGCGGAGCCAGGTACGGTGGGGGGCCGCCTCAAAAATTTCAGCGATCAGTGGGCTCGCTCACAGGTGGATCCCTGGATCCTGCAAATAGTATCTCAAGGGTACAAACTGGAATTCGAGGCGTCTCCACCCCACCGGTTTCTAAAATCTGCCTTGCCGATTACTCCTTCAGACAGGGAGGCTGTGCTAGCGGCAATTCACAAGCTGTATTCCCAGCAGGTGATAATCAAGGTGCCCCTACTTCAACAAGGACGGGGTTACTATTCCACACTGTTTGTGGTACCGAAACCGGACGGTTCGGTGAGACCCATTTTAAATTTGAAATCCTTGAACACATACATAAAAAAATTCAAGTTCAAGATGGAATCGCTCAGGGCGGTTATTGCAAGCCTGGACGAGGGGGATTACATGGTATCCCTGGACATCAAGGATGCTTACCTGCATGTCCCCATTTACTATCCTCACCAGGAGTACCTCAGATTTGTGGTACAGGATTGCCATTACCAATTCCAGACGCTGCCGTTTGGACTCTCCACGGCACCGAGGGTGTTTACCAAGGTAATGGCGGAAATGATGATACTCCTTCGAAGAAAGGGAGTTTTAATTATCCCGTACTTGGACGATCTCCTAATAAAGGCGAGGTCCATGGAGCAGTTGTTGGTGGGAGTAGCACTATCTCAGGAGGTGCTACACCAGCACGGTTGGATTCTGACTTTCAGTGGGACCTGTTGGACCAATGGTCCGGATCGCATCTTCAGATGCATCGCCTAATAACCCTGTCTCCAAGAACCAGGGTGTCTCTGCTGTGGTGGCTGCAGAGTGCTCATCTTCTAGAGGGCCGCAGATTCGGCATACAGGACTGGGTCCTGGTGACCACGGATGCCAGCCTTCAAGGCTGGGGGGCAGTCACACAGGGAAGAAACTTCCAAGGACTATGGTCGAGTCAGGAGACTTCCTTACACATAAATATTCTGGAACTAAGGGCCATTTACAATGCCCTAAGTCAGGCAAAATCCCTGCTTCTACACCAGCCGGTACTGATCCAGTCAGACAACATCACGGCAGTCACCCATGTAAATCGACAGGGCGGCACAAGAAGCAGGATGGCAATGACAGAAGCCACAAGGATTCTCCGATGGGCGGAAAATCACGTACTAGCACTGTCAGCAGTGTTCATTCCGGGAGTGGACAACTGGGAAGCAGACTTTCTCAGCAGGCACGACCTCCACCCGGGAGAGTGGGGACTTCATCCAGAAGTCTTCACGCTGATTGTAAATCGATGGGAACGGCCACAGGTGGACATGATGGCGTCCCGCCTAAACAAAAAACTAGAGAGATATTGCGCCAGGTCAAGGGACCCTCAGGCGATAGCTGTGGACGCTCTAGTGACACCGTGGGTGTACCAGTCAGTTTATGTGTTCCCTCCTCTGCCTCTCATACCAAGGGTACTGAGAATAATAAGAAAACGAGGAGTAAGAACGATACTCGTGGTTCCGGATTGGCCAAGACGAGCGTGGTACCCGGAACTTCAAGAGATGATCTCAGAGGACCCATGGCCTCTGCCGTTCAGACAGGACCTGCTGCAGCAGGGGCCCTGTCTGTTCCAAGACTTACCGCGGCTGCGTTTGACGGCATGGCGGTTGAACGCCGGATCCTGAAGGAAAAGGGCATTCCGGAGGAAGTCATTCCTACGCTGATTAAAGCCAGGAAAGATGTAACTGCAAAGCATTATCACCGCATATGGCGGAAATATGTTGCTTGGTGTGAGGCCAAAAAGGCCCCAACAGAGGAATTTCAACTAGGTCGATTTCTGCATTTCCTACAAGCAGGAGTGACTATGGGCCTGAAATTAGGCTCCATTAAGGTACAGATCTCGGCTCTGTCGATTTTCTTCCAGAAAGAACTAGCTTCACTACCTGAAGTTCAGACGTTTGTGAAAGGAGTGCTGCATATTCAGCCCCCGTTTGTGCCTCCAGTGGCACCTTGGGATCTCAACGTGTTTCTTAAAATCACATTGGTTTGAGCCACTTAAAACCGTGGATCTAAAATATCTCACGTGGAAAGTGGTCATGTTATTGGCCTTGGCTTCAGCCAGGCGTGTGTCAGAATTGGCAGCTTTGTCATGTAAAAGCCCTTATCTGATTTTCCATATGGATAGGGCGGAATTGAGGACTCGTCCCCGGTTTCTCCCTAAGGTGGTATCAGCTTTTCACTTGAACCAACCTATTGTGGTGCCTGCGGCTACTAGGGACTTGGAGGATTCCAAGTTACTGGACGTAGTCAGGGCCTTGAAAATGTATGTTTCCAGGACGGCTAGAGTCAGGAAAACTGACTCGCTATTTATCCTGTATGCGCCCAACAAACTGGGTGCTCCTGCTTCTAAGCAGACTATTGCTCGCTGGATTTGTAGCACAATTCAGCTGGCGCATTCTGCGGCTGGACTGCCGCATCCTAAATCAGTAAAAGCCCATTCCACAAGGAAGGTGGGCTCATCTTGGGCGGCTGCCCGAGGGGTCTCGGCTTTACAACTTTGCCGAGCTGCTACTTGGTCAGGGGCAAACACGTTTGCAAAATTCTACAAATTTGATACCCTGGCTGAGGAGGACCTTGAGTTCTCTCATTCGGTGCTGCAGAGTCATCCGCACTTTCCCGCCCGTTTGGGAGCTTTGGTATAATCCCCATGGTCCTTTCGGAGTTCCCAGCATCCACTAGGACGTCAGAGAAAATAAGATTTTACTCACCGGTAAATCTATTTCTCGTAGTCCGTAGTGGATGCTGGGCGCCCATCCCAAGTGCGGATTGTCTGCAATACTTGTACATAGTTATTGTTAACTAAAGGGTTATTGTTGAGCCATCTGTTGAGAGGCTCAGTTGTTTTCATACTGTTAAACTGGGTATAGTATCACGAGTTATACGGTGTGGCTGGTAGGAGTCTTACCCGGGATTCAAAATCCTTCCTTATTATGTCAGCTCGTCCGGGCACAGTGTCCTAACTGAGGCTTGGAGGAGGGTCATGGTGGGAGGAGCCAGTGCACACCAGGTGACCTAAAAGCTTTCTTTAGTTGTGCCCAGTCTCCTGCGGAGCCGCTATTCCTCATGGTCCTTTCGGAGTTCCCAGCATCCACTACGGACTACGAGAAATAGATTTACCGGTGAGTAAAATCTTATTTTATTTATATAGCATACACATATTCCACAGCACTTTAAAGAGAATATTTCAGTCATTCACATCAGTTCCTGTGAAGCTTACTATCTTTATTCTGTACTACATGGGCATGAGGGTTATTTTTTATTTGTCAGAATCCAATTAACAGTACCATTATGTTTTTGGAGTTTGGGAAGAATCTGGAGCAACCAGTCAAAACCAACACAAACATAGGGAGAACATACAAACTCCACACAAATGGGTAATGACAGGGAATTAAACTCATAACCTCAGTGTTTTGAGGCAGTAATTTTACCATTACACCATCCTTGCTGCCCAAAGCCAGAGAGAAGGGCCAAAGGACAAAAGAGGGGGCTGTGATGAAGCGGGGTAGGGTCACAATGTAATTTGTTTAAAATTGGATCCTCACTCTTTGATCTTTAGAAGTAGAATCTGGGAGGGTGACCTACTCTGCCAGGATTCAGGGTGAACGCCCTGAAATTTGAGTCTCCCTGATTTTCTTGGAGAGTAGGTAAGTATGCCTATAGCAGCCACTCATTTAGGGGTATATTCAGTTAGGGTCGTATCCATTCCGACATGCATTTGTCGGAATGGATCCGACAAGGACTATTCAATGCCCATCTCAATTCGACTTTAAAAAAGTCGAATTGAGATGAGGGACCAGAGAGGGGGGAGAGCCGCGGGCAGACGGGGGATAGCAGTGCTGCAGGAGGATGTGGCACAGCCGCCAGACCTCACGGCAGCGTCCACCTGGCTCCAGCAAGCGGGACCTCACTTGCTGGAGCCGGGTGGACGCTGCCGTGAGCAGCGGCTATGACACATCCTATTGTAGTGCTGTGCTGTAGCACTGCTGTCCCCCGTCTGCCCGTGCCTCTTCCCCCTCTTCTCCTCTCAGGTCCCTCTTCTCAGTCTGACTTTTTTTAAGTCGAAGTGAGATGGTCGGAAACGGGGCCAAACCTGTCAAATTTGGCCCCGTTTCCCTCAGAAGTACGCGAATCGGCAGCTATACCGCCAATTCACGTACTATTCGACAAGTCAAATTCCCCGACTTGTTGAATAAAAATGCTCAGGACTGAATAGTTCGGAACCCCTTCTGACCTGAAAAAGTCGAAAACTGACGTCTTTTCGACAAGATGGCAGTTTCAACCTTAATTGAATATACCCCATAATGTTTTAATTCTTGGCTACTGTGCGCACATTGTGATATTTTAGTAAATGTTCGACCATGTGTGATTTCCATATCGTCCCCATTGTAGTATCTAGTGAATACTAGAGTCAAAAGTTCCATAAATGTCATGGATGTTGTTGTGCCAAAGACATCAACCCGGGTCTCAGAAAAAGGTACTGATTGCCTGTTTATGTGTCTGCTCAGAGCAGTCCCTAGGCCCTCGTTTTATTTCCTTTTAAGTCTCATCAATGTGAGCCAGAAAAGTCCATTTTAAATCACATCACTGTGTTTAGCATTAATGACCCAGGTTCAGTGTGAAAGGCACCAACCAGGGAATAACCCGTGCCGAAACTGCAATATGAAAGGGTGTTAGCCTGCTCGGACCTGGGTTGGACCTGGGTACAAAAGCCGGGTTGGACCCTGGTTTGCGAAGTGAAATTGGTATCACTTACACATTTTAAAAGATCCACAGGTGGAGCTAATTAATGTGTACCCCTTTCACATCGCCAATGCCGGATCCCACCCGGGAATTGGAAACGGGTCCATCCCGGGTGGGATCCGGCATTGGACGCTACTGCCGGGCGGGTTGCCATAGCGGCGGGGGCGGAGGCAGCGCTGGGAGATGAGATCATCTCTGCGCCGACTCTCCCTGTTGTAGTGAATGGGTCCCAGGTCGCATCGACCCGGGAGCTCATTTACGCTGCGACTGCCCCGGTATTCAACCCGGGAATAACACTGCTTTATTCCCGGGTTGAATTACCGAGTCAGGCGACCCGGGATTTCGACTATGCGCTTTCACATCGCACGCCAGCCCGTGTCGACCCTGCAATATGCTGGGTCGAGACCGGGTTATTTTTGCGGTGTGAAAGGGGTATAACTTGTGTTTCTGTGATTAAGACCTGGGATGAAATTTAATAAAGGTCAATTTTAATTGATTTAAAATCAATCTTAATCAATGTTGGGTTTCTGGGGCTGAAACACATTTGCTAACAGGTCATTTTTTTATATTCATTTTTACATTTTAATAAATGTGTGTTTTGGCACTGGAAGTACAACATCAATTTTCATCAATTTGAAATCAACCTTTAGTAAATGTCCCCCTGGAAAACATGCACCATTTGAGGTTCTGAGGACAGATTTTGAGAACCTATGCTATAGTGCGTGTTATGAGTCCGTAAGATTTGCTTCCACCTGGCTCATATCCATCATATACTTAATATTTCAGGTCAACTCTGTGCCTAACTACCTATTAGCAACCACCGACATCAGCCTGGACAGTCCATGATGGCTTTGACAATGTTGATAACCTTTTATGGATGGGGGAGCCATGTCAGCTGTTTGTACCTATTGACATCCTTGCCTATGCTCCTGCATCTTGGAGATGCGCTAATTTAGATCATGCTTGACTTAGTCCCTGGAAGGGGTGCTCACTGTTCTATATGTAGAATCTAGAATTAATAAGGGGTTCTCGCTCACGTTAAGCTCACATTTCATTGTGATACTACAGAGCAGAACCAAGTTGTATTCTCCTTATCCTATTTGTTTCCCTGGGTCAC
Source organism: Pseudophryne corroboree (assembly GCF_028390025.1). Lineage (NCBI taxonomy): Eukaryota > Metazoa > Chordata > Amphibia > Anura > Myobatrachidae > Pseudophryne > Pseudophryne corroboree. Next base: position 784,730,827 of record NC_086445.1, read on the forward strand.
CCGACGATCTGCTCCCACTCCACCGTCCTCAGCATCACTTTCCACTAGAGATGAGCGGGTTCGGTTTCTTTGAATCCGAACCCGCACGAACTTCACTTTTTTTTTCACGGGTCCGAGCGACTCGGATCTTCCCGCCTTGCTCGGTTAACCCGAGCGCGCCCGAACGTCATCATGACGCTGTCGGATTCTCGCGAGACTCGGATTCTATATAAGGAGCCGCGCGTCGCCGCCATTTTCACACGTGCATTGAGATTGATAGGGAGAGGACGTGGCTGGCGTCCTCTCCATTTAGATTAGATTTAGAAGAGAGAGAGAGAGAGAGATTGCTGTGATACTGTAGATTAGAAGAGAGTGCAGAGTGCAGACAGAGTTTAGTGACTGACGACCACAGTGACCAGTGACCACCAGAGACAGTGCAGTTGTTTGTTTTATTTAATATATCCGTTCTCTGCCTGAAAAAAACGATACACAGTCACACAGTGACTCAGTCTGTGTGCACTGCTCAGCCCAGTGTGCTGCACATCAATGTATTGTATATAAAGCTTATAATTGTGGGGGAGACTGGGGAGCACTGCAGGTTGTTATAGCAGGAGCCAGGAGTACATGATAAATAATATTATATTAAAATTAAACAGTGCACACTTTTGCTGCAGGAGTGCCACTGCCAGTGTGACTAGTGGTGACCAGTGCCTGACCACCAGTATATTAGTAGTATTGTATACTATCTCTTTATCAACCAGTCTATATTAGCAGCAGACACAGTACAGTGCGGTAGTTCACGGCTGTGGCTACCTCTGTGTCGGCACTCGGCAGGCAGTCCGTCCATCCATAATTGTATTATAATATATACCACCTAACCGTGTTTTTTTTTTCGTTCTTTATACCGTCGTCATACTAGTTGTTACGAGTATACTACTATCTCTTTATCAACCAGTGTACAGTGCGGTAGTTCACGGCTGTGGCTACCTCTGTGTCGGAACTCGGCAGGCAGTCCGTCCATCCATAATTGTATTATAATATATACCACCTAACCGTGTTTTTTTTTTCGTTCTTTATACCGTCGTCATACTAGTTGTTACGAGTATACTACTATCTCTTTATCAACCAGTGTACAGTGCGGTAGTTCACGGCTGTGGCTACCTCTGTGTCGGCACTCGGCAGGCAGTCCGTCCAACCATAATTGTATTATATACCACCTAACCGTGTTTTTTTTTTCATTCTTTATACCGTCGTCATACTAGTTGTTACGAGTATACTACTATCTCTTTATCAACCAGTGTACAGTGCGGTAGTTCACGGCTGTGGCTACCTCTGTGTCGGCACTCGGCAGGCAGTCCGTCCAACCATAATTGTATTATATACCACCTAACCGTGGTTTTTTTTTCATTCTTTATACCGTCGTCATACTAGTTGTTACGAGTATACTACTATCTCTTTATCAACCAGTGTACAGTGCGGTAGTTCACGGCTGTGGCTACCTCTGTGTCGGCACTCGGCAGCCCGTCCATAATTGTATATACCAGTGACCTAACCGTGGTTTTTTTTTCTTTCTTTATACATACATACTAGTTACGAGTATACTATCTCTTTATCAACCAGTCTATATATTAGCAGCAGACACAGTACAGTGCGGTAGTTCACGGCTGTGGCTACCTCTGTGTCGGCACTCGGCAGCCCGTCCATAATTGTATATACCACCTAACCGTGGTTTTTTTTTCTTTCTTTATACATACATACTAGTTACGAGTATACTATCTCTTTATCAACCAGTCTATATATTAGCAGCAGACACAGTACAGTGCGGTAGTTCACGGCTGTGGCTACCTCTGTGTCGGCACTCCGCAGCCCGTCCATAATTGTATATACCAGTGACCTAACCGTGGTTTTTTTTTTTTCTTTATACATACATACTAGTTACGAGTATACTATCTCTTTATCAACCAGTCTATATATTAGCAGCAGACACAGTACAGTGCGGTAGTTCACGGCTGTGGCTACCTCTGTGTCGGCACTCGGCAGCCCGTCCATAATTGTATATACCAGTGACCTAACCGTGGTTTTTTTTTCTTTCTTTATACATACATACTAGTTACGAGTATACTATCTCTTTATCAACCAGTCTATATATTAGCAGCAGACACAGTACAGTGCGGTAGTTCACGGCTGTGGCTACCTCTGTGTCGGCACTCGGCAGCCCGTCCATAATTGTATATACCAGTGACCTAACCGTGGTTTTTTTTTCTTTCTTTATACATACATACTAGTTACGAGTATACTATCTCTTTATCAACCAGTCTATATATTAGCAGCAGACACAGTACAGTGCGGTAGTTCACGGCTGTGGCTACCTCTGTGTCGGCACTCGGCAGCCCGTCCATAATTGTATATACCACCTAACCGTGGTTTTTTTTTCTTTCTTTATACATACATACTAGTTACGAGTATACTATCTCTTTATCAACCAGTCTATATATTAGCAGCAGACACAGTACAGTGCGGTAGTTCACGGCTGTGGCTACCTCTGTGTCGGCACTCCGCAGCCCGTCCATAATTGTATATACCAGTGACCTAACCGTGGTTTTTTTTTCTTTCTTTATACATACATACTAGTTACGAGTATACTATCTCTTTATCAACCAGTCTATATATTAGCAGCAGACACAGTACAGTGCGGTAGTTCACGGCTGTGGCTACCTCTGTGTCGGCACTCGGCAGCCCGTCCATAATTGTATACTAGTATCCAACCCATCCATCTGCATTGTTTACCTGAGGTGCCTTTTAGTTGTGCCTATTAAAATATGGAGAACAAAAATGTTGAGGTTCCAAAATTAGGGAAAGATCAAGATCCACTTCCACCTCGTGCTGAAGCTGCTGCCACTAGTCATGGCCGAGACGATGAAATGCCAGCAACGTCGTCTGCCAAGGCCGATGCCCAATGGCATAGTACAGAGCATGTCAAAACCAAAACACCAAATATCAGTAAAAAAAGGACTCCAAAACCTAAAATAAAATTGTCGGAGGAGAAGCGTAAACTTGCCAATATGCCATTTACCACACGGAGTGGCAAGGAACGGCTGAGGCCCTGGCCTATGTTCATGGCTAGTGGTTCAGCTTCACATGAGGATGGAAGCACTCAGCCTCTCGCTAGAAAACTGAAAAGACTCAAGCTGGCAAAAGCACCGCAAAGAACTGTGCGTTCTTTGAAATCCCAAATCCACAAGGAGAGTCCAATTGTGTCGGTTGCGATGCCTGACCTTCCCAACACTGGACGTGAAGAGCATGCGCCTTCCACCATTTGCACGCCCCCTGCAAGTGCTGGAAGGAGCACCCGCAGTCCAGTTCCTGATAGTCAGATTGAAGATGTCAGTGTTGAAGTACACCAGGATGAGGAGGATATGGGTGTTGCTGGCGCTGGGGAGGAAATTGACCAGGAGGATTCTGATGGTGAGGTGGTTTGTTTAAGTCAGGCACCCGGGGAGACACCTGTTGTCCGTGGGAGGAATATGGCCGTTGACATGCCAGGTGAAAATACCAAAAAAATCAGCTCTTCGGTGTGGAGGTATTTCACCAGAAATGCGGACAACAGGTGTCAAGCCGTGTGTTCCCTTTGTCAAGCTGTAATAAGTAGGGGTAAGGACGTTAACCACCTCGGAACATCCTCCCTTATACGTCACCTGCAGCGCATTCATAATAAGTCAGTGACAAGTTCAAAAACTTTGGGTGACAGCGGAAGCAGTCCACTGACCAGTAAATCCCTTCCTCTTGTAACCAAGCTCACGCAAACCACCCCACCAACTCCCTCAGTGTCAATTTCCTCCTTCCCCAGGAATGCCAATAGTCCTGCAGGCCATGTCACTGGCAAGTCTGACGAGTCCTCTCCTGCCTGGGATTCCTCCGATGCATCCTTGCGTGTAACGCCTACTGCTGCTGGCGCTGCTGTTGTTGCCGCTGGGAGTCGATGGTCATCCCAGAGGGGAAGTCGTAAGCCCACTTGTACTACTTCCAGTAAGCAATTGACTGTTCAACAGTCCTTTGCGAGGAAGATGAAATATCACAGCAGTCATCCTACTGCAAAGCGGATAACTGAGTCCTTGACAACTATGTTGGTGTTAGACGTGCGTCCGGTATCCGCCGTTAGTTCACAGGGAACTAGACAATTTATTGAGGCAGTGTGCCCCCGTTACCAAATACCATCTAGGTTCCACTTCTCTAGGCAGGCGATACCGAGAATGTACACGGACGTCAGAAAAAGACTCACCAGTCTCCTAAAAAATGCAGTTGTACCCAATGTCCACTTAACCACGGACATGTGGACAAGTGGAGCAGGGCAGGGTCAGGACTATATGACTGTGACAGCCCACTGGGTAGATGTATGGACTCCCGCCGCAAGAACAGCAGCGGCGGCACCAGTAGCAGCATCTCGCAAACGCCAACTCTTTCCTAGGCAGGCTACGCTTTGTATCACCGCTTTCCAGAATACGCACACAGCTGAAAACCTCTTACGGCAACTGAGGAAGATCATCGCGGAATGGCTTACCCCAATTGGACTCTCCTGTGGATTTGTGGCATCGGACAACGCCAGCAATATTGTGTGTGCATTAAATATGGGCAAATTCCAGCACGTCCCATGTTTTGCACATACCTTGAATTTGGTGGTGCAGAATTTTTTAAAAAACGACAGGGGCGTGCAAGAGATGCTGTCGGTGGCCAGAAAAATTGCGGGACACTTTCGGCGTACAGGCACCACGTACAGAAGACTGGAGCACCACCAAAAACTACTGAACCTGCCCTGCCATCATCTGAAGCAAGAAGTGGTAACGAGGTGGAATTCAACTCTCTATATGCTTCAGAGGTTGGAGGAGCAGCAAAAGGCCATTCAAGCCTATACAATTGAGCACGATATAGGAGATGGAATGCACCTGTCTCAAGTGCAGTGGAGAATGATTTCAACGTTGTGCAAGGTTCTGATGCCCTTTGAACTTGCCACACGTGAAGTCAGTTCAGACACTGCCAGCCTGAGTCAGGTCATTCCCCTCATCAGGCTTTTGCAGAAGAAGCTGGAGGCATTGAAGAAGGAGCTAAAAGGGAGCGATTCCGCTAGGCATGTGGGACTTGTGGATGCAGCCCTTAATTCGCTTAACAAGGATTCACGGGTGGTCAATCTGTTGAAATCAGAGCACTACATTTTGGCCACCGTGCTCGATCCTAGATTTAAAGCCTACCTTGGATCTCTCTTTCCGGCAGACACAGGTCTGCTGGGGTTGAAAGACCTGCTGGTGACAAAATTGTCAAGTCAAGCGGAACGCGACCTGTCAACATCTCCTCCTTCACATTCTCCCGCAACTGGGGGTGCGAGGAAAAGGCTCAGAATTCCGAGCCCACCCGCTGGCGGTGATGCAGGGCAGTCTGGAGCGACTGCTGATGCTGACATCTGGTCCGGACTGAAGGACCTGACAACGATTACGGACATGTCGTCTACTGTCACTGCATATGATTCTCTCAACATTGATAGAATGGTGGAGGATTATATGAGTGACCGCATCCAAGTAGGCACGTCACACAGTCCGTACTTATACTGGCAGGAAAAAGAGGCAATTTGGAGGCCCTTGCACAAACTGGCTTTATTCTACCTAAGTTGCCCTCCCACAAGTGTGTACTCCGAAAGAGTGTTTAGTGCCGCCGCTCACCTTGTCAGCAATCGGCGTACGAGGTTACATCCAGAAAATGTGGAGAAGATGATGTTCATTAAAATGAATTATAATCAATTCCTCCGCGGAGACATTGACCAGCAGCAATTGCCTCCACAAAGTACACAGGGAGCTGAGATGGTGGATTCCAGTGGGGACGAATTGATAATCTGTGAGGAGGGGGATGTACACGGTGATATATCGGAGGGTGAAGATGAGGTGGACATCTTGCCTCTGTAGAGCCAGTTTGTGCAAGGAGAGATTAATTGCTTCTTTTTTGGGGGGGGTCCAAACCAACCCGTCATATCAGTCACAGTCGTGTGGCAGACCCTGTCACTGAAATGATGGGTTGGTTAAAGTGTGCATGTCCTGTTTTGTTTATACAACATAAGGGTGGGTGGGAGGGCCCAAGGATAATTCCATCTTGCACCTCTTTTTTCTTTTCTTTTTCTTTGCATCATGTGCTGATTGGGGAGGGTTTTTTGGAAGGGACATCCTGCGTGACACTGCAGTGCCACTCCTAAATGGGCCCGGTGTTTGTGTCGGCCACTAGGGTCGCTAATCTTACTCACACAGTCAGCTACCTCATTGCGCCTCTTTTTTTCTTTGCGTCATGTGCTGTTTGGGGAGGGTTTTTTGGAAGGGACATCCTGCGTGACACTGCAGTGCCACTCCTAGATGGGCCCGGTGTTTGTGTCGGCCACTAGGGTCGCTAATCTTACTCACACAGCTACCTCATTGCGCCTCTTTTTTTCTTTGCGTCATGTGCTGTTTGGGGAGGGTTTTTTGGAAGGGACATCCTGCGTGACACTGCAGTGCCACTCCTAGATGGGCCCGGTGTTTGTGTCGGCCACTAGGGTCGCTAATCTTACTCACACAGCTACCTCATTGCGCCTCTTTTTTTCTTTGCGTCATGTGCTGTTTGGGGAGGGTTTTTTGGAAGGGACATCCTGCGTGACACTGCAGTGCCACTCCTAAATGGGCCCGGTGTTTGTGTCGGCCACTAGGGTCGCTAATCTTACTCACACAGTCAGCTACCTCATTGCGCCTCTTTTTTTCTTTGCGTCATGTGCTGTTTGGGGAGGGTTTTTTGGAAGGGACATCCTGCGTGACACTGCAGTGCCACTCCTAGATGGGCCCGGTGTTTGTGTCGGCCACTAGGGTCGCTAATCTTACTCACACAGTCAGCTACCTCATTGCGCCTCTTTTTTTCTTTGCGTCATGTGCTGTTTGGGGAGGGTTTTTTGGAAGGGACATCCTGCGTGACACTGCAGTGCCACTCCTAGATGGGCCCGGTGTTTGTGTCGGCCACTAGGGTCGCTTATCTTACTCACACAGCGACCTCGGTGCAAATTTTAGGACTAAAAATAATATTGTGAGGTGTGAGGTATTCAGAATAGACTGAAAATGAGTGTAAATTATGGTTTTTGAGGTTAATAATACTTTGGGATCAAAATGACCCCCAAATTCTATGATTTAAGCTGTTTTTTAGTGTTTTTGGAAAAAAACACCCGAATCCAAAACACACCCGAATCCGACAAAAATAATTCGGTGAGGTTTTGCCAAAACGCGTTCGAACCCAAAACACGGCCGCGGAACCGAACCCAAAACCAAAACACAAAACCCGAAAAATTTCAGGCGCTCATCTCTACTTTCCACCACAGGTTCCCTCGCCTGAGACCCTGACATCTCATTCTCTTTGGGACCTAGAACTGTCCTAGCAGCACCTGGCCTAATGCTTTGGTCTTCTCTTTGTTTTTGTGCCTGCTCCTTCTGACCATTGCCGGTGTAGTAGAGGCGAGTAGAATTCCAGTGGTCTAGTTGCAGTGCCATCTGGGGGATACATGATGTGACCTATTGGTATAATGTGAAATGGAATCACTGTGGCCTTAGATTAACGGAGGGTACTATTTTTTTGCCAGTACCAACTGAGAGATCTACAAATGTGGCATTATGCGAACTGGGGGCAATGTGTGGTGTAATGTGAACATGGGGCACTACAATGTCATACCGTGAACTGGCAACATACAGTAATATGAACTGTGAACACTGTGTGACATACTGTGAACAAAGGCACTACTATGGGGCAAACAATGAACTAGAGCACTACTATGGGGCATTAAATGAACTGGGGCACTGATATGGGGCATGCAGTGGAACAATTGCTGAGGAGAGGGGTATCTCTCTAGAAGTACTGGGAACCCCTTCAAAATGTGTCCATGTGGTCCGCAAAGTTTTAGATAAACTGCTGCTTGTAGATTATTACATTCATAATTATGTAAAAAGAAAATAATTGCACTATATTCCTTGTTTCACTTAATTAAATTGAAAAAAAAGTGTTATTTTATTTATTGCACTTAAATTGCAGAACAGATCTATTTTTTTAATTACAATAATAGTATTTTTATATGCTCAACGGTAAAAATTGCCCAAGAAAACACTATGCAAATGCAATTAAGTACTCATTGTTCAAAGAGTAGAAGGAATTCAGTATTTCTGTACAGCTGTGCTTTATTACATACTAGAATATATGATTTTGTAAGACATTTACTAAAATAATAGCATTAACATCAGCCAGTTAAATATCCAATAGTCAGGTAATAAATTTAGCTACAGATTAAACCTTCATGGAACTGTAAGCATAGTGGATCTCAGCAGTTATCAGCTTTAATATTCAGTTGCCTAGCAACAAGCACCGGTTTTCGACTGTGCATGGTAATGGAACACACTTCAACCACACAGAGCACTGAAGTACAAAATAAAAATAAAATACAAGAATGAAGGTTATGCTACCACAGTACTTATATCCTTTTAATGTTCAACGTGTCCTAGGTATTAGCTGTGAATGGGTTCTTGGAAATCTGACAAGGTATTACTGTAAAGGTCTGTATAATGTGTGAAATCTGAAGGAAAAACAACCCACTGATTAACATTTAAAAAATAATACAGTTATTCTAATTTATGGGTAGCAAATAAATGTGTTTTTTTGTTAATTAGGCACTAGGCATTATCCCCTATAAACGCGTAATCAATGTGGTTTATTTGTTGGAACTGATTGGTCAAGTAAAGATTACCTGCTAATTTTTCAGGACAAGAAAGCTAGAGATGTGTCCTCTTACATCTTTGCTCTGTGCACTATAAGTCGCGTTACACATAACGCGTGAATGCCATGAAGTGGCTGGACTTGGTAGCGCCGAGCATCTTTTTTGCAATTTTTCCACAACAATGCATCTTAGACGCAATGTAGTGCATTAGGACGCACGAGCCGCTTCTGCTGATTAAAATGATAAGCGGCATGCCTAGAGATGCATCGCAGGCGGGGGGGTGCGGCATGCCTAGGAGCACACAGAGCATACAGAGATGCTCCCATTCACTTTGAATGGGGCGCGTGCGCATCTACGACACATGCGCATCCCATTCGTTCCCACGATTAGCGTTGCTCTGTCTGTATATTCTGTGTGTGACTCCGACTGTATTTGCATACAAAATGCTATGCTACAGTGTTTTCCTGAAAAACACTGTAATGTGGTATTTCAGCCACAATTACACACAGAATATAGGCATAGCATTTTAATCCGCAGAAGCTGCTCGTGCGTCCTATTCATTACATTGCGTCTAAGACGCATTTTCGCAGAAAAAATTGAAAAGAAGATGCTCAGTTCTACCGAGTCCCACCACGTCATGGCGAGACTTCAAGGGCTGTTTAGCGTGACTGCAGCAATGACGTAAGAGGATACATCTGTATTTTAGAAAGTGTTTTTCTAATAATAACATAACTACATTAATATCTTTAAAGGTAGTCCGGCATGCTGTGATTTTCACATGTTGTTTTAAACCTACAGTATTTGCTCACAAATAGTAGTGTATTGTTAAATTGAACTTGCAGTTCTTTAAATATAAATACTCAGGCAGGCTCGGACTGGCCCACAGGGGAACAGGGGAAACCACCAGTAGGCCCCATTGCTTGTGGGCCCACCTCCTCTTGGGATTAGGTTCCAAACGCTATCCTAGTGTACTTTAATTATACATTATACATATGTTACATTATACTGCACAGTACTGTGGTGTATTTTCTACAGTGCATTGCTGTTATTAATCTGGTACATTGTCATAAAGGTTAGCCAAGCCTCTGTGGTGGTTGGCCACACCTCCACTATTGCCTGGCCACACCCTTAAGCATGGGCCCCTACCACTGCATTTCCCCGGTGGGCCCTTTATGCCCCAGTCCGACACTGTACACAGGTGATCATTAATGTTCTAATATTGAATTGGTGGAAAATCCCTTTCTCAATGTGTTTACAGTTTTTTTTTTTTCCACCCACATTATTTGTGCTCTATGGGATCCAAATACTAATAATAAGATTGACTGTAGAATGCCCATATCAATGGCGTTTGACCTTTCTTTTATTATCTCTTTAGGGTACATCTTATAATAATGTAAGTATGCAAAGTTAACATTAAATTAAAGGGGCATATTTAATAACAAGTGATATTCTTGTTATCGCTCGTTAATATGGTGCTCCAACCTATCAGCTTTGTCATTTTTCAAACACATGACACTTAGGAGCTGATTGGTTGGAGCACCATTTAACATTAGTAACGAGTTATAACAAGAATATTGTTTGTTATTAAATATACCCCTAAAAGTCTTACAAATTCTAAAAATTAAAAGTTTTCTTTTTGTTCACAACAAGCCAATCCTATTTAATGATTTCTGTATTGCATCCTAGAAAATGATAGACAAAATGTGATTGGTTGATATGGGCAACACCAGCACTTTTCATTATTAAAGGCATTAGTAAATCTACCGGTATGTGTGTATACTCATTGATATGTGCCCATATGCTATATCTGCTTATTGCTTAATGTCTTAAAATTAATATACTTACTGTGAAGATCCAGTATGCATTTCATTTATTGGGAAAGGCAGCAAGTATACTCTAAAGGGGTTTTATGACAGATCAAAATTAGAGAGTGCTTATCCCTATCGGGATCGTGAACACTGGGATGCCGGCGTCAGTATTGTATATCCGTTCCAATCTTATACAGATATGCATACAGTACATACACCTATCCTCATATTGCGCCAAGTAGCCATTTTTGGTTTAAATGGCAGATACCTCCTTCAATGCAATTGTTGTAGGGTTTGCATTGTTAGGTTGTGCTTATTAGAGTCTGTCTTTTCTCTACCACCATACAGTTCTTAGTTTATTATAAATAGCTGAATTTTTTTTATCTCCCAACTCTTGCCTCTGTGTTTCTTTCTTAAATAAGTTTATTTAGAGGTGAAACATACTTAGGGGCTCATTTACTAAGCAGTGATAAGAGCGGAGAAGTGACCCAGTGGAGACATTGCCCCATAAACCAATCAGCAGCTCTGTATATTTTTATAGTATGCAAATTATACATGTTACTTCAGTGCTGATTGGTTGCCGTAGGCACTTCTCCACTGGCTCACTTCTCCGCTCTTATCACTGCTTAGTAAATGTCCCCTTTAGAATGGTATCCAATTACCTGCGGTCAATGATTGCGGGTAATTGTATCGCCGAGGGCTGTTTTATTAGCCCTGTTGCAACGGGCTCCTCCCCCCGATGCCGGCACTTATCGCAGATTATACTTTGGATGCCTTAGGCACCTGAAGCATAATCCGCGATAATCGGGCTGCCGGAGCCGGAAAAACACATGGGATCGGGGACTTATCCCTGATCCCATGTGCTTTTACGTGATCGCGGTTCCGTTTTCGGCTGCTGAAAACGACCTATAATGGGATACCCCAATAATGACCATTGGTCATTAATGGCAATATCTGTCCGTTTTCACCCGCAGCTCTGCTTCTGTATTTGGGTGGTATTCAGTATGCTAACTGTTGGGATCCCGACGCTCAGTATACTAGCACCGGAATCCCGACACCCGGCATACCGACAACTATTCTCCCTTTTGGGGGTCCACGACCCCCCTGGAGGGAGAATAAATAGTCCGGCGTGCGCATCACGCCACCGTGCCCACAGCGTGGCGAGCGCAGCAAGCCCGCAAGGGGCTCATTTGCGCTCGCCTAGCTGTCGGTATGCTGGCGCTCGGGATCCCAGCCGCTGGCATACCATACTACACCCTCTGTATTTACAATTCAAATACTGCTGGTAAACAATCCTCCCAAGTGAATAATGCAGATAGTCCCTTCTTAATTAGTAGTTTGTGTTTCTTTTTTGCAGAATATACATGTTCTGTCCTATGTCTGAGCTGCGTATCATGTATTGTGTGGTAACAAGGATTTCAAAATACTGTACGTGTCAATAATCCCTACAGTACTGTATGCTGAAACCACACATATGTTAGTGCACAGTGGCGTATGAATGTAGTGATTGCAGATTATACATTTATTGCAAACCTGATCAGCTCCATGACAGCTGGCTACCAGTGCAAGTGTTCTCATAATTTTGAAACTCTATGGAGTCTATTTATTGAAGTTGCTGCTATCTCACATAATAAACATCTGTGTTGATGCGTATTTCTGCTATCAGTTTCAGAACTTTGGCCAGGACAGGTATGGCTTTCACTGGTATGGTGATCTACAGTCAGCTGCAAATCTAGACAGAGATGTCCCACTCTCTGAAAGAGTTAATGTAAATACAGAATTTGTGTAAGACCTGCTCTATTTGACCAAAATCAGCAAATTCTGTATTTACAAGGAGCTGTCTGGAGTATTGTGGACACTGGATTGCAGCAACGTTAAGCACAGTGAAAAGTTCAGTGTCAAGTAAAAATCAAATAACTCAAAGAAATGATAAATCTCCTATGTTAGTGGCTAGATGAACTCCCTGTGTGTGTAGAAATTAAAATGGCAGCCAGTAATATACTCCATGCTCCTCAGAGCTGAGTGCAAGCATAGGGACCCCCAGGGCACCTAAGGAGAGCAACACCCTACTGAATGGAAGATGCAGACTGCGGATTCCATGTAGAGCTGAGAGTTAATTGCAGGCAAGGCGCACACTGTATCACTAATCAGTGCCGAGTAGTGCTGGTATTCCTCTTCCCACCTGGGGCAAACACTCAGAGACTTCCTCCAATTGCTGTGATATGGGGGTCTATTCATGGAGCAGTGAAAATAGTGGAGAAGTTGCCCATGGCAGTCAATTAGCTTTGCAGTAACATTTGTCAAGTGCAATCTATAAAATTATACATAGCAGCTGGTTGGTTGCTATGGGCAACGTCTCCACTCTTTTCACTGCTACATGAATAGACCTCATGGAGGGCTCCATTCAACAACGACAATAACTAAATACCAGCAGCATATTTTGGTTTAGTATTATAGAATATACTTAAAATATTCTGCCAATATTGAACATTACTTATTTATATGTCAAGATCCAGTGGCATCCTTCTCCTTGTCTGTGCTGTCTCCCAAGCTCTCAGTAGCCTACCGCTGCTGGCTACAGGTTGTTATTAACTAATGCACATGCACATTGTGCTTCAATCCGGACACTGAATGGATGTTAAAATCCCCTAATTGAGCGCTAGAACAGGTATGGCTCATTCTTCGAGCCCAGAATGTGTTTGTGCCCCAATTTGTCAATGTTACTCCTGCTAGATACAGTAGGTGGTGCACAAAACCTCCTCTCCAGCACTGTAGTTTCTCCTTCTGCAGTCAGTGTAAAGGTGCATCACACTGTGTCCAGCGGTGTCCACGGTGGAAAGTGGTTCACTCGGCCGGTAAAACTGGTCAACGGACAGCAGCGGCCAGTGATGATGCGGGAGCACGTATCGGTGCTCACCGCTTATCACCCAGCCATACACACTTGGAGGTTTTTCTTCTAGTGTGTGTGCACCTTTTCTTCTGCCCATTCTTCTTTTAGTTATCAATATTGAACAGGAGCCCCTGTGTTACTTTCATCTTGGCAATTGAGTATTGCTCAGTTGTCTCACCACTCATATCTTCATAAATAGTGGTGAAAAGCAATGTTAATAAATGTGTCCATATTCCTAAAATTGAACACATCATTTAAAAAAATGAGTTAAGGCTTTGCTTCGGTTTAAGGTTTAGCACCCCTTAATTCCCATTTACGTAAAAGTGTGTACACAGAGTTGTATAGATCTAATAAACACTACGCCAATACATCTTAACTTAGGATCCTTCAATAACTATGTTTGTATGATAATGCACGGGAATATTGAGACAAAACTTCCTGAATCATTTATTAGCTGAATAGCAGATTCACAGTATATCTGTTTCATGGGCTTTTTTCAATGTATCTACAGCCCTAAATCATGTTGCTTAGAATCAAAAGGTCTTTTATAAACCTCTGCAGTTTATCTTTGCAAAAACGACATATTTCATGCTCGTGGTAATTCTTTGCGGGAAATGTGTTAAATAAATATAGAACACCTGCCTTAAAAAATGGCTCTTTATTTTAGATGGTCTGTGCATGATGTTGGTTAAGACTCAGCCATGGTATGTCTTCCCTTGGTTATAGTGGTCACATATGAGAAATCCAAAGTTAAATGTTATCATAGCCTCACAGTTGTAACATTTTTAAATGTAAACTGAGTAACAGTGTTTCTTCATTTGTGACAAACCGTGCTCTTGCATATATTATTCATTTCAAACATGAAAATGTTATGATATTGGGTTCTTGCATGATTTCCAAATTCTAAGTTTTAATCATTATCAGAAAAATGTATTTAATCTGTCATTAATTCTTGCCCGGCTACATAAGAACCCACAGGGCACCTCATACGTGGGAGATGGCAGCTGCTCTTGTATTTTCAGGATGAAAAGTAATGAAGTTATTTGAGCTTATTAGTAGAACACTTGTGCAAGGTAACTGTTTAGGATAACACATCTGCTGAAAGTTAGTAACATGCTTTGATGTGATCTTTATGAATATGATTATTAGCTGTAGAGTATCTTGTCACTGGTGAGTTGTGCTAAACCAACTACCAGTGTGCTTGGAAAAATCTGTTTTATTTTTACAGAAATGATGTAGTTATGTACAATACCGGCGGCTACATCCCGCCTCCCTTTAAATCCCGACAGTCAGCATGCCGACTAGCAGGGACTATTCCCACTCATGGGTGTCCACGACACCGATAGAGTGGAAATGGAACCTGTGGGGAGCACAGATCACCACCGAGCCTTCCAGGGGACTTCGTTGTGCTCACCACCCCCACCAGCATTCTGCTGCCAGGATCCCGCGGTAGGGATGCTGACCGCCGGGATACCCAGTGCCGGTAATACATACCCAACCCTTACAGAAAAGACATACAAAACTCAAAATCAACATACAAGACACTAACTGGCCATCTGGTAATGTAATGTAAGGGAGCAAATGTCAATCAGCAATTTGCTCCCAAACACCGAATAACAGACCAAAACTGTCATTCAAACAAGCTGCTTGATTTATACAACATGTCTGTACGACAGTTGGTTTGGTGTATGGCCAGCTGTATCAAGTGGTGTATAGAAGCTGGAATAACCCCCCAAAAAGGGACCTTTGAGGGCGGGGCTGTGATGATGTGATTCATAGCGAGGCGCGTCACCATTCACACCACCTCCGGGAGAGTGAGCAAGTATGATATGTAATTTCAAAAGGAATCATATTTTGTGAATATTTTTGGCATTTTGATTGGTCTGTCTTAATAAGATGAGGACAACAAGACATTCTAAAATGTCTGCCTTATGGTGAATACACACTTGCCGAGAAAATGAGCGATGTCGCTCATCTTCCCCCCTTTCTGAGCGACATTACTCACTTTCTCGGGTAAGTGTGTATGCCACCACCGACCAGAGATGCGCGGCTCCATGGGTCATTAACGACCCTTGCTGTTGGCCATGTAGGCGGCTCAATTTGGACTCTCTTCCAAGAGCTGCCTGCCCAGTCGCTGCGTGACGTCATTGAGCTATATGGTCGTCATATCACTTAGTGTGTACGCCCTGCTGCCGACCGCCCCGGCCCGGGAGGCTAAATACTAGACAATGTCGCTCATAGAGCACGTCGCCTAGTGTCAGTGGTGTCACAAGGGGGGTGCGGCCCGCTCCCGGGTGTCACCCGCCGAGGGGTGGCACCAAAATGCCGGCTCTTGCACAGTGACAGGAGCCGAGTGCTGCACTGTTATATTATGTGCAGCACTCGGCTCCTGTCACTGTGTAGGAGCCAGCACTGCAGGGACAGCACCCCTGGGAGTCGGCCCTCACCTCCCACACCCCCCAGTGACAAAAAAAAAACGGTTGTAGGGACACGAAGCCCTGCCCTCTCCCACAAAGCACCACCCTCTTTTTGTGCCTTCAATGAGCTAAAAACGTGTGCCGCCTATGAAGCCCCGCCCTCTATTTAAGCCCCGCCCATTCCCACAAAGCCCCATCTCCTTTTCTCTTGATGCCGCACCGGGTGTTACAGAGGTGAGTGACGCCTCTGCCTAGTGTGTACCCACCTTTACAGTTGTTTACCTGACAACACTTATCTAAAAACATACTGTATATAAAACAACAAGGTACAGTAACGAACTATGGACCTTAAAGACATCAATACCAAAAGTTGTTAGGTACATATAAGTTTCCTACTTTTCTTTAACTATGCTTACTGTAAAGTGTACCTGTCACCTACACACTATACAAGCTGCCATTTTGGTTCTGAACCAAACATTTTGAGAATGTAGTTCTCTAGATATATTTGTATTATGAGTATATGGCCATTAAGTGCTTTAGGGATGTCACTGATGCTATTAAATTGATATATTGCATTATTGTATAAGTTGGTTCAACAAATAAAATGGTTACCTTTATATAATAGGTGCACTTGGGTTCGGTATTTGTCGACATTCATAATGAGACTATTGACATGGTCATAATGTTGACATGCTTGGCATGTCAACATTGACCACACCGACATTGATCATGTTGAAACTGATAAAATGTTGACAAAGCGTTCCTGGTGATCCCATGGTGACTTACATGGTTCGGCGGGTCTGGTGTCTTCAGCAGTGTCTTCCGGATCTGCTGCCGATGACTTTCAGCTGATCTTGCACCAGTGAGTATAGCTAACCCTTAACCCTTCCCCTACTGCCTAACCCTTACCCTCCTTTACCGCAGGCTAAGGGGCCCTACACACTCGGCGATGCGCCGCCGAGGTGCCCGACGGCCGATACGGCCGACGAGCAACCCGGCGGCGGGGGGGCAGTGACGGGGGGAGTGAAGTTTCTTCACTCCCCCCGTCACCCGGCTGCATTGAAGTGCAGGCAAATATGGACGAGATCGTCCATATTGGCCTGCATGCACAGCCGACGGGAGATCAGCGATGAACGAGCGCGGGGCCGCACATCGTTCATCGCTGGAGTCTCCACACTGAAAGATATGAACGAGTTCTCGTTCATTTATGAACGAGATCGTTCATATCTTTCAGAATATCGGCATGTGTGTAGGGCCTAAAAGCCTAATCCTCCTCCTCCTCCGCAGCCTAACCCTAATTGGTGACATTCTGAGACTGTTGGCATTTCACATGTCAACAGTTTAAATGTTGACATTGTGAATATGTTGACATTCTGCAGATGTGGACATGTTCACTATGATCTTTAAACAATGTTAAATCAGAATTGTCGATATTGTAATTTGTAGCTTAACATTTAAAACAAAAATGCAGACTATTGGCTGGATGTAATGACGCCTTGTAAGTGACTGCCCCTTTACGAAAATGTCTGAGATTGGCTGGCATCTCGCACCTCCGGCAATTTCGGGTGTCATTACACCCGCCCTATCCCTAGCACATGTAAGGGATTAATAGAAAATACCTGTAGGACAAAACTTTGCTGTAACACATAATGTACAATAATTTCTGTTGCCATTATGGATCCATATACTATTTGTTATGTCTTCTTTCATCAATGGAACGATCATTTTAACAACACTGGAATAGCAAAGGATTATCCTTTTTCACTATACACCGTTTATTGGCTATGACTTACGGACTGATCATCTGTGTTCAGTTATTAGGGATAATTATACTGAGTGCAACTAAATCCATACAATTACATTTTATTTTAAGCTCTGTTGACATTTTGTTCCAGGCTGTTTATTGTGCCTACTGTACCATGGAACAAAATAAAACTACAAATTAACACTCCATATCAGAGGCATTTATTAATACTTTCTAAAATACAGAACTGCTAGTATATAAATGTTTCAGTCCCACAGGGGTCAATTGAATAAGCAGCGAGGTCCCAATAGTAGCAGTTTGATTCTGTGTGATATTTAGGAATTTACCTGAAATGGGTAAGAGTGAATATTAGTGATGTTTCTATTACTGTAATTGCCGGTAATGGAAGCAGAATGCACTGCACAAGGTTACGATAGCTAATTGATTTAGTCCCATAGTGTCAACCTTTGTCAACTGTAATGATCTATAACTCTGATTAGGACTGTTTTGTATGTACTGAGAGGAAATGCATTGTCCTAATCAACAGAACATTTGCATATTTATTATTTACGCATCAATTTAATTGCTTTCTTAAGCTGTTACTTCACATATTTTTTGACATGCAGTATCTCAGAGCTACTGTAACTACCCCAAACTGTCTACAGCTCTGGAACAGCCCCAGTCTGAGTGGAGCATGTGGTGTGAATAGGCATATAGGGGGATATTCAATTACAGTCAGTAGTTCTGACAGGGCGGAAAGACAGCACTTTCCGCCGATAATCTGAACTTTCTGACACTTAAGTATTCAATTGAAGTGCTGTCTTTCTGCCCTGTCGGAAATTCCGACAAGTTGAAAAAAAAAATGGATGAGCGGAATCTCTCATTTATATGTTTTCGACCCTGCCGCGGTCGAAAACTATCCATTTTCGCCCATAAGAGAGGGCGGAAATGAATGGTTGGAATGGGAGGGGAAATGGGCAAAAATGGCCCACTCTTGAATACTGAAGTGTCGGATCCTTTCCATCGGAGAGGATCCGACTGTAATTGAATAGACCCCATAATCTGTTATTTGGTGGCTGTAAAAGCAAATGTATTCCATCTCTGTTATTATTATTATTATTATTATTATTATTATTATTATTATGCTATTAGTTTACCAGCCTGTCAAAATGATGGAAAAATATAACCATAATGTTAGCGCTGACAGCTGTGCGTGACCGAATGGAGCAAATTGTGAATTGCTTCGTCGGGCACTATCTAGTTGCCGCTGGCATGCAAAACATTTGCATTTCCCCAAAGAGGTAAGGAGCAGTGTCACATCCAGGGTCTGCATCTCACTAAACTTGTAAAAACCAGTTTAGCCTGAATCCAGCCTAGTGACGTATCTATAATGGATTCAGAGTGTGGGACAAGTGGGCGCCATACCACATACGATGCACCCAGAATAGTCTCTTCCTCTTTGCAGTGCAGCAACCCCCACCCCTCCCACCTTTTGTCCTTCTATTAGAAACATAGGTAGCATCTATCCTTGTGTATCAGTGCCTATTTCCCTATAGATTGTAAGCTTGCAAGCAGGGCCCTCCTACCTCTATGTCTGTCTGTTTTTACCCAGTTTTGTTTTATTATTGTTGTTCTAATTGTAAAGCGCAACAGAATATGCTGCGCTATATAAGAAACTGTTAATAAATAAATAATAAATAAATAAACTGCCCCTTGTAGGACTTCTTTATGAAGCAAGCTCTATAAAGAGTGACTCTTCCTGCTTTCTGTGCCAGATTATTGCCATATTATCACCCATGTTGGCCTGTCTGCCTACTTCTATATCTGAACGTCTTAAAATTGACAATTCTGCGAGTATCCTCCTAGGGCCTATCAGTCAGTGTAGACTGACCACACTTGCTATCATGCTTCCTGGAAAATAGCATATATCTATTATGTACAATCCTATTCTTTACAGGCTTAAAGCAACTCCAGAATAATTACTATATCTTGGCAAGGTGCAATTCCTGAAACAGGTCTTCATTCCTTTAAATGCTAATGTATGTGTTTGCTCTCCCTCCATCCCCCAACAATGCAAATGCCATCAATGAATACAGTATAAATAGGGATCTGACATTTTGACTGCAAAAATATAAATGGAATGGGACCCACGTTACCAATGATTCAGTCATCTGTCAGCCTGATAAATGGATTAGTATAAGCGGAGTTCCAGTGGGGAAATGCAGCCTATGGGGCTGCCAGCTAATTATATCTAAGTTGTTTAGTACTGCTGGGAAGCTGAATCTAGGCAACTGCTTGAAAGCTTTGATGCTGTGTCACCATTACACTGTGTGTTCGGAAACTCATTACCCTTTCGTGCTTTGCTCTGCCTGGAATCCTGGAAGCTGACATGAAACAGTGAGCAGGAATCAATACCTGGAAATACATTCTATTTGTGCTTCTGGTCCATCTCCTAATTCAGCAGCAGATCTGTGGACCTGTAATGATTGTGACAATAACAGCTTTCAAAATGAAAGACAGTGTTTAAACTAGAGATGAGCGGGTTCGGTTCCTCGGAATCCGAACCCGCCCGAACTTCAGCTTTTTTTACACGGATCCGAGCGACTCGGATCTTCCCGCCTTGCTCGGTTAACCCGAGCGCGCCCGAACGTCATCATGACGCTGTCGGATTCTCGCGAGGCTCGGATTCTATCGCGAGACTCGGATTCTATATAAGGAGCCGCGCGTCGCCGCCATTTTACACGTGCATTGAGATTGATAGTGAGAGGACGTGGCTGGCGTCCTCTCCGTTTAGAGAAGAAATAGATAGGAGAGTGAGAGTGAGACAGTGACACTTCATTTACTGGAGCTTAGGAGGAGTACTCAGACAGAGAGTGCAGAATTTTGCTGATAGTATTAGTTAGTTATACTAGTGACAGAGTGAGACAGTGACACTTCATTTACTGGAGCTTAGGAGGAGTACTCAGACAGAGAGTGCAGAATTTTGCTGATAGTATTAGTTAGTTATACTAGTGACTGACCAGTGACCACCAGTGCAGTTTTATATTATTTAATATAATCCGTTCTCTGCCTGAAAAAACGATACACAGTGACTCAGTCACATACCATATCTGTGCTCAGCCCAGTGTGCTGCTGCATCATCTATGTATAATATCTGACTGTGCTCACACAGCTTAATTGTGGGGGAGATTGGGGAGCAGTTAGGTTATAGCAGGAGCCAGGAGTACATATTAAAAAATTAAACAGTGCACACTTTTTTTCTGCAGGAGTGCCACTGCCAGTGTGACTGACCAGTGACCTGACCACCAGTATATAGTATACTATATTGTATTGTGAATGTCTGCCTGTAAAAGTTAAACACACGTCGTGTGACTTGTGTGGTGTTTTTTTATTCTATAAAATAAAAAACTCATTCTGCTGACAGACAGTGTCCAGCAGGTCCGTCATTATATAATATATACCTGTCCGGCTGCAGTAGTGATATATATATATATTTTTTATATCATTATTTATCATCCAGTCGCAGCAGACACAGTACGGTAGTTCACGGCTGTAGCTACCTCTGTGTCGGCACTCGGCAGTCCATCCATAATTGTATACCACCTACCCGTGGTTTTTTTTTTCTTTCTTCTTTATACATACTACATCTCATTATCATCCAGTCTATATTAGCAGCAGACACAGTACAGTACGGTAGTCCACGGCTGTAGCTACCTCTGTGTCGGCACCCGGCAGTCCGTCCATAATTGTATACCACCTACCCGTGGTTTTTTTTTTCTTTCTTCTTTATACATACTACATCTCATTATCAACCAGTCTATATTAGCAGCAGACACAGTACGGTAGTCCACGGCTGTAGCTACCTCTGTGTCGGCACTCGGCAGTCCGTCCATAATTGTATACCACCTACCCGTGGTTTTTTTTTCTTTCTTCTTTATACATACTACATCTCATTATCATCCAGTCTATATTAGCAGCAGACACAGTACAGTACGGTAGTCCACGGCTGTAGCTACCTCTGTGTCGGCACTCGGCAGTCCGTCCATAATTGTATACCACCTACCCGTGGTTTTTTTTTTCTTTCTTCTTTATACATACTACATCTCATTATCAACCAGTCTATATTAGCAGCAGACACAGTACGGTAGTCCACGGCTGTAGCTACCTCTGTGTCGGCACTCGGCAGTCCATCCATAATTGTATACCACCTACCCGTGGTTTTTTTTTCTTTCTTCTTTATACATACTACATCTCATTATCATCCAGTCTATATTAGCAGCAGACACAGTACAGTACGGTAGTCCACGGCTGTAGCTACCTCTGTGTCGGCACTCAGCAGTCCATCCATAATTGTATACCACCTACCCGTGGTTTTTTTTTCTTTCTTCTTTATACATACTACATCTCATTATCATCCAGTCTATATTAGCAGCAGACACAGTACAGTACAATAGTCCACGGCTGTAGCTACCTCTGTGTCGGCACTCGGCAGTCCGTCCATAATTGTATACCACCTACCCGTGGTTTTTTTTTCTTTCTTCTTTATACATACTACATCTCATTATCATCCAGTCTATATTAGCAGCAGACACAGTACAGTACGGTAGTCCACGGCTGTAGCTACCTCTGTGTCGGCACTCGGCAGTCCGTCCATAATTGTATACCACCTACCCGTGGTTTTTTTTTTTCTTTCTTCTTTATACATACTACATCTCATTATCAACCAGTCTATATTAGCAGCAGACACAGTACGGTAGTCCACGGCTGTAGCTACCTCTGTGTCGGCACTCGGCAGTCCATCCATAATTGTATACCACCTACCCGTGGTTTTTTTTTCTTTCTTCTTTATACATACATACTACATCTCATTATCATCCAGTCTATATTAGCAGCAGACACAGTACAGTACAATAGTCCACGGCTGTAGCTACCTCTGTGTCTGCACTCGGCAGTCCATCCATAATTGTATACTAGTATCCATCCATCTCCATTGTTTACCTGAGGTGCCTTTTAGTTGTGCCTATTAAAATATGGAGAACAAAAATGTTGAGGTTCCAAAATTAGGGAAAGATCAAGATCCACTTCCACCTCGTGCTGAAGCTGCTGCCACTAGTCATGGCCGAGACGATGAAATGCCAGCAACGTCGTCTGCCAAGGCCGATGCCCAATGTCATAGTACAGAGCATGTCAAATCCAAAACACCAAATATCAGTAAAAAAAGGACTCCAAAACCTAAAATAAAATTGTCGGAGGAGAAGCGTAAACTTGCCAATATGCCATTTACCACACGGAGTGGCAAGGAACGGCTGAGGCCCTGGCCTATGTTCATGGCTAGTGGTTCAGCTTCACATGAGGATGGAAGCACTCAGCCTCTCGCTAGAAAACTGAAAAGACTCAAGCTGGCAAAAGCACCGCAAAGAACTGTGCGTTCTTCGAAATCCCAAATCCACAAGGAGAGTCCAATTGTGTCGGTTGCGATGCCTGACCTTCCCAACACTGGACGTGAAGAGCATGCGCCTTCCACCATTTGCACGCCCCCTGCAAGTGCTGGAAGGAGCACCCGCAGTCCAGTTCCTGATAGTCAGATTGAAGATGTCAGTGTTGAAGTACACCAGGATGAGGAGGATATGGGTGTTGCTGGCGCTGGGGAGGAAATTGACCAGGAGGATTCTGATGGTGAGGTGGTTTGTTTAAGTCAGGCACCCGGGGAGACACCTGTTGTCCGTGGGAGGAATATGGCCACTGACATGCCTGGTGAAAATACCAAAAAAATCAGCTCTTCGGTGTGGAAGTATTTCAACAGAAATGCGGACAACAGCTGTCAAGCCGTGTGTTGCCTTTGTCAAGCTGTAATAAGTAGGGGTAAGGACGTTAACCACCTCGGAACATCCTCCCTTATACGTCACCTGCAGCGCATTCATAATAAGTCAGTGACAAGTTCAAAAACTTTGGGCGACAGCGGAAGCAGTCCACTGACCAGTAAATCCCTTCCTCTTGTAACCAAGCTCACGCAAACCACCCCACCAACTCCCTCAGTGTCAATTTCCTCCTTCCCCAGGAATGCCAATAGTCCTGCAGGCCATGTCACTGGCAATTCTGACGAGTCCTCTCCTGCCTGGGATTCCTCCGATGCATCCTTGCGTGTAACGCCTACTGCTGCTGGCGCTGCTGTTGTTGCTGCTGGGAGTCGATGGTCATCCCAGAGGGGAAGTCGTAAGCCCACTTGTACTACTTCCAGTAAGCAATTGACTGTTCAACAGTCCTTTGCGAGGAAGATGAAATATCACAGCAGTCATCCTGCTGCAAAGCGGATAACTGAGGCCTTGACAACTATGTTGGTGTTAGACGTGCGTCCGGTATCCGCCGTTAGTTCACAGGGAACTAGACAATTTATTGAGGCAGTGTGCCCCCGTTACCAAATACCATCTAGGTTCCACTTCTCTAGGCAGGCGATACCGAGAATGTACACGGACGTCAGAAAAAGACTCACCAGTGTCCTAAAAAATGCAGTTGTACCCAATGTCCACTTAACCACGGACATGTGGACAAGTGGAGCAGGGCAGGGTCAGGACTATATGACTGTGACAGCCCACTGGGTAGATGTATGGACTCCCGCCGCAAGAACAGCAGCGGCGGCACCAGTAGCAGCATCTCGCAAACGCCAACTCTTTCCTAGGCAGGCTACGCTTTGTATCACCGCTTTCCAGAATACGCACACAGCTGAAAACCTCTTACGGCAACTGAGGAGGATCATCGCGGAATGGCTTACCCCAATTGGACTGTCCTGTGGATTTGTGGCATCGGACAACGCCAGCAATATTGTGTGTGCATTAAATATGGGCAAATTCCAGCACGTCCCATGTTTTGCACATACCTTGAATTTGGTGGTGCAGAATTTTTTTAAAAACGACAGGGGCGTGCAAGAGATGCTGTCGGTGGCCAGAAGAATTGCGGGACACTTTCGGCGTACAGGCACCACGTACAGAAGACTGGAGCACCACCAAAAACTACTGAACCTGCCCTGCCATCATCTGAAGCAAGAAGTGGTAACGGGGTGGAATTCAACCCTCTATATGCTTCAGAGGTTGGAGGAGCAGCAAAAGGCCATTCAAGCCTATACAATTGAGCACGATATAGGAGGTGGAATGCACCTGTCTCAAGCGCAGTGGAGAATGATTTCAACGTTGTGCAAGGTTCTGATGCCCTTTGAACTTGCCACACGTGAAGTCAGTTCAGACACTGCCAGCCTGAGTCAGGTCATTCCCCTCATCAGGCTTTTGCAGAAGAAGCTGGAGACATTGAAGGAGGAGCTAACACGGAGCGATTCCGCTAGGCATGTGGGACTTGTGGATGGAGCCCTTAATTCGCTTAACAAGGATTCACGGGTGGTCAATCTGTTGAAATCAGAGCACTACATTTTGGCCACCGTGCTCGATCCTAGATTTAAAGCCTACCTTGGATCTCTCTTTCCGGCAGACACAAGTCTGCTGGGGTTGAAAGACCTGCTGGTGAGAAAATTGTCAAGTCAAGCGGAACGCGACCTGTCAACATCTCCTCCTTCACATTCTCCCGCAACTGGGGGTGCGAGGAAAAGGCTCAGAATTCCGAGCCCACCCGCTGGCGGTGATGCAGGGCAGTCTGGAGCGACTGCTGATGCTGACATCTGGTCCGGACTGAAGGACCTGACAACGATTACGGACATGTCGTCTACTGTCACTGCATATGATTCTCTCAACATTGAAAGAATGGTGGAGGATTATATGAGTGACCGCATCCAAGTAGGCACGTCACACAGTCCGTACTTATACTGGCAGGAAAAAGAGGCAATTTGGAGGCCCTTGCACAAACTGGCTTTATTCTACCTAAGTTGCCCTCCCACAAGTGTGTACTCCGAAAGAGTGTTTAGTGCCGCCGCTCACCTTGTCAGCAATCGGCGTACGAGGTTACATCCAGAAAATGTGGAGAAGATGATGTTCATTAAAATGAATTATAATCAATTCCTCCGCGGAGACATTGACCAGCAGCAATTGCCTCCACAAAGTACACAGGGAGCTGAGATGGTGGATTCCAGTGGGGACGAATTGATAATCTGTGAGGAGGGGGATGTACACGGTGATATATCGGAGGATGATGATGAGGTGGACATCTTGCCTCTGTAGAGCCAGTTTGTGCAAGGAGAGATTAATTGCTTCTTTTTTGGGGGGGGTCCAAACCAACCCGTCATATCAGTCACAGTCGTGTGGCAGACCCTGTCACTGAAATGATGGGTTGGTTAAAGTGTGCATGTCCTGTTTATACAACATAAGGGTGGGTGGGAGGGCCCAAGGACAATTCCATCTTGCACCTCTTTTTTCTTTTATTTTTCTTTGCGTCATGTGCTGTTTGGGGAGGGTTTTTTGGAAGGGCCATCCTGCGTGACACTGCAGTGCCACTCCTAGATGGGCCCGGTGTTTGTGTCGGCCACTAGGGTCGCTTATCTTACTCACACAGTCAGCTACCTCATTGCGCCTCTTTTTTTCTTTGCGTCATGTGCTGTTTGGGGAGGGTTTTTTGGAAGGGCCATCCTGCGTGACACTGCAGTGCCACTCCTAGATGGGCCCGGTGTTTGTGTCGGCCACTAGGGTCGCTTATCTTACTCACACAGTCAGCTACCTCATTGCGCCTCTTTTTTTCTTTGCGTCATGTGCTGTTTGGGGAGGGTTTTTTGGAAGGGCCATCCTGCGTGACACTGCAGTGCCACTCCTAGATGGGCCCGGTGTTTGTGTCGGCCACTAGGGTCGCTTATCTTACTCACACAGTCAGCTACCTCATTGCGCCTCTTTTTTTCTTTGCGTCATGTGCTTTTTGGGTAGGGTTTTTTGGAAGGGCCATCCTGCGTGACACTGCAGTGCCACTCCTAGATGGGCCCGGTGTTTGTGTCGGCCACTAGGGTCGCTTATCTTACTCACACAGTCAGCTACCTCATTGCGCCTCTTTTTTTCTTTGCGTCATGTGCTGTTTGGGGAGGGTTTTTTGGAAGGGCCATCCTGCGTGACACTGCAGTGCCACTCCTAGATGGGCCCGGTGTTTGTGTCGGCCACTAGGGTCGCTTATCTTACTCACACAGTCAGCTACCTCATTGCGCCTCTTTTTTTCTTTGCGTCATGTGCTGTTTGGGGAGGGTTTTTTGGAAGGGCCATCCTGCGTGACACTGCAGTGCCACTCCTAGATGGGCCCGGTGTTTGTGTCGGCCACTAGGGTCGCTTATCTTACTCACACAGTCAGCTACCTCATTGCGCCTCTTTTTTTCTTTGCGTCATGTGCTGTTTGGGGAGGGTTTTTTGGAAGGGCCATCCTGCGTGACACTGCAGTGCCACTCCTAGATGGGCCCGGTGTTTGTGTCGGCCACTAGGGTCGCTTATCTTACTCACACAGCGACCTCGGTGCAAATTTTAGGACTAAAAATAATATTGTGAGGGGTGAGGTATTCAGAATAGACTGAAAATGAGTGTAAATTATGGTTTTTGAGGTTAATAATACTTTGGGATCAAAATGACCCCCAAATTCTATGATTTAAGCTGTTTTTTAGGGTTTTTTTAAAAAAACACCCGAATCCAAAACACACCCGAATCCGACAAAAAAAATTCGGTGAGGTTTTGCCAAAACGCGGTGGAACCCAAAACACGGCCGCGGAACCGAACCATTTTTAGCATTCAGGATCCCGACGTCGGCATGTTGACCGCCGGGATCCTGATAAATGACATTTGTATAGTCAATAGAGATTGGAGTACTGCAACAACGGGATGGAGTCTAGCGGTCATGAACACTAATTCTTGTTTATACTCTCCTCAGATACCCATAATAAGCCATGCTTCACAGGAGATATACATAAGGTATGCAGTTAAATTACCGGCTGTCGGGATCCCATACTGATCCCATACATATCATTCAGTTTCATCTTTTATTACCCATTAGCTAAATGAGAATTACTAACTCACTGTTTGGGTAGAAATTACTGATACAGAGAATTATATAAAATGGATCCAGTGGCAGAACAAAGAGGGGAAGGCCTGTATACATATATCCTAAATATCCTATGTGGGTGAAGGCCTACTGTATATACAGTATAGAACTGACATTAAGTGGGCGATTCAGTTGTTATGGGCGTCGCTATAATTAATGGGTGCCTAACAGAGAAATTAAATTATTCCAGTCGCCCATTCATTTTTGAGCTTGATGCTTACAGTGAAACTGGGTTTAGCCATATTGTAAAGCTGAACCCATCTAAACTCCTGGTTATGGTGCCCAAACAGCCATTAGGGCGTCCAGACCAGAGTTATCCCACCTCAGGAGGCTGCGAGAAGAAATGTGTTCCTCTTCCCCACGGCACTCACTCCCACCGGGGGACACACATTTCTTCTCACAGCCTCCATCGGTTGCCATCTAGTGGCAGCCACATAGGAAACCATTAATTCGCCCCCTAAGGGTAATTTACAACCATGCAAAAGTGCATCTCTTTTCCATACAGATGTGTCCTCCTAAACCCTTACTGCAGTTAAGTTAAACAGCCATTCTAGTCATGCTATGCCGTGGCGTGACTCTGTAGCATTGAGCGACTTTATGTGTGACTTTTTCCATTAAAATGCATGTTATTTGCATCGCTATGCCTGTTTTTGTTGGATCTCTTGCACCCAGGGAGGGGCAGGTTCAAATGCTGATACTATTGGTGACTGTTCTGGCTGCAGACACAAAACCACAGGCGGTGTGGCTATTTGCTTGAAGCTGTACAGATACTTGCATTAGCATAAGGTAGTGAATATGGCTGCCGCATGCAAATCAGGGCCTACTGGATGTGCTCAAGTCGACCTTATTTTGCACTGAAGTGGAAAACAAAATTTCATGTTGTGTGATGGGGTTATTTATATGAGCTGTGTGGGTGTAGAAGAAACGGGATACAGTCAGTATACTGGTTGTCAGATTCTCGACGTTCAGAAGAACTGATGCCGGAATCCTGACAGCCGGCATTTTACCGTCTAACGGAATCCCGACACCTGCCCAGTATTCCCACTCGGTTGGTGGGTCCACGCCACCAACCAAGTGGGAATAGAACCTGTGGCGAGCGCAGCTGGCCACTGGGCCCGATGTGTGGTGAGCCCGCGAGAGGACTCACTGCCAGAATTCCGACAGACGGGATGCCGCTGTTGGTGTAGTGAGAGCCGGCATCCTGTCTGCCGGAGAATTCAGTATGATATGCCAGATGTCAGGATCCTATTGGTCAGAAGACTGATGCTGGGATCCCTACAGCCGGAATACTGACAGCGAGTACAGCGTGTCCCCTTGCGGGCTCACTGCGCTTGCCATGCTTTCGGCCCGGTGGCAACCTTTGGTAGTGGCATGGTATTTCACCGGGTGTCAGGATTCCGGCGTCGGTATCCTGACAGCCCTGATTACGACAGTCGACAAAATGAATGCTTTTCCTGCCGGGATGTGGTATGTATCTCGAAGAAACCTTGCATATGCATTCACTATCATTCAGGTCTGAGCTGCTGCACACTCTTCATATCTAATAGCACAATGGCCTCACTGGCAACACATTGTGTAAAGACTCAGGTAAAGAAGCAGTAGATGTACACATTAAGTTTGTAACTTTAATTAAAAGTACATTAGACCAAGAACATTATACCCTGATTGTTTTGCTTTAAATGCTACTTACACTCCAACAGCAAAGTTTTGCTTTTTTCTGTATTTCCCACTAATTAGCTGAAGGGTAATTTGTATGAATAGTCTGAACTCAGCATGATATTGTTCCATAGATAGGTTATTACACTCATTAAAGATGTTTGAACATCACCTTATGAGCTAATGCAACAGTAATCATGTTGTAATGAAATAATTCATTGCCTTTTTTCTTATTGGCTTTGTCTTTCATATCTCTCTCTCTCTCTCTTTCTCTCTCGTGTACACACACACACACACACACACACACACACTTTTATTATGTGTTGTAATGCATTGCAATATATACAGATGATATTGCACTGGTGCTCAATATGTGTTTTTGTGTGTGTTAGCATTTAATTATTCTCATACCCCAAGAAAGATCTTTTACAGAAGAATGTATTGCACACCTAACAAACAAGAGACCCCTTGTTCCTTCCAATACCCTAAATGTAACCTGTACCATAGTAGCTGCTACCATAATGGAATGCTTAGTCAGTGTGCTCTTACAATTATATTAGAGAATGGCACCGGTGAAATCGTGTTATCCCAGCTGATGGGATGCCGGCGTTCAGAATACCAACCACAGCATCCCGATGATCAAAATCCTGACGGGAAGGTAAGTATACTTACCTTCCCCCAATGGCCCCCTAACCCTCCCTGTTTGCAGCCTAAACCTAAGCCTTCCTGGTGGTGCCTAAACCTAATGTAATAGTACCCCCTGTGTAAGGTGTAGTGTCGTACCTGTATCTTCAGATGACGCTTGCTGGTTCAGGACCTCTCGTGGCTTCTTCCGCAGGAGCCTGTGGCAGAAGGATGGACACCCAAAGGAAGACCCCACAGATAAAGGAAAACACAAATTGACGGTGACAACAAGTTTATTACGAAAGAGGTAGTGGGTCACTGCTAAAAGGCCAATTGTGATTTAAGTGGAGCACATCCAGTAAATACTAGCACAACAAATCTCAATAATAAGGCAATCAATAAACGACAAACATCAGTTACATATGCAAGGAGCATATACACCTTAGCATCAGCTATTTGCATAAGTCACGTGCAACAGCAAAACATTTAAATGTAATCATCACCATCAAATACTGTTAATGTGAACATAAAACTGACAATCTATAAAGTGTCCACAGCGTGGCGCTTAAGTTCAGTCCGTACTGGTAATAAACTGTTCCGTATACTCTTGTCCTACAGGGGGCGCTGTAAATTGTATCTGAACTGTGCACAGTATTTGTAATTCAGCGGGTGCTGTAAAGCAAATACTTTCTAGCTGTATCATAAGCTTCCAATAGGGGATGCTGTGGAGCATGTAGTTGCACTGTATTATAGCAAGGAGCTTCCCATAAGGGATGCTGTGGAGCAGGTACTTCTAGCACAGTGTATGCTTCCAATAAGGGATGCTGTGGAGCAGGTACTTCTAGCACAGTGTATGCTTCCAATAGAGGGTGCTGTGGAGCAGGTAGTTGCACTGTATTATAGCAAGGAGCTTCCCATAAGGGATGCTGTGGAGCAGGTACTTCTAGCACAGTGTATGCTTCCAATAGAGGGTGCTGTGTAACATATGGATGAGTGCACTGTACTGGCGGTAACCTTCCAATAGAGGGTGCAGTTAGTTAAACTGATGTCAGCATACAGTAGGACACAGAGCAAGTAACACAATCCTGGCACACACACAGTACTGCCATTCAAGCAGGCAAGGGATAAATGGCACTGTCCGTGTTTTCCTTGCAATTAAAGTGGTAAAGGGAAGCAGGGGTTCACACAACCCTATCCCTTAAGGCTTTCTGGTAAAGTGGCTGGCAGGCCCAAATAAATCACACATGTCCCTCTCCTTGTGTCATAGAGTCCTGCTGTGATCTGTCCCAAGAGGGGCTGTGACTTTGAAAGTTGGCAGGGTGGTCACTGTTGGCCTGGGTGCCTATAGGTGGGGGCTGCCTGGGGTGAGGTAGAGTACCTGTATTGTCTGCTGCTGTTGCCAGCTCCTACCGGTCACTTTTCCTAACTGCTGCTTTGCAGGATAACAGCGTTAGCGCCCAGTCTCTCCCAGCACAGCATCCCGCTCTGCCAGGGATCCTGCTGGAAAGCCCAGGGTCCTAGTGCTATACACATTTCTCCCCAGGTGCCATGGTTGCTTAGCAACCAGATGAAAAGGGTTTTAACCCTTACAGTGTCTGGCTGCAGCTGGTGTAAACTAAGAAAATGGGATACCCCAAGAGTGGGTTATCACACTAACCCTAACCCTCCCTGTGGGTGCCTAATCTCCCTCCCTCACAGCCTAACCCTAACCTCCACAGGGGGGTGCCTGACCCTAAACCTCCCCCCACAGCCTACACCTAACTATTCACTTTAGTAATTCTTATCTAAAATGTTTATTTTATATTGGAAGTGAGGTCATATGTATCATTCTTATATCATGAAATTTACATAATGATTAGCATGGTTTTTCATTTTAACGGCAACTTCTGCTGGCGTTAAATTTAGTCATTAATAGGATCAGACAATCTGAGACTTATCAATGTTAATTTGTAAATATTGGTCAATCAAATGATAAAAATCAATTGACCATTGTCTAATGATATCTGTTTAAGAGTTTACAAAATAAGTGAAGTACATAAACTATAGAACATAACTTGTTACCAGGAAGAAATAGGGAATTGGAGGGAAAATCATACAGTGAAAGGGGTGGAACCTTTACACAAGAGCAACAATACAACAACCTGTGAAACCACCCCAAACGCCGTAGTCAAACTAGTAAACAACTTAATATACTGTAACCCGTTACTGTTAAACAGCTCTCACCAGTGTCAGTGATGACTGGATCCAAAAAACACATTGGAAACACACATCTTAAACATGTACAAAAATATCATTAATTCCACAGAAATGCAAATGCAAAGAAGGCCGTTAAATGGAATGACAGAAAGGAATGAACACAAGAAAGATGGAGCTTAAGAAAAATAGCCACGTCTCACATTAAAAAGAAAACACAAAAAATATAGTAGATATTAAAACAATGCTACCACCATCAATTTGTGTACATTTGTCACTTTCTTTTGTTTCCTAATACTTTAAAAGATTGTTCCATCAGGAGAGGAACCCTCCCTCTGATCTCTAACGTTAACGTGCGAGACACCAACATCGCTGTACTGCACCTATCCAAAACAGAAACAGCATGTGCAGTTTTAGTTTCGTTATCGGAATCATAAAAATGAACCGAACAGTACTTTTTTCTTTATCGGAATCATAAAATAGAAATGCAAAGTCAATGCATTACAAGGTGTTTTCCGCATTCTTATTCCCGCCAAAATATACTTCATACATATGAGGATAAGATGAAATTTAGATAGGCTGACCATATTATCCCTTTAACCTGGGACACTCATGAATTACACAGGTTCTGTGGCTGCTTAAAACTGGGTGAAATGCAGGCTTGTAGTCAGCCAGCCACAGAACCTGTGTAATTCATGAGTTTCCCAGTTTAAAGGGATAATATGGTCAGCCTAATTTTAGACAGTATTTGATGGAAAGCACCCGGGCTTTACTGCCAATGTGGACTGGAGCATGAAGTGCCTACCAGGGATTGCAGTGGTAGGGGCCCATGCTTTAGAGGTGTGACCAGCCACAACAGAGGGACTTGGTCAAACATTAGAGAAGACATGCAAAGAGAAGGACCCCATTATAAAGTAAGGGGCAGGGGTGTGTCAAGACTACCCACTTTAATTGACAGAAGGGACAATCTTGGTGTACAAGTTCATCCATGATCTGCTCCACTGAGTTACTGAATTGTAGAGTAGGGGGTGGGGCCTACCAGTGATTTCCTCTGCACACCTGTGGGTCAGTCTGACCCTGTACATACAGTATCCTCCCTTGTCTGTCCACCATACAACCAGACATGCACAATTGAGCCCTCCATGTTAGCAAAGTACTGTAACCACAAATATGGTGTTTCAATGATCTGGCTATTCAGTTTTTTTCATATGGGATGTGGTTAGTATCCCAGCAGTGGGGATGCCGACTGTCATGTGACCAGCCAACATCCCAAAGGTAAGTATCTCGTCACTGGAAGGGTAAGGACCTGGGGGGGGGGGGGGTTAGGATTAGACACTACAGGGGGGGATAGCTTTAGACACTACACGGGGGGGGGATAGCTGTAGACACCACCCCCGGAGTCTTAACCCTAGTCGACACCCTCTGTGTCTTAGCCCGCCCCTAGCCACCACCCCAGGCGGGGTAGGGGAGGGGTAAAATAATTATGCCATCTGCTGTTGGCATTCTCGATGTCGGGATGCCAGTTTCAGTCATGTGACCGGCGCCGGAATCCCATGCCCAACCCATTTTATACAGTACATATATGGTACTGCTATACAAAGCTTTCTTGCCTCTGCTTTTCTCATTGAGCTTATGGATAGGGCTAGTTTGTGAGCCCACATAATGATGCATATCATGTCATATCATATTGCCTAGCTCCACTCTTAAAAGATAAAAGCCAATAATGTTTCGGGAACAAGAAAAGGCAGCACCTCCCTCATTCCTTTCCTAACCATTTGTTTCAGGAAACTGAGGGTGTCAGATTTTGTACTATTACTTTTTTTCCTTTAATGACAATAAAAACACACTTAATGTTCAACAACAG
The DNA here is from genome assembly GCF_028390025.1 of Pseudophryne corroboree. Classification (NCBI taxonomy): domain Eukaryota; kingdom Metazoa; phylum Chordata; class Amphibia; order Anura; family Myobatrachidae; genus Pseudophryne; species Pseudophryne corroboree. The sequence continues at coordinate 784,764,756 of NC_086445.1, forward strand.
TACTAACTAGCAGTGAAAATTGTCCCAGTTTAAATTAGTTGATTCATTATGAAAACAACTCAGAAACAAATTACTATTCATCAGGCTGCTGAGCTAATAACACTAATTCTATGAACAGCATTTAACTGTTATCTACTGTGCACTCCTCAGCACAAGACAAAGTGAATACATTAACATTTTATACCATTTGCAAGAACATCTCCATATCAAATTAAAATCTCAAGTGCATTTATGACTATTCAACAATGTATTGTTTTCTTTATTTCTTTTACTAATATATAACTACCACCAGGGAAAAAAAAACAATGTGCTTTAATTATTTGGAAGTGATATGTTGTCTCCTGAGGACAATATTTCACGTTGTCTTTTCAACAATATTGGTTAACGCACAATCAATCTCCTCAAGTTTGTGAATCCGCATCTGAATGGGCTGGCGGGTTATGATGACTGTAGGCTGTTGCATACTGTTACATAAAAAGGTAAGAAGCACCCTCTCCCTCCTATTTCTGGCAATACTCTGAAGTAACCACACCCAATTGGGATCTAGGGAAGGATGGTAGTGGGAATGTTTATTGAATTGTTGAATTTGTCTGTATTAGGTCAACATATGCATCGTCCTTTGTCTTTGAAATGAAGTAAAAAGACATGGCACAAACTAAATATCTTTAAAATAATCTAGGAAAACATTAAAATAAAAAAAATATAAATAATGGCTATATGCATATTTCTCTTGAGGTAATTGTCAAAGCCTATGTTACTTTTAAGTGAAGGGGTCTATATGGCAATTCCTGGAAAAGTTGAGACTAGATAGTTATTTTGGGGGGAACTACGGGAACTGGCTGGACAACAGTCCTCAAGGACAGACCCCTGTGATATTTGGCCACGCCCCCACATGGTGAGGTCATGCCCTTTCATGCATGCACGCACCTTCTACACGTGAAGGTGCAGTGTAATGCCAGGGCTGTTTTAGATCCCAGTCCATTCAAGGGTTTCTCCTATATCAGTGTTGTCTTTTTTGGTTGGGTTTTTTTTATTAGCTTGGACTCAGAGGGGTCAATTGAAGTATTTCCCGTGCCCCCTTCTGGGCGTCTATAGCAATGGGCATTTATTGGAGCTATTCAATTGTAGTTCCAATCAGATGCCCATTACCAGTGAAGGCGACAGAAAACTCTGGGTTTAGCTGCGTAAATCGGCTAAACCCGTCTAAAGAGCTTGAATGGGTTTCTATAGTCTGGGTTTGGGCACTTTGGGGGCCCAAACTACAGACTTTTTAACACATTTTTCTTGCACATCCTGAGTGTTTGAGAAAAAATGACTGCCGCGGCTACAATTGAATTTCTCCGATAGACGCCACAATTGAATCCCCAAGCATCAATGTGAGTTGTTCTGGGGTACAAATTCCAGTTACAAGATAATGTATCGCAATGTACAGTATGTCACAATCCGTCAATCCCATAAACAGGTTCTGGGACACTGTTGGGCGTCCAGACTCACAACCCATAACTTGTGCATGCCTGTGCTATTTCATCAGTAAAGCGCTTTATTAAAATGACTCTTACTTTTGCAAAAGGCAATAACGGAAGCATTACTTATGTGTCAATTTGTACAAAGTTGTTATTATTTTAGTTCTGGCCAGAAATACACATGTAAAAATAAAACAGATGTGTACAGAAATAGTGTAAGAAAATAGGCTAACAATAACAAATGATCTGTCTGAGCTTAGTATTAGAATATGCATACTCTATGTAAGTGTGAGCATTTCTGTATTCTCTGGTGTGTTGTAGATAATCTAATTTTCATGTGGAATTCAAGCAATTCTTTTTTAATGTGGTCCATTTCACGTGAAACCTTTTTATCCTGGAAAACTGCTGCAATTCAAGCCTTTTAACATACAGCACTGTAGCTTTCATATGTAAGTTGGTTTCACACATATAGATACAGCCTTTTAAGTAAACTATCCCCTACCTTGTAGTCCTGCTGGGCATTGTTTATGTCAATGTTAGACTGGTCAATGTTATTCATGGAGCTATTAAAATAACACCATGAAATTAAAGATAAACATTTAAGAAGGTTAAGAACCCTGGAAACCTTTGTTGTACACATCTGGATTGATACAAAATGTTATAGGTGGAGTTTCACCCTAGTCCTGGAGGTAAGCCACTTCAGAACTGTGTGGAGCTTTCTTAGGATATTCCATGTACTTAGCTACCTCCAGGGGTGGATTGGGAACAAAAAGCAGCCCTGGAAAAAGTTGTACTAGTGGCCCCACTTGGGCAGCACCAGAGGTGTAAAGGTCTAGCCATGGGCCATGGCAGCAGCACCCTCCCCCCCAAGACTTTCCAGATAGTGGGGATGTCCATCATCAAGGGGAAGTTAAAAGCACTGGGCGATCTTGAGCACTGGGTGGTGGCACACTCAAAATTATGGTCCTTCACTTGGTGCCTAGTTATAAAGATTATTAGGGGTCTATTTACTAAGCCTTGGACGGAGCTAAAGTACCAGCCAATCAGCTCCTAACTGTCATGTCACAGGCTTTGCTTGAAAAATGACAGTTAGGAGTTGATTGGCTGTTTATTTATCTCCGTCCACTTTATCTCCATCCAAGGCTTAGTAAATAGACCCCATAGACAGGTACGAGATATATTAGGATCAGCTTTGCTAAATGTGATCAAATCTGACCCCTGTTTTTATGTATAAACATATACAAACTGATAAGAGGCTGCAACGGCAGTATATTTACAACTCTAATTATTTATTTGTTTATAGTTTCTTATATAGCGCAGCATATTCCGTTGCGCTTTACATTTGAAAAAAAACAATGATAAAACAAAACTGGGTAATATGAAACAGTCATAGAGGTAGGAAGGCCCTGCTTGCAAGCTTACAATCTTTTGGGAAATAGGCATTGATACACAAGGATAGGTGCTATCTATTGCATTATTAGAGTATAGCAGGCTGATTTAGCCTGGCTGATTGATCCAGGGTGTAGGACTCGAAGGGAGGAGGCTCAAAGGGAGCAGATATATAATTTTAATATCAAAGCCTGGACTTAGCCTGGACTTAAACTGGATGAAAAACTGAAAGAAAACCTCAATCAACACAAACAACAGATGAACTACTTATCAATATCAACTGTATATGCAAATGTATCGCCCTCCAACTTTCACTCTGTGAACGCTATGCAATCCATTTGCATAAATGAATATATGTAAGATCAAGTTTCCATCCATAATCAGGATCACAAAGATCTTCTTTGGGACAACTGTGAGTTCATCTTCTCATCTACAAACACTTAAAAAATCTAACAGAATTACCATTGCTTCTTAACCCTCTCACAATCCTTTCATTTCTTACAGCCCAAATACATTTCTGCACCCACTTTATCTACGCTTTTGACTCATTTCATACTAAATCTACACCCATTGAGCCTACACTGCTTTTCTCACCTGCATTTCTGCAATTCTTCTGCTCTGATCCCCTTACAGTCTCCTCTCCTACTTCCACTTTCCCTCAACCTATTTACCTACTTAACACTATGTCAAGGCTTTCTTATACTCCCCACATCACTCAGTGTCTACCTAATAATGTATCTTTATCCTTCCACCCTAGTCTCCTACACCTCCTCCTCTGTCTCCCCTCCATCCCTCTGTTTCCTTCCCCCTCCTTTCCGGTTACCCCACTTTCATTTACTTCTGCCCCATGGTCCTGCTACCCCACAACTCAGCCCTGCTCCCTCTCTCCCTTCCCTGTCACCTCCCCATATCCCCATCCACATCACACTGACCTCCCTCCCTGCCCACCTCCAGCAGTTTCCCCTCCTAGCTCAGGCATCCGTACCATCACTGCTCTCTCATCATCCCTGCCCTCAAAGTTAATCTCACCTCATCGCTACAGCAACCCTGATAATCTCATTCACATCTCTCCCACAAACTCATACCCCCTATCCTGTGCCCTCTGGAATGCCAAATCTGTTTGTAGCAAACTGGTCCCCACTCATGACCTTTTAATTTCCAACTCCCTACACCTACTAGCCATTATTGAAACTTGGATTACGCCCTCTGACACTACTCCTGCTGCTCTCTCTGCTGGGGGCCTCACATTCACACACACACACACCCCGACCTGGGGGTTCGCCATGGGGGGGTGGTGTTGGGGTCCTTTTACCTTCTAGTTACTCCTACCAACTCATACCACCAGAACCATCCCTTACATTCTCTACATTTGAGGTCCATGCCATACGCCTCTTCCAACCAGTCCATCTTAGAGTAGCTGTCATTTACCGCCCCCTGGCACTGCTTCCAAATTCATCAACAACTTTGCTTCCTGGCTTCCTCACTTCCTCTCTTCTGACATTCCCTCCATTATCCTAGGCGATTTCAACATCCCTATTGACATCCCCACACAATCCCCTGCCTCTAAACTCCTTAACCTCACCTCTTCACTTGATCTCTCCCAGTGGACCTCCTCACCCTCCCATGTTAATGGGAGCTCACTGGATCTGGTCTTCACTCACCGCTGTGATATTTCTGATTTTTCCAACTCCCCATTTCCCCTCTCTGACCACCACCTGCTCTCCTTTAACCTATCTCTCTCGACTTCCCCATCTCTACCTCCTAAGGCTACCATCACTAAGCGTAACATTGAAGCTATTGATACCACATTCCTTTCCTCCCTGTTTGACTCACTTCTCTCTCCTATTCTCTCTCTCTCATGCCCTGAACAAGCCACTTCCACATACAATGCTTCCCTTACTTCTGCTCTTGACTCTGTTGCTCCACCAACCACTATTCACCCTCGTAAATTAATACCTCAACCCTGGCACACCAAATGCACAAGATATCTGCAAAAATGCTCACATACTGCTGAGCGACACTGGAGGAAATCACGCTCTAAGGCAGACAACCTCCATTTCAAACTTATGCTCTCATCCTTCAGTGCTGCCCTTTCTCTTGCTAAACAGTCATACTTCAAGAACCTCATCTCCTCCCAGTCTTCCAACCCCCGACGCCTCTTTGCCACTCTCAACTCACTCCTCTGCCCACCTCCACCTCGTCTCCCTTCCTCACTCTCTGCTCTTGACTTTGCCACTTACTTCACATTCAAAATTGACTCCATACGTCAGGACATCACATCACACCAGACCATCAGTAACCAGCTTTCTCCCATCCCTTACCAACCCTCCCCATCCCTCGCACCTACTCTGACATCTTTCTCCCATGTATCTGGAGAGGAAGTCATGGCCCTCATTCGTTCCTGTCCCCTCACCACCTCCCCACTTGACCCTATCCCCTCCCGCCTCCTCCGCTACCTCTCTCCTTATGCTTGTTCCCATCTTTCCCACCTTCTCAATCTATCCCTCTCATCAGGCACTGTCCCCTCTGCCTTCAAGCATGCACTCATCTCTCCTATTCTTAAAAAACCTACCCTTGATCCAAACACACTCTCCAACTACCGACCCATCTCTCTCCTCCCTTTTGCCTCCAAACTCCTTGAGCGTATTGTCTACAACCGCCTTACTTCCTTTCTTTCCTCACACTCACTGCTTGACCCATTCCAGTCTGGCTTCTGTCCTCTCCACTCCACTCCACTGAAATTGCCCTTACGAAAGTATGCAATGACCTCCATGCTGCTAAATCTAAGGGACACTACTCTATACTTATTCTACTTGATCTCTCTGCTGCTTTTGACACTGTGGACCATCCTCTCCTACTGCAAATTCTTCACTCCATTGGTCTGCGTGACACTGCCCTCTCTTGGGTGTCCTCCTACCTTTCTGACCATTCTTTCTCTGTCTCCTCTCATGACTCCACCTCCCCCTCACATCCACTTACTGTAGGGGTACCCCAAGGTTCTGTCCTTGGTCCTCTTCTCTTCTCTCTCTCTATACGTCCTCACTAGTTAAGCTCATTAGTTCTTTTGGTTTCCAATATCATCTCTATGCTGATGACACCCAAATCTATCTTTCCTCTCCAGACCTCTCCCCTGCTCTCCTCACTCGTATCTCCAACTGTCTCTCTGCTACCTCTTCCTGGATGTCCCAGCGCTTTCTTAAACTTAACATGTCTAAGACCGAGCTGATCATCTTCCCTCCCTCCCGCATAACCTCACCTTCTACAGTCTCATCATCTATTGATGGCACTACTATCTCCTCAAGCTCCCAAGTGCGCTGTCTTGGAGTAATCCTTGACTCCTCCCTCTCCTTCAAACCACACATTCAGCACCTCTCACAAACCTGCCATTTTCATCTAAAAAATATTTCCAGGATCAGACCCTTTCTGACCCAGGATGCTACTAAGACTCTTATCCACTCACTGGTCATCTCCAGACTGGACTACTGTAATCTGCTACTGATTGGCATTCCTGACAGATACCTCTCTCCACTCCAATCTATCCTCAATGCTGCTGCCCGGCTCATCTTCCTCACCAAACGCACTACGTCCACCTCTCCTCTCTTACTAGACCTTCACTGGCTCCCCTTCCCTTTCAGAATCCATTTCAAGCTTCTCACACTCGCTTACAAAGCCCTCACCCACTCCTCTCCCATCTACATCTCTGACCTTATCTCCCTTTACACTCCCACCCGTCCTCTTCGCTCTGCTAATGCACGCCGACTCTCCTGCCTACGGATTACTTCCTCGCACTCCTACCTCCAAGATTTTTCACGTGCTGCACCACTTCTCTGGAATTCCCTACCTCTCCCCCTCAGACTCTCCACCTCTCTACAAAACTTCAAACGGGCTCTCAAGACCCACTTCTTCACCAAACCCAGCCAAATCTCATCCTAACCCTCTGTTCTACGCTCTCTATGTACCCCATCTGTCACCCCTGTCTGTCTACCCCTCCCCTTTAGAATGTAAGCTCTCACGAGCAGGGCCCTCTTCCCTCATGTGCTTATCCTTTCATTAATAATCTTCAACTGCACCAAATCCATCAGTTTTCTGCCACCTGATACTTATTCCAGTGTCATCTGCTGATGTAACTATGTTTATTTACCCTGTACTTGTCCTATACTGTCATCAACTGTAAGTTGCTGTTTTCCTGTTTGATTATTTGTTTATGTACTCTGTAATTGTGCGCTGCGGAACCCTTGTGGCGCCATTTAAATAAAGGATAATAATAATAATAATTGTCCACCACATTGCAAAGGTTCTTGGTGGGCTGTATGATATGATCACACAGTAATGTTCGTCTGTGGTCAAATAAAGATGTAACTTGTGTGCATGCTCAGTTTTCCAGATTAGCTGCAATATCTTTATATTGTGCAAATAAACAAACAAGCAGTTCTACAACAGAGACCAGTTAATTGTATAAAATTAATTTGCTTTTAGTAAAACGAATTACCAATCGCCATTATAGCACATAAGCCAGCACATCATATTAAAATACTGTGTTGAGAAAGTTTCCAAGTAAAGTACTAGATTTCTTTTAATCAAGAAAATATAAACAACAAAAATAAGAAGCAGACGACAACACCTACTGTCCTACTGTCTTGGAAGGAAACAACAGTACTATGGGGAAATGGGAAATTAAGAAACATGCTTGTAAACTATCCTCTTTATAAAACAACCCTCGACTTGTTTCAGCACTTTGTACTTTCAAATAATGGTAATGCGCGTGTTAAATTACAGAACCCAACAGATTTCTTTCAGTGCTCGGAACCCCTGCTGCTGCTAGGAAATATGTTTTATCATGCAGTATCTGCACAGTATATACTTGAAATGTTGTTGATGTCTGTTTCACTGCGGTAAAAGATAGTTTCCTATCAGATTAATTCTCATAGGAGAGTGCTTCTGCAAACATTACTTGTATTCAAAGCTACCCTAAATCATTTGAAATAAGCTCAGTTCAAATGACTTATTTTCTCATTAGCATTAATTTCCCTCATGACTTTGGTACATGAGCACCCCATAAACAAAATAATCATTTTTATGAGGCTAAGTGATGATATGAATGAGCACATCCAATCAAGCAGACCCAGAAATACTGTGTGTGTTTTCCAAAGCATCGCTGCAGCTTATTAATCATAAGTCTGTAAAAAACACTTATCTAAACTAGAGTGATATCATTGACTAAAATAGTTATAAATCTTACAATACTTCTTTTTCAGACAAATGCAAATGTGTGTATGTAGATATGTGTATGACTATGCAAGTCTGTAATTAACTAGCCAGGGTCACAAACCACTAGCCATTTGGTCTAACAAAAATGTATATGTGCTCTTCACAGCAGGGGTATGTGTAACTGGTACTTTCCTCCTCATAAATCCCCATTCAAAGGACAAGACACGTTCTTCTGAAGATGAGGGGGGGAGTGCTGGTAAGGGATTTCCTCTGACCAATTGGTATATCACAAATCTTAGGCTTCAGACAGAATGAAGCAAGTAATGAAATGCCTCTGCTGTTCAGGCAGGGAAACCCCTCAAAAACCTAACTACAAACAATTCTGGTTTTGGAAGGGTTAAAAATGCACGTGGGTGGGTGTAATGAGTAATTGCTAGGACATAAATATGCCTGTTTTAACTGAATCCAGCTTTCACTCTACAAGAGAGTAGCTTTGTGCCGGGAGAAGTCCCAGTTTCTGTTTCCTGTGGTCTCTCCCCACTCGGACAACCCTAATACCTCACAATAACATTATGTAGGTTTTCTGAGTCTTGTTTTTCCTTTTTATTTACTTGTAATCAATGTGTACATCTCATAATTGTATGTCTTGCTTATTTACCTTTGTTTTTGTAACTTAACCCTGGAGTTCTTTTCTCAGTAAATCCTAAAAATTTATCAGCGTTATCTCTGTGCACTAAGAAGTCACATGCCTGTGAGAGGCCCATGCTACATATATGTAATAACTGAAGATTTTGAAAGTGTGATTTTAGTGTCTGGCAATTGCAAGCACGCTATTCAATACTCTGTATGGTGGCAGCTTAAGTAAAGCCCACGTCACGACCGCCCACCTGTGTCAGGCTAGCATATCTGAGCGCAGACTGGGATGGGAAGGTGTGACAGCAAGTATCTAGGTTATTAAGGACTAGCGAAGGTACATGAGTTCATAGCACTGTTCAAGGTTTGAATGTCACCACCTTGAAGAGAACATTCTCAGCTCTCTCATCCCCACCATATTGTAATGCAGCAGGATGGCTACTTTCTTCCTCCGGATGCTTTGTTTCCAAACATACAAACATGTTTTCAAACATACACCCTCTTCTTTAGATAACCCCACAGGAAGTAGTCAGGTGGAGTTAGATCCAATGATCTGGACGGCCAATGGATATCACCGAATCTGGAAATGAGGCACCCAGAGAATTGTTGTCAAAGTGTTGCTATAACCAGTCGTGCCGTATGACTGGTGGCACCATCTTGCTGCATCCAAATTTGTATAAGACAAAGCCGCTGTAACACAGGAATGAAGAATATGATTAGCATGTGTGTGTTGCGCTCAGCAATAACTGTGACAACTGCACCATGTTCATCATCAAAAAAGTAAGAACCAAACATACACGCATGAGGCACCACACATTACTGTACCTCCAAAAGTCAGACTTTGAAATACAATACATTTGAAGGATGGGCACTTGTAAATCAATAATATCATTGTGGGACACTATATATACAGTATATAAATATTATATATATATATAAATATTATTTTTATATATATATATATATATATATATATAATCTCCATGAATAGCTAGCACTCCCCCTCCTTTCTGCAACTGCCGAGGTGCTCTTTATACAAAGTCATAGGTTTTTCAAAGCTAAGGCAATAACCATATACAAGTCTTGCAGAACTTCGTCCGCACTGGGACGGGCGCCCAGCATCCTCTACGGACTAGGAGAAAAAGATTTACCGGTAGGTTTAAAATCTTATTTTCTCTTACATCCTAGAGGATGCTGGGGACTCCGTAAGGACCATGGGGATTATACCAAAGCTCCAGACCGGGCGGGAGAGTGCGGAGTGTGGTTGTTGTGACGTGATAATGTCTATGCTGTAAATCTCAGTTACTCTTTCTTTAGCAAAAATAAAAAAACAAATTAGTGGGAAATTCATGAGATCTTGGGCTTGATGTTGGACAGAGGTTCCCATTCCAGACCAACTCGGACATTTTTTAAAGCAGCATTCATTTACAGGGCAAAACCTATGTTTTGTAAATGACTGCGGCTTTAAAAACCATCTGAGTTTGGCCAGGAACCTGTACATTCGGCCAACTCGGACTTTATTGCATGCAACCCCTTATCTGATTATTAATACAATTTGCGATGTAGGTAAGAGTTTTGAAAGTGATTGAGCACTCTCATATTTGTGCTGGATGGCCTTATCACTGGTTTATTTAAGAAGCTTTAAAAAATGCTTTAAAAATGTTGGCTTCCCTACTCCTTATGTTGTGGAATCGGGACAGCATACATGCATCACACTAGAAGGGAGCATGGTCATGTGTCACGGGGCACAGTCACAGCACCATTCTATTCCCGTAAAAGCACCTTCTCGGTGCCACAGACAACAGTGGCAAGATTACGTGGTACCTATTCACATACATCCCAACTTTACAACCGTTGAGACAATGGTAGAGCAGAGTCCTGAAATTGGGACTGCGCTGCAATACTTTGATAGGAAAAAGGAGATGGGTAGAAGATATATCTTCAGCAAAACATCTTAAACATCCAATAAGAGTTGGCAAATATGAGGTGAAACAAAAGAATGTTCTATTTAAAAGAAATGTACATCAGAATCAGCTTTATTGCCCAGGTATACTTGAATATACTTAAGAATTTGGCTTCTGTTTGCAGTGCAGCAGCCAGGGGGGAACACGTAGACAAGAGGGGGGGATGGGCAGGGGGAATATATGTAGTATAGAGCTTAAGTACAAGTACATAGTGTTCGTTACAATCAGAAGATCGGAGTAGAGCGCCTGGACAGTCAACCTGGCAGTTTGTCAGGAGTTCAGCAGGTGGACTGCTTGAGAAAAGAAGCTTTTGAGGCTTCTATTGGTTCTGGCGGGAATGGCCCTGTATCTTTTTCCTGATGGCAGCAGGTTGAGCTCGCCATAGCCCGGGTGAGGTGGATCATTGACTATCCTGGTCGCCCTTTTTTGGCTCTGGACCGGTACGGGTCGTGGACAGGCGGGAGATCAACTTCGATGATTTTCTCAGCAGACCTTACCACTCTTTGGAGCCTGCGTTTGTCTCTCTCACTGGCGGAGCTATACCAGACGATAATCGAGAAGCACAGAACAGATTCTACAATTGCAGAGTAGAAGAGGTGCAGGAGATTCTGTGGGATGTTCTTAAGTTGCCTTAGGAAGAACAGTATGCATCCATGCAGGTTTCATTGGTGTCAGTCCAGTACAGAGAACATATGTCTACAGTCAGTGCTGCACAGTAAACACTGCTTATTTGCATGTGTTGAAAATAGTCTGGCTTAGGTAAAGTCAAATAAAAATCATTTGACTGTCATCTATGAACATAGATAATTTCATATTTGTGCTTCATACATTTATTATGATTTCATATTTTTTGGCGAAACACACCGTTTAGCATAATAAAATGGTGCTGAATTTGGTATGAGCACAATTTTGCCTACTGTAAAGTATGAACCAGATAAGGCATAATTGGAACAGAACAGACCGTATGATGGAATAACACAAACATGCAAAAGCAAAGTTTGCAGGTGGAATGTGATAACAGATTATTTAGTGATTGATTATGCATTTCATAGGTAGACCTGATTCTGACGGTGGGACTTCTGAAGTCCTGGAACGTTATTACCAGCTAGGAGGTAGTTGGTATTCACTGACTATTTTTAATGGGACGCCTTTGGCTCTTGCCATTTTATATCAATACATATTAGAGCTTCAGTGACCATCCAGCCATCACAAAGTACTAAACTATCAAAACTACACAAGGGGGTAAATTTACTACGATGGGAGTTCTATTTAAGATGGGATGTTGCCCATAGCAACCAATCAGCTTCTACTTCTCATTTATCTAGCACCTTCTGAAGATGATACGTGGAATCTGATTGGTTGCTATGGGCAACATCCCATCTTAAATAGAACTGCCATCTTAGTAAATTTACCCCAAGGTGTACTGTATACATAGACATTACCCCCCCCCCCCATCACACACACACACACACACACACACACACACACACACACACACACACACACACACACATATCCCTCTCAAAACAATAACAACACAGCTTGCAAAGAAAGAGCCCATGGAAAGAGGAACAGTTGAGAGACCTGTCTAAACATCGTACAGTGTCCAAACAATTTGCTAAACTTTTTGTATTTCAGCAGATTTTAACATAAATTATTAAAATTCGAAAATATTTAGCATCCTTTATGTTAGCATCCCTAAGGTACAGCATATTGTGATATGAAAACTCTATAGAAATTGTGCCAAGCTTTCATATAAATAAACTACGTTTACCTCTTGTGACATTTACATTTTAGGGCAAGATGTACTAAGCCTTGTAGACGGATAAAGTGGAGAGAGATAAACTACCTACCAATTAGCTCCTGTCATTTTTAAAACACAGCCTGTAACATGGCAGTTAGGAGCTGGCACTTTAACTCTCTCCACTTTATCACTCTCCAGGCTTTAGTACAACGCCTCGTTACTATTTTATTTCTTACTAACATTATCAACTCACTAGATTTTAGACTGATCCAATATATTATCTAAAAAAATGATTTTGAGGTGCCTCTGTGCGCTACTGTAGAGCAGCCTAAGAAATATTTTGAAAAAGGAATCACACAGTTCCAAAACCAAGCTATATACAAAGAAAAATCAAAATATAGCGCTCAGGCGCTCACACATGAACACTTCCCTTAATTTCTTAAATGAGATGCGTCTCGAAATTCTTTCTTTTCGATTCCTCACAGGGTATCCTCATACATGCAAGAAAAAACAAATATGCACCGAGATCCTCGTTTATTACTTCCAAACACTTATTATAGTTACTTTTCCTTTTTATATAGTTACTCCCCAAAGGGAAAATGTGTCATGTACCGGGGGAATCCCCCTTCCAGTGAACTTACACAACTGTATATAATCAAAACATGCGATCTCATAAACCAATGTTGAAGAATCGTTTTACACAAATTCTCATAGGGTGTATCAATTTAACGGGGAAACTCCCCCTTCCCACACACTTACACAGATGCAGGAATGAAAGGCATGCAAAAACCACAAATCCCTGTGAAGGATGCTCCGTCACCAAGTGAAGAAAAAATGCCGGGGTTGCCCCCTATATATGGCACTCACAATTAGTTTGACATATCACATGCGTATAGGGTGGGTCTTTCTTATCCACTCCTTATTTCCAACCTTGCACTTTTTCTCTCAAAAAGAACCGGAGAGAAGATTGGAGTAAAGAACTTATTTAATATAAAACAAAACAAGAATAAAAACAATGGTAATCATACCCGGGAGGTCCGAAAGAGAAATGGATGGTATGCAGAAAAAACGGGGCCCTGTTAGTCTGATCTCCTCCAGGTCTTCCACGGGTAGATTTCTCCAATATAGGTCTCTCCACCAACGCGTTTCGGCCCCATACTAGGGTCTTTGTCAAGGTATGAGAGACCCCTATAGAACATTCCTTATATACTTATAATCACATATGTGATCCATATGTGATTAGGGTAGTATATAAGGAATGTATATAAGGAATGCATGATTGACTTACACTAGACGTGTAGATAAAGAGAGCTGCCTTTTTCTGCAAATTGCGATTATGCAATGTTAATATTGTAGAGCAATGAGTTTACAGAACTGTGACACTTCAATTATCAAACTTTGATGGCCGGCTTCCTCATGAGGTGTGTGATTAATAGACTGGTGCTTTAGGGTGTGCTTGGATTTTTGGTTTGGTAATCATGGTTCCTCCATATATAAAGGAGTTGGATGACTTCTTGAATTTTTACTGTAAGAGAAGAGTCTATGGGGTCTATTCAATGCATGTCGGATCCTTTCCGGAAAAAAAAAATCCGACAATGCAGTACTCAATTTGCGGCCAAATCCGACAGGTTATGGCCGTTCTCGACAATGTCGAGAATGGGGTTATCCTATAATTATGATATTATTTGTTCGGGAAACCGGATACTCCATCCTGCTAGTAATATACAGATGCATAAGGCAAACATCTGGCTTATACTAGCAATAAGTAGTAGTATTCATCTAGTCTATTCATGTTCTCTCTCCCCCACCCCCCGGACAGCCCACCTTTCCAATGGCCGTGTCCCCTATGTGCCTACCACACTGCCCACTGCCCCCTCCCGGAGGAGAGGGTGGCAAAGCAGGTAAGTATGTGTTATAGTGGTGCCAGGCATGAGAGAAAGCGTGAGAGGGTGGCTGCATGCAGCACAGCTAACTCCCACATCCTAGCACAGAGCGGATCTTTTCTTAGCGCACCACCAGTTCTTGCACGTGAACTTTTGACAGCCGTCCGCAATCACTGGGCAGCACTGTTACCATCAATCAGGAGCTGCTCTCCTCACGGAGTGCCCGGTGACCTGCAGCCAGACAGGACATAAACAGACACCACCCTCTTTCCAGCTCCCGCTCTTAGTCAGGAGCGGCCCTTGGTGCAAGCAAGCAGTGCCTGCGCCCGGGGCGCTGCGGCCTGGGGGCGCGGCCGCAGGCACCGCCGCCTACCCGCACCCCGCTCCCAGGCTGCAGCGGACGCCGTGGGTTGTGTGGGGGCGTCCGCTGCAGCCGGCTCCAATGACAGACACTAGAGGTCAGTATTGACCTCTAGTGTCTGTGCGGCGCTGCTATGGGAGAGACGTCATGACGTCTCTCCCACAGAGAGGTGCCGCGGGAGGCAAGAGACGGAGCAGCGGCGGCGGTCGGGAAGCAGTGGTAAGTATTGTTGTTGTTTTTTGTGTTTGTTTTTTCAGCAGCAGAGGGCACAACTCTGGGGGGCACAGCAGCAGAGGGCACAACTCCAGGGGGCATGCAGTAGAGGACACAAATACAGGGGGCACAGCAGCAGAGGGCACAAGTATAGGGGGCACAGCATCAGAGGGCACAAATACAGGGGGCACAGCAGCAGAGCGCACAACTACAGGGGGCACAGCAGCAGAGGGCACAGCAGCAGAGGGCACAACTACAGAAGGCACAGCAGCAGAGGGCACAACTACAGGGGGCACAGCAGCAGAGGGCACAACTACAGGGGGCATGCAGCAGAGGGCACAAATACAGGGGGCATGCAGCAGAGGGCACAACTCCAGGGGGCACAGCAGCAGAGGGCACAACTACAGGGACACAACTACTGGGGGCAAAGCAACTGGGGGCAAAGCAACTGGGGGCAAAGCAACAGGGGGCAAAGCAACAGGGGGCACAGCTACTGGGGGCAAAGCAACAAGCGACGGGGCAAAACTAATGGGGGCACAGCTACAGGGGGCAAATCTACTGGGGGCAAATCTACTGGGGGGGGCAAATCTGGGGGCATAACTGGCCATGCCCCTATTTTCGGGCGCGCGCCCGCGGCGCGCACAAACTGTTTTACCGTGGGGGGGGGGGGGGGGGGAAGCCAGTGGAAAGTTTTGCACTGGGCGCCACAAGGTGTAGAACCAGCCCTGCTCTTAGTCACCCGGGAACTTTGCAGTGAGGTTACTTTCGGTCAACCGCTGACCGCAAAGTTCCCACCATTGGCTACAATGGAGCGCATAGGCGCTACATTGTATCTGTGCCGTGTGCTGCCTCACAGACACTACAGGAGCACACAGCCAATCAGGAGAGTGCCACGAAGTGGCGCTCCCTGATTGGCTGAAGGGACCCTCTTTGACAGGAGTCAGGGGGGGTCCTGGCAGTCGGGGAAAGGGGTCCCATGTGTAAACATGGGACCCTTTTCAGTGCGTGGTCGGGTTTCCGATCTACACTGCATTATGTGAGTATAATTTTTTTCACAGGTCCCCCAAGGATTCTACATGGAGAAGAGGACCGAGCTTCGTGGGAACATAGGTAAGTATGTATGTATGGAGGTGTGCATGTATGTAATAAACTTATACTTTCACGTGTGTGTTTCCTGTTTTTTTGGGGGTATTTTTTAGTAGTAGTACTACAGGTACCAGCGGGCCAGGTTTTCAACCGCATGCTGGTACTTGTGGTTCTCCAAGTACCAGCTTGCGGGGGAGGCTTGCTGGGACTTGTAGTACTGCTACTAAAAACAATATTACATTTTTTTACACATGGCTATCAGCCCCCCATCGCAGCCCTTGGATGGGGGGACAGCCCTTGGGTGGCTGGAGGGGGAGGACCCCTTGATTTAAGAGGTTCCCACTCCTCCAGGGTACCCCGGCCAGGGGTGACTAGTTGGGTATGTAATGCCAGGGCCGCAGGGACCAGTATAAAAGTGTCCCCCGGCTGTGGTATTATGTACCTGGCTAGTGGAGCCCGGTGCTGGTTTAAAAAATACGGGGGACCCCTACGCTTTTTGTCCCCCGTATTTTTGGAACCAGGACCAGGCGCAGAGCCCGGTGCTGGTTGATGAAATATGGGGGAACCCCTGTCATTTTTTCCCCCATATTTTGACAACCAGGACCGGCTCAAAGAGCCCGAGGCTGGTTATGCTTAGGAGGGGGGACCCCACGCAATTTATTTTTATGTTTTAACACTAAACAGACCCTTTCCCATAGATAACCATGCACAGATCTCACTGATCTGAAGATTTGCCTAGGGTGCTGAGAAACCTTGCACCAGCCCTGGATGTGAAGCTAGATGTGAAGCTTACTGCCGCTTATTAAATACCAGGGCCTGGCTGTCCATCTGGCACTTCTGGAAAATGCCAGAAGGGACGATGGGCTGGTGAGCCTTCCCAGGGCGGCCTTTCCGGCTCTCTGGTCTGGCTGCTCCCCTGACCCCCTGCCCGTGTCCATGGAAATGGAGGTGTGCCGCAAGTCCACGCCCCCTGACTCATGTCATGCCCCCGTGTGTCCTATCATGCGCCCCAGCCCCCTTGTCCATCTTCATGGAAATGGGGGCGTGTAGCGAGTCCATGCCCCCTGACTCACAGTGCGCTCCCTTTTTTATGTGTGCGCGCGCCTAAGGCACACGTGTGCACGTACATGCCAGGGCCGTTTTCAGCCCCCAGTCCATCCCTGCTTAATACAGATGTTTGCTTACTTAGCTTTGCTTTCAGTGTGACACATATTTAATAGAGTGGCGCAAGATGGTTATTTCGTTTATGACACCATCTTGTGCTAAGCTGACAGTATTGCACTATACTTGACGTGGCACTTTCAGTTGTGCAAAATTCCCCCAAAAATGAACAATATTATTGAATAAGTAGCAAACAGTATTAATATTAATCAGCTTTGCTGTCTATACATAAGACTGACAGTGCAGCTAAAAATGGAAAGTTATGCATCTAGAGAGACACCTCTCTGCAGCAATTGTTCATTTTATGCCTCATAGTAGCGCCCTATTACAGTGCATTCCGAACAGTATCGGACTGGGGCATGAAGGGCCAACCGGGGGAATGCTGCTGTAGGGGCCCATGCTTAAAGGTGTAGCCAGGTTCCAGTGGGGGCGTGGCCAGCCACCACAGAGGTTTGGCTAACCATTACATGGTCTGTGCCCCTTGGTGAATATATAATAAACCAAATTGATCCCTAGAGGAAGAGGAGGTGATTTCCCCTGTTCCCCCGTGAGCCAGTCCGACCCTGTTTCTGAATCACTGCACCGTACAGTGTCAGATTTTTTTTTCACTGCACCCCTAAGCCAGAAGTTTCTTATTGAGAAATTTTGTGAGAAATATTAAATCAAGTAAATTGTGTTTATATGGTTCTGTTATGTTGTGAGGGACAAGATTTGCTTCTGTTTGTCCACATATTTTATGACTGGCAGCCACAAGTGCTGGTTTTGCCTATTATATTGACCATAAATCATTTGAATTGGTCCTGGACCACCAACCCAGGGCACCCCTGCAAGTGTCCTGAGGCACCCCATGGTACCATGGCACACCGTGTGAGATCCACTGCCCTAGTTCATTTTATACCCCATTGTAGTGCCCTTAGCTACCTTAATGTCACACTACTATTCCTAATGCCACATTGCCACAGTGTCCCCAGTTCATATTATGGTACACAGGGGTGGCAGGCTCCTTAAGCCTCAGGGCTCCATAGCAACAGCACCCCCTGCACCCACTATAGCTACACCCCTGATTACTGAGGTTATAGGTGGGCCATAATAAATATACCCCAGAGTGTAGCTGTTCATGTGAATGAATTAAAGATTTGATACAAAACACTGTACTGTTTTTAGCATTATATTTCTATACAGGGTCAGGTTAAAGGGTAAATCCACTTTTAGAGTTTATGGGACAGATTGAATTAAGGAGCCTTACATGACGGCTGCTGCACACACTTCTGAGTATTTTAGTACAGAAAACAGTGCTTATTCTTCCTCTCACCTCATCTGACATACATTACCTGCTATGGCTCATATGGACCTTGCACTTAAGTGATTCTCCTACTATAAGTCCAAAATAGTCCATAAGAGTTTATTTTGCAAATGTATCTTATCCTGTATTAAATTGTTTTCTGTATGCACACTATTGTATTGTGTAGTATAGTATTTAACTTTTTTGAAGCTATTGCCTTTTTTGTGGGTTGGCCATTGCGTGCCCCCTGACTACCCCATCCTTCTGCTCGCTGTCATCTGTGTCATCTGTTGTGAACATTGTGAAAATCTGTTTTGCACTATTCATTTGAAATCCAGTAAAAAATCATTAGCAATGCAGGAGGTGAGTTGTCAACTGAGGACGCACTACAGGTGGCTCCTCAAAGTGGTCAGGAGCCTCAGGACAGGTAACTGCTATATACCCTCTAAACAGTGTCTATGTAGAACTCTTAAGCATAGGATAAGGGGTTATGTTTGCAAATTAGACCCATATTGGACACCTAATGACTTCTGAAAGCCACAAGAGTGAAGTTAGCATTTAATTTGCACCTCTATGAAAACATAATGATTAAAAAACAGTATGTTATGCTGCATCAAATCTTTTTAATCTTTTACTCAGCAGCAGCGGATTTAGCTGTTAAGCCTTATATTTGTGCCGGTATATTTCCCAGTAGATCCACACAATTCAGGGTAAACATGCACAGCGTCAGCGACACAACACAAGATATGGTTTTGCCAATTCAGTGCAGTAAAGTAGTTATTCAGCCTAGAAATTTCACTGTATGGTAGCACTAGAAATGTGCCTGGGACCCAACTGGCCACGCTGCTACATTTCAGAATAGAATGTTTAAAATTAGACCTCTTCAATAATGTAACACTGAGTTATGGAACTCATGAAATATATAGAGATTATCATCATAGTCAGTTGTTCCTGGAAGTATTGTAAGAATCACACTAAACCAAATCGTTTTTCCATAACCATCTTGGTTCTTTCGTATGCCGACATTTTAATTCCCTCATCGCAGATATACAGAAATGCATGGGCCATTGTTGGAAAATATACCTGAAACACATGAATCATCCGTTCTACATACTCCGTCTGCTTTGACTGAAATTATTTGAAGGCAAAATCTAACTACTGTGTCTATCTACAGATATGTAGATACACCTAGATATGTAGATAAGCCTAGGGCAAAACGTAATAGTCTGCGAGATATAGGCTGTTTGGGAATTCCTGCGAGTCCGCCCGTATTTTTTTAATTGTCAATCATTTATAAGGCAAAACCATCCTGCATTATCATATACAGCTGTGTCCTTTCTTACTGTTTCTTCAGTCTCACAAAATAGCCTCTCTTGGAGTGCCAAGTCCTGCTTCTTTTTCGCTCAAAAGGTGCTCTCTATGAGCCTATTTAAACACATATCAGCAACAAAACTACATTGCTAGCTTACACTAATCAACTTGGTGTGCAACATTTGTACATCTATGTGCGACTGAAGGTGGATACGCCTAGTGTGTCCCCTCCCGGCCTGGGCCACCTGACGGTGGACATACACACTATCGATACTGCACAGTGACATCATGCTGTGGCCGGGCTGTACATGCAGCTTTGGACGATGAGTCCGAATTGAGCTGCACGTACGGCCGACACCGCAGGTCGTTAATGGCCCGCAAGGCTGTGCATCGGTCGCCGTCCGCTGCATACACACTGGGCGATATAGCAAACAAATGGGGCAGATGTATTAAGCCTGGAGACGTCATATGGAAGTGATAAACCAGTGATAATTGCAAGGTGATAAACGCACCAGCCAATCAGCTACTAACTGCTCATTTACATATTGGAGCGGATTGGCTGGTGCATTTATCACCTTGCACTTATCACAGGTTTATCACTTCCATATGCCTTCTCCAGGTTAATACATCTGCCCCATTATTGCTCAGGAGGGGGAAAATGAGCGCTATAGTTTACTATGGGGGTTATTCATAGTTGATCGCAGCAGCAAATTTGTTAGCAGTTTGGCAAAACCATGTGCACTGCAGGGGGGGCAGATATAACATTTGCAGAGAGAGTTCGATTTGGGCGGAGTGTGTTAAAACTGAAATCTAAATTGCAGTGTAAAAATAAAGCAGAAACAATATAACCGACCCAAATCTAACTCTCTCTGCACATGGTATATCTGCCCCTCCCCATGCAGTGCACATGGTTTTGCCCATCTGCTAACAAATTTGCAGCTACGATCAGGTCTGAATTAGGCCCTATATCGCTAAGTGTGTATGCACCTTGAGTCTCAGGCTACGTACAAAAAGCTCTGATGCAAGCTGCCGCAGCTTATTCTCATACCAAGTTGTGCTTCATCTAGTACTTTGTTTCTGTGTGAAGCCAACTCCTGTGTGGTTAAGGCCACAGACCAACGTCCCTGATACACTGTGAGCTGCTTTTCTTTACTTTCTGAGCATCTCAGGCCATATGGTTACAGACAATCAGTAAGTGAGGACACATCTGTATACAGTATGTACTGTACAATATGTTATTTTGTTTTTTTATTTCATTTTTTTTACTTTTTTAAACTGTTAAAATAATGAAATAATTAAAATACATGTAATTCACTTTTAAAGTCAGTGGCCGGTATCCAATTAGCGGCGGGAATTTTAGCGCAGCTAATGGATCGTGCTGCAGCTATTCAATTATGCTGCACCTCAAAGTATTATGCATGATAAACATCCGCCTGAAACCCATTTTTTCGTGATAACGCATGGGTCTGGGAACTGTGTAATTTACCACACAATAAAAGCAACCTATAATTGGATAGCCCGATAATACTATTGAGCAGGGCCGTTTCTAGCCAATTTGGCTCCCAGTGCGAGATTTTAAAATGCCCCCCCCCCCCCATAGATATAAAGAGGGAAAACAAGGCACGTGCGCTCCCGGCAAGGGGCGTGGCCTCGGTAAAATGGGTGTGGCTTTAAGATGGGCGTGGCCTCATCTGATCTCATCATCACGGCCACCACAGGATAAAAAAAAAAGTCCTCATTTTACACATTACAGCAGGCACGCGACCCCATTTTACACAGCACGGCAGGCACGTGCCCACATTTTACACAGTACAACAGGCAAGTGTCCCCATTTTACACATTGCGGCAGGCACGTGTCCCCATTTTACACAGTACGGCAGGCAAGTGTCCCCATTTTACACATTGCGGCAGGCACTTGCCCCCATTTTACACATTGCGGCAGGAAAGTGTCCCCATTTTACACATTGCGGCAGGAAAGTGTCCCCATTTTACACATTGCAGCAGAAAAGTGCCCCTATTTTACACAGTACGGCAGGCAAGTGTCCCCATTTTACACATTGCGGCAGGCACGTGCCCCCATTTTACACATTGCGGCAGGAAAGTGCCCCCAATTTACACAGTACGACAGGTGGTGGTGGGGGGGAGGGAGGGAGAGGGGCTGACTTACATTTGAAGCGGTTCTTCCCGCTCTTCAGCCGCCTCTCCCTCGTCTGCGCGGCGCCGGCCGGCTTGGCTCCCCATCCTCCCGAGTGCCCAGCTCGGGGGGCGGGGTTTCGCGGAATGACGCGATTGCGTCATGACGTCACGACGCAAACGCGTCATTCCGCGAAACCCCGCCCCCCGAGCTGGGCACTCGGGAGGAGAGGGGAGGGGGGATTTAGTGCTCAAGAAGTGCCGCGGCGGGCGCCTCGTGCGGTTGCACGGCTCGCCCGCAGCAAGAAACGGCACTGCTATTGAGCTATTTTAGCCCATTTCTGCCGTGCTATAAATTACCACATGCAATTGGGTACCAGCCAGTGTATCTGAATAGAGACATTATGAGATAGTTTATAATCCAAATAATCTTTTAAAAAAATATTACCGATCCCATGTGCTATCACGGCTGCGGCAGGTGCTTATCGCAGATAATGCTGAGGGTACCTGAGGCACCTGAAGCATAATCACCAATACGTGCCGGTTTACGGGGCTAATTGGATAGCCCCCGGTGAACCTGTTAGCAGCGGTAAATTACCGCTGCTAATAGGATACCCACCTATGTAGTTAGAAATTGTTCACAGTAATCTAATAATAACATTGCAAACCGTTCTATTCTATATTCAACTCAGACTCTCAAAAGTCCTTGTAAAAGGGTTAAGACATTATTCATATTTATTGCTTTCGCTTAACTTAACATCTCGACTGCAAGGCTCCAGGAAGATATTACTTAACATCTAATAACATTTTAATATTTAAAAAGGAAAGTAACCTTCTGGGAAGTATTTTCATGAGTGATGAAAATGGGACTTAGTAAGAATCTGTAATGGTTTGTGTGTGAATGTTTTTTTACATTGTAGTCATACCTGGAATCTGTTCTACTTATCTGTGATCAATCTTTGTTACTACACAAAGGCACACATAGTTTTAATATACATTTATGATATTAAGGGACATATTCAAAAGCTAATGTGATTTTGTCCGTAAATTTTTGTGCATGCCTTGTAACCAATTTTGAATGCAAGGGGTTTTGACAGAAGTCCAAAAAATGTATCCTTAAAAGAACCATGTAAGGACAAATTGTACTTCCTCTAGGTCTGCGAGAAAAAAGCAGCGGCTATTTCTATAGAAATCACATTGCTGAAATCTGTTTTCTTTCCTAAACTAGCCTACCCTATTCAGATGCTGCCAATAAGATTATCACAATCTGATGCATGTCACTCAAATTACACATCTATTTTTTTCTTTATTTAAATGGAAGGGTGGGAAACTAGATATTTATGTAGAGCTAAGATGTATTGGGGGAAATCTGATGGTGAGCTGGCTGTTCCGCGTATTTCTGCATTCACCATTACAGTATTTTTGTACTTAATTGGTTGGCAGGTTGTGAAGCTTATACCTATAAGTCCTTAACTTCATAGACGTCATACTGTATCTCAGTATATTTTGTTCTAGGGTAATCCTATGTTTGTTCCCGGTTTGGAAAAAGCTACGTACCTGGTCTGGACGGTGAGGGGCGTCACTATTAGTCATGTTTTTGATCTTGGGTGTTTATTACATTCCTTTCAGGAACCGAAAGACAAAGTTTTCTAAAATTGCAAATCCGCCACTTTATACAATCCTTACCACCTCCCATTCTAAAGAAGAATAATACTGATATTTTTATGATCCTTACTTACTGTATCTAATACCGTGAACTATAAGATGCGATCTGTATCTCTACTTGCTCCCTGCGAAAGCGGAGGTTTTATGGAACAATTGTGTGCAGAATTGGACCCCAGAGTTGCTACAAGTAGACTGTCCTACTGCATACCTCCCAACTGTCCCGATTTTCGCGGGACAATCCCGTTTTTTTAGGACTGACCCGCTGTCCCACCCATGGGCCGCAGTGTCCCACGGTGGGCGGAGAGGGGCAGTTGGGAGGCTCCTGTCAATCACCTTCTCATAGCAGAGCGCTGTGCGCGTCTATTCAATGGAGACAGAGGGACTGGGGGCATGCCAGCAGCTCACAGAGCGCTGGGCATGCCCCCTTAGTGACGGAAAATGGGGGCATGGCTTTCGATCGCAGCATTGCCGCGAAGCCACGTCTCCTTTCACATAGGCCATGCCCCTTTTTTGGTCGCGTGCGCGCAGGGGTTCCGTTTTTCATCTCTGAAATGTTGCGAGGTATGCTACTGTATTGTTGATCATACAGAAAAGTCTTTGAAAATCCTCCATTCAGCTTTCTGGCAGGAAATGCATATTAAACCATTCATAGGACATTTCTCAGAACCAGAGGCAAAATGTTGTTCAGGGGGAATCAGGAAGTTGCCTGAAATGTAAATTCTGCCGAGCTACATTTTTTCAGAATATGTGGGAGTATGGTAAAATTAGAAGATCTTGGGATAAGGTAACGTTATTTATACACACAATATATATATGCCTTACATATTATAAAAGACCCCCTAGCAATGGTATGTGCTAATTTTAATAAAATGGGACTTGCTGGGTAGAAAGATAGAGTTGCTGCCATATCTTATTGTGGTTGTTACTGTAGCCAAGAAAATTGTACTCCATAATTGGCCAGTTTCCACTGTGCCATCTCTTCAGGCGGTTAAAAATACACTAACCAAATTATTTATTTTGACAGACAGGCAACTATACCAGATGTTGAAAATGGGGGGATTTGTTTGTAAGGAAAATGGGGTATATATACTGACACCCTGGATCTCGCTATTAAGACACACATACTGAAGGTGTTTGAGACTACAAATTGGTTTTTACAGTACATCGTCATTTGGATTGACATATTCAGAATTTTTGATGCTGTATATCTGTAATCTTATATCCTCACACTCAGATGTTACTGGATATATTTCCTTGTCTTTTGTGGGAGACATTGGCATTCTTCCACAGTGGGGATTTATTTATTTTTTTATTTTTTTTGGGGGGGGGGTCCGTGCTTGGTGGTACGCACTAAGGTTCAGGATCTGGGGGAGGGGTAGGTATTTTTTCTCTTTCTCTTTTTATTTTATATTTCAGCCCCAGTTTATGTCTGTTTATCTTTAGGTTATTATGTTGTTATTCTTCTAACTTGAAATATATTTTTTACTCATTCTACATTTTGTTTCTTGTTGAGCGCCAATAGTTGAATATTTATGACTAATTATAGTATACTAGACAGCGATCCTGACTCCTGCTCATCTACGCATGCTGATCCCGGCGTACAGGATGCCGGCTGTCACTATACCGACAGTGGCATCCCGTCCAGCAGAATGGCGGCAGCGGGGCGAGCGATAGAAAGCCCCTTGCCTGCACAGTTGCTCGCTTCACTCGCACCCACAGAGGAAGAATCACCTACCTCGCTGGTATTCCGGTGGCGGAATTGTACCTCTGTCAGGCTAACAGCGTCGGTATTGCGATTGCCGGGATCCTGCCGGGCAGTATTGTAACTGCATGCTATGTTATGTGTATGTACATTTTGATTTTTTTTCTCAATAAAAAATGTTTTTGAAACAAAAAAAAGATCACCGCGGCTTATTTTCTCGCAGGCAAATGAATAGGAAAAACATTGCAGCTGGAATAACCATGCACCGTGGGGTTTTTCTAAAACCCTCCTGCAATTAAATATGCCCCTAAGGCTTTAGTTTAAATTACAGGAACATTTGAAAATTTGCATTAATAAAAGTTATATTTTGAATTTCCATAACAATGCGTAATATAGCCCATAACTATTGTAATGCGTCACATGTCTGGAGGAACTCTGTGTGGCCACAATCCAAGTGCAGGGCCAACAAAACTCATTTTTGGCCTTACACGACTGCCAACATTGAGCGTGTTGTGGGTGCTTATGCTGGTACTGTAGGTTAATTGGCTCCCAGCAAAATGAACCTTAGCGTGAATGTTTGTGAATATGTATGTGGTAGGGAATATAGGCCCTCATTCCGAGTTGACCGCTCGCTAGCTGCTTTTAGCAGCAATGCAAACGCTAGGCCGCCGCCCTCTGGGAGTGTATCTTAGCTTAGCAGAAGTGCGAATGAAAGGTTAGCAGAACTGCACAGGAAAAATTTCAAGCCGTTTCTGAGTAGCTCCAGACCTACTCCTATCTTGCGATGACTGCAGTCTGTTTAGTTCCTGGTTTGGCGTCACAAACGCCCTGTGTTTGGCCAGCCACTCCCCTATCTCTCCAGCCACTCCTGCGTTTTTACCTGGCACGCCTGAGTTTTTTAGCACACTCCTTGAAAACGCTGACTTGCCGCCCAGAAACACCCTCTTCCTGTCAATCATACTACAAACACTCGAGCGACTGAAAAACGTCGCTCGAGCTTCTGTAAAACTGCAAACTTTTGTGTGAAAGTACTTAGAACATGCCGTTGCGTACCATGCGCATAAATGCAGTTTTTTCACCTGATCGCTGCACTGCGAAAAACGGCAGCGAGCGAACAACTCGGAATGACCACCATAGATTGGAAGCTCCAGTGGAGCAGGGGCTGATGTGACTGTCCAAAATATTCTCTGTAAACTGCTGAGGAGTATGTGTGTGTGCTAGATTAATAACTGGAAGTAATAATAATAATAATTATTATTATTATTATTATTATTATTATTATAAAAATAATTATAATAATAATGTAACCTAATGACATTCATTCTTCTGGCTTTCATATTTGCCACATCTACATTTGCATACCCACTGTCCTGCACCCATCACCATCACACTGTCCTGCACCCATCACCATCACACTGTTCTGCACTCATCACCTGTTATGCACACCAGTGCCTGCAGGAATGTACTGGTGTTTGAACTGTTATGCACACCAGTGCCTGCAGGAATGTACTGGTGTCTGAACAGAGAGGGATGCAAAACAAATGAACTCACAGACAGACTGGGAAATATGACATAACATACACAGAAGGTGATAGGGTAACAAAACCAACACAGAATGAACAGAGAAACCCAGAGGCTAAGAAACTGGGTGTCTCCCTAGTATTAGAAATGCTCAGATGGAAAAAGCAAGATGTTGTGTTTTAATACGTAGAGAACCCGAAATGCTGTTGCTAAGGGCAACAGCAAAACCCTAAAGGGTTACCAATGGGTGTGGCAGTAAACTCCTTGGTCAGAGATGGAATAATAGACACAAGGAGAGTCTCCACAATCCTAATTCTCACTTGCAGGGCCCAGGTTCAGCTTACTGCCACTAAACTGACACATGGACGCCCTGCACAGTGAGAGAGGATTAAGCAGGCAGGTCTGAAAGTACAGCCACAAACCTGCTGGGTTCACAGAATAGCAAAAGAACCTCAGCAGGCCAAACGACTGACTCCAGTCTTACTGCTAGGTCTGGATTGGCAGAGTGTAGTACCAAATCCCCAGGCCTATTTGCAGTAAGCAACAACAAATACAAAGCTACACAGTACTGGCTAACTTTCAGGAACTGACTAACCAACAAAGATTCAGCAGCATCTGCTTAACCTGAGAAGAGGCCTTATAAAGCAGGTGCTGTCCACGCCCCCCTCAGACCTCACAGACTGTGAGCACAAAAACCAGCACCGGATCCCCTGCCTGTAACCACTGCACAGCAAAAGACCCGAACCGGAGTATCAGCTGCGCTCAGGTTACTCCGCTAGCACTTGTCTCCCGGTTGCCATGACGACGTGGCAGCACAGGGCAGGAGACCCTAACAGTACCCCCCCTCTGACGAGGGGTCAAAGAACCCCTACCACCGGGTTTATCGGGGAACTGCGAGAAGAAAGAGCCTATCAGTCTGGGGGCATGAAGATCACAACTGCGCACCCACGACCGCTCCTCCGGGCCATACCCCTTCCAGTGCACCAAAAATGACAGCCGACCCCGAACCATCTTGGAGTCAAGAATCCTTTCAACAACAAACTCCCTCTGGCCACGTATCAGAAGAGGGGAAGGTCTTCCTCTGGAAGAAGGATTACTAATCGCCCGTTTTAAAAAGGAACAATGAAATGTTTTATTGATACCCAAAGAACGGGGCAGATCAAACTGAAATGCCACCGGATTGATAACCCTGGTGATCTTATAAGGGCCGATGAACCGGGGGCCTAACTTATGAGATGGCTGTCTCAACTTCAAATTCTTGGTAGACAACCAGACGAAGTCTCCTAATTTGAAGCTGCAGGGTCTTTTCCGCTTATCAAAAACCCTTTTGGTCACTAATGACACAGACACAAGGGCTTTCTTCACTTTCCTCCAAATACCTCTAAGGACCGAAACGACAGAGGAACCACCAGGCGTGGAGTCCAGGGGGTTAAAAGAATTGGCCTTAGGATGATGCCCATACACACAAAGGAAGGGAGAGATCCCTGTAGCAGAGTGAGCCGCGTTGTTATAGGCAAACTCCACCATTGACAGATGAGCAACCCAGTCAGTCTGACACTTGGAGACATAACACCTGAGGAACTGCTCCAAGGACTGGTTCACCCTTTCAGTCTGCCCATTAGACTGCGGATGGTAGCCTGACGACAAGCTGACAGAAATCTGGAGATCGGAACAAAATGCCCTCCAGAATTTGGCCACAAACTGGGATCCGCGGTCAGAGACCACATCAAGTGGCAACCCGTGGAGACGCACAACATGCAGCATAAATAATTCAGACAGGCATCTGGCCGATGGCAGCCCAACCAGTGGAATGAAGTGCGCCATCTTCGAAAACCTGTCAACGACAACCCAGATGGCTGTCATCCCCGAGGATTTGGGCAAGTCCACAACAAAATCCATTGAAATGTGGGTCCATGGCTTAGATGGAATAGAGAGTGGATGTAATGGGCCAACAGGAACCCCTCTAGGAGTCTTATTTCGGGCACAGATGTCACATGCCCGAACCCACTGATCCACATCCTTAGCCACCGAGGGCCACCACACCGCCCTAGATAGCAACTCCCGAGTTCTGGCAATACCCGGGTGACCTGCCGACTTCTTGGCATGGAATTCCAGGAACACTCGCTGTCTTAACCTAGGAGGCACAAACAAAAGACCTACCGGAAGGTCTGGAGGAGCCTGCTCCTGTGCTCTAAGGACTAATGACAAGAGGTCCTGGGTAATGCCCACTTTAATACATGATGGGGACACAATGGGCAATGGCTCCTCGGTGGTCTCCTGGATTGGAGAAAAACTCAGCGAGAGCGCATCAGCCTTGATGTTTTTTGACCCAGGGCGATATGTTATCAAAAAATTAAAGCGAGCAAAAAACAAAGCCCATCGTGCCTGCCTGGCATTGAGACGCTTCGCTGACTCTAAATATGCCAAATTCTTATGGTCGGTGAGAATTGAGACCACAAACTTAGCCCCCTCAAGCCAGTGTCTCCACTCCTCGAGTGCATCCTTAATAGCCAACAATTCCCGGTTACCCACGTCATAATTCATCTCGGCAGGCGAAAATTTACGGGAAAAGTAAGCACAGGGATGAAGGCGATTATCAGACACTCCCATCTGAGAGAGCACTGCCCCAATACCCATCTCAGAGGCATCCACCTCCACCACAAAAGGACGCTCTGGATCTGGGTGTCGCAGCACCTTGGCCGAGACAAATGCCCTTTTGAGACGGGCAAAAGCCGCTTTGGCCTCACGAGACCAGTGAGCAACATCCGCCCCTTTCTTAGTGAGTGCCACCAAGGGCGCCACTATAGACGAAAATCCAGCGATAAATCGTCTATAAAAATTTGCAAAGCCCAGGAAACGCTGAAGCGCCTTCAAACTAGTGGGCTGCACCCAATCCAGGACTGCCTGTACCTTGGAACCCTCCATTTGGAAACCTTCTGGGGAGATAATATATCCTAGAAATGCGATTTGCTGAACTTCAAACTCGCACTTCTCCAGCTTCGCCCCAAGCCGGTGGTCTCTGAGTTTCTGGAGGACTAAGCGTACATGCTTCCGATGTTCCTCCAGGGAATGGGAGAAGATTAGGATGTCATCTAAGTATACAACTAAGAATCTATCCAAATATTCCCTGAGCACATCGTTCATGAAATCCTGGAAGACTGCCGGGGCATTACAGAGCCCAAAAGGCATCACCAAATATTCATAATGCCCTGAGTGGGTATTAAAGGCAGTCTTCCATTCATCCCCCTCTCTTATTCGGATTAGATTGTACGCACCGCGTAGGTCAATCTTAGAAAAAATGGTGGCAGTACGAAGCTGGTCAAACAAGGCCGAAATGAGAGGCAGTGGGTATGAGTTTTTAATCGTGATACGGTTCAATTCCCTGAAGTCGATGCAGGGTCGCAATGAACCGTCCTTTTTACCCACGAAGAAGAACCCCGACCCAACTGGAGACTGTGAAGGTCTGATAAATCCTTTAGCCAAGTTCTCCTGAATGTACTCTGCCATAGCCTGAGTCTCAGGACGTGACAGGGAGTACAACCTGCTCTTGGGAAGCTTAGCATTCGGCAACAAATCAATGGCACAGTCATAGGGGCGATGGGGAGGTAGTACCTCTGCAACTTTTTTGGAGAACACGTCCGCAAAATCTGCATAACACCCTGGCAATCCTGGCAAACTTAGCTGCGAGAGCCTGACTGGAAGGCTCAAGCAACTCCTGAAACAATCAGTACCCCAACTAAGAATCTCCCCAGAGACCCAGTCAAATTGAGGATTGTGGGCCCTTAACCAGGGTAACCCCAACACCAATGGGGCAAAAGTACAGACAGTCACATAAAAGGACAATTTTTCAGAGTGTGTAGCTCCAATAAACAAAGAAATCTGGCTAGTGCAAGAGGTAATTTTACCCTGGGATAATGGTTCCCCGTTTAACCCACAAATCTCAATTTCCGACGCCAAGGGTACTAAGGAAACAGTGTTTCAGGGCGAATTGGCGGTCCATAAAAACCCCGTCGGCCCCACTGTCCACAAAGGCCTCAGTCTTGACAGTTTGACCGAGGATCTTCAGGGTCACCGGAATGATAAAAGTCTTCTTGGGAAATTCTGACTTCTGGCCTGACAGGATAATTCCCATCACCCTCAGGCCCTGAAGTATTCCGGCTTTTCTGGGCATGATACTACCAAATGACCCTTATTCCCACAGTACAAACACAACCCCTGCTGTCTCCTCCGCGTCTTCTCACGCGAGGAGAGGCGGGTAGCCCCAATCTGCATAGGCTCCTCGGAAAATTCCTCAGAGTCTGAGGTTCCCTTGGGAAAGAAGGGAACCTCGGTCTCCCTTTCAAGCCTACGCTCTCTCAGCCGTCTATCCACCCGGATGGATAACTGCATGAGCTGATCCAAGCTATCAGGCAAGGGATATTGTACCAGTTGGTCTTTTATCTGGTTAGAAAGACCTCTTCGGTACTGGTGTCTCAGGGCTGGGTCATTCCACTGGGTATCATGGGCCAACCTCCGAAACTCCGTACAGTAAACCTCAACTGCCCTTCGCCCTTGCTTAAGGATCGAAATCTGAGCCTCGGCTGAGGCCGTCTTGTCAGGGTCATCATACAACATGCCCAGTGCTGTAAAAAAAGCGTCAACACTTTTAAGCGACGGACAGTCAGGCTGCAACCCATATGCCCAGACCTGTGGGTCTCCTTGTAGCAAGGAAATCACTATGCCCACCCGCTGAATCTCTGACCCAGAAGACTGAGGCCTAAGCTGGAAATATAACTTGCAGCTCTCCTTGAAACAAAAGAACTGCGAGCGATCTCCAGAAAAACGATCCGGAAGATTTACTTTCGGCTCCTTAACCCCTGAAGGTGCTGCTGCTGCGGGAGCTCCGCCAGCGGCCTGGGAGGTGTGCATTTTAATGGACAAATCATTAAATTGACGAGTCAGGACCTGCACCTGATCGACCACCTGTTGCAACGTATTTTGAGGGGTATGCTCCATATTCCCACAAAATTTCAACAGGAGTATTGGGCTGCTGAATATGTTATGCACACCAGTGCCTGCAGGAATGTACTGGTGTTTGAACTGTTATGCACACCAGTGCCTGCAGGAATGTACTGGTGTCTGAACAGAGAGGGATGCAAAACAAATGAACTCACAGACAGACTGGGAAATATGACATAACATACACAGAAGGTGATAGGGTAACAAAACCAACACAGAGTGAACAGAGAAACCCAGAGGCTAAGAAACTGGGTGTCTCCCTAGTATTAGAAGTGCTCAGATGGAAAAAGCAAGATGTTGTGTTTTAATACGTAGAGAACCCGAAATGCTGTTGCTAAGGGCAACAGCAAAACCCTAAAGGGTTACCAATGGGTGTGGCAGTAAACTCCTTGATCAGAGATGGAATAATAGACACAAGGAGAGTCTCCACAATCCTAATTCTCACTTGCAGGGCCCAGGTTCAGCTTACTGCCACTAAACTGACACATGGACACCCTGCACAGTGAGAGAGGATTAAGCAGGCAGGTCTGAAAGTACAGCCACAAACCTGCTGGGTTCACAGAATAGCAAAAGAACCTCAGCAGGCCAAACGACTGACTCCAGTCTTACTGCTAGGTCTGGATTGGCAGAGTGTAGTACCAAATCCCCAGGCCTATTTGCAGTAAGCAACAACAAATACAAAGCTACACAGTACTGGCTAACTTTCAGGAACTGACTAACCAACAAAGATTCAGCAGCATCTGCTTAACCTGAGAAGAGGCCTTATAAAGCAGGTGCTGTCCACGCCCCCCTCAGACCTCACAGACTGTGAGCACAAAAACCAGCACCGGATCCCCTGCCTGTAACCACTGCACAGCAAAAGACCCGAACCGGAGTATCAGCTGCGCTCAGGTTACTCCGCTAGCACTTGTCTCCCGGTTGCCATGACGACGTGGCAGCACAGGGCAGGAGACCCTAACATCACCATCACACTGTTCTGCACTCATACACCTGTGTTTTCATATGTTACACTCTTCTGCACTCACACACTTTATTTGCATCTGTATCTAGAGAATCGGGAAAGCAGATGTGCGATATGTGGTTGGTGGAAGTTCTACCTGCCAAACATTCTCTTGCCTTGGAAGTACTTCTGTTGGCCATGTTAGTTTGTGCATGTTCTTAGTAAAGGCGCACTTCTGCAAGCTCCTACTTTCTGTTATGACTTACTACAACAAACATACAGCATCCACTGGACTAGTGGGGGTAGAGGTGGAAAAAGGGTTGGAGGAGGCCCCCACTATTTCTCTTGGCAGCCCCGGTCAGAGGTAGAGCTCATCAGGGGGATTTGTGGTAATCCTCTTTGGTGAAGATGGTGGAGCATTGCAGTCATAAATTGCCTAATGTCAGACAGAAGGTGAAAGTAACATGTAGGGTGACCATATTATCCCTTTTACCTGGGACGCTCATGGATTACACAGGTTCTGTGGCTGGCTGACTTCAAGCCTACATTTCAGCTGGTTTTAATCAGCCATAGAACTTGTGTAATCCCATGAGCGTCTCGGATAAAAGGGATAATATGGTCACCCTAGATAAAGAAATTTTATTTATACATTAAAGGGACATGGTGTATATATATATGCATACATTTCTAATAATAAAAAGCCTAATTAACTTTAGTATCGCTTCAAAGAAGTAGACAAAATGATCTCCTATTTATTTCCGCCAAACAATGTAAAGAAATAATTCTGGCTTTAATATAGTTATTTTTGGGAAGAGAAAGGGTTTGAAATAGAATAACCAGGAGAGATATGCCAAATAAATATCTAGATGTACAAAAGTTCAAATGGCACATGTTTGAATGTACTCCTAGAAAGAAAATATCTCATTTCTGTCTTTGATATATTTATAGAAAGAACGTTTGTCGAAAAGTCACAGGAGTGGGACATGCCAAATTGACTAAAAAACAAACAAAAAAAACACTATTATATCACAGGAATTTTGCCTATTGATCACATTTTTAAAGAACAGAGGAGGCTTTTTTCCCTTCACTTTACATAAAAAGCATACTAAATCTTTTTTTAATGTAATGTGAAGAAAAATATTTAAGCAATTTGCATAATTACAAGACTGAACTGGATACTGAAATTTCAAGAACAATTTTGGAATTCAGCAACTTATGTTAATATTCTTTGAAACAACTAATGAACACATATATTTAAAATTACCAGATACTGTAAATAAAGATAGAGTAAAACATTTGTAAATAAAGAAATATAAAACCGTCAAATAAACTAGCAAGACATTTATAATGCAGTGCACAAGTAATGAGTAGGTATCGACCAGAAATTCCTTGGAACAGACACTTATTATATCAGTGTTTTTCAACTCCAGTCCTCAGGACAATATTGGTGGAGTGTATTTTATGTACAAGATTCCTTGGAAGCTATATGAAAATACAGTACATGTTTGAAAGACCACTCTATATACAAGATTGACATACATCAGCAATACAGTGGGTATCTGTCTTGGTTATCCCAGCGGTGCCCCCTAGAGGCAGTTATTAGTAGAAAACAACAATTCCTATCAATTGCTTAAGATAATTCTTCAAATACCAAAGAACCTGTAATTGAGCCTTTGTTCTCTAAACTATTTCATCTTCATTAAGCTAGATATTTTATATTACTTAGCCAACATTTTTTTTTCTAAAAACAACTCAGAAATTGTGTTCTTTTTTTTTTTTATTGAATAGAGTGTAATAAGTATTTTATAATATATTTAAACATTGTATTTAAAACAAATAAACCTAGGGTTTTGTTTTTTTTTGCAAAACCCCCACCCCCCATCCAATGTGCCTATAGACCCCCATTATAAAATAGCTTCTGACCCCTCCCCCACCCCCAGTGGAAATAGATCCCCAGCATCATCAAGCCCGACCCCCTAATGGTTATAAATCCCAGTGTCCCAGCCACCACACTCACTCGTGTCAGTGGGCCTCCACAGTTTAGTAGCCCTCCTCCCCATGTGTCACTATACATTTCATGTATTATTGTAACTATATCCACCCCTCCCCCAGTAAAAATCAAAAACAAAACCCTTTTGTTGGGCAGCAACCCCACTCCCAATGCCAAAAGATGACCCCCATTACTCCCCCCTCAAACATAGCCCCCTTATAGCAGAGTGCAGTGTAGTGTCGGTCAGGGGGGGACTGATCATCAGTCCTGTGATGTTAGTGTATTAGAATGCTTAATATTTGTATACACTCCCTTACTAACATGTGTAAGCCTGAATCTTCAGTGATGGTCCCTAGGACCAGGGGGATGCTGGGAAGTGGGTGGTCCAGTGTGCAGTGTGTCTGGAGTTGGTGATGTAATAAAGAGCACAGCAGTGAACTCGCATGTCTCTGTGTCCTGATGACTGGATTTACAAACATATAAACAAAATATGGTGTCAGAAGAATTTTAACTTGGACTGCTAGTGCTCTCAGAGTGTGAAAGAATCCTGCAGCAATCTGTAAGGCTGTGATACTCGGTGTCTGCATAGCCTGCCTTGTGCTTCTCTCTTCAAACAGTGAGTAACCATGGATAAACTAGCTCCTCCAACTGGCATGCTGATGTCTGGTAACTTGTCTGAAAACTGGAAAAGATTTAAGCAAAGGTTTAATATATATCTTGCTGCATGTGGAGCTGATACAGAGGCTGACAAAACAAAGGCATCCATTTTCCTCCATGTGATAGGAGAGGATGTGCTGGACATTTATAATAGTTTTTAGTTTGATGAGGGGCAGAATATGGTGCTATCTTCTATAATGCAAAAGTTTGAAGATTACTTTGTGCCAAGGAAAAATGTGACATGTGAAAGATATAAGTTTTTCACATGTGATCAGAAGTCTGTAGATGGATTTGATCAGTATGTTACAGAGCTGCAATCACTCAGTAAAACCTGTGAGTTTGGTGATTTAAAGGATTCACTGATTAGAGATCGTATTGTCTGTGGAATACCTAATAATGGACTCAGAGAGAGATTGCTGAGAGAGCAAGACCTAACACTAGATAAGGCAGTGACTATGTGCAGATCTGCAGAAATAACTAGATTTCAAGCAAAAAAGTTACACAAGAAGTTGATGCTGCTGTCCATGTAGTGCAGAACACAGAGCCAAGCAAACCTCCATTCTCAAGAATGAAGCAGTCTAAGCCACAGTCTAATAAGGAAATGTGTAGTAGATGTGGAAATGCTCACAATCCTAAAATGTGCCCTGCTTATGGTAAAACCTGCATGAAATGTGGTAGACAATAATTTTGCCAAATGCTGTAAAATGAAAAGGGAAACAAGCAATGTGCATGCTGTTAAACAAACAGAGGAATTCTTTGTGGATTGCATTGAACTTTGCAGTGCAGATAAGAAAGAATGGATTGTCCCTTTAACTGTGAATGAGATTGTCATTCCCTTTAAGCTTGATACTGGTGCGCAGGTGAATTTAATATTGTTTCAAGACTATAAGACTTTTAGAGTAAAACCTAAAATTCATCCAGCCAAAGTGAAAGTTACAGGGTACACTGGGGAGGAAATTCCTGTGAAAGGTACATGCTTAGTGACACTGAAATATTAGGGACAACAGTTTAAAACATCTCTACTGATTGTGGATAAAAATGTGCAACCGATTCTAGGATTAA
This sequence comes from Pseudophryne corroboree, assembly GCF_028390025.1. NCBI lineage: Eukaryota > Metazoa > Chordata > Amphibia > Anura > Myobatrachidae > Pseudophryne > Pseudophryne corroboree. The sequence continues at coordinate 784,801,122 of NC_086445.1, forward strand.
GTTCCTGTGAGAAATTAAGCTTGCTAAAGAAAGTTTTTATGGAGACATCACAAGTAGAAGATGACTGCAAATCGATGTTTTCAGAATACAGAGACTTGTTTGAAGGTCTATTTTTTTTGCCTGGAGAGCATAAAATAAATATAGACACGCAAGTTTCTTCAGTGATACACCCCTGTAGAAAAGAGCCGTTTGAGAAAAACTGAAACAAGAGTTAAATCGCATGGAATCCTTGGGTGTGATACAGAAAGCCTACTGAATGGGTAAGCTCCTTAGTAATTGTTGAAAAGAAAAATGGACAACTCAGAATATGTCTAGACCCCAGAGATTTAAACAAAGCTATTAAACGAGAACATTTCAAACTACCAACCAGAGATGAAATCATGTGCAATTTGCGGGAGCAAAATGGTTCAGTAAATTGGACGCATCTTCAGGATTCCGGCAAATGAAGCTAGATGAGGCCAGCTCAAAGCTTTGTACACCAGAAGGTCGATACAGATTTCTTCGACTACCATATGGAATATTGTCTGCTCCAGAAGTATATCACAAAAAGATACACATGATTTTTGAACATATTCCAGGTGTTGAAACAATGATGGATGACATTATTGTCTGGGGATCTACAAAGGAAGAACATGATTCTAGATTGAGACAAGTGATGGAACTTGTCAAGAAAGTGAATCTAAAGCTAAACAAGGACAAATGTGAATTTGGCGTGAATACACTTACCTTTATGGGCGACGTGGTCTCGGATCAAGGTGTAAAACCAGACCCACGGAAAATATCAGCCATAGTGAATATGGAACGTCCTAACAACAAAGACGACGTCAGAAGATTCCTAGGAATGATTACTTACTTAGGAAAGTTTATTTCTCAACTCTCTGAACGAACAGCCTCTCTTAGATGGTTGTTGGACATAGATAACGAGTGGATGTGGTCACATGAACAAGAAGAGAGTTGGCAAAACTTGAAACAGATCATTACAGAGCAACCAGTGCTAAAATTCTTTGATCCTGCGAAAAGAATAAGAATTTCAGCAGATGCTTCGCAATTTGGCCTAGGCTCAGTGCTGTTACAATAACATGAGGATACATGGCAACCAGTAATCTGTGCATCAAAAGCACTGACAAGTGCTGAAACAAGGTATGCTCAGATAGAAAAAGAACTTCTAGCGATCACATATGCATGTGAGCGATTTCATCAGTTTGTGTATGGTCAAACATTTACAGTGGAAACTGACCTCAAGCCATTGGTAGCTATCATGACTAAATCATTACATGACTGTCCCATGAGAATTCAACGAATGCTTATCAGACTACAGAAATATGATGTACACTTGCTGTACTGTTCCGGCAAATACATGTACATTGCTGGTACACTTTCTCGTGCTGTGGACAACAGTGAAGGTTCCAAAAGTCTAATGGATGAAGAGATAGAAGCCTATGTTAATTTGATCGTAGCTTCTCTACCAGTGTCTCTTGCAAGACCAGAACAGATTAGGAAAGAAACTGAGACAGGTGACACAATGAAAGTGTTGAAAGATATCATTCTGAAAGGTTGGCCAGCAGAAAAACATGCGTGCCCGCTGTCTATCCATGATTATTGGATGTACCGCAGTGACCTTACAGTTGTCGATGGTATTATTTACAAAGGCAATAGGTTTGTCATACCTGCACGACTAAGAAAAACTATGCTGTGCAAGATACATGAAGGCCACTTAGGAGAAGAAAAATGTAAGCGGAGAGAGCGTGTAAAGTTATGTATTGGCCAAGAATGAACCAAGACATAGCACAGACTACAGCTACATGTGAATTATGTCTTACGTATAGACCGAAACAACAAGTCGAGCCACTGAGTCCTCACGCAGTGCCAGAGAGACCGTACCAGAAAGTTGGCGCAGATTTGTTTGATTGTAATGGGAAAACGTACATTGTCGTGACTGATTATTACTCTAACTACCCTGAGGTGAAGACACAACATACAACTGCTAGTATAGTCGTAATCAATTGCATGAAGTCAATCTTTGCAAGGCATGGTGTTCCTATGGAAGTGTTCACTGACAATGGTCCTCAGTTTTCCAGTGCTGAATTTAGACAATTTGCTGATGAGTGGGAATTTGTCCATACTACATCAAGTCCCCACTATCCACGCTCAAATGGGTTGGTGGAAAGTACAGTAAAAACTGTAAAGAGTCTCATGAAAAAAGCTCAAGAAGGTAAAGAAGATTCCTACAAAAGTCTTTTCATCTACCGCAGTACACCTTTACAGAATGGACTTTCTCCTGCACAAATGCTGATGGGAAGGAGGATTAGAGCAAATCTCCCGATACATGGTGAACTGCTTAATACACATAACTCAGCGTTGGTCAGACTGAGTAAGGAACGTCAACAGGCGAAACAAAAACTGTTCCATGACAGGCGAGCAAAAAGCTTATCTGATCTAAAATCGGGTGACCAAGTCCGTCTCAGAGATCACGAGAAAAGTATTTGGGGGCAGAAAGGTATTGTGCAAGCACAAGTAGCACCAAGATCTTATACAGGTTGAGTATCCCATATCCAAATATTCCGAAATACGGAATATTCCGAAATACGGACTTTTTTGAGTGAGAGTGAGATAGTGAAATCTTTGTTTTTTGATGACTCAATGTACACAAACTTTGTTTAATACACAAAGTTATTAAAAACATTGTATTAAATGGCCTTCAGGCTGTGTGTATAAGGTGTATATGAAACATAAATGAATTGTGTGAATGTACACACGCTTTATTTAATGTACAAAGTTATAAAAAATATTGGCTAAAATGACCTTCAGGCTGTGTGTATAAGGGGTATATGAATCATAAATGCATTCTGTGCTTAGATTTAGGTCCCATCACCATGATATCTCATTATGGTATGCAATTATTCCAAAATACAGAAAAATCCGATATCCAAAATACCTCTGGTCCCAAGCATTTTGGATAAGGGATACTCAACCTGTACTATACGTACAGAGCATGGAACGGAAGTAAGAAGAAATCGTGTGGATTTAAAATTTCAACCTAACCATAATGAAGACAACATGACTGAAGAATACCCTTCATCTGACATGTATAATGATCCTTATAATGGTGAACAAGCCACGATTCTAGAAAGGTACAACATGGTCGATAAAACACAGATTGTGTATGAAAGACCCAAAAGGGAAATACGCAGACCTGAGAGACTAATTGAAATGTATTAGATTATGTTCTTAATATGACGTTAATTGTTGCATTGAAGCGTATAGGGCTTATTTACAAACATATGAACAAAACAAGTCCCACTGCTGCAGCTGATCTCTGTAAATGCAGATATCAGCATAGTTGTGCATGGGCGATGATCCCCCCCTTGCACTTTTAGTTTAGGCGCATGTGCTCCAGTGTGCCGCTTGCATTTCTGGGGCACGATTTTGGGAGTGATGTCGGTGGTGACAAACCACAACAGGTGGCAGCAGTAGGAGGAGGCAAGTGCAGAACGGATTTCCTCCATAACCGGTGGAGAAAGCAGCAGGGAGTGCCAGACGTATTCAGTACAACCTGGATAGGTAACGCACTCCTGGCTGCAGTTGTATCCCGTAAGTTAGTGCCAGGCAAGTGGTTAAAAAAGCTTACATTTAAAACGTGTGTTTTGCACGTTATCTTTGCTTGCTAAGTGAAGTCAGATTTTAATCATTATCATTAAAAGTTATGTTTTATATATTTGAAGATTTATGGTAGTGCACCACAAAGGAGTTAAATCACTTTCTTTCTTCAACAGTTTCATATTGGACTCAGTGGTATGCTGCCAACACTATCCGATATATTACAGTTCAAGATCTGAAATGAGTGAAAATAGTTGTAGACGTCATTACATTTACAAAAACCTAATTACGCTGTTACAGTATTGTGAAGGATTCTTGAACTTAAATATCACTGTTAATCCATACTGATATGAAACTGCCCCGCTGTCAAGATGGTTGGCTGTTAGTCCCATTTTGCAGGAGGCTAGGAGGTATTTCTCCTGCACAAACAGCAGATACACTTACCTTTCTTTGTGCGTCAATTAAATAGGGTTTTTGTAGGAGCGGAGTGCGGCCTAGAAGTGCTAAGAACTTCCCCGGGGCGTGGTCATGCCATGCCCTCGATGGGCAATTTTGAAATGTAATATAATTTTTTTTTATGTCTCACGCTGCAGCATTCCAACACACCTTAAACCCCCTGCCTCCACGCGGTTGGGAATAAGCGTCCATATCGCAGTCCTCTAAAATAGGAACTGTCCCACAATACAGGTTGATGGTTGGGAAGCATGATTAAATAGTTTTGCTTTTTATATTGTGTAAGCAAATTGTGTATTACTTAAACGTTTCTACTATTAATGTGAAAAAAAAGTCTAAATAAAAATGAAGGGCCATCGCATGTACAAAATGGCTGCCTCTACCATGTGTGACAATAGTGGGCTCACTTTAACAAAATGTTTAATGAGGGTCTAATGAGATACAGATGTAGCCATGTTCAGCTTTGCTGCGATTGCGCACCAGGTTGCAACCGCTCCATTAATTCCTATGGACGTGCACGTGTGTATGCACACACGCGTCCTAGTCATGGGCACGCTAGTTGCACCAGCTAAGCTGAGCATGGCTACATCTGTATATGGATTAATGGATGCATATCATTTAGTTGTTTTGTCCTGTTTATCATTGTCACACATTTCTGGTTGCTGTGACAGCTGTAATAAAGGTCTCCATGGAGACAGCAGACTTTGGCTCTCTGCTAATCTATTGATATATCTGACTATTATAGCTCATTTAAAGCCTCACTCAAACAGTAGCTGGGTTTCATAGTGTGCTTTAACTCAGTTTATTATTATGCATATGTTTTCCTTATACTTGCCATCAACTGACTACAAATATTGAATTTTCATTGTATACTATTCTATCAAAAATTAAATAATTTCTTTACATGTTAGCGCACGCTCTAACACGCTAAAGCAGACAGCTGAAAGAGGATAAGAGAAAGAGAAAATATTCCCACTGTTTTATTTAGGAGTAATATACAGTACATTTTTTTTGTAATTACCCTGGAATGCTGTTAGGTGAGTTACAGGTTACAGAATGCAAACAGACGGCACCAGGGCCGGACAGGGACCAAAAATAGGCCCTGGCATTTTTGAAGCACACAGGCCCACCTCGGTGTCAGCATCTGACTCCTCCCCTTACTATTCCCGACTCCTCCTACTTCTTAGTCTATGCTCTTACAAATATAATTAATATTATAACAACATACAAGTGTACATCATTCTGTATTAAAATACACACAACCATTAGTTGAAGTGGAAATGTTGAAGTGGGGGTATGGAAAAATAAAGGTTGTAACCAAGCGTGCGCATTCCAGAAAAGGGGCGTGGACACGCACGCACCCCATTCACTAGAATGAGAGCGTCTGTGTGCACTCCCGGCGGGGCTAAGCGGCGACCAATCAGACAGAGACTGTCCCATAGAGGTACTGTGTGCGAAATGGGTGTCGCCAATTAAAATGGGATGTGATACACAAACATATGCCCCCAATAGTGCAGTGCCAGATCCACAATTGCCCTCACAGTGCCAGGTATACAAATGCCCCCACAGTGCCAGGTATACAAATGCCCCCACAGTGCCCGATCCACAAATGCCCCACAGTGCCAGGTATACAAAAGCCCCCACAGTGCCAGATCCACAAATGCCCCCACAGTGCCAAGTATACAAATGCCCCCACAGTGCCAGGTATACAAATGCCCCCACAGTGCCCGATCCACAATTGCCCCACAATGCCAAGTATACAAATGCCCCACAGTGCCAGGTATACACATGCCCCCACAGTGCCAGATCCACAAATGCCCCCACAGTGCCAGGTATACAAATGCCCCCACAGTGCCCGATCCACAAATGCCCCACATTGCCAGGTATACAAATGCCCCCACAGTGCCAGATCCACAAATGCCCCCACAGTGCCAGATCCACAAATGCCCCCACAGTGCCAGATCCACAAATGCCCCACAGTGCCAGGTATACAAATGCCCCCACAGTGCCAGATCCACAAATGCCCACACAGTGCCAGATCCACAAATGCCCACACAGTGCCAGGTAAACAATTGCCCTCACAGTGCCAGGTATACAAATGCCCCACAGTGCCAGCCAATTGCCCCCACAGTGCCAGGTATACAATTGCCCCCACAGCAGTGCTGCAGCTGCTTACCGCTGCTGCTCCTCCGGCTGTGATGTGAGGGTGTTAGGAGGAGAGCTCAGAGCGTGGCGCGCGGCTATGTCTGGCGCCGGCGTGTAGGACTTCAAACTAGCCGCCGGTTCGTGAGCCAATAAGAGCTCGCGGACCGGCAGCGGAGGCTCCTGATTGGCTGCCGGTCCGTGAGCTCTGACTGGCTCACGAACCGGCGGCTGGTTTGAAGTCCGCTACACGCCGCCAGACATAGCTGCGCTGGCGCGCTCTCTTCTCCTGACAGCTGAGACACACTGCCGCCGGACTGAGCGGTAGCGTGTCTCAGTGACACAAGCGGTGGTCAGCTGGACCGGCCCACGTGGCCATCGGCCCTTCTGGCATTTGCCAGAAGGGCCAGATGGCCAGTCCGGCCCTGGACGGCGCGAAGGGTATTTGCAAGAAATGGAGATTTTTATTATCACGGGGGCATTATATTTCATTTACAGATCAATGTATTATTCTTAAGTGTTTTTTTATTTTAGCACAGGCGCACAGTTTGTAGAATTGACTACTTGCAGCGCTGGGGCTTTGGGATCAACTTCAACTGCGGCTCTAAGTTTGTGTATTCTAATTCTTCCTCAGTTTGTGCACTTTTCTGGCTCCTTTTTTTTAGTGCAGAGATATACTGGGAGGTTGACTGGCCCGTGTGTGTGTACATTTGGGTAAAGTTAGACTGTAAGTTTCATTGTACAGGAACCAGAGGTGGAACTACCGCCAGTGCAACCAGTGCGTTGCACTGGGGCCCGCCACTGCACAGGGGCCCAAACTGACTCATTACATGTGGCTGTGTGCTGCCGGCAACCGCTGCCCGCAGCACACAGCCGCCCGGACAGAGAGGAGAGGAGCGCAGCGGTACGGGGGAGAAGGAGGAGGAGGGAGGTGGAGGAGGGAGCCGCAGCAGCACTTTACTACTGGTTGAGGCGCTGCTGCTGCTGTCCCTCTGCTTCACTATAGGCTGTCTTCCAAGAACAGCCTATAGTGAAGAAGAGGGGCAGCAGCGCCTCCACCAATAACACAGCGCTGCTGCAGCTCCCTCCTCCACCTCCCTCCTCCTCCTTCTCTCCTGCCCGGGAATCGTGACCAGAAGCTGCACCGAGGAGCCTGAGCCAGCGGAGAGGGTAAGTTTAATTCTCTTTCTTTCTTTCTTTCTTTCTTTCTTTCTTTCTTTCTTTCTTTCTTTCTGTCTTTCTTTCTTTCTTTCCATGTACAAAAAGGGGGACTGTCTGCCGCAATGTGTAAAAAGGGGGAATCTGCCTGCCGCAATGTGTAAAAAGGGGGAATCTGCTTGCCGCAATGTGTAAAAAGGGGGAATCTGCCTGACGCAATGTGTAAAAAGGGGGAATCTGCCTGCCGCAATGTGTAAAAAGGGGGAATCTGCTTGCCGCAATGTGTAAAAAGGGGGAATCTGCCTGCCGCAATGTGTAAAAAGGGGGAATCTGCCTGCCGTAATGTGTAAAAAGGGGGAATCTTTGCCGCAATGTGTAAAAAGGGGGAATCTGCCTGCCGTAATGTGTAAAAAGGGGGAATCTTTGCCGCAATGTGTAAAAAGGGGGAATCTGCCTGACGTGATGTGTAAAAAGGGGGAATCTGTCTGCCGTGATGTGTAAAAAGGGGACGCTGTCTGCCGCAATGTGTAAAAAGGGGGAATTTGCCTGCCGTAATGTGTAAAAAGGGGGATGCTGTCTGCCGTAATGTGTAACAAGGGCACGCTGTCTACCGTAATGTGTAAAAAGGGGACGCTGTCTGCCGTTATGTGTAAAAAGGGCACACTGTCTGCCGTTATGTGTAAAAACTGTACGCTGTCTGCCGCTATGTGTAACAAGGGCACGCTGTCTGCTGTTACGTGTAAAAAGGGCACGCTGTCTGCCGTTATGTGTAAAAAGGGCACACTGTCTGCCGTTATGTGTAAAAACTGTACGCTGTCTGCCGCTATGTGTAACAAGGGCACGCTGTCTGCTGTTACGTGTAAAAAGGGCACGCTGTCTGCCGTTATGTGTAAAAAGGGGGACGCTGTCTGCCGTAATGTGGAAAAAGGGGACGCTGTCTGCTGTAATGTGTAAAAAGAGGAATCTGTCCGCCGTAAGGTGTAAAAGGGTCTCTACCTGGTGTAGTGGTGCTACTGTGTGGCGTAATTTTAACAATGGAGACTACTGTGCACCGTTTTATGAATTGGTATTATTTTGTGGCCACACCCCTTCCCCAAGAAGCCACGCCACTATGTATTTTTGCGCGCGCCTACGCCGCGCACTGCCCCTGTTTTACATGCAGGGGTGGGGCTCCGATGCCGTTTCTTGCACACAGTGCTAAAATGTGTAGTTACGGCACTGTTGCTAGGTATCCATTTCTCTGGCCCTGAGCAGGTCCCCCTCACCAGATCCTCTCCAGGGGTGATGGGGTGGACTTGGATGGGATGGGGGGGGGACCCAAAGCATTTTGTCGCACCTGGGCCCACCGCTCGCTAGTTCCGCCACTGACAGGAACTGATTTGAATGAATAAACATGTACAGTGCTATTTATATGTTTGCACTGTATACAGTAACTACCGCCCCATGCTGGTTGCAAGAGATCCATCAGACACCAGCTTCCCATCCCTGTAAACACACCTTTGCCCACCACACCCCAGTACATCAGGGTAGTTAAATGCAGTTGCATTGTCACTGCCCAGTTCCTGCCCGTAACACCCTATTTCTCAGAACTATAGATCCGACCAAGGCCCAAATGTATTAAGCTGTAACAAGACATAATGTTGAGACGCATAAGGAGTGATAAATGACCAACCAGTCAGCTCCTATCATTTTTCAAACACAGCCTGTGACATGGCAGTTAGTAAGCTGATTGGCTGGTCATTTATCACTCTTTATCCGTCTCCACTTTATCTCTTGTTAAGGCTTAATACAAGAGGAGATGTTGCCATTAGCTACCAATCATTTTCTAACTATTATTTAATAAAATGTACTTGATAAATGACAGCTAGAAGCTGACAGCTTGCAATGTGCAACTTCTCCACTTGTTCTCTGTAAAGATATACTACAAGTCCTGACCAGAAACTACACTATAACCCTACGCTGTCATGTTTGCTGAATTTCATAAAAATTTGTTTTTGTGGAATTTTACATATTTCTTCATAAGAACTGGACCTTAATTGTTTTGTTCAGATTTTCCCCTCTCGTTTTGTCAGAGCCACATAGGTTGATACCCATATCATCACACCTCTATTTATAGCCTATAAAAGGAATGATGTATTAAAGCGAAAATGCGGTAAAAAAATCCAAAAACTGTGTTTGTTTTCAGAATTTGGCCACATTTCCCATATGTACCAAGGTCCGGAGTGTGATATATTCTGGAGCTTGGTCCCAATGGGTAACGCCATCTTTATGTGGTGTTACCCAGTAGAAGCAGGCTTCTTTTTATTGTCCCTGAGAGGGATCCAATCGTATTAATCCCAGCTCCCCTGCGGCGGCGCGTGTCATTCTGTACATGTGCAGGAGGTCTCCCAGGTCCTAAACCCAGGAGTCCTTCTATCACAAAGGACAGCTCTTATCGGTAGGGCTGTCCTTTGCACATTTCTTATACATACCATACCTGTCGCCGGTATGTACCCAATAAGTGGCGGGATTAACAGCATCGTGGATGTGATGTGCTTAATACAACCCGCCAAAGTCTGCAGATAAGAGAAACAAAAACTGTTCTTGTGAGCCTGTTCTTGTGCTGAATGTCATTTTTGGGTAATGTTACTAGAACTGTGCAACTATAACATTGTCTGCATTTAAATATTTCTTAAAATCATTATGGCATTTATAGCATAATATACAGTTTAAAATTTTCTCATTACATTTTAAATTGTTTGTTCTTTCAGAGCGGGAGCCTCCCTTCCTGTAGACCTCATCATTTTGAGGTTGGGCTAAGATGAGCATAACCAGTGACGAAGTGAATTTCTTGGTGTATCGCTATCTTCAGGAGTCAGGTAAACATTTCTTCATGTTATTTATAACATATAACAATAACTCCACTTGTTAGGGTATATCTGTTAACATGTTAATGCAAAAATAAAAGTTATAATTTTTCACTGATTTCCACAAATAAGTTTCTTAAGCACTTTCAGTTTCCAATTGGCAAATTTGCAGCTGTAACACATAACTGAGATTACTTGCATGGCCTCATAGTTGAATTTCCTGTAGCAGCTGCACCCCTGCTTAATGATAGTTATGCCCCATCCACTGTTTGAATCTCTTTACGAGTGACTTTCTTGGATGAAATTGCCAGATAAATCTTAGGTGCCAGCTATGTAAGTGCTTTGGATGCTAGAGCACCCTCAATTTTTGTGATTTTTCTATCCATACATGCCATGTTTCAGTCATGAGAGTGTTACTTGAGCATATCTAATCATTTTAAAAAGTTGGCTCCTATAGGTACAATAGCCTTTGTAAGTAGTTGCATGTAAAACACCTTTTTATCATAATATACGTGTTTGCTGTTAAAACCGTGTACTTTTGCCGCAAAATATAGTTCAATCCGATCGTTGAAGTTCCAAAGCACAAAAGCAATTTGTTTGCAAATATAAAGTATAAGTATCGCCAATAGCATACGCAATGCCGTGGACAGCACCGCCTCAAGCTTCAATACAGAATGCTCTTAGCCTTCAGAGTCAGAGCTGTACTATTTATATATTTTATATGAAAAGGCTATGACATCACAAGTGTAAACAAACTATACAATAAAGATCAACATCTCTAGGTGGAAGGGTCAGAACATCCTAAAAATTCAACGTCCCATAGGTCGCATTCTCTTGTCTTTGACCCCTGAAGTGAGTCTTTGTCCTGCCACATGTATGCTCTTGGGGTCCTGCTTGTAGACCTGCAGAATCTGGTTAGGTAATGCATAATTGTAATACAGTTTAATGTAAGGACTTTGTTCTTTATCATATTTAAAAGTCACATGGTGTGATCGTTTCTGCAGGGTCATCGGAAGCATCCTATTATAATGAGGAACAAAACAAGTCCAATTATACAAATAATGTTTTATCCAAATAGTACACAGTGTATGTACTCACTACATAAAAGAGTCTTTATTACATTCAGTTGCAAACATCGTTTAAGTATATCAATTTCATGAACGGCATCTATAAATCATAACCTTAGTCATTACCAGGGGCAAATTGGCATGCCGGGAAGCTGGGACGGTCCTTGCTTCGCCGAACGCGGTGTCCCTTCAGTGACCACCCATCACCCCAAAGCAGGCCGGCATCTGCGATCGGAGATGGACAATGCTGCGGCTGCCTGCTATCTCGCGAGACTTCAGGGCTCCGGAGTCTTGCGGGATAGCAGGCAGCTGCAGCATTGTCCATTTCCAATCACGGCTGCCGGCCTGCTTTGGGGTGACAGGCGGTCACTGAAGGGACACCGGGATATTCGGAGGACTCAAGAACTGTGCCGGCATACTGTCAAGCATGACTGAATGAGCAACCAAGCCGCCAGGATCTGTGTGTGCTTAGTGGTGCTTTGACCGAGGGAACATCCACAGAACTCTAAGTCGGGCAAAAGAGCAGCAGGTGGCTCCTGGGAGCAGGTAACCGGAGGGGAGAGCCGAGCCTGGACTGTTCATGTATTTGAGGGGAGGAAATGGTGGCGGGTGGGTTGCTGGGTCACTTGTATACCCTGTATGCAGTCAGGATGCACTGGGGAGAGGGCCACTAGAGAGGTACTGTAACACAGAACTATCGGCACTACATTCCTCAGCATGTCTTCTCTGTGATAGACATCTGGGTACCTCCCCTGTAGGCAGTGTACTGTTCTCACAGCTATAACCACAGTATAAAATAGGTTTAGTTGCCTGCTTTGCTTTTAGTGTTGTTTTTTTTACATAGCACTAGATGGACTGGCGATTATAGCAATACATAGCTTGAGTACTACAACTATGTTTGAAGTCTGGGTAGATGCTGATTCTTTTATCCCAATTGCTACTTTTTACAGTGCTGGGGTGATGACATTGATTGCGTCAACTCCTCTGTGTGGAGTATATATGTTCTCTCCATGTATGTTCAGACTTTCGCCACACTGGCCAGGGTAGTTGGGGCCTCTGTATGTGTGCGCATTCATTAAGGAACATGAACTGTAAACTCCAGTGAGGCAGGGACTGGTGTACGACACTGCGGCATATGCAGACACTATGTAGCTAATCAGTGTAATGTACATTTCATTAATTACAGATTCAAACGCATGCACTAAGAAGTGTATAAGGAATGTGTGGGCATTCTTAGGTGGTTACAGGTTGGGTAATAACATGCAGATGTATCATAGGTCAGACGTGTTGCTGAAAGTGGTGACATACAGAGATGCTGAATTGCTCACACTGGAGGCCATACTCAGCTGCACTTAGCATAGGCCTGGTGCAAGATTCAGTGGTGCGACTGATGACGCACAAAGCATGATTGCAGCATCTGTAGACACTGAGGGTGGGAAATACTAAAGGGAAAATGCGTTTTCGGGGGTTTTACCACATTTTCATATGTACTAAGACCCGGCCGCCGGGTTTTTGCCACCTAGGGTATCGCCATCGCCATTCTGTAGGCGATACCCTATAGAGGCCTATGGGCTTCTTACAGCAGCCACCTTATCCCGCCACCCCGCGCCGCTCACGCCTCCCCCCTCCTCCCCTTGGCATACCTGTCCAGAGGCGTAACTAGGGTTTTCGGAGCCCAGGGCAAGATGGAAAATGGCGCCCCCCCCCCCCCCCAAAAAACAAAACACACACACAAAAAGAAGCACGTGCGCGCGCCGAAGGCGCGTGCCGCGAAAAATGGGCGTGGTCACACACCAGAAGGGGTGTGGCCACGCTCCACAAGGGGTGTGGCCACTGAAAATGGCCCACGGTGCCAGTTACATTGCCCCACAGTGCCAGTTACATTGCCCCACAGTGCCGGATACATGCCCCACAGTGCCGGATACATGCCCCACGGTGCCGGATACATGCCCCACGGTGCCGGATACATGCCCCACGGTGCCGGATACATGCCCCACTGTGCCGGATACATTGCCCCACAGTGCCAGATACATGCCCCACTCAGTGCCAGTTACATTGCCCCACAGTCCCAGTTACATTGCCCCACAGTGCCAGATACATTGCCCCACAGTGCCATATACATTGCTCCACAGTGCCATATACATTGCCCCACAGTGCCAGATACATGCCCCACTCAGTGCCAGATACATGCCCCACTCAGTGCCAGTTACATTGCCCCACAGTGCCGGATACATGCCCCACAGTGCCGGATACATTGTCCCACAGTGCCGGATATAATGCCCCACAGTGCCGGATACATTGCCCCACAGTGCCAGTTACATTGCCCCACAGTGCCAGATACATTGCCCCACAGTGCCAGATACATGCCCCACAGTGCCAGATACATTGCCCCACAGTGCCAGATACATGCCCCACAGTGCCAGTTACATGCCCCACAGTGCCAGTTACATGCCCCACAGTGCCAGATACATTGCCCCACAGTGCCAGTTACATTGCCCCACAGTGCCAGATACATTGCCCCACAGTGCCAGATACATTGCCCCACAGTGCCAGATACATTGGCCCACAGTGCCAGATACATTGCCCCACAGTGCCAGATACATTGCCCCACAGTGCCAGATACATGCCCCACAGTGCCAGGCCCCACTTGGTGCCAGATATATGCCCCACTGTGCCGCCGGACCCCCCGTGCCGCCGGACCCCCCCCCCGGGTCACTTACCGGCCGCTTGTTGATGTTGCTATGTGAGGGGAGGAGAACGCAGCGCAACGCCTCTCCTTCCCCTCACCGCTCCAGGTCTCCGGCGGCTGTCTGGCGCCGGTTCGCTAGCCAATCAGAGCTCGCGGACCGGCAGCCAATCAGGAGCCGGTCCGCAAGCTCTGATTGGCTAACGCTGGAGACCGGACACAGCAGCGCTGCTGGCAGCGCTGCTAGTGCTGGCAGCGGCGGTGAGGGGAGGGAGAGACGCTGCACTCTCCTCCCCTAACATTTAGGGTTGACTGGGGCGAGTGGGGCATGATGCCCTGGACGCCGGCGGCGCCCCCCTCTCCTGGGCCTGCCAAGGCGCCCAGGGCACGTGCCCCACTCGCCCTACCCTAGATACGCCTCTGTACCTGTCACCCATTAAGGCTGCTTCCTTAAATTTCTCAGGCCGGTTTTCCATCACAAGCCGCCCCTGATCATTACCTATGTTAATATAACTTGCAACCTTATGAGAATGTGATATTGTGATAGAAATTTGCAATCTATTTCATTATAAGAAACTTGCTGTGTGATATGTTGAAACGGGTGGAATTTTATCATCTGGAAGTAAGTTTTTTAAGTTTGGTGGTTCTGCAGCGATGGCAGTTGTGCAGCTGCTACTGGTGGCAAGGCCGAATTACCAATGGGGTGGATGAAGCTGCAGCTCCAGGCCCCATTGAAAATAGGCCCACAGAATCCCCTGCACTCCAGTCCCGGTTGGCCAAAGCTCCGCCTCTCCCTTACGTCTGCCAGCAGCAGTGCACAATTGCTCCAATAATCCTCCTCTCCCCCTCCAGCAATAAGCTCCACCATGCTCTCTGTGTTATAGAGGGGTCACTGATGCTTTCTTATATGGGGTCACTGATGCTGTCTGTGGTATACAGGCATCACTGATATGCTCTCTGCGGTATATAGGCGCCACTGATGCTCTCTATGATATACAGGGTCATTGATGTTTTCTGCGGTATACGGGTGTTACTGATTCTCTCTGTGGTATATGGGGGTCACTGAAGCTCTCTGAGGTATACGGGGCATTACTGATGCTCTCTGTGGTATACCGGACTCACTGATACTGTCTGTAATATACGATGGTCACTGATGTTTTCTGTAGTTTATGGTGGGGTCACTGATGCTGTCTGTAGTATACGGGGGTCACTGATGCTCTCTGCGGTATATGGGTGCTACTGATGCTGTCTGTACTATAAGGGGGTCACTGATGCTGTCTGCAGTATACGGACATCACTGATGCTGTCTGCGGTATACGGGCATTACTGTTTCTGTCTACAGTACACAGGCTTCACCGATGCTGTCTGTAGTATATGTGGAGTCCCTAATTTTGTCTCTACAGTATATGAGCGTAACTGATGCTCACTGTGGTATATAGGCGTTACTGATGCTTCTGCTCTCTGCGGTATACGAGGGTCACTGATGCAGTCTATAGTATATACGGGGGTCACTGATGCTACTGATGCTGTCTGTAGTATATGGGGGTCACTGATGCTGTCTGCAGTATACTGTATGTGCATCACTGATGCTCTCTATGGCATACGGGGACACTGATGCTGTATGTAATATATGGGGGTCACTGATGCTGTCTATAGTATATGGGGGTCATATATGGGGGTCACTGATGCTCTCTCTGGTATACGAGCATCACTGATTCTCTCTGTAGTATCTTGGGGTCACTCATGCTGTCTGTAATGTTCGGGTTCACTGATGCTATCTAGTTTATAAAGGTGAGGCCTCACCCCTTGTTTTGCCATATGCCTTAGGTGCGCAAAGAGGCCCTGTTTTAGGGCTGGGGGCTCAAACCATATTGTTGCTCCCGGGCCCACCAGCCACTAGTTCCTCCAATACCAGTGGGTTAGGGTCAGACTCTGGAGATTTAGCCATCTGCAGCATGCAGAATCATTGTGCACCGGTGGGTCCCATTTCATGTTCCAGCAGCAGCGGTGGGTGCACCGTTGCTTTCTGCAGCGCATGCTGAGTGGTACCCCTATTGCAGGTGCTAGCAGGACTCCTAAGAATAATTCTGCAGCAGAAGCTCAGTTGGAAGAGCATGAAGACATTTGGGTCCTGCTGTGAACCACACATTTGCTGCGATACATGTAGGTGCACCATCTGGAGGCAGGCATCTCCATTGCCTATGGGAGTTCTGCCCCTGTGTTGAGCAACCCCCCCCCCCCCCCCCCCCACCCACCCACCACCACCACCACTAATGAACAGCGCTGTGTTTTTTAATGTGACTTTCTAATAAGGGAAAAACATAATATAACAATAGCAAAAATTGATAAACAAAAAATATTAAATATATAGAAACATAAATTTTGACGGCAGATAAGAACCACTTGGCCCATCTAGTCTGCCTTTTTTTATTTATCCTTTAGGTAACCTCAACCCTTTTTGAACCTTAATTCTTTGTAAGGATATTCATATGTATTAAACATGTCAAGTACAATGTCAAGAATTTTAAGATCCACAAATTTGAGCAGACTAAATAATGCTGTATCCGATATTATTTTTAGACCTCAATCTAATTGATACACTGTTATTGAGTATACAATATCTACCTGCTGTTCCGGAGCCAAGATATTTGTTACCTTTTAACAATAACATTTAATTGAGGCACACCTCAGTCGCATTGTATCCAGTTGTTGTTATGTGATTAAGGGGGACATGTACTAAGCAGTGATAAAAGTGAAGAAGTGAGCCAGTGGAGAATCAGCATTGATGTAACATTTCTAATTTGCATACTTTAAAAGTATACAGAGCAGATGATTGGTTACCATGGGCAACTTCTCCACTGGCTCCCTTCTCCACTTTTATCACTGCTTAATACATGTCCCCCTAACTGTGATATACAGTATTAAGATTTAACAAGTCACACCTACAGTAATGTAATGTTTCTAACATATTTTGTATATTTTTTTATTGTTGAAGACTGAGGGCGGGATGTACTAAAGCAAAAATGCGGTAAAACCCCCGAAAACGGGTGTTTTACCGCATTTTCATATTTACTAACACCCTACCGCCGCGTTTTTCGGCGTCCAGGGTGGCGATACCCTATAGAAGCCTATGGGCTTCTTTTCGCCGACCGCCGCAACCCGCCGACATCGCCGCAGACGCCTCCCCCCCTCCCCCCCGGCTTACCTTCCTCCAGGTTGCCCTGGACCCGGAAGGTAGTCTCCTCCTCCCCCTAGCAACGCAGCCGGACGTCCTTCCGGCTGCAGGGGGAGGAGGAGGCGCCGGGGGAAGCCTGCTGCTGCTACCCGGCGTCAAGGCAGTGTGGGGACCCCAGGGAAGTGACGGAGACCCCCCGCAGACCACCTAATAGGTATCGCGGGGGGCCTCCGTCACCGCATCGCGATGTTGATCGCATATGTTAGTACATATGCGATCAACATCGCTGCTGTAACCGGCGAGGGGCGGCGATGTATGTTAATACATCCCGCCCTGAGAGAGAGAGATATAGGGTGGGTATCCAATTACCCCCAATGCCGTTTCGGTGGATGAAAACAGACAGATGAAAATGATGATAAAAGACCAATGGTCATTATCGCAGTATCCAATTACAGGCCATTATGATTGGCCGAAATTGTACCGCGAGCGTGCGGGTCCATGTGTTATCACAGCTCCGGCAGGACTTTTATCGCATCTAATGCTTCAGGTGCCTGAGGCACTTGAAGCATAATCCACAATAAGTGCCAGCATCGGGGGGAGGAGCGCGCTGCATCGGGGCTAATAGGATAGCCCCCCTGCAATACAATTACCCACAGTCATTGACCGCCAGTAATTGGTTTCCCCAATCATTTATTAAGTAGATATTTCTATAGGTAAAGTACGATCTGGTTTTTTTTCCCCTCATTAGAGAATTACGCTAATACTGTATACACAATGCTGCGCACTAGTGTGTTTTCTTGTCTTGTGGGTTGGGATTGTGCTTTGTGTACGCAGTACCTTTTGGCTATATTAGTAAATAACAGCGCCTGGTGGCAAATTTCTCATTTTTTTTATTTTTTTTAGAATATGTTGCTGTCTAATAATACACAAGTTATGCTACAGTAGTTATATATTCATTTACATGAATTTCTGCTTAAGCAGGAAATGTTGATCTGTGATGTCATACCATCAGTGTTCAATAGGACAGTGTGTGTATCATGAGGAATAAAGTATTGCAGGTTTTGCTGCTGAACTCACTCTTCTGTGGCCTGTTGCCTATGATTTGGGTCACTAAGAAGGTGCACAATCTTTTATTCATAAACCCAATATTCAGAATCAGCTTTTTTTTTTATAATCAGTTTTTATTAAAGATTTTCAGCGATTTAAAAAAACAACACACAAAAAAAAAGTACAAATACAAAAGACACCGATACAAACAAGACTTATCAGAATCAGCTTTATTGGCCAGGTGTACTCACGTACACTAGGAATTTTTTTGCGGTACAATGCATCGGCAAGCAGCAACATGAAGGGGGAATACATAGCATAAGAAGGGGGAAAAACGTAGCATACATTACAAACATTACACGTATGAGTTCATACTGCACATTGCAAATGTACGATTGACTCAACATATTATACATGTTAGACTTTTTAATATATTGTTCAGCTGGTGGACAGCTAGTGGGAAGAAGCTTTTAATGGATCTGGTCGACTTCGCGGGAATGGACCTGTAGCGTTTGCCTGATGGAAGCGGTTCAAACAGTTTGTGACCTGGGTGCTGCATATCTGCCACGATGTTCTCCGCTCACTTCCTGACTCTTAACTGGTCAAAACACAGTGAGGAAACAATGATGGCTGTCATACACATAGAATGGCCTACTCTGCAATTTACAAGTAGCCCCCTCCAGAAAAGTACTGGAGAGGACAAACATATCCAAGATTCAGTGAACTATGGTATGTCAATGACATCATCATGAATAAACCTTCTGTTTAAAGTTGCTGTCTCCTGCAAATTACAACTGGAGTAGGACCATGTTGACTTAATTCAATGCGAATCACATCAGTAAACCCCCTGAGCCATGCACTTCAATTGGGAAGTGGGTGGCATGCGGGATACTGGCCCACTCTTTTGGGAGTAGAGCCCATCAAAATTTGTGACTTTCCTGGACCTTCCAGGAGAGTTGGGGAGCATGGATGTCCCTTAGTACAGTTACTGTGGGGAGCTCTGAAAAACAAGTTAATGAGGCGGGTAATGTCAGTGACTGTCTGAAGTAAGAAAGCAACATTTTAGCTGTAATTATGGTAGGAAATCACTTCTCCATGTTGTACCACCGGACATTATCACCATGTTCCATTGTGCACATTACTGCTTATTACAGTAAGAAACCCATTCACTTTTCTGCTGGGTATGAGGGAGAATGAGCAAAGATATATCTCTGTGGAGTTCCTTCATTGACCATGCAATAGGCACATTGTAGTATATAATAGGGGATTGTATTCCGTACAGGAAGCTCCAAATACAAAAGTTATGCAAAATTATTTTATATATGTCTTCAGTAAATGTAGCACAGAGAACTAATTTGAGAATTAAACTAATATCCCTTTAAGAACTTTGCAATTTATATGGTAACATGGCAGAGAAGAACAGAATTGTGAACAATGAACCATTTCTGGAACATTACAAATAAGCCTCAGCTGTGTAACAGCAGGGCGGCTGGGAAATGAGAAGAATTCAAATATTGTTGTTCCACTGATACTTGGTTTGAACTCGGCATTGAAAGTACAAAATGCATTGTTGCTGTGCAGAAATGTATTCCATTTGCAGCACAGCAATGAGATCTGAGCCGAAGTCAATAGAAGACTTCCTTGACCTTTTTTAACATCTAAGACATCTAAACTCATAGGGCATGAGGGTGCATTAAATATATGTGTTAGAAATAATATACCTTATTATTACAGTTGACATATTGTGCTGATGGGTGCAAAAGATTACCTATGTTTTATGTAAACCACCACAGTCAAGGTCTTGGAAATAGCGATTTACTCTGGAGCTAAACACGTATGATTGTATTAAAGGGAAAGTAACAAATATGTAACGATCTATAGTACCAGTCAAAAGTTTGGACACAACTTCTCATTCAATGGTTTTTATTTATTTTTATTATTTTCTACATTGTAGATTAATACTGAAGGCATCAAAACTATGAAAGAACACATGTGGAATTATGTTGTAAACAAAAGAGTGTTAACCAAATCAAAATATGTTTTATATTTTAGATTCCTCAAAGTAGCCCACTTTTGCTTTGATGACAGCTTTGCACACGCTTGGCATTCTCTCAATCAGCTTCATGAGGTTGTCTCCTGGAATGGTTTTCCAACAGTCTTGAAGGAGTTCCCAGAGGTGCTGAGCACTTGTTGGCTGCTTTTCCTTCACTCTGCGGTCCAACTCATCCCAAACCATCTCAATTGGGTTTAGGTCGGGTGATTGTGGAGGCCAGGTCATCTTACGCAGCACTCCATCAATTTCTTTCTTGGTCAAGTAGCGCTTACATAGCCTGGAGGTTTGTGTGGGGTCATTATCTTGTTGAAGAACAAATGCTTGTCCTAGTAAGCGCAAACCAGATGGGAAGGCATGGCGCTGCAGAATGCTGTGGTAGCCATGCTGGTTAAGTGTGCCTTGAATTTTGAATAAATCACCATCAGTTTCACCAGCAAAGCACCATCGCACCTCCTCTTCTATGCTTCACAGTGGGAACCACACATGCTGAAACGATCTGCTCACCTTCTCTGCATCTCACAAAGACGCAGTCTCCTCTGAACAGTTGCTGTTGAGATTTGTCTGCTACTTGAACTCTGTGAAGAATTTATGTAGGCTCTAATCTGAGGTGCTGTTATTAAGTAGCAGTTTCTGAGGCTGGTGACTCTAATGAACTTATCCTCTGCAGCAGAGGTTACTCTTGGTCTTCCTTTCCTGGGGCTGTCCTCAGGAGAGCCAGTTTTATCATAGCGTTTGATGGTTTTTGCAACTGCACTTGAGGATACATTCAAAGTTCTTGAAATTTTCTGTATCGACTGACCTTTATGTCTTAAAATAATGATGGACTGTCGTTTCTCTTTGCTGAGTTGAGTGGTTCGTGCCACAATATGGATTACAACAGTAGTCAAAGAGGGGTGTCCACTGTGTACTAACCCTACCTCTGCACAACACAACTGATGGTCTTAAACATTAAGAAGGTAAGTAATTCCACAGATTGACTAGGCACACCTGTTAATTCAAAACCATTCCAGGAGACTACCTCATGAAGCTGATTGAGAGAATGCCAAGAGTGTGCAAAGCTGTCATCAAAGCAAAAGGGGGCTACTTTGAGGAATCTAAAATATAAAACATATATTGATTTGTTTAACACTTTTTTTGATAAAACATAATTCCATGTGTTCTTTCATAGTTTTGATGTCTTCAGTATTAATCTACAATGTAGAAAATAATAAATATAAATAAAAACCATTGAATGAGAAGGTATGTCCAAACTTTAGACTGCACTGCATACAGACACTTTTTCATGAGGCACTTTAGCTAGTTATTACCCTGAAGAAGGATAGGCACCGAAAATGGCTGTTCGGGGAGTTACCAGTGTTCTGTATCTGCATTTTGACGATCAGTATAAGCTGAACCTTGTATTTTTTCACGTTTGGCATATGGAGTAAAAGCTTTTTGAAAATCGGGCACTGTGCTGATTCTATCTACACTACAAACCGTGGTGTTGTGGAATGGATATCAGATTATATTTCTACATTTATTAACCGGACTGCTTTTCATCTGAGAGTGTCAGTGCGGCTTCCCGGGACATTGTTTTGTGATCACTATATATATATATATATATATATATATATCTCAAATATAGAGAGGGCACCTCATAGCATAAAACCGTCTATTTAATTGTTAAAAACACACAATATACGGTACAGCATGAAATGGGCTGGTTACCACATGACAAAATTGATAAACCTCACGGCTGTGTCGGGAACTGCTATGCAGGACGCCCAGAACTCTCACACTGCTGTAAGGTTTATCAATTTGCCATGTGGTAACCAGCCCACACTGGTTGCACTGTGGTACGGGGCTTACACATTTCATGCTGTACCGTATATTGTGTTTTTAACAATTAAATTGTTGGTTTTACGCTATGAGGCCCCCTCTCTATATTTGATTGATAGATACAACACCTGAGGGATTCCGGGTTTCTGCAGAGAGGAGCAGCGGTCCATCATTTCAAGGACACTAGCGATTGTTTAATAGACTGGAGTGTCCTGTGCAACACCAAGTCTTATTGTGGCTAAAAGATTTTATTATTGAGCTGAGAACAGCGCGGTGTTTGAAACAGATTAAATGTAAAACTTTTCCATGTTTTTCATCATGAAATAGTTTGCAGTGCTGCTCATAGTACATACTGACTGTGGGGCTGATTTTGATTCAGACACATAGTGGCTGCAGGTACGGAAGCCAGATAGCAACAATCAGTAGCACTAATGTGGCGGTTTCTGTGCCTGTAAGCAGAAACCTGCGCCATCTATTGATTTTATGCCAGCCGCATCACTAGTATTAGCAGTTGTCCCAGGCCCATGATAGGTGCAAGAGATTAATCAGAAACAGACTTCCCTTTGGGCCTTCTAGCTGGTAGCCCAGTGGTGTAGCTAGTCATAGTTGTGGGCTGCCTATCCACAGCGTGTTTGGCTGCATCTCTCACTGGGGAGAAGAGGTATTGTCGTAAAGGACAATAAAAATTTGCCACTGAAGGTTAACGGTTTCGCCATCAGGTTAATCCACTCCGAATCAACACAGGTTTCAGATTGTTATGAAATTTAGTATAATAAATGCTGCCATGGATGTAAAGAAAGCCACCACATTAGGCTGATAAGCACACTGGTTTTGAAGTTATATGCCTTTAAAGGTGCAATTTTTTATTATTATTATTATTAAAGGTGCTATTCATTTTTTTTATTATTATTTCTCTTGCAGCTCATCTAATTGAGCTAGAGAGTTGGGCATTGTATCAGTGTAAACCTTTTCTATGATGTGTAACTATAAATTAAAAAATTAAACCTTTTTCAAAATCAAAATTTAGATTTTCGCGAGACAGTCCCGTTTTTGGGGACTGTCCTGCTGTCCCACCTGCGGGCCGCAGTGTCCCGCGGTAGGGGGTGGGGGTCAGTTGGGAGGCTACTGCACTCGCTGCTCTGCTTAGCAGAGCAGCGGTGACGCACAACGTCTATTCAGTGGAGACAGGAGAGGCAGCTCACAGACCGCTGGGCATGCCTCCTCAGTGACGAAAACGGGGGGGGCGTGCCTTGCAATCACGGGTCCTCCACAAGCCACGCCCCCTTTCCATAGGCCACACCCCTTTTGGGAGCACGCGCGGCTTCGCTGCACGTGTGTCCCTCTGAACAAGGACAAAGTTGGGAGGTATGCACAAACTAATGTGGAAAGAGACTCCATTTGCAATGACACTTAAATTGTGTTGAATAGGCCTGCCTTTTACAGTTCTCTGGACCACTAAAAGTGGTCCAACTGGTCCAGGAACAGGACAGGTTTGGCTTTAAATAGTGAAGAATTAGTTACTGTGTTTCTGAAGCGATCATCCAGAAATGTTGATATTGCAATATGTTCTTCTGTTGATTAAGTAAAATGCATACATATATAGGTTTCCTCTGACCAGTCAAAAAGTTGTTGTGCTGGAAGAATCTGATTATCATATGGACTTTGCAGGCTTGCCCAGGGTGCTAACCTCTTTACTGTGCCACCTACAGCATCGCAAAGCCCTTTGCCAAGAGCGTTCACAGAAAAATGCTTCTCTGCTTCTATACCAAAATTGTCTTTATAAGTACATAAGTTAGCAAAGTTTTTTTTGTTCTTAAATTGTGTGGCTGACCCATCGGACAAGTAGAAAATATTTTTGGGTGATTTTTCAAATTATTTCTTTAAGAAGTTAGAGTTTCCTCTGGAAGCAGCAGGCTGACACTGTGTTCCAGACAGTCTGAAATAACAGCATAGCTAAATTTATGTTTTTTTCCTTGAAATACACCACAAAAGGGAGAATTGTAGCTTGAGCACTGATCCACTGATAGCTTGGTAAATGAGACTTCTTCTTGTGAGTACAGTGTTGCTCCCAGTCTGTTGTGTCCGCTTTCCCGCAGCCTAAACCTAAAACCTCAATACAACTGAAGTGTCTTTCCACATGGAGTATCTTTACACTTATATTTGTGTGTCTGTGCAGATGTGGGAGCGGACGCTGTCTGTAGAATCTCTTCCCCAAACACACTCATACCTCCCAACTTTCCCGATTTTCGCTGAACAGTCCCGTTTTTTGGGACTGTCCACGCGCGGGCCGAAGTGTCCTGCGGTGGGGGGCGGGGGGTCAGTTGGGAGGCTCCTGGCACTGCTGCTCTTCTTAGCAGGGCAGCGGTGAATAGACGCTGTGCGCATGAGCACAACGTCTATTCACAGGAGACAGAGGGAGAGGGGGCATGCCAGCAGCTCACAGAGCGCTGGGCATGCCCCCTCAGTGATGCCCCCTCAACCACTAAGCCATGACATTGTGCGTACACACTGAGCAATACTGCAAACGATATCTCTCAGTGACTTCACGCTGTGTCCGGACTGTACATGCTGTTTTGGCAAATCTGTTGACATTAGATCACACCACCAAGTAGTTGTATTGAGGAAGTATTATCACTTTGTTAGCAGAGATGGGGTAAAGGAATTCTGTGGAAGATAAAGCAAACTTTGGAGCTACAGTAGATGTCACACTGATGATGTTTGAAAAGGGACTGTGTTAGTTGTCTTTTGTACCATTTCTATCCATTATGTATCTCCTTGTTTGGATAAAAGTAACCAGTTTTTGTCTTGTGACCTCGCTTCTGGACCAGACTTCTGTAGCAAAGTGACTTGGAGCACATTTTAATTACCCCCACCACTCCTCCTCTCCCCCATTCACAAGGATGTTGAATTGAAATCATGATTAATGTCCATATACACTAGCCAGCACACTTTGGAATTACAGCTTCTTTAACACAACCATTATTCATATAAGTTTCATTCATTCATTACTTTTAAGTACACATTTTTTTTAAACAGTACACAACCCCATGGTTTTATAATGCTATTCTCTTGTGGTTCTAACCTAATTTTACGGATTGATCTGCTGCTGGTTTTGGATTTTAAACAAAGAGAGGATGCTGACAAATTTGATATTACTTAGATTTTATTTATTTTATTGGTTTTACATTGATTGGTGGTTAGAGTGCCTGTTTAGAATTCATTAACTTAAACATACTCTGCAGCTTTGGTTGGCTTCAATTTTTAGTATTTAGGGGCAGATTTATTAAGCCTGGTGAAGTGATAAAGTGGAAGGTGATAACGCATCGGCCAGTCAGCTCCTAACTGTCATTTTCCAAAACCAGCCTATGACATGGAAGTTAGTAGCTGATTGGCTGGTGCTTTATCACCTTCCACTTTATCACTTCACTAGGCTTAATAAATCTGCCCCTCAGTGCTACAGGTTCCCCATAGATTAGACTGATTGATGGGCCCTACAGGCACACTGGCAGATAACACTGAATGATATGAACTTTCTCATTCATTAATGAACGAGAACTCAATCATATCGTGCAGTGTGTAGGCACCAATGATTAACGATGCATGGCCCCGCGCTCGTTAATCGTTGGTGCCAGGTCGCTTATGCATGCAGGCCAATATGGACAATCTCGTCCATATTAGCATGGACTGCTGTGGAGCCGTATGACGGGGGCAGTGAAGTTCCGTCACCTCCCCCTTGCCGCCGGGGTTCACCCGTCGGCCGTATCCGCCGTCGGGCAGCTCGGGGGCAGATCGCCGAGTGTGTAAGGCCCATAAGAGTCTCACTTACAGGGAGTGTCATGAACTAATTGTCAGATTTTAGTACCTGCTAGGTCAGGTGTATTCAACCTGCACCCTCCAGCTGCTGTGGAACTAGACATTCCAGCGTTCCCTGCCACAGTTTTTCTATTAGTGCATGCTAAAACTGTGCAGGGCATGCTGGGTTGTGTGTTCCACAGAAACTGGAGACCCTCATGCTGAGTATATTCAGGTTGCTGTTTGAGTTGCCTTTCAGAAGTTTCATTTGACTTGACTGCACCATTCCCTTCAAGCATTAACTGAAGCCCCGTACACATGGGGAGAGATGTGTGCTGAGCAATCTAGCACAGACCGCTCAGCACACATCCCTCCCCCACTCAGCACACAGCGCAATGTGTACTGAGCTAGGGGGTGGGTGATGGGGGGGAAGGGCGTTCATTTCACCCAGTGGTGAAATGAGCGACCTGCTAGATTGTGCCTGCATGGAGCCCAATCTATCACCGACGATAGCGCCGCGCATCACTATCGCTGTAGGGCATAGGTCTGCAAACTCGGTCCTCATTACCCCACACAGTGCATGTTTTGCAGGTAACCCAGCAGGTGCACAGGTGTATTAATTACTCACATACACATTTTAAAAGGTCCGCAGGTGGAGTTAATTATTTCACTTGTGATTCTGTGAGGAGACCTGCAAAACATGCACTGTGTGGGGTAATGAGGACCGAGTTTGCAGACCTATGCTGTAGGGGAGACACACAGGGAGATCTGTGCTTAACTTCTAAGAAATCTAGTCATCTCTCTGTGTGTACCCCCCTTTACATTTACAGGCATACTCAATTAGCCACGGGGCTAAACCTGCAGTTAATTTCCACTGGACCTATTCAATCAGTGGGGATTACCTCGTGTGTGAATCCCTGATGGTGGACTGAACCCTGCAGGATCATGAGCTTCTAGAAAAAGTCTGGTAGAAAAAAAGGCAAAATCGGGGTGTTCATAAGTGGGGGGAAATTAATTCCTCAGTTTGCGGAATCAGTGGGTTTTCCGTGTGCTAATCCCCAATATTAGGTGCAGGAAAAAGTCTATTTAATTGAATAGCCTTTTCCTTTTCGTGGGGGAACTTAGGAAAATGCAGGAGGAATTTTCGGTTGCCTGCAAACATACCCATTCAGGCCACATCATGACCACAATAGCAATAGTATATTTATAACTTTACTAGTGCTGTATGTTTTAAGGATCTTCTCAGTATCACAAATTAAATAATAAGCACCAGCTGGGAATATTTTAAAATGTCTGCATGCAATGAATTGTGCATCAACTAGGAGATCTGCAAAACATACACTGTTAAGGGTACACTGCTATATTGTTACTAATACTGTATAACATACACTATCCTGCTGTATATAAGGAGATCAATTCGGCCACTCCAATGTTCCGTAGAATGGGGAATTTGAATTCTGGAATGGTGCCACTGCCCGTATCTGGAAAAAAACCATTCAGCTCAGACCGTCTGGCCCTATTGCCGCATCTAATAGCTTACTGTGACTTTTGGGCTTGTAAGTGTCTGAGGTATTACATACAGTACACTGTACGTTGTATGAGGCAATTGGTTAATTATGTCCTCGTTATGGGATTGCCACACTCTATCTAAAATCAAACATTTGGAAACCCCCCTCTAGAAATCTTGCTTTTGCCTCTGGGGTAAAACCTACGGCTAATTGAATATGGCCATTAGACTTTAGGAGGAGGGAGTGGCATTTGTTAAGCTGACCCAAAAAGGAGACTTTGTGCTTCAGTGAGCCCTGAGCTTAGGCTGAAAGCACTGGCAGGCATACTCACACTGGTAGTTCACCGAATCCTACTCTGACAGTTTGGCTGCTGGAAGAGCACATTGTTAGGCACTAGATACCTGTAAAGTGTATTGTGTACCAGGTCAGAATGAGAGAGACCAGGTGACAAGGAAGAGTGCATGGACAGATGGACAATCTCTAAAGGGCCCTACTCACTGGCCGACCCGCCGCCGAGCTGCCCGACGGCGGATACGGCCGACGAGCGACCCGGTGACGGGGGGAGTGCCCCCGTCACGCGGCTGCATTGAAGTGCAGGCAAATATGGACGAGATCGTCCATATTGGCCTGCATGCACAGCCGACGGGAGACCAGCGCGGGGACGCCCATCGTTCATCGCTGGAGTCTCCACACTGAAAGATATGAACGAGTTCTCGTTCATTTATGAACGAGATCGTTCATATCTTTCAAAAAATCGCCCAGTGTGTAGGGCCTATAAGTTGAATGATAGCCTGATTATACACATATAAAACACTATGCAAAAATGGAAAAAGTATTTAGCCTTTTTACATATTTGCGTACCCCATTTACATTAATCACAAACAAGTCTTATTGATCTTCAGTATGAATGGGAGAAATTTAGTCTCTTGCCCGCTATAGATTTTATATTGGTAAAATCTATAGCCATCGAGGGTCTCATTCAGAGTTGGATGCAAACCTAATCATAATATGCATCCAGAAAAAAGTAGCATTTTCTGACCTACTCTGACACTGAGCTGACTACAGTCTCAAAATGCGACCAATTCTGAACAGGTAGCAAATGCTGACTCTTTCCTAATACAAGTAACAGGAGCAGGTGTCAGTACAAAAGATGCTAGAATTGCAGTACATGGTGCATACACATTACAGTGAGTGGCCTGAGAATGCATGTAATGTGGCTGATTCTGAGCTAGAGGCAAAGTTGCTGTAATTGTGGGTAGTGTCAGAAGCCAGATTAACTACCTAATGCTATTCCGTACAGCTAATGTGAAGGACTGTGCATCTGCAAGCGGGAAGCCGCACGCACACTGATGTTACATCAACTGCCGCAATAGTCAACATGGTATAGGCCAGTGGTTCCCAAACTTTTTGGAATCATGGCACCCTAGAGTATTAGAATTTTTTTCAAGGCACCCCTAGGCCACAAGTTTCTTTTTTGATAAATTTAGAAAGAGATATTAAATTAAGTGAATTGTGTCTATCCTTAGGTGCAATTGTGTGGTGAGGGACAAGATTGGCTTCTGTTTGTCCATATATTTTATGATTGACAGCTACCAGGACTGGTCTTACCTATTACATTGACCATACATAATTTGAATTGGGTCTGCACCACCAACCCAGGGCACCTTTCCAAGTGCCCTGAGGCACCCCAGGGTGTCACGGCACACAGTTTGAGAACCACTGGTATAGGCACTTGCACCAGCCCCATGCCCTGTGCTAGAGATCAATCAGGAACAGAATTCCCCACCCCATGACACACCCACAAGTCAGAACATCTCCGTCCAATCACATTGTTGCCAGCATTTCACATAAAGATACATCTGCCAAGATCCATCCTATTCACAATAGGAGAGACATAAACAAAATGTGTAAATTCACATCTGCGTATGTTAAAACTTGCTGGTTGAGTCCATGCATATAAATCCATCTGACATAGAATAAGGCTAACTTAGTACCCAATTGTATTGGAGCATGTGATTTGCTAATCAAACAAGACGCAAATAAATATATATATATATATATATATATATATATCCGCAGAGAGTCCTGCACTCACATCAATATAATGAAATAAAATAGCGGGTGCTACCAGTAACCTTTATGGGGTCACACAAATATAATACATCTACCACATCTGTGGAGGGTGCACTCGCGCCAAAAATAGTCCATAAGACTTGATAATCCATAAGACTTGATTGTAGTTCAATTTCTTTAATGGAGATCAGAAGTAATGCCATTTATAGTCAACTATAAATGGCATTACTTCTGATCTCCATTAAAGAAATTGAACTACAATCAAGTCTTATGGACTATTTTTGGCGCGAGTGCACCCTCCACAGATGTGGTAGATGTATTATATATATATATATATATATATAATTTTTTTTTTCTTTTTCTTTCTATATAAGCAATACTAGTAAACATTTGGACATCCTTTCCCTTCCCATACAGAGTAGTAAACATGCTCTATGCAAAAGGACCTTCCATAGCAGCGAAATCCCATTGCGGTGCTTTAACTTAATTTGCATTAATGAGTGTGTTTTGAACAATCTGAGCAATCAAACACAGTCTGCAGATTACATCATCATCAGATCACAATTTGCACCTGGATTGAATCCCAGCAAGTTGCATTCCTCCAAAAAGGCGAGTATGTGACTGTTATCTGTCACAGAAAGACGCACATGTACTCTATGCACGATAAAACAAAAAGTAAGGATCAAGTTGCAGCTGATAAAATCTGTGACTTGCGTTTACATACAACTCTGTATGTGCTCAGAATGTATAGCATAGCCTTTTAAGGCTAGTAGTAACATGCAAGTGAATTACAATGGTTTGCAGTACACAGAAAGGATTGCAGCTAATATTACAATAGTGATGTGTGAAACCTAACATTTTTCATTCTGGTCCCATATTTCTTCCTAAACTATTTTACCAAAGTTACAAATACTGTATCTGTGTATCATTCATAGAAAGAATGGAATCTACAGATAGTGTATTTGTAATGTCACACTTGTGTTAAGCGGCCTGTTTCACCACAAAACTCAATTGCAACAATTTTGCTCTTCTCTAGTTGCTAATATTAGATTCCATTGAAGCACTCCTAATATGTAATAATAATTAGTTAGACACACAAAATGATGTACAAACAGAAATAATACTGCTACTTTCTTGAAACAATAGAGTTAGCAGGTATCAAGTAGTTGGTTATCAGGAATCATATTTCAAAGAAAGAATATTTAAGTGACAGCACTTCGATTTACTGCTGCACCTACTGGGATTTCAGGGCCTGAGTCAGGCAAGAGATCTGCCTTTGCTAAGGATCAGCCATTGTGGGATAGGATTTCCTGACTAGTATGTAAAGCGATAGAGAGAGCTCATCAGTACAAATGTGGAACCAGGCCACATACCATATAACTGGGCAATTGTTAAGTTCCTGATGCTCAGAACTAGAAAGATGTTGCGAAGTGAGTCCAGAGCACCAGGACGTGACGCTGAAATAGGAAGGGAACGGGAATAGCCCCTAGCACCCTACCTCCGTTGTTTTACCGTGTGGTCAGTTCACGCCTGAGTGACTATGGTTTCTTGGGCCCACGTGGGCAGCCGCATTTGAAGGGCGGATTAGGTCTGCCCAACTCCGATGCCCCCAGGTCTTAGAGTGAGACAAAGCGTGAACCGAGACAGGATAATAACAAGGGGACCTCTAACTAAAGCAAACAGAAGCTAGGGGCTACTAACTACCCTAAAACTAAATATATGTGCGGCACGCCGCCAAAGGAAATGAACAACAAAAAATATCACTGTCCACTCCCCCACACTGCACCGCCGAGTTCCGGGGAGGACAGTGAAAAGAGGAAACCTCCGCAAAAACCACCAATACAAAAAGTACCAAAAGGACTAAGCGGCCTAGGCCGCAACACGCGGCAGAAGCCGCTACTCACGAAACCGGGAGAGAACCCCAACAAACGAGAACCCCCAGATGACTGCAACAGGTTCACTTGAACAGGAAGGATTCCCAGGACCGGCTTCAGAACTCCAGGACTCTGGAGCACAGGGAGCAGGATCGACCAGATACAGCTGACCAGGAACAGACGTTACAAGGCAGGAACAGCATACAGGAAGCTATCACCGGCGTCTGTGCCAGGTAGTGAGGGAGAATATAACAGGGAGCCCTCCAATAGCTGCAGCGAAGCTTAATTAGTAATGTCGTGCAGCTACCCTGCTGCACGACCAGAGCTAACAGGTGTATTGATTGATAGGAAGCAACGGGGAATGCGGTTCGTCTGTGGCGTCTCCGTTGCCAGGGACCAGGCGGCTCAGCACGCATGGCGTCCTGGAGTTGCTAGGCGCCGGGCGGGCAGGAAGGGAGGTGCGGCGGCCGTGAGCGTCGCTCGGAAGCAGACCGAGCGGCACCGCGGCACCTAACAGTACCCCCCCCCTTGAGGAGGGGTTAAAGAACCCCTAAAGCCGGGTTTCTGAGGAAATTCCTGAAAGAATAATCTCTTAAGTTTAGGGGCATGTAGATCCTTATCCAGGACCCAAGACCTTTCTTCCGGGCCATAGCCTTTCCAGTGAACCAAAAAATAAAGCCGGTCCCGAGAAACTGTGGAATCTAAAACCTTCTCCACCAAGAACTCTTGTTGCCCCTGAACATCCACCAGAGGTCTACCCTGGGAAGTCTTCCGAGGGAATCTCCTGGAAGAAAAATACTGCTTCAGAAGGGAACAGTGAAAAGTATTGCCAATTTTGAGTGATTTAGGCAAGCGTAGCCGAAAAGCAACTGGGTTGACCTTCTTAATGATAAGGAATGGTCCAATAAATTTGGGTCCCAATCTAGCCGAGGGTTGTCGGAGCTTGATGTTGCGGGTTGACAACCACACCTTATCTCCCACCTTAAAAGTGCATGGGCGTCTGAACCTATCAGAATTTTTTTTTTCTCGGAAGGCAGCCTTCTTAAGGGCAAGGTGCACCTTTTTCCAAATCATTCTGAGACGGGAAGTTAAGGTCAACGAGGAGACTGGAAAATGAGGGTCAAAAGAATTGGCTCTAGGATGAAAGCCCAAGACCGAAAAGAATGGGGACTCCTTGGTGGAAGAATGACAAGAGTTATTATAGGCAAACTCGGCCAAAGGAAGAAATTCAGACCAATCATTCTGAAGTTTGGCCGAATATAGCCGTAAATACTGTTTTAACGACTGATTAACACGTTCAGTTTGTCCGTTAGACTGTGAATGGTACCCAGATGTTAAAGAGAGTTTCATATTTAATGAGGCACAAAAACGTTTCCAGAAACGGGCGATGAATTGCGGTCCCCGATCAGAGACAATATCCCCGGATAAACCATGGAGCCTGAACACATGGCGGAGAAATAAAACTGCCAACCCTTGAGCAGAGGGTAATCGGGGGAGAGCAATGAAGTGGGCCATCTTACTAAAACGGTCTACTACCACCCAAATGACTCGAAATCCAGCTGAAAGAGGAAGGTCCACCACGAAATCCATGGATATATGTGACCATGGCCTGAGAGGAATGGCTAAAGGTATGAGTTGCCCGACCGGCAACGATCGAGATACCTTGTACTGAGCACAAACCTGACAGGAACGGACAAATTCCCTTACATCTTTAGAAAGATTAGGCCACCACACTGAGCGAGAGATTAACTCCAAGGTCTTAGTGATACCCGGATGACCAGAAACCTTATTATCATGAAACTCAGCAAGAACAGTGCCTCTCAGAAATTCAGGGATGAAGAGACGATCTGCAGGAGTGACTTTGGGAGCCTGCTGCTGAAGCTGGACTAGCTGTGTAAATATATCCTGTGTGAGGCCAGCCCGGATGACAGACGATGGAACTATGGGGGTAGTAGCCGGGTGGTTGTTGTGAACCGGAAGAAAACAACGTGACAGGGCATCGGCTTTTGTATTCTTGGAACCGGGCCTGAAGGTGATAATAAACCTGAAACGAGTAAAAAACAACGCCCAACGTGCCTGTCGAGCATTAAGCCGTTTAGCTGACTCAATATACTGCAGGTTCTTGTGGTCAGTAAACACCGTAATGGTATGCCTAGCTCCTTCCAGCCAATGCCTCCACTCCTCGAAAGCCCATTTAACTGCCAACAATTCTCGATTACCAACATCATAGTTGGATTCTGCGGAGGAGAATTTCCTGGACATGAAGGCACATGGGTGTAATTCCTGAGACTCCGGGTCTTCCTGAGAAAGGATAGCCCCCACTCCAACCTCTGAGGCATCTACCTCGACAATAAAGGGGAGCTCCGGGTTAGGGTGTCTGAGCACTGGAGCTGAGACAAAGGCCTGCTTTAAGGCCAGAAAGGCAGACTTGGCTTCAGGCGACCAATTGGAAGGGTCCGCTCCTTTTTTAGTTAATGCTACTATAGGAGCAACCAAATCAGAGAAGGTATGACTAAAACGCCTATAGTAATTTGCAAACCCTAAAAAGCGCTGAATTGCTTTTAAGTTCGTGGGTTGTGCCCAATTTAGGATGGCCTGGAGTTTTTTTGGTTCCATGAAAAACCCCTTAGGAGAAATAATATACCCCAGGAAGGACACTTCTGTGATGTGGAAATCACATTTCTCCAGTTTGGCGTATAAATTATTTTCCCGTAACTTCTGAAGGACCAGTCGCACATGGGTAATATGTTGTTCTAAAGACTCGGAGTAAATCAAAATGTCGTCTAAATAAACGACCACGAACTTTCCTAGAAAGTCGCGAAAGACGTCGTTAATGAGATCTTGAAATACAGCAGGAGCATTTGACAGCCCAAACGGCATCACCAGGTATTCATAATGTCCTAACTGTGTGCTGAAAGCCGTCTTCCACTCATCCCCAGATTTAATTCGGATGAGATTGTAAGCCCCTCTAAGATCGATCTTGGAAAAGATAACGGCAGTCCGGAGCTGATCAAATAGTACTGAAATCAGTGGCAAGGGGTAGGTGTTTTTAACAGAGATTTTATTCAAAGCCCGAAAATCAATACATGGTCTGAGCGACCCATCTTTTTTCTCAACAAAAAAGAACCCTGCACTCAATGGAGATTTCGAGGGCCTAATGAAGCCTTTTTTTAGGCTCTCCTGTACATAATCATTCATTGCCGTAGTTTCCGGCCCAGACAGGGCATATAGTCTCCCCTTAGGTAAAGAGGCACCGGGAACTAAGTCAATAGCGCAGTCATAGGACCGATGAGGAGGCAGAATATCCGCATTACCCTTGGAGAAAACGTCGGCAAAGTCCTGATATTCCAAAGGAATAAGTTCTGGGGTGACTGCCGCAACCCGGACTGGACGGGAAATACATTCCTTAACACAAAAGGGACCCTATCGGGAAATCTCCCCAGACTGCCAATCTATGGTGGGATTATGAAAGGCAAGCCAGGGGTGACCCAGAACTACGGGGACAGCCGGACAATGGGTAAGGTAAAATTCGATTTTCTCTGAATGTAGGGCCCCCACTGTCAGTTGTACTGGAGGTGTGCGGTGAGTGATTACCCCGTTAGAAAGCGGACCACCAACCAAGCCGTGCATGGTGATACGTTTATCCATAGGTATCTGTGGAACGCCCGAAGCCTGAGCCCAACCAAGATCCATGAAATTTCCCACAGCTCCACTGTCGACGAAGGCCGACACCAACGAACTGAGGCTACCAAAGGAAATTTTTACAGGAACTAATAAGGAATCATTAGAGGAGATTAACTGCAGACCCAAGTGAACCCCCTCACTATTCACTTGGTCAGAGCGTTTCCCTGCTTATTCGGGCAATTACGTGCGATATGTCCCTTGCCACCACAATACAAGCAAAGACCAGAATTTACCCTTCTGGTTCTTTCCTCTGGGGACAGCCGGGAGAGACCCATTTGCATGGGCTTCTCGACGTCCTCAGGGAAAGTATACGCACATGGACTAGGCCTGAAACTAGCTCCTCTTTCAGCCGTCCGCTCCCGGAGACGACGATCAATTTTAATAGCAAGCTCCATGAGTTTGTCTAGAGTCTCTGGAGCGGGGTACTGAAGGAGACTGTCTTTAATAACTTCAGACAAACCGAGGCGAAACTGACTGCGCAGGGCCGGGTCATTCCAGCCACAGTCGTTCGACCAACGGCGAAACTCGGTACAATACGCCTCTGCTGGATTTTTCCCTTGCTTAAGTGCACGCAGGTGGCTCTCAGCCGACGCTTCTCTAACAGGGTCATCATACAAAAGGCCTAAGGACTTAAAAAAGGCATCTACAGACAGCAAGGCAACATCATCGGCTTTTAGCCCAAAAGCCCAGGTTTGTGGATCGCCTTGTAGTAATGACATCACAATCCCGACCCGTTGAGACTCACTACCAGAGGATCGGGGCCTTAAACGAAAATAAAGCTTACAAGCTTCCTTGAAATTAAAAATATCCTTTCGGTTACCCGAAAAACGGTCAGGTAGATGCATCTTTGATTCTGGAATCATACTCGGGGAGGCTCGCAAAAGATCTTCCTGCGATCTCACCCGAAGAGTAAGATCCTGAACCATCTGAGTTAGTTCCTGAATCTGGTTGGCCAAAAGCTAGCTGGGATTCGGTCCTAATACTGCCGGATTCATGAGGCCGAATTTCAAAGCCCACCAAATACAAATAACTTTTCTTTTTTTTGTGTGTGTGTTTTTGGGCTGGTGATAATGTTACGTTCCTGATGCTCAGAACTAGAAAGATGTTGCGAAGTGAGTCCAGAGCACCAGGACGTGACGCTGAAATAGGGAGGGAACAGGAATAGCCCCTAGCACCCTACCTCCGTTGTTTTACCCGTGTGGTCAGTTCACGCCTGAGTGACTATGGTTTCTTGGGCCCACGGCAGCCGCGTTTGAAGGGCGGATTAGGTCTGCCCAACTCCGATGCCCCCAGGTCTTAGAGTGAGACAAAGCGTGAACCGAGACAGGATAATAACAAGGGGACCTCTAACTAAAGCAAACAGAAGCTAGGGGCTACTAACTACCCTAAAACTAAATATATGTGCAGCACGCCGCCAAAGGAAAAAAAAGAACAACAAAAGATATCACTGTCCACTCCCCCACACGGCACCGCCGAGTTCCGGGGAGGACAGTGAAAAGCGGAAACCTCCGCAAAAACCACCAATACAAAAAGTACCAAAAGGACTAAGCGGCCTAGGCCGCAACACGCGCAGAAGCCGCTACTCACGAAACCGGGAGAGAACCCCAACAAACGAGAACCCCCAGATGACTGCAACAGGTTCACTTG
Organism: Pseudophryne corroboree; assembly: GCF_028390025.1. Lineage (NCBI taxonomy): Eukaryota > Metazoa > Chordata > Amphibia > Anura > Myobatrachidae > Pseudophryne > Pseudophryne corroboree. The sequence continues at coordinate 784,837,742 of NC_086445.1, forward strand.
AACAGGAAGGATTCCCAGGACCGGCTTCAGAACTCCAGGACTCTGGAGCACAGGGAGCAGGATCGACCAGATACAGCTGACCAGGAACAGACGTTACAAGGCAGGAACAGCATACAGGAAGCTATCACCGGCGTCTGTGCCAGGTAGTGAGGGAGAATATAAAAGGGAGCCCTCCAATAGCTGCAGCGAAGCTTAATTAGTAATGTCGTGCAGCTGCCCTGCTGCACGACCAGAGCTAACAGGTGTATTGATTGATAGGAAGTAACGGGGAACGCGGTTCGTCTGTGGCGTCCCCGTTGCTAAGGGTCCGGCGGCTACGCTCGCACGGCGTCCCAGCGTTGCCAGGGACCCGGCGGCTCAGCGCGCACGGCGTCCTGGCGTTGCTAGGCGCCGAGCAGGAAGGGAGGTGCGGCGGCCGTGAGCGTCGCTCGGAAGCAGACCGAGCGGCGCCGCGGACCGCGGCACCTAACAGCAATAAAGCATTAACAATGATTGGTGATCAGTATAAAGATTATGTTTCTTGTTTAATCCCAAACCTTTAGTTGCTTCTATTGGCATGTCTGTGTCCCAGAGACTTCCAGAATAAGGTGACATCTGCTGGGTGTCTATAAGAGCAGGCAATTTTCAGTACTTTCCAGTACACATGGTGGACAGATTAGGGCCTTCATGATGCAAACTGCAATACACACCACCTTTGTGAACATTAAATTGGCAAGGGTAAGATGGCACAGTTAGTATCCTTATATCCTTTGTCAGACAAACAATGGTGCACAATAACCCGAGGGTCAGGAACCCGATAATTAAAGTCCCGGCAGCGGGATTCCGATGCTCACAGGTCCCGGTAAGTATTCTACCCCTAAACCCCCCTTCCACACCCTAATCCTAACTGTACCCTTTGGCAGCCTAACCTTAATTGGGATGCAATCAATTTGCCGGCTGTTGGGATCCCGGCAGTCAGGATACATATGCCGGAAACCCCAATAGCTGACAATGCCAACAGCAGGAATCCCGGCGCACAGGAACTATGCTCAGTCGTGGGTGTCCACAACACCCATAGAGTGAGAATAGAACCTGTGGCGAGCGTAATGAGCCACTGAGCCTGCAAGGGAACTCGTACCGCTCGCCCCGCTGACAGCATTCTGGCGGGTGGGATGTCGCTGTCAGGATCTTGCCCAACGGTAAATAGTATGTATTCCCCTTAACCATCCCCTCCTGCAGCCTACCCCTAATCCTAAACCTAACCCTAATACTCACCGTCGGGACCCATCAGCATTGTGAGTGTCTGGATTCCACATCCTGGATCTTGACCGCCGGGATGCTGACTACATTCCTTCTGCATACCTCAGATCAACATAACAATGCATAGTAATATGTGAATGAGCACTTCTAACTAGCACAGAGTTTTACTACAACAAAACTACTACTATAGGATGATATATATTTCAAAGAGACTGTTAAGCACTTTTCAATACTCAACGCCATCAACTAAATATATTTACAACTTGTTTAAGATGCATTGCCATTAAATAAATTGAAGTTGAGCGTATGAAATATGGGCACAATATGGGCTCATTTATTAATACTGCATGTAGGTGCCCTCAACCACAGCAAACAATGGGCCAGATGTACTAAGCTTGAAAAGTGATAAATATCACTGTGATAAAGCAACAGCCAATCGGCTCCTAACTGTCATTTTTGAAACACAGCCTGTGACATGGCAGTTAGGAGCCGATTGGCTGGTGCTTTATCACAGTGATATTTATCACTTTTCAAGCTTAGTACATCTGGCCCAATGAGCACTTAGCTGTTATGGTGGAGATTTCAATCATAAGCGATAAATGCAAAGTGTATAAGGGTAGCGGCAGAAGCATTTAAAAGATGTTACTATACCGTATTCCCTTGTGATGTGCAAAGCTTAGCATCACAAAAACACATTATGAAGAATTTAACTTTTCCTATAAGGCCCAAATGTAATAGCCTGTGAGTTACAGGAACCCGTGTACTGAAAAAAGGGAGAGAAAGAAGGCTCTTGTGTGGGCGCACTCTTTAGAAAAGAATTAAAATTCCTATGACATATGAAAAGAAATACTTAAAACATAACTTTTAATATTGACGTTTAAAACGAAATTACCCATATAGCTGATCCATATACAGAGCCGGCCCTAACCAATATGATGCCCTAGGCAAAATTTTGGCTGGTGCCCCCTAGCACTCCCGCTAGTTCCGCCTCTGACCCTGCACCGCTTTCCCAGCACCATCACCCACCACCCATAGTAGTCCTTTTTTTTTCTTTCTACCCCCTGTAATTTAAATAAGAACAGTGTGCACATTCGGCGCATAGTCCAAAAAGGTATGTGTTTTTGCTGGCAAGGGGCATAGCCACACAATAGTACCTCCAATTTAACTTATGCCTCACAGTAGTGCAACTTTATTCACAAATTATAATGCGATAGTGTCCCTTATTCTTCATTACATCACACAGTAGTGCCACTTTACCTTATATACGTTACTCCTCACAGTAGTGCCCCTCATTCACATAACATCATACTGAATTGCTCCTTATTCACATTACACCACACCATATTGCTCTTTATTCTCATTACACCACACCATATTGCTCCTTATTCACATTACACCACACCATATTGCTCTTTATTCATATTAGACCACACAGTAGTGCCCTTTCTATATGTTACACCACACAGTAGAGCACCTTATACACATAATGCTACACATTGGTAATTAATTTATACACATAATACCACACAGTAATGCCCCTTACACATATGACACACATTATTAATGTCCTTAAAAACATAATGTGCCTTACACATTATGCCAACCCTTATTAATGCCCTTATACACATAATTTCCCTTACACATATGCCACACATTGTTAATGCCCTTATACACATAATGACACACATAAAGTCCCTTACACATATGCCGCACATGATTACTGCTCTTATACATATAATGACACACATAGTGCCCCTTACACATATGTCACACATTATTAATGCCCTTATACACGTAATGACACATATAGTTCCTGACGTGAGTCAACTGGCAGCTCTGCTAACGTCGGTGCCTATTTTTTTATGAAAATGCATCTTATTTGCATTGCTATGTGGCTAGGATGCACAAGCAGCTTCTACTGATTAAAGTGATATGCGGCATGCCTATATACTGTGTGCGACTGTGGCTGTACCTGCATACGAAATGCTACACACAAAATATAGGCATGCCGCATATCATTTTAATCAGAAGAAGCTGCTTGTGCCCCTAGGCATACCAGATGCCCTAGGCAATTGCCTAGTTTGCCTATGCCTAGGGCCGGCTCTGTCCATATAGAGAAAAGATATAATAATAAAGATTTTAAAATGTTCTGGTCTGTTTAATCACAATGTGTGATTGGAATGGTTGTAGGCATTTGATCGTCTTACCCCCATTTCCCCTGACCAGTACAGAATATCTGTATTGATGGGACCGAGGAGTGGTCATAAAGGATTATTTGATAAGTACGTCCCAATAGGGCTACTTAAATTCAAGGATTGATAGTCTTCTGCATTCAAAAGGACCTGACTTTCTGACGTAAGCCACAATGATTGGTCGTAGGCCTCAAATATGAAAGAATCTCATAGAAGTAAGAATTAGTGGTGATACTGCTGTTGGCGTCGCAACTCACATAGGAAGGGAAATGGTCCCTGCTCTACAACACCAGGTATTCGCAGGAAGTCTCCTCTCCCGGTGCTAACCCGGCCCAGCGCTGTTTGGCTTCCAAGATCGGACGAGATCGGGCATTGGCAGCGTGGTATGATAGTAGAGAATTTATATGTAAGTACACCAATGAGAGTGCACCTATATACGAAAATAGGAGAAAGAGAGATAAAAGGAATGAAGACAGTTTACAAAGCCAAGGAAAGAGATGAATTAGTAAAGTACAAATAGGTGGATCTGCTTTCTGCGTTAGGCACGGCTCATCAAATCACACGTCTGTGGTATTGTGCTCCATGGATCGCAGATGAGAGTCCACGAAAAAATAGTAAGGCGTAAACGAGAGGTACAAAATCTATGATTTTGGTTAAATTATCTGTAAAGAGATAGCACAAAAAAACGGTAAGGAATTAGATTAAGGTCAGATGGAAATTACATTAATTGTCTATGTCATCAGAGAAATCAGCCCCGAATAATAAATGCTGGTATTGGCACATAGGGAAAAGAAAAAATCACTTTCCAAAATTTGAATCCATAATATGTTACTCAGGCTGGGCAAGCAATGACAACATGGTATTTTAAGCATCAATTTGAGAAATCTCATTAATGATCATAATGCATCCTGAACTGAGTGTGGAAATTCATTTGAATTTGGAAAATCAAGTGTAGTGAATCCCACAGACTGAGCCAGGAAAATAATGGTATTGTCAATAACAAAAGAAGGCACTGAGGATCACAGTGAATGAAAAAATCTTATAGCAGTATACTGGCCTCTGCTGGTGGAAACTCAGCCAAACAGTGTAAAAGTCTCTACCAGGTGTATAATAGCAAATCAAAGAAATGAAAAAGATGAGAAAAAGATTTTTTTTTAAAAATTATTATATATGTGTGTGTACAGCTGCTGTTAGAAAATAGAGCTTATAGCAACAGTCGTCTGTATGTATACTACACAGGTCTACTAGGATATATAGTCAAATACAAAATATTGTTGAACACACATATAATGTTGCTGTCTGTGTATATTGTACACAGAACAGCAGTGGGCTTACGGTCACCAAGATTGAAAAGATCAGAGTGGGCAGGTCAGGGCATCGTCAGGTACCAGTGCAGGAGCCAAAGGTTCACTCCATGTGCGGTCCCTCCCGTGGAAGACACGTTTCGCCCTGGCGGGCTTGTTCACTTCCGGGTTTAGAGGGGTGAGTGACCGACGCTCCGTAGCGGCAGCTGTTAGCTCCGGCCCACCGTGCACGAATCGCCCAGTAATTGGTCAGTATTCACTCATTAGCTGCTTTAAAACCTCATTCCCCACTCACCCCTCTATACCCGGAAGTGAACAAGCCCGCCAGGGCGAAACGCGTCTTCCACGGGAGGGACCACACATGGAGTGAACCTTTGGCTCCTGCACTGGTACCTGACGATGCCCTGACCTGCCCACTCTGATCTTTTCAATCTTGGTGACCGTAAGCCCACTGCTGTTCTGTGTACAATATACACAGACAGCAACATTATATGTGTGTTCAACAATATTTTGTATTTGACAAAATATAAATTCTCTACTATCATACCACGCTGCCAATGCCCGATCTCGTCCGATCTTGGAAGCCAAACAGCGTTGGGCCGGGTTAGCACCGGGAGAGGAGACTTCCTGCGAATACCTGGTGTTGTAGAGCAGGGACCATTTCCCTTCCTATGTGAGTTGTGACGCCAACAGCAGTATCACCACTAATTCTTACTTCTATGAGATTCTTTCATATTTGAGGCCTACGACCAATCATTGTGGCTTACATCAGAAAGTCAGGTCCTTTTGAATGCAGAAGACTATCAATCCTTGAATTTAAGTAGCCCTATTGGGACGTACTTATCAAATAATCCTTTATGACCACTCCTCGGTCCCATCAATACAGATATTCTGTACTGGTCAGGGGAAATGGGGGTAAGACGATCAAATTTTAAAATCTTTATTATTATATCTTTTCTCTATATGGATCAGCTATATGGGTAATTTCGTTTTAAACGTCAATATTAAAAGTTATGTTTTAAGTATTTCTTTTCATATGTCATAGGAATATTCCTTCTTTTCTAAAGAGTGCGCCCACACAAGAGCCTTCTTTCTCTCCCTTTTTTCAGTACACGTACTCTCTGGCTCTGGGCGCACCACCAACTAGGACAACGCCATCTATTTAAGTAAAAAACAGGTGTTTTTTTCTTCTCTTTCCAATTTTGGAGTGTCTATTTGTCCGATTTTTGGTTCTCTCGTATCAATACTGTATCAATTTGACTGGTGCCCGATCGCCCCCTGTCTAGTCATAAGTTACAGGAACCCACTAGATTAATTTGATTTATCCACTACAATTAAAAATAACATTTTTAAAAATGAAAAAAAAGTTTGGTTTGTCTCTTTCTTTTTAGCCACTCTAAATCTAGCATCTAAATAGCCGAACTCTCATGGCCAGGGCCTAAAATAGTTGGTAACTCAGCCCAATTTTGGAAATATATTTGCAATATTGGCAGTATTTTTTTGATCCTTGGCAGTGATTTTTCATTTCTGTAAATCTGGTTTCCAATGTAAATTTTTGTTCATTGCTGAAATCTTAATGTAAATCTTAATTTTACAGCTGCTATGGCAGTGTCGGTGTTTACTCTGCTCAGGGACTCAAGGTGGAACACCATACTATGGAAATGATTCAATTAACCACGAGGCGGCCGCCTGTAAGTGTGGTCATGTGCCAAACTTACCATAGTTCAGAGCTTAGTAAATTAATTATATATAGCCTGCCTCTGTATCTGTACTGTATCCCACCTGTGCATGTGCCATAGCCTGGGGGTCACTCCCAGTGGATGTAGGGGCTGTATGTGAGAAGATAGATAGATAGATAGATAGATAGATAGATAGATAGATAGATAGATAGATAGATAGATAGATAGATACTTTATACTTTTTACGTAGACTCATTCGCACACAGATATACAAATGTTGCACATAAAGTTGATCAGTAAACAAGCAATGTAGTTTAGTCGCCTAATTCAGAGTTGATCACAGCAGCAAATTTGTTAGCTAATGGGCAAAGCCATGTGCACTGCAGTGGAGGCAGATATAACATGTGCAGAGAGAGTTAGATTTGGGTGGGGTGTGTTCAAACTGAAATCTAAATTGCAGTGTAAAAATAAAGCAGCCGTATTTACCCTTCACAGAAACAAAATAACCCACCCAAATCTAACTCTCTCTGCACATGTTATAGCGTCCTCCACTGCACATGGTTTTGTCCACTAGATCAGGCATTCCCAACCACGGTCCTCAAGGCACACCAACAGTGCAGGTATTAGTGATATCCAGGCTTGAGCACAGGTGACTTAATTAGCACCTCAGTTATTTTGATTTAACCATCTGTGCTGTAGCCTGGATATCACTAAAACCTGCACTGTTGGTGTGCCTTGAGGGCCGTGGTTGGGAATGCCTGCACTAGATAATAAATTTGCTGCTGCGATCAGATCTGAATTAGGCCCTACTGTATGTTGCTGTTGTTCATCCAAATTGTGTATCCAAATTCAGCCTTTACATATTAGCCCTAATTTCTGTTTCAATTTCTATGACTAAAAAATGTCAGTGTACATCTTATTTATAGGGAATGTTGTACATACATTAATGTAATTTATGACAATACATTTGAACCATTAAAATTCAATGTCATGAAAATAAATTTTGTGCTTCTTTATTTAACATATATAGATATAAATCATATTTTTTTGCAAAATTAAGTATTCATTTAAAACCGAGGAATTTGTAGTAATTCTGCTCACCACTGGAATAAAATACAACAAACCGTTCTACTGCAACATACTGTATATTTTTTTTACGCACAAACATCTTCAGTACATTTCTAGTGCAAATTGAGGCCACACAAGAAATTCTTGACATACAGAGTATCCATGGCAACTAAATCTAAATATGTAAAAATGATTACACCATGAATAATTAATGTAAGGTATATAACTGAAACAACGTATTTGGCTTTATATAAATTGTCCATGGCCATTATTCATTTTCTAATCTGATTACTTTATAGGCTCCAGTGATTTAATCTAGTGTTGTTGGTTGTTGAATACTTAGCTTCAATTACATGTGGGTATAATGTATCCTATACTGTACCAGTGGCAAACGCAGGATTTGCATGGGGGGGGTTTCCAGAACTGGACGGAGCCAATCACGGGGGTGGGGACTGAGGTGACCCAGTATATGCTGGGTCCATAAAACTAGTGTGTGTGTGTGTGTGTGTGTGTGTGTGTGTGTGTGTGTGTGTGTGTGTATATATATATATCTACACATATATATATATATATATACATATATCTACACACACACATATATATATATATATATATATATATATATATATACATACACACACACATACATATACACGGGTGGTCTTCAGTATGCCGGCGGTCGGGCTCCCGGCGACCAGCATACCGGCGCCGGGAGCCTGACCGCCGGCATACCGACACTTATTCTCCCTCGTGGGGGTCCACGACCCCCCTGGAGGGAGAATAGAATAGTGTGGCGCGCGTAGCGTGGCGAGCGCAGCGAGCCCGCAAGGGGCTCATTTGCGCTCGCCACACTGTTGGTAAGCCGGCAGCTGGCCTCCCGGCGCCGGTATGCTGGTCGCCGGGAGGCCGGCCGCCGGGAGATCGTAGTGAACCCATATACACATATACATAGCATATTAAACATGCATACATATATATATATATATATATACACACATACAGTACACATATATATACACATGTATATATATATATCATATGTGTGTGTGTTTATATGTATGTATGTATGTATGTATGTATATACCTGTGTATATATGTAGGCACATGGATATATATGTACTATAATTAAAATAAAGTAAACTTTTATTGCACTTGCAAGTGCCACCAGGAAGACAGCAGGCTGCAGAGGACGCTAGACAGTCATTAATAATACTCATGCAGCTAAAAAAAAAAAAAAATTTTTTTTTTTTTTTTTTTTTTTTTTTTTTTTTAGTGGAGGGGGGTTTCTGGGTACTCGGAAACCCCCCCTGGGTGCGCCACTGTGTACCATACTTACCGACTTTTCAAATCTCCTCTCCGGGAGATGCCCGGAGAGGAGAAGCAGGTGGGCGGCGCTGACATAATTACATCATTAAGCCCCGCCTACTCACCAGGAAAAGTGCACAGTTGGGTAATATTTGCATAGGGGGAGGAGCTAAAATGGTGCGATTAGCATATAATTGCGTCATTAGGCTCCACCCCCTCCACCAGTCCGCAATTTCGCTAGGTCTTTCTTCACATTCTGCCCACTTCACCAGGAAGTGGGCAGAATGCGAAAGGTGTGCCCACTCTTCCGGGGCTGCGGGGGATTTCTCGAAAAACCGAGTGTTTCCCGCAGAATCCGGGAGAGTAGGTAAGTATGTACTGTACCTGATAGGAGTATTAAAAGTCAATCAGGAATTGATAATATATTATGAAACTTCATTCATTTAATGATAAATTGTGATACAAATCACAGACATAATATAAAAACAGCAATAAAAAATAACAATATAGTTACTACACATTGAATCCTATTCTCCAGGAATTAGTTCATATAAAACAAATATTCAAAGTCCAGCAAAGAGTATTATAAGAATTCAGCTGTCGGCCAATGTGCCTTAGTACCTGTATGACACTTATAACTAGGCAGCAGGTGAATATTACAATGTTGGAGCCTATTATATCATCAGATCGTGCTCACGTCCAGTATTGTAAGTGCATGTGGAGTAGCAATGGAGGATGCTTAGTTTTTTTTTAACCAACAATGACCACAGCGTTAAATTCCTCCTCTGTCCAATGCACTTCTCCAAATAAATATCAAATTGCTTTGTCCATTGTTAAACGAGAAGGGAGTGTGAGTACAGTGCCCCAAATTACCGGTTTTACCTTATACTTACAATATTCATTATCCTTTCAATGTCACAATTTCTAAACTCCCCAGGGGATGTAGAAATTATGAAATTCATCAAACTCCGAAAAAGCATTTTTTCCGGACTTTGAACGAGAAACTATCTGCCATCCTAAGATGGACTTAAAAGTCCTGGCAGGGGGGTGAGAAGGCTGCTGCTTCATCTATCCTGTGCTGCCGGCGAGGAGGGGAGGGGGGGCAGCAATAAGGTGCTGGCGGGCAGAAGGATGGCTGCGATCAGGTGACACTGATGGCGGCAGGGAGAGGGGTGGTGGGCGCGATACCCAAGTAAGGTGCTGGGGGGGGGGGGGTTCCACAGTGCGGAGACACACATCATGTGCTCGCAGGGAGGGGGCATTCTTGAGACATAGGTGCGAGGGTGAGGGGGGTTTTGGGGGTTCTCACGCCAGTCACTTAGAACAAGATGCGGGGGTTGGAGATGTGGGTGCTGCAACCGGGTGGGGGGCGCTGTGGCTTATCACCTGGCAGATGTGGGGGTCAGAGATGTGGGTGCTGCAACCAGGCGGCGGGGGTGGAGGAACCAGGCAGTACTTGGAAGGCTTCACTAATGCTGGAAAGGCTGTGGTTGGGTCTACATTGCCGGCAATGGGGACCGTATCATTCTTGCCATGTATAGATAGCATAAGCGGTACAGTGACAAGCCGTGGTAAGCTTAGTTTACTGCTGTTTGTTGAATACTGAAAGGAGGACATAACCCCTAGAGCGAGTATTATAGCGGTTATGTCTCATTCTTAAATGGGGCCCTAAGTATGTTTTGTTTCTAATGTTTTTGCCTATGTACAGTAATGATTTTTTATTTTTTGTCTTTCCTGTGATAATTTGATAAACTTCTACATAGTGAACATAAAAGTTATGAATGGCAAATTCCCATGGCATCTAATATACAGAATTTTCCTATTAGGAGCATGGGTTTTACAAAAGAAATGTTAGTAGCTGACCAGCCCATGTGTGTGTGTGTGTGTGTGTGTGTGTGTGTGTGTGTGTGTGTGTGTGTGTATATATATATATATATATATATATATATATATATATATATATATACTGCATATTATCCGACGTGTACTGTTATACTAAGTTTAAACGCCCTTATTTTCCCACGAATATCAGTGGGAAAAAACGTTTTGTGCAATATGGACTGGATTGAATGTTTCCTTATTCTGTCTGTGTATATATATATATATATATATATATATATGTATATATAGTTTAATAATAGGCACATTGCTTTGTGTAATAGATTAGTAGCTAGCATGCTGTATTACATTTTATTTCCATCTCCACTCCTCCCTGATAAATGACAGTTTATCCAGATGTCAGGATACAGAAGATACGTTTCTTGCAGGAGCATCTGGTTTATTTGGCATTGTTTTACTGGCATGTCTGGAATTATTCTGGGATGGTCACATAATAGATCTGCAGTTGGGCAGTGTAGTCTGCCTTGGTGTAAATGCTTCTCTCTTCCAGCTGGCATGTAGTGCTGGAAAATACATCACCCGATATGCACAAATGTGTAAGGACACACATTTATGGGAGCAGGCTTATCCTTCCCCACAGCGATGTAATCTGATCATATTTTATAGTTCACTCTGTTGAGTTTCATTCAAATTGCCCTTAAAAAAAGCACACTGAACTTTATATGTAAGTGATTAGTTAATTCTAAGTGGGGACGCCACATGTCACCTATAGACAGTAGAGGAAGCCATTTTATTGGCTGAATGAATATTCATGAGATACAGTACTAGTGGTTGATAAAATGCATTCTCATCAGTGATGGTCATGCCCACACACAAAAATGGTTTGCGACTTCACTGTATGTAGCTGACCGATGAATTCCCAATATAAGAAATCGCTGTGAGTGGTAAATTGCACCAGCCAATCCGCTCCTAACTGTAATTTTTCAAACACATGGGCAGATGTATTATGCCTGGAGAAGTGATAAAGCAGTGATAAGTGCAAGGTGATAACGCACCAGCCAATCCGCTCCAATATGTAAATTTACAGTTAGGAGCTGACTGGCTGGTGTGTTATCACCTTGTACTTATCACTGCTTTATCACTTCTCCAGGCTTAATAAATCTGCCCCACAGTCTGTTGGCTGGTGCAGTTTATCCTTGAGTGAAATGTACCACTCATTGATAAATAAGGGCATATATGTGTTATGGCCAGGATTAGATTTAATAACTTTTAAGGCAATACGGGGGTCTGGTAAAGGAATAAACTTAACATACAGTATATACACACAGTAGCTCTGATGGGCGCTTTACCTGGGTACGTACTGCTGCTGTGCTGCCTGGTGCATCGTCTACAAATCATCCATGGTCCACCGATGCTGCAACAATGCGCTGTCGCTGCACGAACAGGCACCAATGCCATGGCGTCATTGATTACTCCTGCACATGCGCACTTGATGCACTTCTTTGCGTGGTTAACCAGAAGGGGGGTAACTTTGAGTTTAAATTTTTCTTATTATTGCTCCATTGGCTGGCGCCGTTCTAAGTATTTACCAAATATAGTGGGTTAGCAGCCCCTAAGTGTTTTTGATCCATCCAAGACTCTGGGCCCCGATGTGTCCACCTTGTTGCTGGAACTGCATTTAGGTGTTTATCGAAATCACCAGGGATATAAAGCCAACAAATTGAGAGGTAATCCTTTTAACCATGTTAACAGCTTAATTGGGCCTTTAATACCTTTTAACCTAACACAAGTGCTTCAACTGAACTGCTCTTTAGAGTTGAATGCTGTATACCAGGTACGTGAGCATTAACCAAGAATAGGGTATCTAAATATGAAGCAGTAACAACTCCTATCTCCAGATTTTTTGCTGGCGAAATGGCTAGTCACCGTCTCATTCGATTTTAGAATCACTGATTTCTCTTGCAGTCCATCTTTTTCTCTATAGTTATCAAACCTTGTCCATCTGTTTTGTTATCTATGGATGATGTGGGTATAGCGCTTCCTGCTTCACCTCTTTACTGTGGTGAAGCAGGAAACAGTACAGATGAGATGTATAAACATTTAATTTGCTGAAGTGGGGGAGTGAAAACTGCCCCCTCCTGTGGTCCCTGCTAGATCTCCCTGATGCGCTTTGTCTCTTCTCCCAGCTGTCTCACTGGGCATGTGCAAGATTTCGCAAGTGTCACAAGATCTTACTTGCAGCCCGGAGTTGGCAGCCGCCACAGCCAAGGATAGAGCTGTCTCTGCTGTGGTGATGTGGCAACAACACCTGCAACTGTTAAAATTGATAGCTGTAGTTGTTAGTGATGAGCACCGGAAATTTTTCGGGTTTTGTGTTTTGGTTTTGGGTTCGGTTCCGCGGCCGTGTTTTGGGTTCGAACGCGTTTTGGCAAAACCTCACCGAATTTTTTTTGTCGGATTCGGGTGTGTTTTGGATTCGGGTGTTTTTTTCAAAAAACCCTAAAAAACAGCTTAAATCATAGAATTTGGGGGTCATTTTGATCCCAAAGTATTATTAACCTCAATAACCATAATTTCCACTCATTTTCAGTCTATTCTGAACACCTCACACCTCACAATATTATTTTTAGTCCTAAAATTTGCACCGAGGTCGCTGGATGGCTAAGCTAAGCGACCCAAGTGGCCGACACAAACACCTGGCCCATCTAGGAGTGGCACTGCAGTGTCACGCAGGATGGCCCTTCCAAAAAACACTCCCCAAACAGCACATGACGCAAAGAAAAAAAGAGGCGCAATGAGGTAGCTGTGTGAGTAAGCTAAGCGACCCTAGTGGCCGACACAAACACCTAGCCCATCTAGGAGTGGCACTGCAGTGTCACGCAGGATGGCCCTTCCAAAAAACACTCCCCAAACAGCACATGACGCAAAGAAAAAAAGAGGCGCAATGAGGTAGCTGTGTGAGTAAGCTAAGCGACCCTAGTGGCCGACACAAACACCTGGCCCATCTAGGAGTGGCACTGCAGTGTCACGCAGGATGGCCCTTCCAAAAAACACTCCCCAAACAGCACATGACGAAAAGAAAAAAAGAGGCGCAATGAGGTAGCTGTGTGAGTAAGCTAAGCGACCCTAGTGGCCGACACAAGCACCTTGCCCATCTAGGAGTGGCACTGCAGTGTCACGCAGGATGGCCCTTCCAAAAAACACTCCCCAAACAGCAGCACATGACGCAAAGAAGAAAAAAAAGAGGCGCAATGAGGTAGCTGTGTGACTAAGATAAGCGACCCTAGTGGCCGACACAAACACCTGGCCCATCTAGGAGTGGCACTGTAATGTCACGCAGGATGGCCCTTCCAAAAAACACCCCCCAAACAGCACATGACGCAAAGAAAAAAAGAGGCGCAATGAGGTAGCTGTGTGAGTAAGCTAAGCGACCCTAGTGGCCGACACAAACACATGGCCCATCTAGGAGTGGCACTGCAGTGTCATGCAGGATGGCCCTTCCAAAAAACACTCCCCAAACAGCACATGACGCAAAGAAAAAAAGAGGCGCAATGAGGTAGCTGTGTGAGTAAGCTAAGCGACCCTAGTGGCCGACACAAACACCTGGCCCATCTAGGAGTGGCACTGCAGTGTCACGCAGGATGGCCCTTCCAAAAAACACTCCCCAAACAGCAGCACATGACGCAAAGAAGAAAAAAAAGAGGCGCAATGAGGTAGCTGTGTGACTAAGATAAGCGACCCTAGTGGCCGACACAAACACCTGGCCCATCTAGGAGTGGCACTGCAGTGTCGCGCAGGATGGCCCTTCCAAAAAACACCCCCCAAACAGCACATGACGCAAAGAAAAAAAGAGGCGCAATGAGGTAGCTGTGTGAGTAAGCTAAGCGACCCTAGTGGCCGACACAAACACCTGGCCCATCTAGGAGTGGCACTGCAGTGTCACGCAGGATGGCCCTTCCAAAAAACACTCCCCAAACAGCACATGACGCAAAGAAAAATGAAAGAAAAAAGAGGTGCAAGATGGAATTGTCCTTGGGCCCTCCCACCCACCCTTATGTTGTATAAACAGGACATGCACACTTTAACCAACCCATCATTTCAGTGACAGGGTCTGCCACACGACTGTGACTGAAATGACGGGTTGGTTTGGACCCCCACCAAAAAAGAAGCAATTAATCTCTCCTTGCACAAACTGGCTCTACAGAGGCAAGATGTCCACCTCATCATCATCCTCCGATATATCATCGTGTACATCCCCCTCCTCACAGATTATCAATTCGTCCCCACTGGAATCCACCATCTCAGCTCCCTGTGTACTTTGTGGAGGCAATTGCTGCTGGTCAATGTCTCCACGGAGGAATTGATTATAATTCATTTTAATGAACATCATCTTCTCCACATTTTCTGGATGTAACCTCGTACGCCGATTGCTGACAAGGTGAGCGGCGGCACTAAACACTCTTTCGGAGGGCAACTTAGGTAGAATAAAGCCAGTTTGTGCAAGGGCCTCCGAATTGCCTCTTTTTCCTGCCAGTATAAGTACGGACTGTCTGACGTGCCTACTTGGATGCGGTCACTCATATAATCCTCCACCATTCTTTCAATGGGGAGAGAATCATATGCAGTGACAGTAGACGACATGTCCGTAATCGTTGTCAGGTCCTTCAGTCCGGACCAGATGTCAGCATCAGCAGTCGCTCCAGACTGCCCTGCATCACCGCCAGCGGGTGGGCTCGGAATTCTGAGCCTTTTCCTCGCACCACCAGTTGCGGGAGAATGTGAAGGAGGAGATGTTGACAGGTCGCGTTCCGCTTGACTTGACAATTTTGTCACCAGCAGTTCTTTGAACCCCAGCAGACTTGTGTCTGCCGGAAAGAGAGATCCAAGGTAGGTTTTAAATCTAGGATCGAGCACGGTGGCCAAAATGTAGTGCTCTGATTTCAACAGATTGACCACCCGTGAATCCTTGTTAAGCGAATTAAGGGCTCCATCCACAAGTCCCACATGCCTAGCGGAATCGCTCTGTGTTAGCTCCTCCTTCAATGTCTCCAGCTTCTTCTGCAAAAGCCTGATGAGGGGAATGACCTGACTCAGGCTGGCAGTGTCTGAACTGACTTCACGTGTGGCAAGTTCAAAAGGTTGCAGAACCTTGCACAACGTTGAAATCATTCTCCACTGCGCTTGAGACAGGTGCATTCCACCTCCTATATTGTGCTCAGTTGTATAGGCTTGAATGGCCTTTTGCTGCTCCTCCAACCTCTGAAGCATATAGAGGGTTGAATTCCACCTCGTTACCACTTCTTGCTTCAGATGATGGCAGGGCAGGTTCAGGCGTTTTTGGTGGTGCTCCAGTCTTCTGTACGTGGTGCCTGTACGCCGAAAGTGTCCCGCAATTCTTCTGGCCACCGACAGCATCTCTTGCACGCCCCTCTCGTTTTTTTAAATAATTCTGCACCACCAAATTCAAGGTATGTGCAAAACATGGGACGTGCTGGAATTTGCCCAGATTTAATGCACACACAATATTGCTGGCGTTGTCCGATGCCACAAATCCACAGGAGAGTCCAATTGGGGTAAGCCATTCTGCGATGATCTTCCTCAGTTGCCGTAAGAGGTTTTTAGCTGTGTGCGTATTCTGGAAAGCGGTGATACAAAGCGTAGCCTGCCTAGGAAAGAGTTGGCGTTTGCGAGATGCTGCTACTGGTGCCGCCGCTGCTGTTCTTGCGGCGGGAGTCCATACATCTACCCAGTGGGCTGTCACAGTCATATAGTCCTGAGCCTGCCCTGCTCCACTTGTCCACATGTCCGTGGTTAAGTGGACATTGGGTACAACTGCATTTTTTAGGACACTGGTGAGTCTTTTTCTGAGGTCTGTGTACATTTTCGGTATCGCCTGCCTAGAGAAATGGAACCTAGATGGTATTTGGTACCGGGGACACAGTACCTCCAACAAGTCTCTAGTTGCCTCTGCAGTAATGATGGATACCGGAACCACGTTTCTCACCGCCCAGGATGCCAAGGCCTCAGTTATCTGCTTTGCAACAGGATGACTGCTGTGATATTTCATCTTCCTCGCAAAGGACTGTTGGACAGTCAATTGCTTGGTGGAAGTAGTAAAAGTGGTCTTACGAGTACGACTTCCCCTCTGGGATGACCATCGACTCCCAGCAGCAACAACAGCAGCACCAGCAGCAGTAGGCGTTACACGCAAGGATGCATCGGAGGAATCCCAGGCAGGAGAGGACTCGTCAGAATTGCCAGTGACATGGCCTGCAGGACTATTGGCATTCCTGGGGAAGGAGGAAATTGACACTGAGGGAGTTGGTGGGGTGGTTTGCGTGAGCTTGGTTACAAGAGGAAGGGATTTACTGGTCAGTGGACTGCTTCCGCTGTCGCCCAAAGTTTTTGAACTTGTCACTGACTTATGATGAATGCGCTGCAGGTGACGTATAAGGGAGGATGTTCCGAGGTGGTTAACGTCCTTACCCCTACTTATTACAGCTTGACAAAGGCAACACACGGCTTGACAAATGTTGTCCGCATTTCTGTTGAAATACTTCCACACCGAAGAGCTGATTTTTTTGGTATTTTCACCAGGCATGTCAATGGCCCTATTCCTCCCACGGACAACAGGTGTCTCCCCGGGTGCCTGACTTAAACAAACCACCTCACCATCAGAATCCTCCTGGTCAATTTCCTCCCCAGCACCAGCAACACCCATATCCTCCTCATCCTGGTGTACTTCAACACTGACATCTTCAATCTGACTATCAGGAACTGGACTGCGGGTGCTCCTTCCAGCACTTGCAGGGGGCGTGCAAATGGTGGAAGGCGCATGCTCTTCACGTCCAGTGTTGGGAAGGTCAGGCATCGCAAACGACACAATTGGACTCTCCTTGTGGATTTGTGATTTCGAAGAACGCACAGTTCTTTGCTGTGCTTTTGCCAGCTTGAGTCTTTTAATTTTTCTAGCGAGAGGCTGAGTGCTTCCATCCTCATGTGAAGCTGAACCACTAGCCATGAACATAGGCCAGGGCCTCAGCCGTTCCTTGCCACTCCGTGTGGTAAATGGCATATTGGCAAGTTTATGCTTCTCCTCTGACAATTTTATTTTAGATTTTTGAGTCCTTTTTTTACTGATATTTGGTGTTTTGGATTTTACATGCTCTGTACTATGACATTGGGCATCGGCCTTGGCAGGCGACGTTGCTGGCATTTCATCGTCTCGGCCATGACTAGTGGCAGCAGCTTCAGCACGAGGTGGAAGTCGATCTTGATCTTTCCCTATTTTTGGAACCTCAACATTTTTGTTCTCCATATTTTAATAGGCACAACTAAAAGGCACCTCAGGTAAACAATGGAGATGGATGGATACTAGTATACTTATGGATGGACGAGCGACTGCCGACACAGAGGTAGCTACAGCCGTGGACTACCGTACTGCGTCTGCTGCTAATATAGACTGGATGATAATGATATAAAAAATATATATATATCACTACTGCAGCCGGACAGGTATATATTATATAATGACGGACCTGCTGGACACTGTCAGCAGCACTGCAGACTCCTAAAGTAAGCTACTAGTAGTATCAAGAAGATAGAAAAAAAAAACACCACAGGTAGGTGGTATACAATTATAGATGGACGAGCGACTGCCGACACAGAGGTAGCTACAGCCGTGGACTACCGTACTGCGTCTGCTGCTAATATAGACTGGATGATAATGATATAAAAAATATATATATATCACTACTGCAGCCAGACAGGTATATATTATATAATGACGGACCTGCTGGACACTGTCAGCAGCACTGCAGACTCCTAAAGTAAGCTACTAGTAGTATAAAGAAGATAGAAAAAAAAAAACACCACAGGTAGGTGGTATACAATTATGGATGGACGAGCGACTGCCGACACAGAGGTAGCTACAGCCGTGGACTACCGTACTGCGTCTGCTGCTAATATAGACTGGATGATAATGATATAAAAATATATATATATATCACTACTGCAGCCGGACAGGTATATATTATATAATGACGGACCTGCTGGACACTGTCAGCAGCACTGCAGACTCCTAAAGTAAGCTACTAGTAGTATCAAGAAGATAGAAAAAAAAAAAACACCACAGGTAGGTGGTATACAATTATGGATGGACGAGCGACTGCCGACACAGAGGTAGCTACAGCCGTGGACTACCGTACTGCGTCTGCTGCTAATATAGACTGGATGATAATGATATAAAAATATATATATATATCATTACTGCAGCCGGACAGGTATATATTATATAATGACGGACCTGCTGGACACTGTCAGCAGCACTGCAGACTCCTAAAGTAAGCTACTAGTATCAAGAAGATAGAAAAAAAAAACCACAGGTAGGTGGTATACAATTATGGATGGACGAGCGACTGCCGACACAGAGGTAGCTACAGCCGTGGACTACCGTACTGCGTCTGCTGCTAATATAGACTGGATGATAATGATATTAAAAAAATATATATATATATCACTACTGCAGCCGGACAGGTATATATTATATAATTAATGACGGACCTGCTGGACACTGTCAGCAGAATGCGTTTATAGAATAAAAACACCACACGACAAGTGTTTAACTTTTTCAGGCAGACAATCACAATATACTGGTGGTCAGACAGTGGTCACTGGTCAGTCACACTGGCAGTGGCACTCTGGCAGCAAAAGTGTGCACTGTTAAATAATATGTACTCCTGCTACTGCTCCCCAGTCTCCCCCACAATTTAGCTGTGTGAGCACTGAGCACTCAGCACAGTCAGATATACAAAGATGATGCAGCACACTGAGGCTGAGCACAGATATGGTATACTGTTACTGTGTCACTGTGTATCGTTTTTTTTCAGGCTGAGAACGGATTATATTAAATAATAATATAATAAAACTGCACTGGTGGTCACTGGTCAGTCACTAGTAAACTCTGCACTCTCTGAGTACTCCTAAGCTCCAGTAAATCAAGTGACTCACTCTCACTCTCTCTCTTCTAATCTAAATGGAGAGGACGCCAGCCATGTCCTCTCCCTATGAATCTCAATGCACGTGTGAAAATGGCGGCGACGCGCGGCTCCTTATATAGAATCCGAGTCTCGCTATAGAATCCGAGCCTTGCGAGAATCTGACAGCGGGATGATGACGTTCGGGTTAGCCGAGCAAGGCGGGAAGATCCGAGTCTACCTCGGATCCGTGTAAAAAGGCTGAAGTTCGGGGGGGTTCGGATTCCGAGGAACCGAACCCGCTCATCACTAGTAGTTGTCGGAACGGTCAGTGCCACTGACCGTTCATACATTACCCTGCACATTGGTGCCACAATGCGCCCCTGACATGTAGCACACTTCTCCTCCTTCATACATGGGGGAGAAGCGGTACATAACGTGCACTGATACCACTTTTTCCCCATAACGCCGTTTAATATATCTACTCCTATGTGTGTTGCCGGAACACTGTTGTTTGACAGGGGAAAATGCAAGATTTCTAGAGGAGGGTTTCCAAATGCAATCCACAATACCCCACTCTGCAGAATATTGGAGCAAGTGTGGGAGTTTGGGGGAGCAATAGAAGAACCTAGTACCGACCTTGGACATATATGTACACATTGATATAATATAACTATTGGGTAACTGGCGTTTAGGAATAAAAATAAACATAAAACTAGTACTCCCCTGTTAGTGGGAATATTCTAAATTATAGAGTCCAACCCACCACCGTAACTCAGAGACTGGTGAGGTTTCTCCCACATGTTGCATTCACAACTGAGAGGTGATAATTAGATGTATAGAAATGGACTACACACACTACACACAATGCACTCATTGTACAGACACCTCCTGCCACATTTGCATATTAGTTAGACAGTATAGCATAGCCGCTTCCCTGCGGCTGTGCAATACCGTACAACTCTGAATCAGACCCATAGTACAGTATGTCATTTAGGAGGAGATTTTGTGAATAATCTCCCCCTTACTCTTCACATTTCTATTTCTGAAGGATTTAGTAAACAAAAAGATGGGAAAGTTTCACTATACTCGTAGATGATTAAACTGTCTTGTCTTAAACATGCTACAAGATATTCAGTAGTCCTTATTTTGTAAAACTATAGTGCCATCATGAAAGAACAGTTAGGTATTTGGGAGTAATAAGGAGCTTAGCACAGCTGCATCTTATAGGACACAGCAACATCCATTTTAGTTTTAAAAATAGATGTATTTTAGAAGCAGAAAACAGTGTAAGAGTAATGTGAAAACTCACATCTCACTTAAATGTCAAGATTAACTGTTTTTTCACACTTCACAGTAGAAGAAAGAATTTAAAGCCAGGATTTCATATTATGTCATCAACAGTAAGGCTCTGTTTTGGCGCCATAGTGAGATACTAGATTGGTGACATTTGAGATGAGAAATAGAACAGCTAATGAAGTTATACCGCTAAGGAGAAATAATGTCACTTGTGATAACAGGAAAGCTGCGTAGATGCACTTTTGTATTTTCTTGTGGCATAAGATAATCATCTTGTTAAGCTATGACAATTCCATTTGGAAGATGAGGTTAAAGAGGAACTTTATGCCTAAAACATTTTATAGCTTAATTCCTTGTCCACAGTACAGAGATAACCCACTCTGCTGTAACGCTCATTACTTTCTTGTCGTCCGTGCATTTTTATCATATAATCAGAATAGTTTGTTCCTGGTACCAGTGTCAGCAATCTTCTGCCACTTATCAACCAATCGCAGCCAAGAAGGTGGCTGGTTCAAAGCGAGTGATGAGTTGTAATAAGCTTCCACTGTCAAATGCACTCCAATCATATTATTCACAAAGAACTCATGTATTGATCTCCACATGACTAGATAAAGTCTGCACAGAGAATACACACTAGGACCCAATGCTGTGCTGCCGATTGGTGAGAGCAGCTGTTACAGAGTTGGTCAGTCTCTTGGCCGAAGCCAAACAAGATGAAAATGAATCCGAGGGAACAGCATTGAGTATTCATTAATAAGCGACCAGAAAATTAGATACAGTAATGTGAAAGTTATACTAAGTATATGTAGTATGTTAGAAACACATTATGTAAACAAATTCATAGGGATAGGGTCATTGTCATAGTATAGGGTCAGTAGATAATAACTCAGGTATTGTTTTGAATAGAAATTTTGTGTCTGGAAAATAATGCAAATCATAACCTGACCGTAAGGGCCGGATTCAATTCTTTTCACGGGTACCTACGGGTGCCTGCAGGGAGCTATTCAAATGTTGCTGCAGACGGGCGCAAGAAGTTAATTTGAGCCTGCTACCCCCTGGGAGCTGAGTAGTTAATTTTGTTGGCAGCCAATTAACCTACCAGTATATTTTTGGATTGTGGGAGGAAACTGGAGCATCCGTAGGAAACCCACAAAAGTACGGGGAGAAAATACAAACTCCACACAGTTAGGGACATGGTGGGATTTGAACCCGTGACCTCAGTGCTGTGAGGCAGCAATGCTAACCATTACACCATCCGTACTGCCCTAATACTTGCATATCTGTGTGCATCTGAGTCTGCATCTAAAACATAACGGAACTTAGCATGGAAAAAAGCTGTGGCTGCTGCATGGTAGCATTTTGTATGCAGATTCAGGTACGGAGGTGGCGAACTACATTGTGCAAAAAGTCGGCTGTTTAGGCGTACCCAGAGACTCACAGATAAGTCGCATATCAAATGAATCAGCACAGGCTCCTGGTGTGTCCTAGTCGCATTACATTGTGACAAATATGCAATTTCAGCATAAAAGACACCCAGCGCTAGCAGAATCTCACGGGACCTGGTGCGCCAAGAGGGGCTGTTTGGCACGACTGCGACAGTGATGTATAAGGACACATCAGCAGAGCTAACACTAATCAAAACATATACTCCCACAATGTGTACATGGATATGGATGTGTATCTGTACCTGTATGCAGAGCTGTGCGCTTCTTTGTTTGTCATCAGTGTGCACTTGCACCAGCCTATACTTGTTGAAAATGATACACCTGAAATATGCTGCCACATTAAATATATATCTTAATAAATAAATTATAAAGACGAGATATGATCGATGTTAGACAGATGTGAGAGTGTATATATTGATGAATAGATAAGAGATAGAAAGATGGTTATGAATGGTATAGATAGATATGACGGACACTAACTCTATGGCAGCTAGGGGGTGTCAGCTAGGGCTAACCCTCTGGGGGGTGGCGGCTAGGGCAATTCCTTGGGAAGCGGTTGACTAGAATTAACCACACAACCCTCGTGCCTAACCCTCCCCCAGGCCCTAACCCGAACCCTGATAATTACCTTCGGGATGTCAGTTGTTGGTGTTCCAGTGTAGGGATACCAGCGTCGGTCACATGATCAGCGGCATCCCGACAGCTGGGATGCGAACGCATGCCGATACGACATAAACAAATGCATATGAATTGATGGATTCATATGAAAGATTGTTAGATATGTGGCAGCAGTAAGCCATTGGCATCATACAGTGCATGCCCTGCTCCAGCTGCTCATGTCTATCTCAGAATATGTCACTACTCATTACCAGTTATTATGTTTAGATTTCTTCAGTAGTTTTGGTGACAGAGCAGGTGTTGATAGGTGAGAACCAGATAGAGCAACCTGATTGTTAGATAATATGTAATTAATGTTTTGTTTTGCATTGTTAGGTAGTCTCTTGACATAGAGCAGGTGTAGTTAGATAGAAATAAAGATAGTTTTGAGATATGACAATTACAGCAGATGTGATGAAGGGTCTGATTCAGAGATGGATGCACATGAGGAGGTGGAGCCTGTTCTGCGTCCATCTCCTCGCATGCTGGGGGGCCGCTCTACATGTGTGACAGGCCGCCTCAGGATGCGTCCGCAATTAGATTGAAGTCGCACTGAACTGCGCTGTCAGGCAGTTGGCCGCAATTTTTTAAATTTGAGTGGCTGCGTGTGATGTCACGCAGCCACCCCAAATATGGTCACGGCACATCCCTGTTTATGCCTGCCCCCCCCCCCCCCCCCCAACGCTGCATCGCTGCTCCCCAAATGTCCGCCGCTGTCAATCACACTGCGGCTGCATCTGTGTGTAAGGTCGCGCATGCGCACTGCAGCCAGTGGGCATGAGCAGACCACCCGAAGGCAGCCACTGCATACAGACGCGCGGCTGCGTTCAGGTCTGAATGATACCCGCTATGCGTTAGATAGACATGAGATTATATAGATAGAAGAATATATAAATTATTGATAGATCAACTTGATACAGGGTGATACTCTGTGCGACGCAAGGGACATTTACATACATTCAAACTGTTTCTATACCACAAATATTTTGTGTTTTCTGGAGTCCAAATCTTAAATACTTTGTTGGTAGAAAACATACACCAGAAAAAAATCACTACAGTAAACCGTGCATTCTGGAATTAATAAGAACTGTACCTACTCTACAAGAATGTCCAAAAAACATTTTAGGGAGCTATCCCAGACTCCCTGGAGAGTCCACCAGATCTACTCACTTTCCCAGAGAAGTGGATGGTCTGGGGGCTCAATGACACTTATCATGTTATTTTAGCTCTGGCCTTGCTGCATATTGACATAAATTGTGGCATTGTACAGCAGGGCCGGGCTATGATGATGCAATTTACTGTGCCACACACCTTCAACCAGGGATTCCCCCCCAGCATCTCCTGCTGGTCCGCGAAATAAGTGGGCAAGTATTGTTTTCTGAAATGTTGTTCATCATGTAATTAGTGTTTTGTTTTACTTTGTTAGGTAGCCTTTTAGGATTGAGCAGGTGTTGATAGCTTGAATAATGATGAAGCGTGTAATATAAATAAATATTTAAGAAAAGGGACATTTCCAACAGTTGAAACAAAAAAACATAAACAAAATGGAGCATATTTATGAAAGTCATTTTGTGGGAAATATACCCCAAAATGTTAGCATCCCCAGGATGTAAGTAAGGGGTACTGCAGCAGAAATCAGAGATACCATATTTGCTGTGGTTCCACCATTTCTAATCACAATAGTATGGGGGCTGCTATACTGTGAGAATTTCCAAACTCCGGAATGCAAAGCATTCCATCCAGAGCCTGACCCCGTTACTCTTAGCAGTTGAACATGCCTATTAGACTGTTCAGAACTGAACCCAGAAGCACAGTTATAGCATAATCATTTACTCTACTTCCAGCTCGTCACTGGGACAAGCTCTTACAAGATTCCATGTCCCGGCATAGAGAGTATTACTAAATTTGAGCATTTCCACTTTGCAAATTTAGTTGCTATCATATCCACATCGCAATAATAATGTGAGATATGAGAAGTAGGGCCCTAAATTGAGTTAGGTATGAAATGCTGACAGCTATAATGTCAATATTCATTGTGTAAACATGAGAATGTAGACATAGTCATAACTTCAACATTCATCATGTGACAGTAATGAAATGTCAATATGTTAGAATGTCGACATTCCGTCCTTGTGACCCAGTGGTGACTTCCCTTCCCCTGACGGTTGCAGTGGCGTCTTCCAGGCCCTGACAGTCATGTGACCAGCACTTCCAGGTCAGACCTTGGATTCTGCAGCAGTCTGATTAGTATGTCTACCCTACCCCTAACCTTACCTGTAGTGCTTAACCAATACATGCCTACTCTCCCAGAATGCCTGGGAGGCTCGCAAAAATCGGGTGGTGATCCCGGCCTCCTGGAAGAGTGAGCAAGTCTCTCGGCTGGACTCCACCAACCCGAGTACCTGAAAGTCCCCAGCAGTCCTCTGCAGTTGGCGCTGTCCGGCGGGGAATCCGATTACGTGATTACGCTGTCACACCCCAGGGCTGCCCTCATTTGGTGTCACTGCCCCATGACAAACCACCTCATGCAGCGGCTGCACCCCCTACTTTGCTGTCCCTGCTGTCTCCTCCCAAAGGAGGCATACAGAATGTCAGCATGTATGGCCTAACCCCCTCCCCACACACAGCTTAACCCCAACCCCCTCCCACACACAACCTAACACTACCCCCCCCCCCACACACACACACCGCTTAACCCTAACCCCCTCCCCACACACACACATAGCCTAACACTAACCCCCCCCCCACACCCACACCCACACACACAGCCTAACCCTCCCCCCCACACAACACACACACAGCCTAACCCTACCAACCCCCACACACACACACACACACACACACACACACACCCCCTAACACTCCCACAGCCTTAAAATGTCGACATCAGAACTGTCTATATTGTGGTATGGACATTATAAATGTCAACATTGTTATTGTTGGCATTTTGACTACATTCCCCCTAAATGTATCATTTTACTTTACTGAAGATGGTATATTTAACATTAGAAGAATGGCTAGACTGAAACAATACAGAGGAGTCTGATTTGTTTTGCAATTCTGTGTGACACAGGGATGTAAAGTCCAGCATTTCCTGTTGCTATCTGTGCCCTGACACAGCTGTCACTGTTAGCTCAGTGCATGGAGCACATTGTGCTGCTACACAGGTTCTGGCAGTGCTATCTGCATCCTGTTCAGCTACCCACAGGCAAACCCAGACACGTTACTACATCTTCAAAATTGGGAAATATTTTTAGCATTGTTCAGTTTGTTGTTCTTGTCTAATCCATTCAAATGTTCTCAGAAACAGCAATAAATCACCATAAGGAAACTTGCAAAATGCGTATGATTTAGATATTGGATTTGATTGTTTTGCAAACAGCTGTTTAGAGAATTTTTATTTACTCTGAATGCAATATTTTGTGGCTCATCCTTTGTAACACGAAACTAATCTAATTTCAGAGTTTGCTCTCAAAAGTTATTCTGTAATATCTGTGAGTGACTATTACAGTGAAGCGCCTCTCTGGGTGGTTATTTTCCATAGGCCATAAGACAGGTGCAGTTCCCCTTAATCTGTTCCCTCTTCCAAGTACAGTATATGCTTTATTCTAAAAATGGTAATTATTACCGTGGAAGATCTAACCTATATATGTATATGGAAGTTAAATATTATAAAACTTTCATGTAGAATTACACATATTTTCCTTATGGAAGTTAAATATTAGAAAACTTTCATGTAGACTCACATGTAGAATCACACATATTTTCCTTTATCACACAAATGGTCTTGAAATATTTGACATGTTAGAGGTAGACTTTGGGCCAGATGTATCATCGCTTGGAAAGTGATAAAATGGAGAGTGGAAAAGTACCAGCCAATCAGCTCCTAACTGTCATTTTTCAAACACAGCCTGTTACATGGGAGGTGGGACCTGATTGGCTGGTACTTTTTCACTCTCCATGTTATCACTTTCCAAGCGATGATGCACCTAGCCCAATACCTCCATATCAGCGGAATAAGGAAGGGAATTGTTGCAACATATTGTACATTTCTCAAATTACTAGCCAGAACGTATTACTTAACTCTAAAGATACTTATCTTGCAATATAGCAGAGATTTAGTATTGGTGCAGCCTTTTCTGGATCTAATAGACCATTTTAAATCCAAATTCTGTTGCATAAAGGGGCCCTTATCAGCAATTAAGAAGGCCTATTCCCCATCCTGGCAACAACCGGATTGGGTGATCTGCAAAATCAAACATGTTAGACAACCTTGATTCGACGATTTCGATGTCAAAATTATCAGTCAGGCGAGTCTTGGATTTTTAACATGTAGTATTTTGCTGAAGATCAGAGTTCGCCAATCGGCGGATAGTGATAGCATTGGGAAACAGAATATTCGCCTATTAGATGTAGGGGCCACATTTCTCATTCTTTCAATTTCATGATTTTGGCGAGATAAGATCAGTGTTCTTTTATGGCCAGGCATAACAGTAAAGGTCTCCTTTACATTATATTTTGGGCTTGGACTGGGTCAGGTAGAGCTAACTTTTTTTGGTAAAATGTGTCTATTATATGGGTTATAATATATAACTATTTTTTAACAAGTATTAGAATAAAAAAAGTAATACATTTATATTGAGTAAGCTTTGTTTTACTTTTACTAAAGTAGTTTCAGGAGAGTTTACATTACCTATTCCAAGCAACATGTTATTGGTAAAAGTAGGCTTCCTTCTTGTGTTTGTAGACTATATAAAGTTTATAGTATAGGCTGTTAGGCAGATACGGTGAGGGTCATTGTCGACCTAGACAGTGTCGATGTTCAGACCGGATCCCCATATTAAGTACCTTTGAATAGTGTATGTGCAATTCTGGTTCAATAAACATAGATAAAATAAAAGCTGACAGCAGAATAATATTGAATAAGTTCCTTCTCAATATGTCCTATACAGTATGTTAATGTATTTAAGGCTTTACGGATTATATATTTTAGGCCATAGATTTAGAGTTCAGCAATACGGGAATTCTACCAGTTCCATGGATGTAATTTGTATATCTATATATTGAATTAAGCAGCGTTGTTGTGGCAGTTCCATTCTGAGAATTCATAAAAAAATATATACATATATATATATATATATATATATATATAAAAACAACACAGCACATCTGGCTATCCTATTACTAGGTAGCACTAAGCACCGGGTGTCCGAACATAGCAAGATACAGACCAGCGGGTGGTATGGCACTCCTGGTGGCTAACACAATAAGTCTTGTGGCGGCAGGTTTGTGAGGCACGAGCCTTATTGTGTTAGCCACCAGGAATGCCGTACTGCCCGCTAGTCTATATATAATAAATGTGTGTGTGTGTGTATGTGTATGTATGTATGTATGTATGTATATATTATATATATATATATGTTTGACATAGAGCATATATTTGGAAGATAGCTTCAAAGTAACCAAAGATTACTGTATGAAACAAACCACCTAATACATTTTTCAATATATATTCTGTGTTGTGGTGAAAGGACTTTTCTTTTAACAATTTGTAGATCTTTGCTTCTCATGTAAACAAAAATCACTGCACTGTTCATTACTTCTTCCTTAGTTTGCATGTTATTCTCACAAATGGCACAGCAGGGCTTTTTTTCAATGTGGTTTTAGATTATACACTGTATAAGAAATATGCAAATGAAAACATTAGAACATGTTATTCTTAAAGAATGGCTTCATAAGAAAATCAGACATATAATTACTTTCAATAGCAGGGACGGCTCAGAAAAATGCTATTTTAAGCAGATCAGCCTTCTACCAGAAACCACAGTATTAATTTTGTGTACTTGTAGAAACTGGGGTTGTTCATAGTGACTCCCACGATTAGGCTAATTTATGAACCACAAGACATGCATGCCTACAGTGCATTTCGCACCCAATTGTCAACAGCAAGCAGCTTTCAATGTTTATTACCGGCTTCTTTATTAATTCTTTTGTTTGTTTGTTTGTTTGTTTGTTTGTTTGTTTTTTTAATCCTAAGGCCAGTGTTGTAGCAGGACTCATGGTCCGGCACCACTTGTCCCCTTGTACATGTGACGTCATGACGTTACTCAGCAAGCACTGGAGGAGCAGGAAGGGGGCTACTGAGACATCCTAAGGATGCACACTGCGGCTTCCCTTGCAGGGGCACAGCCTGTTGGGATAGTGACGGTTCCGCCCCCGCCTTATTTGCAAGTTAAGACAGTGTGTTGACATTGGTACTATCTTCATTAAATATTGCACAATCAAAAATGTTAGTGTTTTCTTTTTTCTTTACAGTAGAGGAAAGCATACTTGCCTCTTGTGTCTGGGTCTAATTGTGGAGTTGGGGGTTGTGACAACACAACTTGTGTCTTTATGTCCCCACCTCCGACTGCGTAGTGTTGTGATTAGAGTCATCACAAAGTGGGTATGTGGGCAGGATACAGATATATTGTCTACTCCTCTGTGATTCCTGGAGCCTTCCTGTAATTCAGGAGTCTCTCTGACATTCTGTGAGAGTAGGATAGATGGGTGTCCACGCCATCTGCAGAGGGGGAATACATTTGTGTGGCGCAACTGGGCCCGAAGCATGGTGAGCGCAGCAAGCCCTTGTGGGGGGACACTGGGCTCACTGTCGGGATTCCGACGTTGGTCTTATGAAACGTATAGAATGCTAGCCATTGAAAGTGTGCACTTTCTGCAGTATTAAAAAAAGGCCGACTGTAAATCTGGGAACAGCCTCATCGGTTCCCCCTCTCCATTCATTAAATCTCATTTAAATTTCTTGTACAGCAAAATAAATCGTTCTTTTGTATGCGTTATAACATGAGCAAGATCAGTGTGCCCTAGTCATATGTACATACAGTATGAGCGGGCCTCATCCTCCCAGCTAGTGTGTTCAGATCATACCAGGCCTGGACTGGCCCACAGGGGTACAGGGGAGACCAACGGTGGACCCTATTGCCTGGAGGCCCACCTCCTGCTCTAAGGATCAGGTTCCAGACTGTGCACTTGAATTATACATTATACATATGTTACCTTATACTGGAGTATTGTGTATTTTCTGCAGTGCATTGCTGTTATTAATCTGGTACATTATCATGCATGCAGCAGCTGAATTTAATGTATATATTTATGAAGGGGCCCAGACATTGCACTCTCTAATGGTTAGTCAAACCAATAAGGTGGAAGGCCACACCCCCTCTGCAAACTGGCCACAACCCTAAAATAGGCCCCTACCACTGCATTCCCCCGGTGGGCCCTGCATGCCCCAGTCCGACACTGGATCATACTAATTGTGCACTCCGCAGACACTGCTAAATTGAAGCAGAAACTCTGCATATTTGAGGAAACATTTGCAATGTAACAGCATAATTCTGTTACTTTTGGAAATTATCTTGGTTCTCTTCTGCGCACTTCGTCCGTCATTTTTACAGTTGTAAAACAGAATATAGACAGCGCCAGCAGACTATATAAAAACAGTTTTTTAAATTTATTATTATATATTGGTTTTCTCTAGGACATAAAAACAGTATCTCTATATAAACTTTCTACAACTGGTTTCCACACAGATACAAAGGAATATTACTATCTCAGCAGCACAGTGTTACACATAAGACACTTATTCATACTTGCCTACCTGACCCTCTCCATGAGGGAGAAAATGCTCTGTTCCTGGACTTTCCTGGTAATCAGTAGCGGATCTTGCCACGGGCAAGAAGGACTTTTGCCCGGGCGCCGCCTTCCGGAGGGCGCCGCACCATGGCAAGATCCGCCACTGTCCCCCCCGCTGCCGCTGTGTCCCCCGCTGGTCCCCCCGCAGTGAAGGGAACTAGACACTATCCGTCTAGTTTCCCTTCGTGGAGAGGACCTTTGATGTGCGGTGCGCAATGACGTCATCGCGCACCGCACAGCACTGTGGGACTGGAACAGACGCTAGGGGTCATGATTGACCTCTAGTGTCTATGCTGTGCTATGGGAGAGACGTCATTACTCCCATAGATCCGAGGAGAGGAGTGGTGGCGGCAGAGATCTGTAACGGCCAGGACTCAGGAGCGGGGATTGTAAATATCCTTTTTTTTTTTTTTAAGCGGCACTACTGGGGGCACAAATGGGGGCACAACTCTACAGGGGGCGTAACGCCACGCCCCTATTTTCCACCCGGGG
Organism: Pseudophryne corroboree; assembly: GCF_028390025.1. Taxonomy (NCBI): domain Eukaryota; kingdom Metazoa; phylum Chordata; class Amphibia; order Anura; family Myobatrachidae; genus Pseudophryne; species Pseudophryne corroboree. The sequence continues at coordinate 784,868,928 of NC_086445.1, forward strand.
CGCCACAAGGGCTAGAACCGGCCCTGCTGGTAATGTATGATTGCCATCACCTGTGGTGAGCTAGTTAATTGCTAAGAAAGGTGTTTCACCACAGGTGATGGCAATCATACATTACCAGGAAAGTCCAGGAATAGAGCATTTTCTCCCTCATGGAGAGGGTCAGGTAGGCAAGTATGCGACTTATTACACTCACATTAAAATAAACACATGGATATTCCTAGCTGATTGAATAAAACACTGCAGCTATATTTAGCGAGATACTTTGTGTGCACGTGTGGAAAAGTGCCAGGTGTTAATAATTTAGCAAATTGTAGCCACAAAGTTTCTTGTATCCAATACAATGTTAATATTCAGGAGTATATATCCAGCCAGAAAAAGATTGATAGATGTTTAGTAGCCATGCTGTTTTAGCAAATATTGTACTTGTCTACTTGTTACCCTATTGTTCTTTGTATTTTTAAAGTTGGTCATTGGTTTATCACTGTACTGTACAGGTTGAGTCTCCCTTATCCAAAATGCTTGGGACCAGAGGTATTTTGGATATCGGATTTTTCCGTATTTTGGAATAATTGCATACCATAATGAGATATCATGGTGATGGGACCTAAATCTAAGCACAGAATGCATTTATGTTACATATACACCTTATACACACAGCCTGAAGGTAATTTTAGCCAATATTTTTTATAACTTTGTGCATTAAACAAAGTGCGTCTACATTCACACAATTCATTTATGTTTCATATACACCTTATACACACAGCCTGAAGAACATTTAATACAATATTTTTAATAACTTTGTGTATTAAACAAAGTTTGTGTACATTGAGCCATCAAAAAACAAAGGTTTCACTATCTCACTCTCACTCAAAAAAGTCCGTATTTCGGAATATTCCGTATTTCGGAATATTTGGATATGGGATACTCAACCTGTATGTCATATTGCATTTATACAGTCAGTGCTGATAAATAGACTTAACCAAGTATGTTGTTGCCATGCGTTTTGTGTCACATACCATTGCAAATGCTTAGCTTATACTGGTGCTGCACTTCTCTGATGGTCACGTGGCTAGTGGCAAATAGTGCATATCCCATCATGATCTGGTATACAGTCTTATCTCTCCAGGAGATGGGAATCAATTAGAATGCTGTAGATAATTATTATTTCCTGTGCCGACACAATCATTTCAAAGCCATAATCATTGACATCTAACATAATGTTAATAAAACTAACCATAAGGAATAATCTGAGAAAAAAATTGTAATTTCAATTAAATGAATTTTCTTAGCTATTTTTATACTTTTGTGAATGAGGCGATGACATTTATTATAGTGCAGCTAACCTGTAGCCCTAAGTAAGTGACTGATTATAAATCTGTTTCTCTACCAGGATGTATTTTCATAATACAGGGGTGTGTTGGAGACTATCACGGCTTCTTTTTTCTCATTTCCAGGTTTCTCGCACTCTGCGTTCACATTCGGTATTGAAAGCCACATCAGCCAGTCCAACATCAATGGGACATTAGTGCCACCTGCAGCTCTTATCTCTATCCTGCAGAAAGGTTTACAGTATGTTGAAGCTGAGATCAGCATCAATGAAGTAAGTGTCTTACCTGTGCATGCTACATGCACATCACAAATAAAACACTGTTACGTCAGTTGTTGGAAATGAGAACATTGCGCGTACACGTTTCCTATAACACATAGGGACTAATTCCCAGCCTGCTTACCATCATTTCTGATGCAACTTTCTGCCCATCTCTGCCGATTATCCATGCTACGAATGAACACAGATTTCAGTTTACCACAATCTTATGACCGTCCCACAGGACAGAACAGTTTTCTGCGCTCGCACAGACTCCGTCCAGTAATCTCCCATAAACATCTATTTAACGGAAAGAGTGGTCAGCAAAATGACGGAACACTTGCAATCTCCATCTAAATCAGGGGTGTCCAAACTTTTTGCAAAGAGGGCCAGATTTGGTGAAGTGAAAATATGTGGGTGCTAGCCAGATACACAAATGCCCCCAGTGTTGCCAGATACACATTATATGCCCCCAGCAGTGCTGCCAGATACACAAATGCCCCCAGTGCTGCATTTATATGCCCCCAGCAGTGCTGCCAGATACACAAATGCCCCCAGTTCTACCAGATACACAAATGCCCCCAGTTCTGCCAGATGCACATTATATGCCCCCCACAGTGCTGCCAGATGCACATTATATGCCCCCACAGTGCTGCCAGATGCACATTATATGCCCCCCACAGTGCTGCCAGATAAACATTATATGCCCCCACAGTGCTGCCAGATAAACATTATATGCCCCCACAGTGCTGCCAGATAAACATTATATGCCTGAAAGAAGAACTGATTTTTATATAGGCGCAAAAACCACAAAAAAAAAAGACTATATGTCTATTCTGGGGCACACTTATTTAATTCATGCAAAACAATATATCCATTAAAATATAACTTTTATTGTAGTCACTTTAAAACTGGATGGAGAACGGCAATATATCTAAACTCACATAAAAATATGAGTTGTGGCGCTTTGGCTCAATGAGTGAAAATAAGTCTATTGTAAATCTCTTTATCCTGGTGAATCGAATTGTTCACCTCTCCAGTATAGGAGATGAATTATAGGAAAGAGAATGTTCACCAGGCTCAAACCCCTACTACTACCACATGCAATGTGCCCCTATTTATATATCTTATATCTAATTAATAGCTTAAAAATTGTTGCCAGGTTCATAAATAGGACCAACACGGTCAATTGAATACCAATACTATTGATACATTCCTTTATTAAGAGACGCAACACACTTCTACTTACCCAAATTCTCAGACTTTTCTATATTAAGGACTCTCATTGGTGATTCAGTGAGGCTCTGTTTGGTTGATAACTGACAGACATCTCAAAGTCTAATGCCAAAAGCAGATCCTCTCTTTTTCTATCTTTCACAATATACTTTACTTTTGCTCTTATTCATGAACTCTCATCAACGATCCTGGGTAAGACACGGGAGGTGTTCCTACTACCAAACCACACTTACGGTAAAATGCCCAATCTCATTTGATCTTGGAAGCGATACAGTGCTGGGCCGGACCAGTACCTGGAGGGTGACCCCCAGAGAATATCCAGTGTAGTAGGTCATAGGTAATCTGAAAACCAGCCTAACGTTGACAGCAGATTCATATATTTTCTTACTTCTGCCTTTTTCTATCCTCACATTTATTACCACTAGAACGTGTTGGTCCTATTTGGGAACCTGGCAAAAAATTTAAGCTATTAATTAGAGCAGGTATATGAAGAATATATACATATATATCTTTTGAGAGTACTGAACCTTAATTTTTCTAGTGTAGAGTCTGATTGGTACCCTGTTGCATATATGGTTATTTTTGCCCCTAATTAACCAATATTTTCACATTGTTTGTCCTTTATGTATATGTAAATAAAATGAAAATGTAATAGTGCATGGTATAGTGAACTAAGGACCTACTATATAATTTTAATGTGGTTATTAATAAAAGTTAGGTTTTAATTTACATATGGTTCTTAACGAGTGCTCCAACAAAGGGGTCTTTCTTTCTTGTCCTTGATATATTGACTGTCAGTAGTAATTTACTGTACCCTGGTGCACCACCAACTAAGTATAACTGGCAATACTTGCATTTAGAATATTTAGAGTTGGTTTGACAAATATAATACCAATTTTTGCTCGGATTGCTTATTGGTGCGGAAACATACTGTACTTTAACACATTATATTCCCCCCAGCAGTGCTGCCAGATATACATTATATGCCCCCAGCAGATACACATTACTGTATATTTCCCCCGAGATAGATAGATAGATAGATATTTTTTATTTTAATCACCTCCATGCCTACAGTATATGCTTGGTGCCTATTTCTTCCCACCCCTTCCCCTTTTATATACATTATGTTTAACAACCCCTTCCCCCTTTCCCCTTTCAGCTTTTTTTTATCATGAGGCCATGCATTATTCTAACATACTTTTTATGCAGATTGTGACTAGTGCTGGATGCTGTTCCTCCAGGAAATGAGGTTTCTTGGCAAGCAGCAGCGCTGCTCTCCGCATGCTGTGATCTCTGCTTGCAGGGGCAGCAGGTGGAGCCAGCTGGGTAAAGCAGATTAGGGAGCCGGGGGACAGCCGATGCGCTGATAGCGTTTTAAGGCCAACTTTATCAAAACTGTGGCAGCTAGGGGCAATTTCCTCACTTCCCTAAAGAGGGGCTGCGGAGCCTGCCCTGTCACCCCGGATGCTGCCATGTGAAGGGAGGTGGAGCCCAGAGGTTCCGTGCACTAGCTGCCTGGGGAGGAGGAGTTAGAGGACAATGCTGCTGCTGCAGCTTCTGCTCTGCTAGCCTAGTAGCCTGGCACTGAGTGCGGTGAAGCTTACCCTCAGTTTGTACTCTGCCCGGGGCTGCCTACAAAATCAGTAGGGTCTGCTGGTGCTGGAGCTGTGTGTTACGGGGGGCGATCGCCCTTATTGCCCCCCTGCTGGGTCCGCCAGTGGGCTGCAGACCAGTGGAAATTTGAGCACGGGCCGCAATTGGCTCCCGGGCCGAACTTTGGACATGCTTGATCTAAATGTAAATGCATGGTCCTGCGTCTGTGCAGTAGCGGTCTGCTTGGCATGCACAGTTTACAGATATCAGCGAGATACAGCTGCTATTCTACTTGCGTTCCAATCAGGCCCATATTCTGCAAAAATGTCCCCCAAACAATGCATAGTGTATTCAATCTAAACTCATGGCTCAGCTGTAACTAATTATGTTCCCTCAATTTATAGTCTGTCAGTCAATGTTTGTATATACTGTATATAAAGTATATTGTAATCCTTCACCAATTTCATGATGGCTAAGCATAAGGAAGGATCCTTTCTGACAATCATACTTCTGTGTTGAGATATCTATCTGTTATGTATAAAGCAGGGAGGTGCGGTGAAGTAAATGGCTCAGGAGGCACTGGTTAGCACCAGAGTCAGATTTACACACAATATATGAGCCAAATGGGTACATGTGGGCATTATGCAAAGATGTAGAGGTATAAACTCCTGGAAATTTGATGAGTTTTGATCAGAGAAGTGCAGAAAAGGTAGGCTCATCTGTTACAGACTTTTTACTCCAGGGTTTTGACTATAAAAATGATATGAATAATACAAAGAAGATGTTTTTAACATATTCTTTGTATTTTTCAATTACTTTACATAGTCAAAACTCTGGTACAAACGTCAGTATGACAGGAAAGGCTCTGCCTCACCTGCCTCACCCCACCGCACGTCACTGGTATAAAGTGTAGACAGCCATTCCTTTATAAAATGACAAAGCAAAAGCAGAGCCCGAAAACTATCACTGGAACTTCTCAAATCAAAACAGCCTTTTTATCTACCAACCATAATCGGTGGGAAATTCTGCCACAACCTTGGTACTGTATATAAGCTCTTATCGGCTCTTCTTTAGCACACTCTATGTCACCAGTACTCTGCTCCCTTGTCTCCTTTTCCCCATCAGTGACTCTGACTCTGTCTGCTCACCCAAACTTTGGCTACTGGATCACTGAGTACTTTATCAACTCCCACCCACGATTGGGTTCCGTGACGTGCCCTACCCATGCACCAGTTACCTGTCCTACCCAATCTGTGTGATATTTAGGTTTGGTAGTTAAGCTATGGTCTGCCGTTGTGTATCGTACAACTGCTCTTATATCTTGTTTCTGTGCAATCTGTTCTATGTTAAACCTGTATGGTTCTGCTGTGGTGCTCTCCCCATCAATACACAGGTTAGGCTGGTTCTACCCTACTGGGATCAGTGGGACCACAGGTCCACATGGGCTTATTTGTGTAATTGGGAGGGGAGTTGGATACCTTGAGTGATTAGTGATGCGCTGGCAGTTGGCCCCCATCTAAATTTGGTGTTTTGCTACGGGCTGCAGCTGCTGTGGGAAAATATGCTAATGCCTGCAGGAGGCCTCTGTAGGAAAAAGACGTCTCCTACCGGCGTCTCAGATCCGAGTACTATGTCCAAAGATGCAGCATTGGATCACCACCACGACCATCTTTTGCGATGGCAATGCGATGATTTACTTGTGAGCCAGTATATCTGCACCAGAATGTGCTTCCCCAGCCTCATGTGAGAGAGAGAGAGATGTTCCAACCTTGTCTGACCCACATTGGGACACTGTGGCCCATGGATCTGGTAGTGGGACAGCGTCTGAAAATCGTGACTGTCCTGTCAAAATTGGGGCGGTTGGGATGGACGGGTTTATCCTAGCCATTAATCAAAGCACCAACGATTAATGGATTCAGAGGGGGGTCGGTTTAAATTAAAATAACGGGTGCCAAGGGGGGAGTGGGTATTCTTTACATGGTAGCGCCATGCACATTTGGCAGGGAGAGGGAGCATACAGCTGCTGCTGAGCAGTTAGTCCTCGCTCTTCCCCACACCCAGCAGCCCAGACTCTTAGGGGTCTATTTACTAAGCCTTAGATGGAGATAAAGTGCACGGAGATAAAGTACCAGCCAACCAGCTCCTAACTATCATTTTTCAAACCCAGCCTGTAAGATGGTATTTAGGAGCTGATTGGCTGGTACTGAGGGGTCTATTTACTAAGCCTTGGATGGAGATAAATTGGCTCCTAACTGCCATGTCTCCGTCTGCTTTATCTCCATCCAAGGCTTAGTAAATAGACCCCTTTATCTCCGTTCAAGGCTTAGTAAATAGACCCCTTAGTCACTGGATCCATCCAGCTACACTCTCTCGACAGAGAGGGGGTGGGGACACCGTAAGCCAGGCTGCTGCTGGATATGTGAGTGCAGGGTTGAGGCTCATCTACTGTGAGTGCAGAGAAGGAAGCTGAGAAAAAGTACAAATAACAAGGGGCAGAGAGAGGGGGTCACAGAGCAGTGGGACAGAAAGGGAGCAGGGGGACCGAGGGGGCAGATACTATTTCCCCCCTCCCCCTTGCGTGTCAGTGTCATCACAGCATACTTGCCTACTCTCCCGGAATGGCTGGGAGGCTCCCGAAAATCGGGGGACCCTCCTGGCCCCCCGGATGAGCAGGCAAGACTCCTGATTTCTGGGGTCCCCCTTGCCCGGCCGCCCACTTAACGAGTAAAGTGGGCAGTCCGGGCAGTCGATGATGCGATTCTTGTTGAATTGTGTCATCATAGCCACACCCCCTGCAGTATAATGCCGGTAATAGCAGCATTACACAACGGGAGGGGGGGTGGCTTACATGATGCAATACATCAGCTACGCCCCTGTTCCGCCTCCGCCACGCCCCCATTCCGCCTCTGGCCCGCCCCCCTCTGCAATTCATGTCACTGCCCTGCCCCCTGCTGAGCTGACCTGGCTGCACTCTCCCGGAGAGAGCAGCCATAAAATCGGCAATTGTGCATCACAGTAACCTGGGTCCCGAGCCCAGCACATGCTGCTGTTTACAGAACTGCGGTATATACAGTGAGACTGCTGCTGCATTGATTGTCTCCACTCCCAAACTGCCCCTGGCTGAGGGGCACACAGCTGTCCCCCCAGTCACCCACTATCTCCCTGTCACCCCTGCCTATTCCCATCACCCTCTGCCTCTTCATCTTCCACTATCTCTCCCAGTCATGCACTGCCTTATTCTCTACCTCTCCGTCTTCCACTGTCTCTCCCTGTCACCCACTGCCTCACCCTCTACCTCTCTGTCTAACACTGTCTCTCCATGTCACCCACTGCCTCACCCTCTACCTCTCTGTCTAACACTGTCTCTCCATGTTACCCACTGCCTCACCCTCTACCTCTCCTGGGCGTCACTGTCTGCCCACCATCCTCTCTCTCCCGTCACAGACTGCCTCTCCCTGTCATCAGACAGATAAATGTGCATAGTAACATTTGTTGGAAATTATTTTAATATAATTGTGCCTTCACATCTCAAACAGATATATATATATATATATATATATATATATATATATATATATATTAGAGCTCTTAAACCATGGAAAGCATTTTATCCTGCAAATCCTACATGCTGTATCATCTGTTATCCATACAATCATGATGACCTGTAACATTAGATCTGTGTTATGCACTGAGAATTATTGCAGATTCCATTTATACTGTATGAGTCACAAAACTGATTGCCGGCTCAGCCTGCTGTGAACATTGTGAAATACAATAGTAATGTCACTCGAGTTTGAAACTGATGCATGACTCCCTCAAGGTCTACATATTGTATGCGGAATTGGAAACAGATGAAAAAGCATATTCATTATGCATTGTACTGGGTAATGTTTGTGTATGTGTGTTATGTGCAGGCAACATGTTCTAACTACATGGATCCAGCGTGATGGGAATGACCTTTCTCTCAGTGCTACATATATTTTGAAGAATAAACCTGCCTGTTGTTAACCTTGGGGCTCTGGATGTGTCAGGATTTGTGTTTCTACATGTATAGTAGCATAGTATGGGCACCACACACATTGCACCTATTATAGAAATGCCATTACCTATCCTCTAATCACACCAAGCAGCCTAAAATATGCATCTTATTGTGCAGCTTTATACCTAATCCTAAACATTTAGGGTCTGAGATACATTCTCAATGGAGTATTCGCATGCAGCGGATCTGTGAGAATATCCTACTGATGCAGTTGAAGGGATTTTTACTGAGACGTCCACTGGTGGCATCTCTGATTCCCTGCTTGTGTACAAAGACTCACATCAATTGCACTATCAGACGTCTGAGCAACCCTAAAGACACACCATCAGATGCACATTGATCACACCATCAGACATCTGAGCAACTCTAAAGACGCACCATCGGATACACCATCAGACATCTGAGCAACTCTAAAGACGCACCACCGGATGCACCATCAGACATCTGAGCAACCCTAAAAACACATGTAATATCTCTATAAAAGGGTTCGTACCTGAAACTCTGTCGGTCTCGTAATCGGCCGTATCCACTCTTCAACGATGTCTTGGCCAGCGTCTATTCTTCTCCTCACCTGTAAGGCTGGGGCAGAAGGACCAGGAGAACCCCGGAAGGGCAACCCAAACCCAATGTGCTCAAGGACCACGACACATGGAGACGGTGACAACCATTTATTGCACTGACGATATCAGTCACCGCTGTAACTCAATTTTCATTAAACACAGTTGCATAGGTTGAACATTATTACAATAACCTGAGTCTTTCCCTGTCTTATAACAACATTCACAGTTTTAACACCTCGAAGGTATAACTTTGACCAAATCAAATACTTCACCCGTACTACCAATCATTTGGAGGATAATGTCCTATTAGGGTAAAGTATGTCCTGGCAGTAACGCGGGAGCCATCCCTAAACTGTCCACGAGGGGGGCGTTATATGCTGGACCGTAACGTTCAGTTCCTGCGCCCCAGAGGCGTTTGCGGCCAATGTCTCTCTAATAGACTGCTTATACTGAAACAGAGGACTTCTAAGGAGGCGTCAGTGGACGCAAGGTAAACAGTTGTAAACAGGCATGCAAAACCACTTTCTCCATAATACAGAACAGCAGTAATGATTCACGGTACCAACCGCATTTGTATCCACAGAAAGGTAAGTCAATTATCATCCAGTGATATAAACTAGTAAACAGACCAGTTCTGGCTTGCACAGTAAGAACAGGGGTTTGCACAGTAAGAACAGGGGTTTGCACAGTCCTGTTACCTTTTGTTGAACTGTGCTGTAACAACCGGGTGCAGTATAAGTGTGAAGGTCATAACATGGACCCGTTAGGAGGCGCTATTACATAGGGAGAGTCTTTGACGGAGCTGTTTAGGGTTAGGGGCGTCCCCCTTTTCTGACAGGCGGCAGTTAATGATAACCCTCTACTTTACATGGAAACATCTATGAAGACCCAGGTACAGTACTTCTGTACTTGGGGTTCCTGTAACCCGGATAGCTGGGATATTGGGGATAAGTGAGAGTACCTGCGGTATATTCGTTGCTCCTGCTGTCTGCAGCCGTGCTCCCAGTCACTGCAGCCTCTCCCGTAGGACTGTTGTTAGGGGAATCCTCTTCCCACGCGATCTCCCCCCTTCCGGATCTCGAGCCCTTGTGCCGTGGCGTCTTTGATGTTGGGCAGGTGTCAGGAAGCCTCTGTGACCTGAGCCACCTCCCTCTCTTGTACACGCGGCGGTGTTGTTCCTTTGCTCCGGCCGTGGCAGGCAGCAGCGAGTCTGGCGGGTGGGCGCGCTCTCTTCGTTCCCCTCACACCGCGGTCCTCTCTCTCTCCGTCTTCCCGCCTCTGCCCCGATCACCTCAGCTCACTGTTCTCTCAGTCTCCTCACTGCCTGCTCACTCTCCTCAGCTCACTCTTCTCCAGGCTGCTGCAGGACAACCCTTTTATAACTTTGCATTCCCAGGACCACATTCTATCTGGGATTTCCCGCTCTTAGTTTGCAAATGGGTGAGTCATGCACTTTGAATTTTGCAGACTGATCTGTATTGCTATGAGCTGTGCTGTTAACTCCTTCTGTGCTGCAAGCTGTAGGCTGCTGGCACAGTGCTTATGCAACTCCAGCAAACATTTTACTTTTATTAAAGTCATGCTGGCACCTGTAGTGCCACAGTTGATTTGGGCTGCAGTTTCAGGGTATCACACACACCACCGGACACACTTTGGTTGCACCATTAGTCATCTGAGCAACTCTAAAAACACACCATCGGACGTACCATTAGACGTCTGTGCAACCCTAAATATGTATCAGACGCACATCAGTTGCACCATCAGACGTCTTAGCAACCATATGGTTTCTCAAATAGTCTGTCGCCACAAAGCGAGCAGAGCCTGCACAATTGCGTAAGAAGATGTAGTCACAGGCTGTGACACACCCACAAAATGGTTGCAACACACATTTTAGTAGCTACCCCCCATTATCTACCGCAAACAGTCATTAACTGTCAATCACTGTCCAAATCCAAACCCTCACTGTGTATGCCATTGCAAAACCATGGCTGCATATGCATAGTGCCACTCAGATACTAGCTCAGTAATATCGCTCAGCTGTGATACATCTGCATTGATGCCTATGGTTACACAGTCTGAGTCACACACGCAGCACCCAGATGTGAGTTGCTGCCTCAGTGACTGCAACAATGCCAATAATACAAGGGATTTTGGCCAGAAAATCTATAGGAATTTCGGTACTGGAGGCTGGCTGGGATCCCAGGATTGGATTTCCTAGTTGCAACAGGCGGTCCCATGGTGCATCTTTATACACAAGCGGTGGACCAGAGGCAGCGTCTGTGGGTGTCTCTGTACCAATCCCTGCAGCTGCGGCGTTAGCATATTTTCACAGGTCTGCTGTGTACAAATACAGTATGCAGTTGTAAATGGAACGACATCGGGATCCCAACAGCCGGAATACCAGCAGTGAGTGCAGCATGTCCCCTTGTGGGCTCACTGCGCTCGCCATGCTTTGGGCCCAGTGGTAACCTTTGTGTTGCCACAGGGTTATATTCCCCCTCTGGTGGTGGCGTGGACCACCACCTGAGTGGGGATTTCAGCTGGTGATCGGTCTCCTGACAGCCGGGGTCACGACAACCGGTAAATTGACTGCCTCCCACTAGTGGCTTACACTATGCATTGTCATGCTTAATCTGCTACTTTATGCCAATTCCTTGGCGACAGAGTGTACTAATACTAATACAGTACTTAGGGCCTAATTCAAAGTTGATTGTAAAATAACATTTTCCTCTAATGGGCAAAACCATGTGCACTGCAGGTGGGGCAGAGATACAGTTAGATTTGGGTTGGTTATATTGTTTCTGTGCAGGATAAATACTGTCTGCTTTATTTTTACACTGCAATTTAGATTTCAGTTTGAACACCGGGGACGTGTAGTCAGGGGAGGCAGAGCCTCCCCTGTCATTACTGATTAAAATAATATAAAGAAGATACTTATGACACATAGTATTTGCTTTATATTATCCTAATCATCCGAATCCTGTGTAAAAGTATTTGGGAGGCACCGATTGTGGTGCCTCCCTGTCAGATAGGGAAATGTATGGGGAGCGGGGTCGGCCGCGGGCGGGGCCTAGCAATGGGCATTAAAAGCCCATTGAAAAATCATGGGAAAGCGGCACCATTAGTGGTTTATTATTTCAACCCATGAAAGCACGCCCCTGTCAGTGAGGCCACAGTGATTGGCCAGCAGATCCGTCACTGGATCCGATGTCAATCACTGTTGTGGGCGCGGCGGAGGTGCAGGCGTCGTCAGAGGTGCGGGCGGCGTGGGTGCGGCGGTGCGGGCGGCGTGGGTGCGGCAGTGCAGGCGGCGTGAGTGCGGGCGGCGGTGCAGAGTTTGAGCAGCGGAGCGGTAACCCATTTCAAAAATGGCGCCTCAGCGTCATTTTTTAAATTGAAGATGGCCGCCGCGAGCCAATCACGGCTCGCCGCATCATCGCTCCGCCCCCTCTGGCTGACTTTTATAAGTCAGCGCGAGGGAGCGGCTGTCAGTCCGACGGCGGAGGAGGAGCGGAGAAGAGCTCCTGAAGGCAGAAGACGCCGGAAGTCCTGGATGGGCGTCGGCTATGCAAAAGAGCTTAGCAGCCGCCGCCCACCAGGTGAAGACGCTGGAAGCCCTGGGGAAGGCGGCGGCCATGTAAAAGAGCTTTAAGGCCGCCGCCTCCCAGGTGAAGACGTCAGAGGAAGACGCTGGAAGCCCCCCACAGGTGAAGACGCCTGAAGCCCTGGGGAAGAGGCGGCCATGCAAAAGAGCTTAGAGGCCGCCGCCCCCAGGTGAAGACCCTGTGCAATAAAACTTATTTTTTAAGACTGTGTGGTGTTTTTATTTTAATTTCTCTAACGTCCTAGTGGATGCTGGGGACTCCGTAAGGACCATGGGGAATAGACGGGCTCCGCAGGAGACAGGGCACTTTAAGAAAGAATTTGGATACTGGTGTGCTCTGGCTCCTCCCTCTATGTCCCTCCTCCAGACCTCAGTTTGAATCTGTGCCCGGACGAGCTGGGTGCTACTTAGTGAGCTCTCCTGAGCTTGCTAAAAAGAAAGTATTTAGTTAGGTTTTTTTTATTTTCAGAGAGATCTGCTGGCAACAGGCTCTCTGCTACGTGGGACTAAGGGGAGAGAAGCAGCCCTACTCACCGAAGATAGGTCCTGCTTCTTAGGCTACTGGACACCATTAGCTCCAGAGGGATCGTACACAGGATCGCACCCTTGGTCGTCCGATCCCGAAGCCACGCCGCAGTCCCCCTCGCAGAGCCAGAAGACAGAAGCCGGTGTCTGAAGCAAGAAGACATCGAAATCGGCGGCAGAAGACTCCAGTCTTCATATGAGGTAGCGCACAGCACTGCAGCTGTGCGCCATTGCTCCCACACTAACCCACACACTCCGGTCACTGTAGGGTGCAGGGCGCAGGGGGGGGGCGCCCTGGGCAGCAATTAGGAACCTCTTGGCAAAAAGCAGCAAATATACAGTTGGGCACTGTATATATGCATGAGCCCCCCGCCATTATTTTACACACAAACGTGGGACAGAAGCCCACCGCTGAGGGGGCGGGGCTTCTTCCTCAGCACTCACCAGCGCCATTTTCTCTCCACAGCTCCGCTGAAAGGAAGCTCCCCAGGCTCTCCCCTGCAGAATCACGGTAGAAGAGGGTTAAAAGAGAGGGGGGGCACATAAATTTGGCGCAAAAACAGTATATACAGCAGCTACTGGGTTAACACTAAGTTACTGTGTGATTCCTGGGTCATATAGCGCTGGGGTGTGTGCTGGCATACTCTCTCTCTGTCTCTCCAAAAGGCCTTGTGGGGGAACTGTCTTCAAATAGAGCATCCCCTGTGTGTGTGGTGTGTCGGTACGCTTCTGTCGGCATGTTTGACGAGGAAAGCTATGTGGAAACAGAGCGGGAACAAATGAATGTGGGGTCGCCGCCGACGGCGCCGACACCCGATTGGATGGATATGTTGAAGGTTTTAAATGATAATGTTAATTCCTTGCATAAAAGGTTGGATAAAGCTGAAGCCTTGGGACAGTCAGGGTCTCCTATGTCGCAGAGGCCATCAGGGTCTCAGAAGCGCCCACTATCCCAAATTGTTAACACAGATATCGACACGGATTCTGACTCCAGTGTCGATGGCGATGAGGCAAAGTTACAGCCTAAAATGGCTAAAGCCATCCGTTACATGATTATAGCAATGAAAGATGTGTTGCACATCACAGAGGAAACCCCAGTCCCTGACAAGAGGGTTTATATGTATGGGGAAAAAAGGCAAGAGGTGACCTTTCCCCCTTCACATGAGTTAAATGAGTTCTGTGAAAAGGCTTGGGAATCTCCAGATAGGAAACTGCAGATTTCCAAACGGATGCTTATGGCGTATCCCTTCCCGCCAACGGACAGGCTACGCTGGGAATCCTCCCCTAGGGTGGACAAAGCTCTAACACGCTTATCCAAGAGGATAGCCCTGCCGTCACAGGATACGGCCACCCTAAAGGATGCTGCTGATAGAAAGCAGGAGGGTATCCTGAAGTCCATTTATACACATTCAGGTACCTTACTAAGGCCGGCGATTGTGTCGGCCTGGATGTGTAGTGCGGTAGCATACCTTATCTGAGGAACTTGATACCTTGGATAAGGATACTATATTACTAACCCTGGGGCATATAAAAGACGCTGTCCTATATATGAGAGATGCTCAAAGAGACATTAGCCTACTGGGCTCTAGAATAAATGCAATGTCGATTTCTGCCAGAAGGGTCCTGTGGACTCGGCAATGGAAAGGCGATGCCGACTCAAAAAGGCACATGGAGGTTTTACCTTATAAGGGTGAGGAATTGTTTGGGGACGGTCTCTCGGACCTGGTCTCCACAGCTACGGCTGGAAAGTCAAATTTTTTGCCATATGTTCCCTCACAACCTAAGAAAACACCGTATTACCAAATGCAGTCCTTTCGATCTCAAAAAGGCAAGAAAGTCCAAGGTGCGTCCTTTCTTGCCAGAGGCAGGGGTAGAGGAAAGAAGCTGCACAACACAGCTAGTTCCCAGGAACAGAAGTCCTCCCCGGCTTCCACTAAATTCACTGCATGACGCTGGGGCTCCACAGGCGGAGCTAGGCCTGGTGGGGGCGCGTCTCCGAAATTTCAGCCACAAGTGGGTTCACTCCCAGGTGGATCCCTGGGCTATAGAGATTGTGTCTCAGGGATACAAGCTGGAATTCGAAGAGATGCCCCCTCACCGTTACCTCAAATCGGCCCTGCCAGCTTCCCCTTTAGAGAGGGAAATAGTGTTAGCTGCAATTCACAAATTGTATCTTCAGCAGGTGGTGATAAAGGTTCCCCTCCTTCAACAGGGAAGGGGTTACTATTCGACCATGTTTGTGGTACCGAAACCGGACGGTTCGGTCAGACCCATATTGAATTTAAAATCCCTGAACATATACCTGAAAAGGTTCAAGTTCAAAATGGAATCGCTCAGAGCGGTCATCGCAAGCCTGGAAGGGGGGGATTTTATGGTGTGTCTGGACATAAAGGTTGCATACCTTCATGTCCCCATTTATCCACCTCATCAGGCGTACCTCAGATTTGTGGTACAGGATTGTCATTACCAATTCCAGACGTTGCCGTTTGGTCTCTCCACGGCACCGAGAATATTTACCAAGGTAATGGCGGAAAAGATGGTGCTCCTGCGAAAGCAAGGGGTCACAATTATCCCATACTTGGACGATCTCCTCATAAAGGCGAGGTCCAGAGAGCAGTTGCTGATCAGCGTAGCACGCTCTCGGGAAGTGTTACAACAGCACGGCTGGATTCTGAATATTCCAAAGTCGCAGCTGATTCCTACGACGCGTCTGCCCTTCCTGGGCATGATTCTGGACACAGACAAGAAGAAGGTTTTTCTCCTGACAGAGAAGGCTCAGGAACTCATGACACTGGTCAGAGACCTCTTAAAACCAAAACAGGTGTCGGTGCATCACTGAACGCGAGTCCTGGGAAAGATGGTGGCATCGTACGAGGCCATTCCCTTTGGCAGGTTCCATGCGAGGACCTTTCAATGGGATCTGTTGGACAAGTGGTCCGGATCACATCTACAGATGCATCGGCTGATCACCCTATCCCCCAGGGCCAGGGTGTCTCTGCTGTGGTGGCTGCAGAGTGCTCACCTTCTCGAAGGCCGCAGATTCGACATTCAGGACTGGGTCCTGGTGACCACGGACGCAAGCCTCCGAGGGTGGGGGGCAGTCACACAGGGAAGAAATTTCCAAGGGGTGTGGTCAAGTCAGGAGACTTGCCTTCACATCAATATCCTGGAACTAAGGGCCATATACAACGCCCTAAGTCAAGCGGAGAACCTGCTTCGCGACCAATCTGTGCTGATCCAGTCAGACAACATCACCGCAGTGGCTCATGTAAACCGCCAAGGCGGCACAAGGAGCAGGGTGGCGATGGCGGAAGCCACCAGAATTCTTCGCTGGGCGGAGAATCACGTAAGAGCACTGTCAGCAGTGCTCATTCCGGGAGTGGACAACTGGGAAGCAGACTTCCTCAGCAGGCACGACCTCCACCCGGGAGAGTGGGGACTTCATCAAGAAGTCTTCGCGCAGATTGCAGGTCGGTGGGAACTGCCACAGGTGGACATGATGGCATCCCGCCTCAACAAAAAGCTACAGAGGTATTGCGCCAGGTCAAGAGACCCTCAGGCGATAGCTGTAGACGCACTGGTGACACCGTGGGTGTTCCAGTCGGTTTATGTTTTTCCTCCTCTTCCTCTCATACCCAAGGTGCTGAGAATCATAAGAAAAAGAGGAGTGAGGACAATACTCGTTGTTCCGGATTGGCCAAGAAGGACTTGGTATCCAGAGCTGCAAAAAATGCTCACAGAGGACCCATGGCCTCTGCCTCTAAGACAGGACCTGTTTCAACAGGGACCCTGTCTGTTCCAAGACTTACCGCGGCTGCGTTTGACGGCATGGCGGTTGAACGCCGGATCCTAGCAGAAAAAGGCATTCCGGATGAGGTTATTCCTACGCTGATAAAGGCTAGGAAGGACGTGACGGCTAAACATTATCACCGTATATGGCGAAAATATGTTGCTTGGTGTGAGGCCAGGAAGGCCCCTACGGAGGAATTCCAGCTGGGCCGATTCCTTCACTTCCTACAGTCGGGAGTGACTTTGGGCCTAAAATTGGGTTCCATTAAGGTCCAGATTTCGGCCCTATCCATTTTCTTTCAAAAGGAACTGGCTTTTCTTCCTGAAGTCCAGACTTTTGTAAAGGGAGTGCTGCATATTCAGCCTCCTTTTGTGCCTCCAGTGGCACCTTGGGATCTTAACGTGGTGTTGAGTTTCCTGAAGTCACACTGGTTTGAGCCACTCAAAACCGTGGAGTTAAAATTTCTCACCTGGAAGGTGGTCATGCTATTAGCCTTGGCTTCAGCTAGGCGTGTGTCAGAATTAGCGGCTCTGTCACATAAAAGCCCCTATCTGGTTTTCCATATGGAACAGGGCAGAATTGCGTACCCGTCCACAATTTCTGCCGAAGGTGGTGTCATCCTTTCATATGAACCAACCTATTGTGGTGCCTGTGGCTACTCGTGACTTGGAGGATTTCGAGTTACTAGATGTGGTCAGGGCTTTGAAGGTTTATGTAGCCAGAACGGCTAGAGTCAGGAAAACTGAGTCGCTATTTATCCTGTATGCACCCAACAAGCTGGGTGCTCCTGCTTCAAAGCAAACTATTGCTCGCTGGATCTGTAACACGATTCAGCAGGCTCATTCTACGGCTGGATTGCCGTTTCCAAAATCAGTAAAAGCCCACTCCACAAGGAAGGTGGGCTCTTCTTGGGCGGCTGCCCGAGGGGTCTCTGCATTACAGCTTTGCCGAGCGGCTACTTGGTCGGGTTCAAACACTTTTGCAAAGTACTACAAGTTTGATACCCTGGCTGAGGAGGACCTTGTGTTTGCTCATTCGGTGCTGCAGAGTCATCCGCACTCTCCCGCCCGTTTGGGAGCTTTGGTATAATCCCCATGGTCCTTACGGAGTCCCCAGCATCCACTAGGACGTTAGAGAAAATAAGATTTTACTTACCGGTAAATCTATTTCTCGTAGTCCGTAGTGGATGCTGGGCGCCCGTCCCAAGTGCGGACTTCTTCTGTAATACTTGTATATAGTTATTGCTTAAATAAGGGTTATGTTTGGTTGCATCAGGGTTGATCTGATGCTCCGTTGTTGTTCATACTGTTAACTGGGTAAGTTTATCACAAGTTATACGGTGTGATTGGTGTGACTGGTATGAGTCTTGCCCTGGATTCCAAAATCCTTTCCTCGTACTGTCAGCTCTTCCGGGCACAGTTTCTTTAACTGAGGTCTGGAGGAGGGAGGAGCCAGAGCACACCAGTATCCAAATTCTTTCTTAAAGTGCCCTGTCTCCTGCGGAGCCTATCTATTCCCCATGGTCCTTACGGAGTCCCCAGCATCCACTACGGACTACGAGAAATAGATTTACCGGTAAGTAAAATCTTATTATTTTCTTTACAGGTGGGCAACAGGTGCCAGCAGGCCATTTATGTCCGGGCATGCTGGCACTTGTGGTTCTCCAAGTGCCAGCATGCTGGGGCAGGCTTGCTGGTACCTGTAGGCCACCTGTAAAGAACAATATTACTATTCTTTACAGGTGGACTACAGGTGCCAGCGGGCCCATTATGTCCGGGCATGCTGGCACTTGTGGTTCTCCAAGTGCCAGCATGCTGGGGCAGGCTTGCTGGGATCTGTAGGCCACCTGTAAAGAACAAGCCCAGTGCTGGTTATTGCTCGGGAGGGGGACCCCATGTTTATTTTTTGGGGTCCCCACTTCCGAGGAATTCCAGCCCTGGGCTGACTAGTTGGGGGGGGGGGGTAGATTAATGCTATGGCAGGGGGACCCCATACCGAGTGTCTCCCCTGCTATGGCATTACCCCTCCCTGGCTGGTTCTGCCTGGTGCTGGTTTTACGATTGGGGGGGGAGGGGGCTACGTGTTAGCTGCTTGTGCCTCCCCAGCCACTGACTTCACCGCACGCCACTGTTGAACACACACCACCCAAATCTAACTCTCTCTGCACATGTTATATCTGCCTCCCCTGCAGTGCACATGGGGGGTAATTCAGACCTTATCGTAGCAGCAAATTTGTTAGCAGTTGGGGAAAACCATGTGCACTGCAGGGGGGAGAGGGGGGGGGGGGGGGTACAGATATAACATGTGCAGAGAGAGTTAGATTTGGGTGTGGTGTGTTCAATCTGAAATCTAAATTGCAGTGTAAAAATAAAGCAGGCAGTATTTACTCTGCACAGAGACAAAATAACCCACCCAAATCTAACTCTCTGCACATGTTATATGTGCCACACCTGCAGTGCACATGGTTTTGCCCAACTGTTACCAAATTTGCTGCTACCAAATTTGGTCTGAGCTGCATCGCGCTGCTGTGTAGGCACCCTTAAGGTGTTTACACACAGTGAGATCCTTGCTATGGGCGATTTTGATTATGCCATTTCCCTTGAACTCCCCCAGAGCACAGGTAGCACAGATAGCACAGATATTTTGACTATCTGTGCTTGAGATTTTGTCTATGTACGATTTTGACTAAGTGCCAATTTTGACTATACTTTGTACTAGATTGTACACTAGATAGTCAAGATCGACTTGCCTGCACAGTCATTCTAGCCTTACGATACCGACCCCACGGGAGCGCGCATCTGTATCGAATCTGTATCGCAAGCACACCTTGAGATGTGCACTAACATTTCATAAGATTTTGACTATAAAGTCAAAATCTTACAGATTTATCTCACCGTGTGTACACACCTTTAGTTACACAAGGCATCTAGGGCCATATGACCCAAGGTTAGGTGTATGAGGTCTGTACCTTAATTCCTTTATTTCTTCAAAATGAAGCTATAGACTAGACTCTTTTCAAGGAACATCTTTGGCTGTGGATTCAGTAACATAGAGAATAAAAGTCCTCACAAGTTTTATAGTTGCTATATAGAATATGACTGGCAGTTGTAGGTCCACCTAATATACAGTAGCCTGGATGTGTCAGTGTATAATGCTGATACACTATGGGTGGAACAAGATCCAGACAATACAAAATGGTACATGTAAAATAGTATTGATCCCCCATAACCACCTAGGATGTACTTTCTCTGACATGGTGGCATCTGATGTGAGCAGTCAGAAAAGCCTTCTGTGCGGCTGCTAATATAACTTCCATCAGCTTCCAATCTCAGAGGGACCTCTCAGTCCCCCTGCATCCTGGTTACTGATTCCTCCCGGGATGGTTTAACAGAGGAGGGGGCCCATGTGCAAACTCAACCATTGTGCCACAGTCTACTGCACATGCGCAGGTCTCCGGAAACATGGCGCCCGCCATGTTCTGGAGACTACTGCGCATGCATTTGGCCACTTTGAGGGTGAGTTTTGCGCAGCAGCAGTGCCCGACGTGAGACTCTGTACTGTACATATTGCCTGCCGTGCAGCGATCACTGCTTATCTGGTAGCCTAGTGGCACCAATCCCCCCCCCCCCCAAAAAAAAAAAAACACAAAAAAAAACCCAGCTCTTACCTTCCCTGTTCACACCTTAGCTTGGGCTGCAGGAGCAGCATGCTGCCCTTATTTCACCACCATAGCACATCTTATCTGATACTTCTAATTACCAGCATAAAATTAGTTATAATATATAGTTATCAGGAGAATACTGGTTTCAATTTTAGATTGGAATGCAAATTTTAAAGCATTGTCTTTTTAAGGAGTTAAAATAGAATTTAACCTCTAGTAGCATATGTGATCTAATGTGTCAGAGACAAACGTGGAAGAGTCCTTTCCATACGGTTTAAAAACTTCATAGAAATGGTTAAAGATGATACAGATCTTACTGAGACAGTAATGCACATGTATTTCCCTATATTCATTAGAATTTATCAAAATATTTTTGATGATAGAGTGCTTCTATAGGAAAGCTAAATACACTGCTAAAAAAAATAAAGGGAACACTAAAATAACACATCCTAGATCTGAATGAATGAATGAAATATTCTTATTAAATACTTTGTTCTTTACAAATGTGCTGACAACAAAATCACACACAAATTATCAATAGAAATCAAATTTATTAACCCATGGAGGTCTGGATTTGGAGTCACACTCAAAATTAAAGTGGAAAAACACATTACAGGCTGATCCAACTTTGATGTAATGTCTTTAAAACAAGTCAAAATGAGGCTCAGTAGTGTGTGTGGCCTCTAGGTGCCTGTATGACCTCCCTACAACGCCTGGTCATGCTCCTGATGAGGTGGCAGATGGCCTCCTGAGGGATCTCCTCCCAGACCTGGACTAAAGCATCCGCCAACTCCTGGACAGTCTGTAGTGCAACGTGGCGTTGGTGGATGGAGCGAGACATGATGTCCCAGATGTGCTCAATTGGATTCAGGTCTGGGGAACGGGCGGGTCAGTCCATAGCATCAATGCCTTCGTCTTGCAGGAACTGCTGACACACTCCAGCCACATGAGGTCTAGCATTGTCTTGCATTAGGAGGAACCCAGGGCCAACCGCACCAGCATATGGTCTCACAAGGGGTCTGAGGATCTCATCTCAGTACCTAATGGCAGTCAGGCTACCTCTGGCGAGCACATGGAGGGCTGTGCGGCCCCCCAAAGAAATGCCACCCCACACCATTACTGACCCACTGCCAGACCGGTCATGCTGGAGGATGTTGCAGGCAGCAGAACGTTCTCCTTGGCGTCTCCAGACTCTGTCACATGTGCTCAGTGAGAACCTGCTTTCATCTGTGAAGAGCACAGGGTGCCAGTGGCGAATTTGCCAATCTTGGTGTTCTCTGGCAAATGCCAAAAGTCCTGCACGGTGTTGGGCTGTAAGCACAACCCCCACCTGTGGACTTCGGTCCCTCATACCACCCTCATGGAGTCTGTTTCTGATCGTTTCAGTAGACACATGCACATTTGTGGCTTGCTGGAGGTCATTTTGCAGGGCTCTGGCAGTGCTCCTCCTGTTCCTCCTTGCACAAAGGCGGAGGTAGCAGTCCTGCTGCTGGGTTGTTGCCCTCCTACGGCCTTCTCTACGTCTCCTGATGTACTGGCCTGTCTCCTGGTAGCGCCTCCATGCTCTGGACACTACGCTGACAGACATAGCAAACCTTCTTGCCACAGCTCGCAATGATGTGCCATCCTGGATGAGCTGCACTACCTGAGCCACTTGTGTGGGTTGTAGACTCCGTCTCATGCTACCACTAGAGTGAAAGCACCACCAGCTTTCAAAAGTGACCAAAACATCAGCCAGAAAGCATAGGAGCTGAGAAGTGGTCTGTGGTCACCACCTGCAGAACAACTCCTTTATTGGGGGTGTCTTGCTAATTGCCTATAATTTCCACCTGCTGTCTATTCCATTTGCACAACAGCATGTGAAATTGATTGTCAATCAGTGTTGCTTCCTAAGTGGACAGTTTGATTTCACAGAAGTGTGATTGACTTGGAGTTACATTGTGTTGTTTAAGTGTTCCCTTTATTTTTTTGAGCAGTGTAGTTTGGTTCAATGAAAGGTTAACAGCTTGGATGATACACAGGGGCCTTAATGGGTAAAACGTAATTTGTGCTGGAACTTTCTTGTACATTGCGCTTATTTGTCAATTACGCCTCAATGATGTTTTTGGAAGCGAATAGATATTTTAAAACAATAATTGCAGAGAAAGGAACGTTATTTTGGGATTTCCATGTATAATAAACATTGTGCAATCTGGGTACCTGTGGAAAAATAATATTTTCGATGATTTCTGCAGTACCAGACATGGATTGCAGTATTGGTCAACTGAAGAATCGGGGTAGAGTAATAACATCATATAATAATATAATAATTGTTGCCTAAATTGCTTAAAGAATTTATTTAACACGTTTCAGGGTTATAATAAGTCTTCAGCCACATAGTAGACTTGCTTTTTAAATTTGTCGGACTTTTTTTAAATTCAGTATATATTGACTTTTTTCATTTATTGTGTCATTTTATCTCTGTTGTGAGCAGCAGCACTTGAGTCAGAATATATTTTTCAGAATCAAAACGTAATATATACAACTCTTTGTCTAGGACGGCACAGTGTTCGATGGTCGGCCGATAGAATCGTTATCTCTGATTGATGCTGTGATGCCAGATGTTGTACAGACCAGGCAACAAGCCTTTAGAGAGAAGTTGGCTCAGCAACAGGCAGCTTCAGCAGTATCTGCACCAAGTGCAGCACCTGTCGTCACTGCACCAGCTGTTCCTGCATCACAACAGAACACACCAAAGAATGGAGCAGCCACTGTGAACGGTGAAGAAAATGGGGCACACGCAATAAGTAAGTAAACGCAGAGTCCAGGTAATAAGGATATATTGAATTATAAACTATCATTCTGCCAACATTAACTGGCTGGACTTATCAATGGGGATCCCGTTAAGACCGATGTCAGGCATTACAGCTTGGAACGTTGTGAATTCAATAAGTACTATTTGGGATTGTAAGTTGAAAGCTACAGTAATCACAGTTTATTTGAAGAGGAAAACAGTTTAGGGTTAAAAATATGTAATTGCCTCTAGTTCTGTTTTAAGGTGCTTTTTGTCTTTTCCAAAGCATAAATAAAGTCAAACTTACCTTACTCTAGGGTCAGTTAACTAACTAACTAACTAACTAAAAAAAAAATCAGTGTCGTCATATTGTATTTTAGACCCTCTACCTTTCTATAACGTACTTCCTTAATTCTGTTTTGTACTGGGTGTTTATATGTAAAGCTGGGCATTACATGGTCAGATACAATGCCTGTCAGACAGCCGGTAATGCAGAATATATCTCACTGTGGGGCAGATGTATTAAGCTTGGAGAAGTGATAAAGCAGTGATAAGTGGAAGGTGATAACGCACCAGCCAATCAGCTCCCAACAGTTAATTTACATATTGGAGCTGATTGGCTGGTGCGTTATCCCCTTCCACTTATCACTGCTTTATCACTTCTCCAGGCTTAATACATCTGCCCCTGTATTCTGTATCTCACAGTGCATGGTCACACGAGATCTCTGTTCCTTGCCTGGGGTGGAAACATTTTCCCGTTCCCCCTCTGTGAATGGGAAATGTCTGTTGGTTGGCCAACTTGCAACTCCAAATATACTGCAACAGTCAGACGTGCTGGATGATCCGACATATTCTACCAATCAATATTTTTAGATCAGTCACGCTTAAACATTGTACAATGATCTGACCGATCCACTTAATTGGATAGTGTATGCTCAGAATTAGACACAGTTTTATG
Organism: Pseudophryne corroboree; assembly: GCF_028390025.1. Taxonomy (NCBI): domain Eukaryota; kingdom Metazoa; phylum Chordata; class Amphibia; order Anura; family Myobatrachidae; genus Pseudophryne; species Pseudophryne corroboree. The sequence continues at coordinate 784,893,252 of NC_086445.1, forward strand.
CTTGGACTCTGTACATAGGGCTCGTGACAACCTCCCTTTGCTATCTATCATAACTTCCAAAATCTTACCTGGCTATAGCCTGACTGACGTTAGAACTGCAATATCTATAGACTGTACTTGCCTAATGTTTTATGGTGCCCCCAGGGAGGGAAAGGTCAAGCTGGGAGATGCAGAGGACTAGATGTTGCAAATTGCATTACTGTCTGGTCCTCTCGCAACTCTCAGCATGACACAGCAGGGGCGTGGAGGTGTCGGGCTGGGATGACGCATCCACAACGAATCAGTGGGCAGGATCAGAGATATTCACAGACAGTAAATCATGCACTTGGGTCTCAAAAATCCTAAAGCTAAATATAGTATTAATGGCACTATACTGGAAACTACTGAGGAAGAAAGGGATCTAGGAGTCACTATTTCAGATGACTTAAAGGCAGGTAAGCAATGTAACAAGGCAATGAGGAAAGCTAGTCAGATGCTTGGCTGCATTGGGAGAGGAATCAGCAGCAGAAAGAAAGAAGTAATAATGCCACTGTATAGGTCATTGGTACGGCCTCATCTAGAATACTGTATTCAGTTCTGGAGGCCATATCTTCAAAAGGATATTAATACATTAGAAACTGTACAAAGGAGGGCAACTAAAATGGTGCATGGCCTACATCACAAAACATACCCAGAAAGACTAAGAAATCTCAATATGTATAGTTTGGAGCAGAGAAGGGAAAGGGGGGACATGATAGAAAATTTCAAATATATCAAGGGTTTTAACAAAGTCCAGGATGGAAACATTCTCCAAATGAAGAGAAGCAATAGGACACGAGGACATGCACTGAGGCTGGAGGGGGGGAGGTTCAGGGGAAATTTGCGGAAAAATTATTTCACAGAAAGGGTAGTGGACAAGTGGAATAGCCTCCCATCAGAGGTGGTAGAGGCTAAGACAGTAGAGCAATTTAAACGTGCATGGGATAGACATAAGGATATCCTTACAAAGAAATAAGGATCAAATAAGGTAAGAGATAAAAATAATGTAAAAAAAAAAAAAAGGGGCAGACTAGATGGGCCAAGTGGTTCTTATCTGCCGACAAATTCTATGTTTCTATGTTTCTAGTATGCTGTAGACCAGCGGTCTTCAACCTGTGGCCTTCCAGCTGTTGTGGAACTACACATCCCAGCATGCCCTGCTCAGTTTTAGCATGCCTTAATAGCAGAACTGTGGCAAGGCATGCTGGGATGTGCAGTTCCACAGTAGCTGGAGGGCTGCAGGTTGAAGACCCATGCTGTAGACCAGGTCTGGCCAAACCGGTCCTCGAGATCTACCAACAGTTCATGTTTTCAAGGCCTCCTGGAGATCTGTAGAATTGTCAGTTAGGAATGAATGCAGCACATCTTAATTAGTAATGACTACACCTGTGCACCAGTTAGGTGGTCTGTCTGGAAAATGTGAACTGTTGGTAGATCTTGAGGACTGGTTTGGCCAGCCCTGCTGTAGACTATGGCCCCTGTTGTATTGTTAGAGGATTACCTCCACATTTCAATAAGATTGAGAGGAGTTTGGAGGACATCATCGGACAGGAAAAAACAGTGTCTCTGTTATTGTTTAGCTTAGTAACATCATAGTTAGGTAGTTACCGTGGTCAAACGCACATCAGGAGGTAAATACCGAAGGAAAATATAAATCATGTTCCTTTAACAACTTGCCTATAGTTTCTATACCATTTTTTAATTAATTTAAAGCTTAATTAGAAAATGATGCCAGCAGCAGTTTATTATAATTGCAATAATTCAGATCTTTGTGAACTATCTCTTTTCACAGGCTATGACAGTTGAATAGGATCTAGTCTTTTTTATAATTATCTTTTTTAATATGTGTTTAGTCAGTGTACTTTTTATTGGAGCAAATACTTTCAGTACTGTAGTGTTTCTTCAGACCAGATTGGGCATGCATTGTCGTTTAATCATCATAATCTTAAGTATTTCTGGTCTTTATAGAATTGGTTTATAAATGTAATTACATTGTCAACTTTCTCGCTAAAGATTTCACAAAGCTTGCTGAATATAAAATGATGCTTATCAGAGAAATTATTTAAAGTTCAACATTTCAATCTTCCTTTAGTACTTGTATTATATTAAAGCTGGATATGTGGCAGGCTTACAAATCATTTGCCTTTACCGGCGGTTGACAGTAAAATTCAATAACCATTGTGTGATATTTGACTTATAACAAGATTATGATGTGCTTTGCAGATAACCATGCAGAACCAATGGAAATTGATGGTGATGTGGAAATTCCACCCAACAAAGCCACGGTACTTCGTGGGCACGAGTCCGAAGTATTCATTTGTGCCTGGAATCCAGTCAGTGACCTCCTAGCTTCCGGGTAAGTGAGATATTGCTATTGGTTCTCCTGGCTGTGGCATCGGAGAAGGGAAGTTTCTGCTGAAATGAATTGTTGTTTCTATACTATATGTAGTATTCAGCAAATGGTAATATCATTTTCCTTAGAGTAAATTTATTTTTCAAAGCATAAAAGGATGGGATAAAAAAAAACATACATTTTATATGTAAAGCAAAGATTATATAACATGCTAATTAAAGTTACAGAATAGAGAGAGGAAGGTATAGTTTCCAACATTACAGAAAACAAGCTAATATATGTACAGTAATTCATAAAAATGTAGAAAGTGAAATGAATGAAAGTTCTATGTACACAGCAAATGTAAAAAGTCAGATTTAAGTGAAATACAATCCATGGAGCATGGTTTGTTTATGCATGAAGTAATCACTGGCCTGGAGGCATCAAAGACCTTGTCAAAGAGATGTTGCATGACACCAATGAAAATGGATTATATAAAGAGGTTTCTATGTTTTCCGTCATAGTAGGTAGGGATTATCAATCCCAATAGATGATGTCCCAATTGTAAAGCGCAACGGAATTTGCTGCGCTATATAAGAAACAGTTAATAAATAATGTTAGCCAGGGTCTGAAAGAGGTCGGTGACCAGCTGCGTGACCCTAGCCTGTATTTAGGAGACCTTGGGACATGCACACATACTGTAACATGTACAACAGGAGAACCAAAACAGTTCCATGCACATCAGTAATCCTAATTGAACCATGATGTAGACCTTTATATTCTTAATATATCAAGTGTGTAATTAAAACTCACACAAGAGGTGATTACAGATACATTGTATTCTCTGCTTTACAGCAGTCACTGACAGAGGACCCAGGATTATTTTTAAAGATTATTTAAAACAATTTCAAGTGACAAACTGCTCAGCAGATACAAATAGCACCCAAAGGAAAATCCTCCATCCAAAACACTGCAGCAAGCGTGAGCCCACGCTGCCATGTTATTTGGGCCAAGTACATTTAATGGTGCACGCCCACTTCCTGGTTCTTGTAACTGCCTCGTAGGGAGCTGTACATATGTTTGTGGTGTACAGGTACATATCCATAACTATTACATGCAACAATAGGTGTATTACTGGAAAAATAGGCACATGACATCACATGCTTTTACATGACACTTTTCACGTTCCAAAATTACCCTTTCTGTATTTAAATACCCTACATTTCCTACTGTTTATTCCTGCATCTCCTATGGAATACACTAGGCTTTGTGGACTGTCATTCAAACTAATAAAGCAGCCCAAGATTCTGCTCTGTAGTGCCACCGCATGGCGTATCTATAATGGGTACAGTGTGTGCGGTGCACACGGGCTCCTGGGTCCAGAGGGGGCCCCCACCGCACACACTGCACTCATTTTTTCTATACTCACCTTTCCGGCGTCCATCGGTGACTGTGTGTGGGCCCCCTCCTCCCCAGTTGCCGTCACCACTGCTGCTAGCGCACTGAGCACTAGAGACTCAGGCGGCCATTTTTTCAGAGTCATTCGCATGCGCTGTAGAACCTGGCTCTGTGCCAGAGTCTCAGTGCTGAGAGCGCTAACAGAGACGGCTACGGGGGAGGAGGGGGCCCACACACAGAGTCTGCACACGGGTCCCCTCCTCTCTAGAGACGCCTCTGGACTGCACCTACCAGCTACCAGACACACATTCTCTTATCCTGTCTTACATATCCACTTAGTTGGATTCTCTAATATTGGGTTTCTCTGCTTTTTATAATTACTTATCCAACAGAAGCACCTACAGTAGATCATTGCAACAGGTATAGTTTCCATGCTGTAACAGGGAGGCCCTGCTTCCTAAACCTCTGACATCATGATGCCATGTCTATGGGGAGGGTTGCTGTCTCTGGGAAGTAGTGCACTGCCTGGAGCATCCTTAGGATGCTTAGGGAATGTCCGCAGGCTGCAGGGTGAATATCCGGAACATCCACGGGACCCCCCAGATGCCCACATGCATGTACAATGGGTCAATGATAGTGCTTGCCCCGGAGCCATGGTCCCTGTGTGACGGTATCGCTCACACGCCCCTAGTTATGTCAGTTGTACAGCACTCCCTCAAGCTTACACTTATTGTGGTGCAATCTCTAGGACACATGAAAAATACATAGATATACTGTATGGATAATATCGGCATAGGCTGCCACAGTAGTAGTTGCATGCCTGTCTGCACAGAGTGTTCCAGCACTACTTACCTCTGAAATACTGTATGTACCGAACTCTGACACCTAACAACTAATATATTTAAAACAAAAACATACTGTGATACTAAATTGTCACAGCTAGATTGTTTTTCACTGGAAACTACATCTTATTTTTACAGACCATGGGCCTAATTCAGACCTGAACTTAGAAATGCTAAATTTAGCACATCTACTACGATCAGTCACACAGACATGCGGGGGGACGCCCAGCACAGGACTAGTACGCCCCGCATGTCAGGTCCGACCCCCCCCCAGCACAAGTACAATAGCATCGCACAGCGGTGATGATTTTGTACTGGAAGAGTAGCTCCCAGCCAGTGCAGCTCCTGCGTGCTGGCAGGAGCTACTCGTCACTGTGAAGGTCGCAGCGGCTGCGTGTGACGTCATGCAGCTGCCGTGGCCCGCCCCCCCAATGGTCCGGGCACGCCTGCGTTGACCTCCAGGACCGCAGCCCCTAAATGGCGTCCAAATGCCGCCGGCCCACCCCCTCCCGCCCAGCGACTGCCTCTGCCTGTCAATCAGGCAGAAGCGATCGCAGGGCTGAGACAGCCATCGGCTGTCTGGAACGCGTCGGCGCACTAAATCGCCGGCGCATGCACAGTTCAGACCTGATCGCTGCTGTGCAAAATCTCACAGCAGCGATTAGGTCTGAATTAGCCCCCATATCTGTACCCTATACTTTTTTTTTTTTTTTTATTGTTAAATGTAAGTCCCAGACTTTGGAGATGGTGGATCTGTAACCCATATCTGTAACCCATAGAACTCAAGACGCAGAAGCAGACTTTTCTTACATTTTCCAAATTGTACTTGGGAAAAAATCAATTTAGTGTCTGGTTACTATGGGTTACAGACCCCTTTTTTACAGCTACAGTTGTAACAATTTACACAAATGTACCATAACCTACTGTATTTGCAAAGGCACTTCCAAAGTACAGATACTTTTTTATGTATTCAACATTATGTGATTCCTGGTTTTTTTTTTCCTACTGATTTTAATGTTGAAAATGAGTTAAAATTCTATCTATCTATCTATCTATCTATCTATCTATCTATCTATCTATCTATCTATATACACATACATACAATGGTATCATCTTTTCTTTCTCATTTCTTTAAATTTTAAGGTCAGGAGACTCAACAGCAAGAATATGGAATTTGAATGAAAACAGTAGTAGCACCACTCAACTAGTTTTAAGGCACTGTATACGAGAAGGGGGGCAAGACGTTCCGAGCAACAAAGATGTCACTTCGTTGGACTGGAATGTAAGATATTTACAGTCAGACTTTATGAATAATGAAATGGAAATATTTAATTTAGTGTAAAAATTTCACATTTCTGATAATCACAATGCAGACAGCAAATTATCTCCCTGGCCTGTACTAGACGATTCCTTAAAAGCTGCACTTGACATTTTCCATGGAGATATTGATTTTCTTAAGTAATATGTTTACGTTAGCTTGTTTAAAATGGTTTAATGGTCTTTCAAGGAAAATATTTTCATTTGCATATTGTGTGCACTGGATTAAATCATAATGCAGTTGGTGAATAATGTATGTTACGCTCTAATGGATATCTTGGGGGGGAAAAAACTCTTAGTCATGTAGAGAACATGCTGATACAGTGCTTGTTGTTATTCCCAAAACCAGAGGATTTACACTGAAGTTCTTGTTTTTATTTGAAATGTAAAAAACAAACAACAATTTCTTATATAGTGTCTATTTTTGCATAAAGGTAAGTGATGGCATTAATTATTATTATTATGATGATGATGATGATGATGTATGCGTCAAAACAAAAAGTTCTTCCATACTATGTAAGCAACGACGCGCCTGCGCATTGTGTCCGCCACGCATGCGCAGAACCAACCCCTTTGCACCACTGCGAAGAACTGCAGCGTGTGAAGGGGTCGGAATGACCCCCATAGTGCATGATATTGCCAACAAGCAGGCGTAATATTGTAATGTGTAGATTTGAAGTTCTGATACACTACAACCCACAAAATCATAAGTGGAATGTATCTGAATATATTATATTAGACCCATGTATAGGATTATAAACCACTGATTTAGGAGATCTCTATATACAGTAAGTAAAAAAGTAACATTCATACCACCTGTGCCAGAATTATGCACGGGTTTGCATGAGTCTTATAATACACATTGCCCCACTGAATTGAAATTGGGGGACCTTAAAGAAGTATTTATGACCCAAATTGTGGTTTGGAAGATAACAAAGAGTGCACCAGATATTCAATACAGCATTATTAAACATCTGCTTGTGTTGTAGTGCAGGCATAATATTGCAACCTGTAGGACTACAAAGAAACTCATACTACCACAAGTGGATTGTATTTATCTAACACTGATTTAGGAAGATCCCTATATGAGTGAAGGTGAAACACCTGCACTAAGTGTACTGGAATTATGTACAATGTTGCAAGAGTTTAATGGTACACTCTCAAATCCACATTGCCTCATATGCACATTGCCTTATATGAATTGCTACTATATTGTGTCTGCTTGTATACTAGAGCAACAATACCTCCAACAAGCAGGCTCTATTTGGAATTGGGGAACCATTTTAGCAAGGACACACCTTCGGCGCGCAAGCTTCAGGTGAGGAGGCGTGGTGTTGCTAAAAACTGTGTGGGCTTGCTACAATGGGTGTGGCCTCTCAGGAAAAGACTACCTTACAACCTAGTTTTTGACCCTACACTAACAGACCTTGGCCACCACAGGAAAGAAAAACATTCCACGATATTAAGCCCCACACAGTAATGCCCCTTGCATCATATTATGCGATCTGCAACATATTATGCCACAGACCGCAATGCCGTTGATACATCATGCCCTACAGCAAGGCTTCTAATAACTTTTAAATGACCTGCTCGTTGCCAGGGGTTTCATGCTCTAGGTTCCAGGCTCGTTGCCAGGGATTCCTTGCTCATTGACTGGGGTTTCGTTATCTGGCTCTGGGTGCCATGCTCGTGTATAATGCTCATTGCCAGGCGTAATACTCATTGCCAGTGGTGTATACTCACTGGTGCCAGGCTGCCAGCCTGCTATTCTGCTTACTCTGCTCGGAGGGGTGGAGTTTTGAAAAAGTATGCATCGTGACGTCACAACACAACCGCTTCATTATGCGAAACTTGGTGCCCCCCCCAACGGAGTACTATGGGAGGGAGAAGGGTGAGCAGGATAGGAGCCAGCAAGTGCTGCATGGGCGCCCCATGCGATTACACGGCTCACACACTGCTAGAAATGGCACGGATTATAGTACCAACCTGCAAGAATGGATTATGAGATTAGTCATTGTACATTACAGTCCTTTAAGATGGGAAGCATAATTTTCTGTACAGTGCCAATTAGTGATGAGCGGGTTCGGTTCCTCGGAATCCGAACCCCCCCGAACTTCACCCATTTTACACGGTTCCGAGGCAGACTCGGATCTTCCCGCCTTGCTCGGTTAACCCGAGCGCGCCCAAACGTCATCATCCCGCTGTCGGATTCTCGTGAGATTCGTATTCTATATAAGGAGCCGCGTGTCGCCGCCATTTTCAATCGTGCAATGGAGATGATAGGGAGAGGACGTGCAGCGTTCTCTCAGTTTCTGTGTTCAGTGTGCTGCAAATATCTGTGCTCAGTGTGCTGCAAATATCTGTGCTCAGTTGTGCTTGCAAATATCTGTGCTCAGTGTGCTGAAAATATCTACGTTCTCTGCCTGAAAAACGCTCCATATCTGTGCTGCATTGTAGTATATAGTAGGAGGACAGTGCAGAATTTTGCTGACCACCAGTATTATATAGCAGTATGGTACAGTAGTCCACTGCTCTACCTGCCTCTGTGTCGTCAAGTATACTATCCATCCATACCTGTGCTGCATTTTAGTTGTGCACAGTATTATGTAGTAGGAGGACAGTGCCGAATTTTGCTGACCACCAGTATATATATAGCAGTACGGTACAGTAGTCCACTGCTCTACCTACCTCTGTATCGTCAAGTGTACTATCCATCCATACCTGTGCTGTATTTTAGTTGTGCGCAGTATTATATAGTAGGAGGACAGTGCAGAATTTTGCTGACCACCAGTATATATATATAGCAGTACGGTACAGTAGTCCACTGCTCTACCTACCTGTGTGTGTCAAGTATACTATCCATCCATACCTGTGCTGCATTTTAGTTGTGCACAGTATTATATAGTAGGAGGACAGTGCAGAATTTTGCTGACCACCAGTATATATATATAGCAGTACGGTACAGTAGTCCACTGCTCTACCTACCTCTGTGTCGTCAAGTATACTATCCATCCATCCATACCTGTGCTGTATTTTAGTTGTGCGCAGTATTATATAGTAGGAGGACAGTGCAGAATTTTGCTGACCACCGGTATATATATATAGCAGTACGGTACAGTAGTCCACTGCTCTACCTACCTCTGTGTGTCAAGTATACTATCCATCCATACCTGTGCTGCATTTTAGTTGTGTGCAGTATTATATAGTAGGAGGACAGTGCAGAATTTTGCTGACCACCAGTATATATATAGCAGTACGGTACAGTAGTCCACTGCTCTACCTACCTCTGTATCGTCAAGTATACTATCCATCCATACCTGTGCTGCATTTTAGTTGTGCGCAGTATTATATAGTAGGAGGACAGTGCAGAATTTTACTGACCACCAGTATATACTGTATATAGCAGTACGGTACAGTAGTCCACTGCTCTACCTACCTCTGTATCGTCAAGTATACTATCCATCCATACCTGTGCTGTATTTTAGTTGTGCGCAGTATTATATAGTAGGAGGACAGTGCAGAATTTTGCTGACCACCAGTATATATATAGCAGTACGGTACAGTAGTCCACTGCTCTACCTGCCTCTGTGTCATCAAGTATACTATCCATCCATACCTGTGCTGCATTTTAGTTGTGCGCAGTATTATATAGTAGGATGACAGTGCAGAATTTTGCTGACCACCAGTATATATATAGCAGTACAGTACAGTAGTCCACTGCTCTACCTACCTCTGTGTCGTCAAGTATACTATCCATCCATACCTGTGCTGCATTTTAGTTGTGATCAGTATTATATAGTAGGAGGACAGTGCAGAATTTTGCTGACCACCAGTATATATATAGCAGTACGGTACAGTAGTCCACTGCTCTACCTACCTCTGTGTCGTCAAGTATACTATCCATCCATACCTGTGCTGCATTTTAGTTGTGCACAGTATTATATAGTAGGAGGACAGTGCAGAATTTTGCTGACCACCAGTATATATATAGCAGTACGGTACAGTAGTCCACTGCTCTACCTACCTCTGTGTCGTCAAGTATACTATCCATCCATACCTGTGCTGCATTTTAGTTGTGCGCAGTATTATATAGTAGGAGGAAAGTGCAGAATTTTGCTGACCACCAGTATATACTGTATATAGCAGTACGGTACAGTAGTCCACTGCTCTACCTACCTCTGTCGTCAAGTATTCTATCCATCCATACCTGTGCTGTATTTTAGTTGTGCGCAGTATTATATAGTAGGAGGACAGTGCAGAATTTTGCTGACCACCAGTATATATATAGCAGTACGGTACAGTAGTCCATTGCTCTTCCTCTGTGTCGTCAAGTATACTACAAAAGTTCAGTAAAATGACCCAAAAATCAAAATTAAAAGCATCTGATGAGAAGCGCAAACTTGCCAATATGCCATTTACGACACGGAGTGGCAAGGAACGGCTGAGGCCCTGGCCTATGTTCATGGCTAGTGGTTCAGATTCACATGAGGCTGGAAGCACTCATCCTCTCGCTAGAAAACTGCAGTGCCACTCCTAGATGGGCCAGGAGTTTGTGTCGGCCACTTGGGTCGCTTAGCTTAGCCATCCAGCGACCTTGGTGCACCTCTTTTTTTCTTTGCATCATGTGCTGTTTGGGGACTATTTTTTAAATCGGCCATCCTGTCTGACACTGCAGTGCCACTCCTAGATGGGCCAGGTGTTTGTGTCGGCCACTTGGGTCGCTTAGCTTAGCCATCCAGCGACCTTGGTGCACCTCTTTTTTTTCTTTGCATCGTGCTGTTTGGGGACTATTTTTTAAATCGGCCATCCTGTCTGACACTGCAGTGCTACTCCTAGATGGGCCAGGTGTTTATGTCGGCCACTTGAGTCGCTTAGCTTAGCCATCCAGCGACCTTGGTGCACCTCTTTTTTTCTTTGCATCATGTGCTGTTTGGGGACAATTTTTTGAAGTGCCATCCTGTCTGACACTGCAGTGCCACTCCTAGATGGGCCAGGTGTTTGTGTCGGCCACTTGGGTCGCTTAGCTTAGCCATCCAGCGACCTTGGTGCACCTCTTTTTTTCTTTGCATCATGTTCTGTTTGGGGACTATTTTTTAAATCGGCCATCCTGTCTGACACTGCAGTGCCACTCCTAGATGGGCCAGGTGTTTGTGTCGGCCACTTGGGTCGCTTAGCTTAGTCATCCAGCGACCTCGGTGCAAATTTTAGGACTAAAAATAATATTGTGAGGTGTGAGGTGTTCAGAATAGACTGGAAATGAGTGTAAATTATGGTTATTGAGGTTAATAATACTATGGGATCAAAATGACCCCCAAATTCTATGATTTAAGCTGTTTTTGAGGGTTTTTTGTAAAAAAAAAAAACGAATCCAAAACACACCCGAATCTGACAAAAAAATTTCAGGGAGGTTTTGCCAAAACGCGTCCGAATTCAAAACACGGCCGCGGAACCGAATCCAAAACACAAAACCCGAAAAATTTCCGGTGCACATCACTAGTGCCAATACCTCCTGGTACATTGGAGAACAGCAAGTCAGTCAGAATACATGAACCCACGATTAGGATTAAAGGTGTACGCTCTAGCTAGGTCTTTAAAAGTTGCTGCTCCAAGGGCAAATTCAGTATATATTTTGAGATATTGTATCAATACACACAGATATATTTACCAAAGTTCACCTGTATAGAGAATTAAGAAACATCCCTGTTAGGATTTATGGGTCTCATTTATTGATGAGAGAAAAGGATTTGGCATAACCAATCCTTTGTTAGGTTTATTAACATATATGCGCTAAATTGCGTATTTTACCCCAAAATGGCTGCCTAGGACCCACTTTTAGAAGATGAGTGAGCCCCACAGGACTTGCTATACCGTCCTAGCCCATTACCTTGGGTGGCCACTGCACAATGGGTTCCCTGCCAGGTAAGGGACACCAGGGAGCATGGGGTCGGGGCTGAGGCATCAGAGGCTGATCCTGGCTGTGCTCAGTACTCAGGAGATGTCATGTCGAGAGTAATCACATCTGCAGCAGAGCAGCGGGTATCCTGGTCATTAAACGGCGGCATCTATCTGAGGGGCGTGCTGCGCTTCCAGCAGTGTATGTAATCGGGCTCACCACAGTGCAGACCACCACACTCACTTACCCGGGAAAAAGGAGAGGGCTTCGTGACAGCACACAGAAAGTGACGAGCTGCCCAAGACCACACGCACACACACACACACAGCACCTGACCGGAGAGGCCGTCCATCCTGGCCATGCAATCACACATTCATCATACACAGGAGCTGGTTACCGGCCTCTCTGAAGTGGAAGTGCACAGTGAATGGAGAGGCTGCTCATTACCAGGGGGGCACGCAGTCATCCCCATATAGGAGTGCTGGATCCCACCTGTTGCAATAGTCGCAAATACATAGGTAACCAGCCCACTCCTTGTCCAGTCCTACTGTACATCTCCGAAAGACACTATACAAGTAAGGGATATGGTAATGCCAGAGACGTCGTGCCTGACAGACAAGGGACAGAGAAGGGTGACGGGTCAGCACAGTAAAGCCCTGGCAATAGAATAACTCTAGCAGCGCACTCTGTCATTACTGCCTGCCTTTAACCCCCTCACTGTACCAACTGTTTTTTTCCCCTACCCCCAGTACTGCCTGCCCCAAACTCCCTTCTTGCCCTAGTACTGCCTCAACTGCTATCTATCCCTTTCCCCTCCTTGTCTGCCATCTATCCCTTCCCCCTCCTTGTCTGCCATCTACCCTTACCACCTCCCTAACCCCCAGCAGTGGCGTAAGTTCGTCCCAGTTGCCCGGAGGCAAGATAAATATTGGTGCCCCCCTATTTCCTATATTAAGATAAATAAGTGTGTGTGTGTGTGTGTGTAGTGTTCTGAAAATTTTTTATATACTGTATTTATACATTTAATTGTCTTTTATTTTAAATTACACAATTCTTAGCAGTAATACCCAGGATTAGAACCCATGACCTGTTACACTGACAGCAAACACTTTACTGATGGAGCTATTTGCTCCTGTAGAGAAAGCATGAGAATTCTAACTATATAAAGTTACGTGTAATTGTCAGAGAAGTATCTTCCTATAATTAGAATTCTCATATTTCCTATACAGGAGCAAACCGCTTCATCAGTAAGGTGTCTGCTTCCAGTGTAATAGGTTGTGGTTCCTAATCCTGGGTGTGACACTTGTAAAATGTGTATATTCAGTATAATAAAGAGGGTGTGATTTGTAAGGTGCAGGGACCAGTGAGGAAGTCGGCCACTGAAAAGACAGCGACAGATATCAATTAACTTAATTCAATGGTGTCACAGAATTGGAGGAGAGGTGCCCCCCTTAAGAGCAGGAGCCCGGCGGCAGATGACTCCGTTGCCTCCCAGAGTTCTGCCTCTGACCCCCAGCACTGGTCATAATGCTGCCAGTCCTTAACCCCCTCATTGCCACAGTACTGCTGCAGCTGCTGTCTTCCCTTACCTCCTCCCTACCCCCAGCATTGCCCCCATTAATGTCTGTCCTAATACATAGTAACATAGTTAATGAGGTTGAAAAGAGGCAAAATGTCGGGTTCAACCTGTATCTGTATTAAGCAGTGCACATTACAATGCACCAGCCGAAATAATGGTTTCGTGCCTACTGACAACTATATTTCCTATCACTCCCATATACATAATGTCACTATATTAAATGCTATAGCCTTGGATACCTTTTTCAGCTAGAAAACTGTCCAATCCGTTTTTAAATGCATTTAAAGAGTCCACCATTAATATCTTATCCGGCAGGGAGTTCCAAATCCTTATTGACCTTATGGTGAAGAACACTTTCCTACGTTTTGTATTTCTCTCCTCTAGCCTCAGTGAGTGCCCACGTGTCCTATACAGAGTTCTATTAATAAACAACTCCCCTGCTAACTCTTTGTATTGACCCTTTACATATTTGAAGATATTAATAATGTCTCCTCTTTTTAAGGGAATACATATTTAACCTAGTAAGCCTTTCCTCTAACACTTTAATCAGTTTAGTAGCGCGCCTTTGAACTCTTTCGAGCTCCCCGATATCTTTTTTATAATATGGTGCCCAAAATTTAACACAATATTCCAGATGCGGACGTACCATTGATTTATACAGAGGCAGGATTATATACTCGTCCCTTGTCTCAATTCCCCCTTTTATGCACGCAAGGACTTTACTTGCCTTCTTTGCTGCATTTTGACATTGTGTACTGTTATTATGTATGAGCACCCCCAAATCTTTTTCCACTACTGCTACCGCTAGATTTTCCCCATTAAGTGTGTAGGATGCAAGTTTGTTTTTACTCCCAAAGTGCATAACTTTGCATTTTTCAATATTGAACCTCATTCCCCATTTAGACGCCCAGGTTTCAAGTTTAAGTAAGTTATTCTGTAGAGACTCCACATCTATTTCTGAATGAATTACCTTATACAGTTTAGTATCATCTGCAAAGATTGACACTGTGCTTCCCAGTCCTATTCCTAGATCATTAATAAATATATTGAACAGTAGCGGGCCAAGTACGGACCCTTGTGGTATTCCGCTGACTACTGGTACCTAGCTGGAGAACATCCCATTGACCACTACTCGTTGTACCGTTATCCAGCCAATTACCTATCCATGTACAAATAGTATTTACTAGTCCAAGTTCCCCTAATTTAATGATCAGTCTCCAGTGAGGCACTGTATCGAAGGATTTTGCAAAATCTAAAAAGACCACATCCACTGCTTTTCCCTGGTCGAGATTATTGCTCACTTCCTCGTAGAAGCTATTTAAGTTAGTTTGACATGATCTGTCCCTCACAAACCCATGCTGACTCTTGCTAATAAACTTAGTATTCCGCAGATAATCCTCTATGCTATCCCTCAAAATTCCTTCCAATATTTTACCCACTATAGAGGTTATACTAACCTTATACTAACTTTTGCCCCAGCTACTATATACCCTTACCTCATCTTTGCCCCACAGTACTGCTCCAGCTGCTGTATACCCTTGCCCCCTCCTTTCCCACCCAGTACTGCCCCAACTGTTATCTACTCTTATTCCCCCCTCCTTGACCACATCTGCCACATTCCCTTTGCCCCCTCCCTGTCCCAACTGCTCCCTGCCTAAACCCCCAGTTCTAAACCAACTGCTACCTGTACTTAAACTCCTCTACCCTGTAACCTGTCCCCAGCACTGTCCCAACTGCTGCCTGTCTTTACCCCCCAGCACTGTACCGGTTGGCTATGTGAGATCTAGGCAATGTAATGGATGGGACCCAGAAACCGTGTAGTAGGATCCCATTTTTTAAGTGACGCATATGGAGCAAAAAGGATAGGTGTATGTGTGTTCATATTATCGCTTCCTCATGAGGAACATGTAAGTCCTTGAAGTAGGTACAGGAAATGTGTGATGAAAGACCCATCAGTCTCTCCGTGACAGCCTACATATGTAAATACAAATGTGGGCCACAGAGAAATTGCCCTTTTGCTGATTTCCATGTCTCCACTGAGTAGGTTGTATGTGCATTGCACCGATTTGACCTCTCAGAGAACCTCCAGCACTCATCTTCATACCGTTCCCATAAAATGTTTGTAAAAATGTTTTGCTTTAATTGGGTTAAGGTTACTCCCATGGCTGGTAAGGAATGGAGGAGCAGGTACTATTTACCTGTGCTTGTTGGGGGAGCCTGAGTCCTCCACCCCTCCCCTCTTACCGGTCAGCAGTAGCAGCTTCTCTCCGCAGCCCACGCTGCTGTGGTCTGGGCTTTGTTGTGTCTAGTGAGGCTGCTGCTGCTGTGGGTTTGGGAGGTGCAATCGCCACAATTAATGTTTTTCAATACTTATTTTTTTTAGGGGTCGTGCATGAGACCTGCACCATTACGTCATGCCCCCTACAGTTCTTGGGCCTGGCACAGCTCTCTACGGCCCTGGGTTCTTCCACAGTTAGTGGAGGGCATTAAAGTTTATGCGCTTCAACCGTGGGCTACAATATATTAAGCTGTTTTTATTTCTGTTGTTTATTTCCATCAGCACTGCTTTCCTTCACTACCTTAAATCGTGTACAGAAAACACTGGAACTGCACCTTACACAAGTTCTGCAGTCATCTGAAAAGCTAATTTGAATGGTGGTGTGCCAAAGCGTAGAGTACAGATCTTTACATTGGAGTCCATCCAGTACAAATACTATCATTGTCATCTCTAGTCACGTCCCACTGAATATTCCAGTTAAGATCACAGTTTGCACTGATGAGAGTAGAGTGATGATTTTGTAATTATTGATTATGGTTATGCCATTTTAATTTCAATAAAAATAAATGCTGTAATTTCAGAATATGTTACACTTGATAAAATGACCCCCATGAGTGTTAGGCAGCTATGATTGGAGCTGAAATACTGAGATATTCAATACAATGTTTGACATCCAGGATTGGAAAGCAGAATTTGACAAATTAGTTTTATATGTTTGCTTTCCAACAGGCTGAGGGCACACTTTTAGCAACAGGATCATATGATGGCTTTGCAAGAATCTGGACGCAAGACGGTAAATTTACAGTAATGTGATATATGTTTTTGAGGGCGTTTGCAGGAACTTCACTTGCCAGTAGCCTATTTTTGTGGCTGATTCTTTGTTATAAAATTGCAGTGAGTGATATTGCAATTAAGTGGTAAATACAATTATAAAAAATATTTATACTCATGATGTCACAGCTGAATATTATAAGTAAAAGTGTTTGCAAGGAGGCAGCAACTGTTTAGTGTGCTAAGTGGGACTGCATGCCCATTACCATCTAAAAGATAAAAATAATGATTTGATCACTACATAAAGAGAGTAATTCACTTCTCAGCAACATCCAAGATCAGTTTTCCTGCACACCTCTATGGTAATGCGCACACCTCTATGGTAATGCAAGGTGTGATGTATGTGACCCAGATTGCTGGAGGAAGTGATCCGAATGCAGGCAACTTGCATTTATACAATAACTGGGTGTGGGTCATAGTGTCGATAGTAACTTGGTCGACAGTCATTAGGTCGACCAATATTGGTCGACAGTGACTAGGTCGACACCTGAAATAGGTTGACATGAGTAAGGTCGACATGGAAAAAGGTTGACTTTTTTATTTTTTTGTATAGTTTTCTCCGTAAAGTGACCAGGAACCACAATAAGTGCACCGTGTCTCCTCGCAGTACCGGCCCAGGTTACTATTCCCAATCATAGTCCACATGGATCGTAAAGTATGAAAAAGTCCCAAAAAATTTTTTTTTTAAACCTCACGTCGACCTTTTTCCAAGTCGACATACAGACCAGGTCGACCTAAGTGCTGTCAACCTAAACACCGGATCCCACAATAACTAACACTTGAATTGAACTGTATAGAATTCATGTGGAAATACTACTAGTTCCCTAATGTGTTTTCTATTTAGCAGTATTTTCCTGATCATGTACAGAAAGAACATACTTATTAAGTTAGACTATACAAAATTGTATTTGCTTTAATATCTACACCAACTATAAATACATATTGTGCCTTTTGCATATATTAAAATGTAGGTTTCGTGACAACTTATTAACACTCCACTGGCTCGTTTCAGCAAGTTATATTATTTCTAATGGCTCCTGCTGTTTTTGTATTGAAATGAATAGCATGAAGAATTGCTAACAAGATTCTACTAATATGTGCTACATGAATCATGATAAATCCCTCCTACTCTACTATATATTAATAGTTAGAAAAAGGCTCATACAAATAATACACCTTTCACTCAGTATTTACAGTAAGTACTATTCATACATTCATGTTTCATTTGATTAAAGGTTCTAATAGCCAAGTACAGCAAAGTGGTCAAATTGTGTAAGAATTTGGTGTAAAAATCATTTATTATAATGTTAAAAATTACAAATAAAAAATGTTTTTATAAAGTTTCAAAAATTATTATTTTTTTTTAAGCAGAATTTTTAAAATTGACAACTCGGCTGAACTCAGTTATTGTTGATATATATTATTTATATATAATATTAACAAATATAACAGTAGTTATTGCTTTTGGGGGACACTGGGGTAAAGGGAGTAGAGTGAGAAGTCTGGGTACTCTCCAATCTGGTGCTTTAACCCAGGCTCCATGCCCCTAATCGACTGCCCCTCAATCCAGCTTTCTTCTTTTCTTTTTTTTTGGGGGGGGTGGGGGGGGGGATGTATGAAGAATGGGTTGGGTTCATTAGATCTACAGTAAAAAATTCTAGAGTTAATAGGATGACCCCAATTGGTTTACATGGATAAAGTTGACAGGTTCAAAAGGATGACGGGTAAAAGGTAGACAGTAAAAAAAGGTCTAAATGGAAAAAGTCAACACACAAAAAGCTCAACATAATTTTTTTTTTCACTTTTGCCCTACTAAAAACCCGCATTAGTGTATTGCGCCCCCTCGCATGGCATGCTGCACTTGTCGCGCTTTGGGCAGGGTGCCTTGCTGAGCTTGGTACAGGTTGCTATTCTCAGTCCACTTGGATGGTAAAGTAGGAAAAAGTTTAGAAAGTGAAATATATAAATAAAAAATTGTCAACCATTGTCATGTCTTTTTTTATTATTATTTTTTTCCCTTTAACTAGGGGGGTCATTTCAAGTTGATCGCTCGCTAGCTACTTTTACCAGCCATGCAAACGCATAGTCGCCGCCCACGGGGGAGTGTATTTTCGCATTGCAAGTGTGCAAACGCGTGTGCAGCCGAGCGGGACGAAAACGTTTTTTGCAGTTTCTCAGCCCTTGTGATCACTTCAGTCTTTTTGGTCCCGGAATTGACGTCAGACACCCACCCTGCAAACGCTAGGACACGCCTGCATTTTTCCAAACACTCCCTGAAAATGGCCAGTTGCCACCCACAAACGCCCTCTTACTGTCAATCTCCTTGCGATCGGCTGTGCGAATGTATTCTTCGTTAAATCCATCGGCCAGCAACGATCCGCTTTGTACTCGTACAATGCTCCTGCGCATTGCGATGCATATGCATGCGCAGTAGTAACCTGTTCGCTGCGCTGCGAAAAACAACAGGGAGCTGTCAACTCTGAATGACCCTTAAATTCTATCTTTTGTAGATTTTTGCATTTAAGGGTGACCGAAAGAAACTGCACACTGCCCAGAAGCTCTCCCACCTTTAGGGACAGCTTTGGGGCATCCCAAGTGTCTTAAGTGTCCATCTACAGTATAATGAAGGCGAAAATAGGATTTCTGTTATTACATTAAATCCTTTTTTACGATTACAACAGGGACACTGGTCACCCTCCGTTTCTTCTACTTTTCAGTTTATTCTGCTCTGGTTTTGTAAGGACAGTTTCCTTTAACCTCTAAAGCTGGGTACACAAGGCCGAATCAGAAAGACATATCGGCCGTATCGCTCAGTGTGTACTGAGCTTTAAAGGACCGTATCGCATGTGGTGCCGTGCAAGGTAATGAAAGACGGAATGAGATGTTGTTCCATTCTTCATTACATTGTTCTGATATGTGCGGGTGGTACGATATGCCGCCCGCCATATCGTCCGGGTACACATCACTCCAGTGTGTACCCAGCTTAATTCTTATGTGTTCCAATGTATAGATAGACAGTGTCTAGATAGTCAATAGGTCAACACCATATGGTTGACATGACATTCTGATCAAGTCGACATAATGCGACAGGTTTGTAGTAGAAACATACAAATACATATTGCCACCCAAAAAATGTAAAAAACATTTCCATGTTGATCTTTTAACCCTGTTGGCCTGTTGACCTTCTCTACTTGCTACTTTTTCCGTGTCGACCTTTTAATCCTGTCGATCTAATTCATGTTGACCACATGGGGTCAACCTAATGACTGTCTATGTAATTACTGTAGCGATTCTATACCACAACCCTCTTATACATCTTTGTTAGTTAAAGACTAGATTTAAGGTGCCTATACACTACGATGATATTGTGCCTCTTGGCATGACATTGGCGCATTGGGCCGACGTATCGCAAGTAAGTGGACAACATTGTGTGTGGTCCACTTATAATTGAGATCTGAGGCGCGCTCCCGGGGGTTGTAAGTAGGGTTTTCAGATCTTACCTGCAGCAGGTAAGATCTGGCCCTGTCGCTTGCGATGAGGTGCTTTAATGTCAGATCGCATGCGATCTATCGTTAGCACATCGTGAGTGAGGTGACCTGGACTTACGATATTGTGAGTCCAGGAGCTGCCGGGGAGTTGAAGGGGTGTTGCAAGTGACGGGAGCGCATGTGATACCTCGGTCCTAGTGTGTGGGGGCCTTTAGAGGCAGCCAATCTGTGTATAGAGGATTTATAATAATAAAAGGTTTCATCCTCTCTCTACAGGCAATCTCGCTAGCACTTTAGGTCAGCATAAAGGTCCCATCTTTGCACTGAAGTGGAATAAGAAGGGCAACTCCATATTGAGTGCAGGTGTTGATAAGGTATGCACTGGATTATAAAACGGTGAAAGAAAATCTAAATTGTGTTATGATTGTAATGAGCATAGTCTAAAATATTATTATGACAATAGAGTAACATACCCCCCAGCATTTCCACTGCTGGGAACCAAAGTGTACTCCATCTGAATCTACCTGTCAGTCTCACAAACAAAGAACCCTTTGTTACATCAAATAGATGGTGTTTTATTGCTAATAGTGGATTTGAAATGGCCAGTAATATGTCATTTTTGTCAACTGCTAAAGGCTATTATAATCTGCTTGACAACCTGGCACTACTTTACAAAATACCTAAATAGTTTACATATTATATAATATTTTACGTTTTTCATACCAGAAATTAGCCATTGGCACTAACTATGTGAGAGACCTATTTACGTACATCTCTGATGTTAGCTGAACTGTGCATGCTTGGTACCCATACTCCGCATGCGCAGAACGGGTTCTGTGCCCTCTAATCAGCATCCCGATTGACAAGCTGAGTCTGTTTAGGGGCAGGTTGGAGGCTGCTACAGGAAGCGTTTCCCAACACAGAGGCATGCAGCATGTATTCTCCAACTATCCTGAGTAATCTGTTCTCACAAAGTGATCCGATGATGCGTCTTTGGATGCAGCAGCCGATCACATAAGCAAGCAGGAGGCATCTATTAACACAAGACGCCTTCTGCAGCATTAGCATATTTTTGCACAGCAGCTGTTTCCAAAGATGCAGCTCCTGTGCTTACTGTGTCTATCTCCAAATCAGATCCTATAGCTCAATAACTGCCTAATGATCTCAATGACATTGATTATTCTAGTAATAATTTTGTCAGGGGTGTAGCTAGACCTATGGGGGGCCCCAAAACAACATTTCCACAGATCCCCGGCCGTGCAATACTCAGAGCAGGGTGTGCACATGCAGGGCCAGAATAATGCTGGTGGGGGACCCAAAGCTTCGAAGGTTGTAGGGGCCCCCACTACTAAAATTGCTGGCAAAGCCCCCCCTGCGTAACAGACAGACACACATACAACGTCACTCACGGAGCAGCAGCAGGAACAGCGCGCCAGAATACACAGAGGGCGGGATGTACTAAGATGCTACGCGGTGCTGAGCTGCATTGCACCACGCTAATAGCTATCTTACCGATCCGAAGCCCCCACCCTCCGCCTCCTCCTCCCCAGGAGCAGCGCAGCCGCCTCTCCCCTCACGAAGCAAGGACACCCGGGAGCAAACATCCCCCCCCCCTTCCACCGTCTCCTTCTCCCTCCACAGCCTCCACCTTTGCCAACCATCCGGCGCTGGCTGCAGGCGGCAGTGAGGTGAGCGGATAACACCGCAGCCTGCATGCTGTACCTTGTGTGCTGTACGTGATGCGGAAACTGCTTTGAAAGAATGATAGCGCCTGGAGGCTGAGGAGGATTCTAATATGCTTTGGAGCGGTAAGCTAGCTATAAGCGCAGTGCAATGCAGCTCAGCGTCGCGTAGTATCTTAGTAACCAGAGATATAAGCCATCCAGCAGCCGGTCCGTGCTCCAGCTCCACATGCCTGGTATGCAGTTTTATATTTTTATTAATGGATTGCTCTGGCTCCTGAACTCTGATCCCCAAGTCCCCAGTACCTCCTGAAAGTTGGGACTCTCTAGTTTTTTATCCCATTAAAACAAGGATGGAGAACCTTTGGCCCTCCAGCTGTTGTTGAACTACACATCCCAGCATGCCTTGCAATAGTTTTAGCATGGCCAAATAGCAAAACTGTAGCAGGGCACGCTGGGATGTGTAGTTCAACAACAGCTGGAGGGCCAAAGGTTCCCCACCCCTGCATTAAAAGCTAAGAAATCTATTCCCAGGAACTGGAGATATCTGCAGTCAAGCAAGCTGCCCACTCACCAGAAAAGGATGAATATTAAGCCCACGCCACTATCCACTCCTCCCCAACGTATTAAATACCCCCTACCACCCTGGAAGTCATGTACTGGGACCCTTCATTCAGCCTAATGCCCCCTTCTAGGCCTCCTGCCCTATCTCCCACCATCTGTGCAATAAAGGAGTAATTAGCAGAAATTACTGCTCCAGGTCCTACATGCCGAATGGAAGATAGAACACCCCCTACAGCCTGCGGGACATCAAAGTTGCCACTGATAGCACCTCCCACCTCTACCGCTGGAGGATGGGTAAGGGCCCCAGTGCATTGCTTTGGCCAGGGGCCTACACTGTTGTTAAGACGGCCCTGACCGCTGACAGTATTATTATTAGAACACAATATTTTCACTAGAATGGTTCAGGAGGCTAGCGCCAGCCTGATGGCAGCATAAGGGGAGGGCCGGACCATGAGCTGCACCCCTGCTAATTCTATAGCTACATCCTTGAATACTGCTAAGAACAACCTAATCACATTTTACACTGGCAGAAATAGTTAAACTTAAGAAAGGATTAAGCTGAACTATCCAAAGAAATGCCTGTGGAGTGAGTAAACTGTAATAACATCTAATTGTTCGCCAGTTTGACCAAATACTAGCATAGGAATCACACATATGCCAGATGAAATAACGATTAGCAGGGAAAGGATGGAACAGTGCTGTTTTACATGGAACTATTTAAAAGTAGGGAATTTGTTCATGTATTTTTATTAGAGAAGCGGTGACCATTAATGACGTTCCCATTGTTTTCTATGTAGACTACAATAATCTGGGATGCTCACACAGGAGAGGCAAAGCAACAGTTCCCCTTTCACTCAGGTACTGTACCTTGCTGCATTCTTCTTAATCATTTTTGCACTGTACGAAGAGAACAATTTTCAGTCTTTTAAGTTTTAACATACATACTGTATCTCTCTGTCGTAGGAAAGACATGTCTAAAATGCTTACACCCTAAAGAACATGTTTGCTAATGAATTGCCTTTGATGGCTCCCTCCCGCACATAGTCTAGTGTATCTAATGGCTGGCTGCTTTCCCGGGTAGTCAAACCGGGTTTAATGTAGTATCCAGTGACGGCTCCAGAGGCGGGGCTGCAGCACAGTCTAAAATTAAATAGGGGAGCCATACCAACTGCCAGTGGGTCCCAGATGGCGATGTTTGGCAGCATTTGGAGTGGCAGTTGGTGTGGCTCCCCAATTTGAATTTTGGACTGTGCTGCAGCCACACCTCTAGAGCCGCCCCTGGTAATATCGTTTTCAATGTAGGTAATTTAAAACCCAAACATGTCATGGTGAATGGTCTTGAGGTGGGGTGGTCCGTTTTCCAACAGATTGAAATGAGAATAGCCAGCCATTCCATTCACTCAAATAAATTGAGGTGAGATAATAATGATCATTCTTTTTAAATAATATTGACCTACTGTATTTACTCCACAGCTCCTGCACTAGATGTGGACTGGCAGAACAATACCACCTTTGCCTCCTGTAGCACAGACATGTGCATTCATGTTTGTAGACTTGGCTGTGACCGCCCAGTCAAAACCTTTCAAGGACATACAGTAAGCACTGAAATGTCATTCCAAAGAGAGAGCAGTCTACTGAAGTCTGTTTAGTATTTATTTTTTATTTATTAATTGCCTTTACTGAAAAATAATTCCATACCATGTACGGAGCCAGATTATGGAGATGTAAGTGTAGTGTTGGCTTCCTCTGAATATTTTCATGGGATAATGCATTTCTTGTCTTGAAATATGAAGATATTACATGTCACCAAGGAATTCTGTGACTTTATATACAGTAAGGCTGTGGCTGAAAACATGAGGACAGTCCTGCGGATGTGATAAATATATTACGCCTAAATTCACAATATAAGAAGTTTGAACCAAATTATTAAGATGTGTGTGTGTGTGTATATATATATATATATATATATATATATATATATACATATATATATATATATATATATATATATACATATATATACATACATACACCATACAGATGGAGCCACACTACTCGTGGCTCTGTTTGTGCCTGGGCGGGAACGCCTATCGCCGAGAGCGTCTCTGTCCAGCCGGGCGCTCGCCCCCGTGACGGAGACGCTCCCCATTTGGTAGAATGGGAGAGCGTTAAATAGTAAATACCAGCGCTGGCTGTAGAAAACCTTAAAAAAAACTGTTGTATTTGTAAACGGCTTGTTCAGAATAACACATTTATTAAAAAGTTATAGTCAATGTAAAACAGTATATAGGTATATAAACAGACTATAATTAAAAAGAAAAAGGGGAAATTAAATGGATAATACCACTCAAGACGTCCTTGGAATTTAGTTGGCTGGGGTTTTTGCACAGTTAGCTTTATAATGTATGAAGATATAGATGGCCAGCCAGCGCTGGTATTTACTATTTAATTTCCATTTTTCTTTGGGGTATTGACCATACCCTTAAAAGCTGCTGCTGACAGCGCACTTGTAAACATTCTGTTTAGAATGGGAGAGCATGTCTGTTGCGCGCCTGGATGGAGACACTCAGAATGGGAGTGTCTCTGTGCACGGATTGCCTAGTCACACCGAAAGTGCACACCTGCTATGTATGTATGTGTGTGTGTGTGTGTGTATATATATATATATATATATATATACACTGAACTGGCAAAAATAATGGGGTAGCAGCATGTAATAATGGTAGGTGGCACCACCGCACTGTGACGTCTTGGATATGGCCAGACCTGCATCAGTTGTAATCTGACATTTCGTTAGTCAGTTTGAACACCGGCAAGGTTGCTCATGGCAAGGTGAATTATCAGAGTTCAAATAGGGCATGATAGTGGGTGCCCGATAGATGGGACATTCCATACATTCCTCGATATAAGGTGTCTCGTGTGTACCAGGAATACCTCATGGAACTCAATAACACCCACCATGGACATCGCAGGTGTTTAATGTTCGTGACCAGATGCATATCAGTGCAGGGTTCTATTGCTTCCATGAGATATGGGAGCAGGAGACCCACCAGAGTGCCGCTGCTAACACTACAACACAGGACACAGCGCCTCACCTGGGCTCGGTACTACGTTAATTGACCCTAGAAGACTGGCAACATGTGGCGTGTGTATGTGTGTGTATGTATATATGTGTGTGTGTGTGTATATACTGTATATATATATATATATATATATATATATAAACACAATCGTATCTTTATCTTGCGCCAACCTGGGAGCAGCACAACGGGAGAGATCTTTGTTGGGAGACTATTTGGTGAGGGGTGTCTGTTACAGGTCCCCAGATTTAAACATCCACCAGTCTACATTCCTATGAACACTAGAAGAATTGTGTAATTATGTTTCACTTTAGCGCACTTGGGAATTTTGTGTTTATCATATATATATATATATATATATATATACAGGTTGAGTATCCCATATCCAAATATTCCGAAATACAGAATATTCCGAAATACGGACTTTTTTGAGTGAGAGTGAGATAGTGAAACCTTTGTTTTTTGATGACTCAATGTACACAAACTTTGTTTAATACACAAAGTTATTAAAAATATTGTATTAAATGACCTTCAGGTTGTGTGTATAAGGTGTATATGAAACATAAATGAATTGTGTGAATGTACACACACTTTGTTTAATGCACAAAGTTATAAAAAATATTGGCTAAAATTACCTTCAGGCTGTGTGTATAAGGTGTAAATGAATTATAAATGCATTCTGTGCTTAGATTTAGGTCCCATCACCATGATATCTCAATATGGTATGCAATTATTCCGAAATACGGAAAAATCCGATATCCAAAATACTTCTGGTCCCAAGCATTTTGGATAAGGGATACTCAACCTGTATATATAAACATGCACACACTTTGACTACATGTTAGTAGGGTCAGAACATAAGGACTTGAATAAAGAGGATGCTGGGACTGCTTTCACATTGTTACTCGCACTCCCTTCAGAAATCATGAACCTTGCCATCAGTTCAAAACACAGGTAAGTAAACCAGAGATTTAGCTGCAAAGCAGAGGTGCTGCCATGCAAAGCAATCTAGACTATTTTTCTAGTAAAAGGGTCGATATGCTGAGTTACAGGGGCGTTCATTGCCTCACAGGATCTAGAGAGAACACCTTAATCTTCTTTGCTGAAGGTAACAACTGCAGTCTTAGCACTAACCTTGGAAATGATGTTATAAAATGCTGCCTGGGAAAAAATATGTTTGCAAAGAATCATTGTGGAACAGTAGGGGAGAAACGAGCTTTGTGATAAATGTCTTCTACAGGGCTTGTAAGCTGCTGCAGTGTGATACGTGATTGCCCTCCACTGGAGAACAGACGCATCCTCACTTCTTGCCATAAAACATTTATTTATTTATTTATTTTCAGAATGAAGTTAATGCAATCAAATGGGACCCATCAGGACTGCTTCTAGCATCCTGCTCAGATGATATGACACTGAAGGTAAGTAGCCTGCCATGTCTGAAACAACACATATTTTATTTTGTTGAAGAACATATGGATAGATGGTCCTAAATACTTTTTGTAAAAATGTCACCTGTTGACCTCACTTTGGGGCACATTCATTAATTATCGGTTCCTAGACCCAATGATTATAATTTCTTATCGCCACTATTCACGGAGAGAATAACAGATATCTGAGATTTCTGCTGTGGTCGGCCTAGATAGATTCAGGGGAAATTGTGAATTTGGTAAATAGGCCCCTTAGTACATGTTATTTTACAGCACTTCCAGGATTTTATAGAAGCTTGGCTATAGCTGTTCTATGTATGTACAGATTAATGAACCAGCTGTGGATTATAGACAACAAATTATTTGTTGTAAATTATGACATTTGTAATAAAGTAGAATTTTTGTTCCATCGGAATTTCATTGCAGTATTTTTTATTTTATTTTTTAATACATTTGGTCAGATCACATTTCCCATTATAAGTATGGGAAATGAGATCTTGTTACTAAACAAAAAGTGAATTAAAGAGTTTGGAGCAATTTTTCACAAAAACTGTTTTATAGGATTTATCCAAGCAAATACCCAAAGTCAAAACCCAAGCTATAGACTGTAACGCAGTATACAGCAGTAGTAGACTACTAGACTTTTAGTAACCTCACATGTTGTCCCCAGCAACAATTGAATGCACATTAATTTCTTAATATGTATTTTTACTACTGTGCCCTGCCAGGATGGAGGATCTTCACTTATGCTCTTATGCCATTACTCTACTCTTGGTATTGTGCTTTATGAATTATCAGGCAGTGTGTAATTCCTTTACACCTGATGTGAACGTTCCACTAGTCAGGGGTGTGGGTTCCCCGGAAACCCTTGGCACAGGCCTACTAGTAAATGAAATATGCTAAGCCACCATTACTTAAATGCATGTTTCAAGTGACTTGGCAGCCACATACACTATCATTTAAGTTACTACTACTACTTCCACCAGCAGTAGTAATGCACCCAGTGCAGAAGTACAGCAGTAATGCATAGTATTATCTACACTACAGCAATAACTATAATGCCCAGTACTTTCCCTGGAAATATACTGCCCAGTAATGACATTAGGAGATGAAGAGATCTACTTGATGAGTTCCCTGTGTCCTGAATCAATAGGAAAGCCAATAGACACAAACTAGTGGTGAAATAATGTTTAGAATGATTGTATGTAAAAATCATTAGTAAGGCTGCTTAAAACTAAAATATTGCCTCATTAAACCAATAAATGGGTATCTTAAATCTAAGTATATAACAGTACACAGCGCTAGAAAAATATATATGTTAATATTTATAAGCAGACAGGTGTGAATGATACATAAAAAAAGTTTTATTTTGACATTAAATACTCATTAAAAATATTCAATATAAAATCTGTATCTCGAACATTAAAAAATGAAGGCAATTAATATAAACCAGTCTCTGGTATATTTGGACATATATGGACAAATGGCAGTGTTATCCAGTGGTAGGTGGACCTAGAAGATGTTAAGCCTTTCAGGTAAATTAAATTTTTCCACAATAATTACCACTCCTAGAGATGGAATGTTCCCTTAGCGAAGGTTCAGATGGCACGAACTCCGACGCAAAAGTTGAGGGAATTGGAGGTGGATGTGAGCTGGATGGCACACCAGATTTGTAAATCCCAGGCTTATAAGGTCCACTGTCCAATTGTCTGGATATCACAATGAAAGTCCTTTTCTTTAAGGTCCAAATAAAGGGTCCTGACGCGTTTCACTGCCACAAGGGACGCGATTAAAATTAACAACTTTCTCGGTCAGCAAGGCCGATGGGACACTGGACCCCCCCCCCACTCCACCCCCCTGCAACCCCAGCATTTCAGTTTTCTTTTAGGTGCCTTGGAGTAAGTGCACAAATTTAGTATAGACTTTTACTTTTCTTTACATAGTTACAAAGTGAGGTTGAAAAGAGGCAAAATGGCCATTGTGTTCAACTTGTATTCTTTGTTAAGCTGTTCACATTATAATGCACCTGCTGAAGTAATGGTTTAGTACCAATTGACAACTACGATTCTACCACTCCCAGATATTAATGTCACTATGTTAAATGCTATAACCCTAGATACTTTATCCAATCCACTTTTAAATGCATTTACAGAGTCTGCCATTATTACCTTCTCCGGCAGGGCGTTCCAAATCTTTGTTGCCCTTAGCGTCAAGTACCCTTTCCTACATTGTGTACAGAATTTTCTCTCCTCTAGCCTCAGCGAGTGCCCACGTGTCCTATACAGAGTTCTTTTAATAAACAGATCCCCTGCTAGCTCCTTGTAATCACCCTTTACATATTTGAAGATATTAATAATATCTTCTCTTAGACGCCTCTTTTCTAGTGTATATATATTTTACCTAGTAAGCCTTTCCTCGTACTCCAGTGTCTCTAACCCTTTATTCAATTTAGTAGCTCGTCTTTGAACTCTTTCTAGTTCCCTGATATCTTTTTTTATAATATGGTGCCCAAAATTGAACACAATATTCCAGGTGCGTACATACCAATGATTTGTACAGCTGCAGGATTACATCCTCGTCTCTTGTCTCAATGCCCCGTTTTATGCACGCAAGGACTTTTCTTGCCTTCTTTGCTGCATTTTGACATTGTGTACTGTCATTAAGCCTATTATCTATGAGCACCCCCAAATCTTTTTCCACTACTGTTACCCCTATATTTTCCCCATCTAGAGTGTAGGATGCATGTGTGTTTTTTGTCCAAAAATGCATAGCTTTGCATTTTTCTATATTGAACCTCATTCCCCATTTAGACGCCCAGGTTTCAAGTTTAAACAGGTCATTCTGTAGAGACTCCACATCTATTTCTGAATTAATCACCTTACACAGTTTAGTATCATCTGCAAAAATTGATACTGTGCTTTCCAGGCCTATTCCTAGCTCATTAATAAATATATTGAACAGTAGCGGGCCAAGTACGGACCCTTGTGGTATTCCGCTGACTACTGGTGGAACGTTGGTTTACAGTTAGGTTGCACAGCATCTGTGCCGCAGCTGCAGGGAGCTGCCTCTGCCGATGGAGATTACTTGCCGGGCAATGTAGATGGAGGGGGTGCCAGGTGTTGGTCCAGGGACAGTGCGCACCGGCACCCTGTTAGAGGGTGCCGGCTAGTCAGAGCTGACCTGGATGGTGGTGTCATCTCTCTTGGTTTTTATGTGCGGCTCCATATATAGACGCGTGCCCTGTACAGCCAGACTTGCTGCGTAGGAAGAGAGACGTGAAACTGAAGATCTCTTCCTGCTTCTTCATGCAATGCTGATCAATGCCTGCATCCTGGTGCAAGTCTCAGCTCCTCTCCTCTCCTCTGAAACTGCCTGTGGATGACTGAGTATTCTCTTTATAATGTTATTGTCATTATTGGACTGTAATATTTTGCAGTTGCTCAGTGACCTGTGTATTGTGGTATACTTAGCGAGGTCCCACAAGGATTATGACAGACAAAGCCAAGCTCGCAAAGACTAAGAGTGCTACTATGCCTTTGTGTTTTACTTGTGCCCAGTGTAATGGTGTCGTACAGGCGTCCATGGTCATTGCGTCTGCCCTTGCGGAGCCAGTGTGCACACAGGAGCTGAGCTGATCAGTTTTCGACTTAGTGAATCTTGTTGCACTTCAGCGAGAGGATCACTCTAGGACGGCGGGCTGAGACAGTTCTCTTGATGCGTGATCCGAGGTGCCGACTCCCCAATTAGTGTCTGATCCACCTTGGCTCCGTTCCATGGAGTATACAGTGTCCAGATTTTAAAAGGTTTCCTTTTACTTGGAATGGTTTTTCAAAGTTCCTCAGTTATGCATGGTACATAAGAGTCTTCCTTCTTCTAGGGCTCCGTTGAAAGTTTCTGATTCAGAGAAGGATGAGGGGGAACTACAAGAGACTGCCGTCGTCCCGGAAGGTGAAGACCTCGAGTCATCCTCCTGTCATGGCGTTGAAGAACTTGTAGCGGCTGTGTGTAAATCCCTGGACTGCTCCGATGGGAATTCTCAAGCAAAGGGGTCCGTTTATGCATCAGCTCAAGAAGACCGTGACGGTCCCATTGTCTTAGGACCTTTCCAGTCTCATTGAGGAAGCCTGGAAGCCACTGGATAAAATAATTTTTGTTTCCTCACAAATTTACTTCACTTTATCCACTACTGGTGGATCATGTGTCGATGTGGGAACTACCTCCCAAGGTTGATACTGCAGTTGTGTGTTTATATAAGCACACGGCTCTTCAGGTTTAGGGATCTGCGTTCTTTAAGGATCCACTAAATAAAAAACAAGAAGGTTGTCTCAAGTACACTTTTATGGGTTCTGGTGTCATTATCAGTCCCATGTTGGCCTCCACCTGGGTGTCTTGGGCCATGGAGACTTGGGCTGATAAACTCATAGAGAGCCTTCATGATGATGAGCCATTGAATGATCTTCTTGAATTGGCAAAACAGCTTCACTGTGCAGCTGAATATGTGTGAGAGGCCATACAAAATGGAGCACAAGTGGCTTCAAGTGTTTCTGCTATGACTGTTTTGGCTTGTAGTACCCTGTGGCTCCACACCTGGTCTGTGGATTCTGTATCAAGATGTTAATTGGAAGCTCTTCTGTTTGGTGGGGGTGTTCTTTTTGGACCATCATTGCCCAAGCTACAGTACCAGGGGGAAAAAGTACTTTTCTCCCAGTGACTGCACCTAAACAGCAGGATACACGTTTTCGAGCTTTTCGCTCTTTCATTCAGGTTGCAGCATCTGCTAAAAGTCAGTCGTACAGAATCTATTATTTCCCTGGCCGTGGTTCAGCATCGAAAGGCAGATTTTCCAGTAACAGCTGATGATCAGGAGCCAAGGCTCCAGAAAAGACTGACGAGGTCCCTCTCCACCCAGTACAGTCACCAGTGGGTGGACGGTTACACCAGTTCAGAGATAGTTGGGTGGAGTCATCTTCATTTGCCTGGGCACAGGTCATCTTCCAAAGGGTACATCATAGACGTCAGGCACCTGCCACCACAGCATTTTTTCTCTACCGCTTTTCCTCGGAATACCAAAAAGAGGGTGGCTTTGTCCAATGGGACTGCCTCTAGTGTCTGTGCCTGACAGGTAGGACTTCCAATAGTAAGCTACTGCCAGTCACAGTTACACCCATTTTCAGGTGATAGCCACATATGTTTACATATCAGCCAATGATGGAGAAACTACAGCAGTTCTCTCCGATATCTGCAGCAATCCCTCCATTTCCGACAGCAGCTGCAGCCACCATAGATTTCTATGGGGGATGTGATGCTGCTAGATATACCAGTTTTTACCCCACAGCTATTGCCGTGTGAAGATGGCATGTGTCCATTGTGGTCTATGGGCTACACTTTGCAAAAATTAGCCGGCAGACGGTTCGCAATGACTGACGCGCATGTTTGGTCAGCACACAATGCTATTTTGGGCGCTAACATCATGCCAATTTAGCGCACAATGCATGGAAGCTGCAATTAGAAGAGAGCTGGCTTCCTGTAGGAATCCACTCCCTGCCTTGTCAGCCCTAGCTGGCTATTATGGGCTGCAACCAATGCAGTACATTGAAGCCGGAGGATTGCGCATGTGCAGTCTGTCCAGCACTGGTCCTGGCACCTCCCGGATCCCTTGTACAGGTGCCGGGACACGGCTGACTCCTCCTCTCCCCTCTCTGGGCAGGCACTGGTAGCGACAGCCCACCTACCAGGTAGGAGCTACCCAACATTGGAATAGCAAACGTTAGGATAAAATAATCCCCACTCTGATCCTCCCAAACCATGTCTACCATCTGCCCATTCATGAATCATCTATTGCATATTCACAGTGGTAAATATTTCCTGATAACACTTAGTACAAAAATATGCCCTTCCTTAGTTAACATATAATTAAAAAAAATCTATAACTGTGTTTGTTTATAAGCTGCATGCTCCAACGCATCCATGTTTATTTTCATGTTATTCTAGTTTTATTTTCCTTTATTTTACGGTCTTCCATAAAATAACTGAATCTATTAAGTGACTGGTGTCAGATCATATCCCCTGAGGAGGAGAACTGCTCTTCTTGTACGGTGTAAAGCTTTCTAAGCCCATTTTGTCGCTCCAACCTAATAATATCTGTGTGATTTCACCTCTTCCCACTCTTCATCATTATATCAATATTATTGAAAGCAGAACTTGTTGTAGCCTGTATTATGGTTGTCTACTATTGATTTCTGTGGTTGACTATCAGTCAGAAGCTTTCACCTAATAATTACAGAGCTACTTTGAACTCCATAATCTTCAATATTGTCATTCTTTATGTATTTACTGTAGATCTGGAGTATGAAACAAGACGTGTGTGTACATGACCTGCAGGCCCACAATAAAGAGATCTACACAATCAAATGGAGCCCAACAGGTCCCGGCACCAGCAACCCAAACTCAAACATCATGCTAGCAAGGTCATTACTAATATGTAGATTTATGTTGGAGCTGGGCTAGTAAGCTTTGACGCCTGTTTTCCCAATACAACGGGTCCAAGCTTTTTGCAATGGTGGAAGTCCTCTTACGTTTTACATGCTTAATATCCAAAAAGCATTTGGAATATTAATAACAGATATTGAAAACATGAAGAGCGGCACTGGGCTGCTTGTCACCATTATGTAACATGGCGATTTTCAGGGACAGACATTGCCGAAGACAAATCTCTTAACACCATTTAGCAGCTATACTTGATGCAGTAATGTGGGCTGACCATAAATGGATCCCTATTGGGGTATATATGTAACTTTTCAATTTACAGCGCTGATTTAAAGCGCAGATTTAAATGAAAGGAATTATTCAGCAATTAATCAACAACATAAATCATTTTATAACAAAAAAGCTCTAAAGTACAGACATAATCAAGCAACAATTTATATCTACAGCATATTAGATCAAGGTCATCTAATAACTCAATCTGTTGTGTGCATTTACTGTCTCTGCTTAAATGTAAAAATATTTGCTAATTTCCATTATTCTTTCTCTTTGTCTAGTGCGTCATTTGATTCAACAGTGCGACTATGGGACGTTGAGCGAGGCGTTTGCATCCATACTTTAACAAAACATCAAGAACCCGTCTATAGTGTAGCCTTTAGTCCTGACGGAAAGTATCTGGCTAGTGGCTCATTTGATAAATGTGTCCATATATGGAACACTCAGGTATGTTTAGATTCTAGCTATATTATGTATCCTGTACATAGGCTTCTTTGTTTTATATACAAAGTAACATGATTACTATACCTACTTTGAAAATCATTTAGAGTCCTATTGTGCATGTTTTTTACAAGTTTAATAATAACACTGAAAGTCCAAAACAAAATGTCTATCTGAAGTTAATGGGAAAAGTTTTAACAAACTTTATTGAAACAACTACAGATGAAACATTATCTCCATATTTGACATGAAAAGTACTATAAAAGGAATTTAAACACACCAGATCAGATCTGCAAATTAACCATTATAGGTAAAACGAGCAGATTACATAATCAGATTAGAGCTCAAATGTATTAAGCATTAACAAGAGATATATCTGAGATGCACAAGGAGAGATAAATGATAAAATACATAGATGAGCTACCAGCCTTTCGTCTATGTTTCTACATAAGGTTAGTAGGTAAATAATTTCAATAATAGCATAGGAGTAGGAAAGCAATGCTACTAAATAAAAAAAATAACTAAATGTAGTAAATAATAACATTATTTTTTGTTTGACAGAGTGGTTCTCTAGTACACAGCTACAGAGGAACAGGAGGAATATTTGAAGTTTGCTGGAATGCGAGAGGAGACAAAGTAGGAGCAAGTGCATCTGATGGATCTGTGAGTATTTAACTATGAATGGTACATTATAAGAAAACTGACAAAAAATATTGCCTGACTAAACCGCAGACGCTGCTTAATGCAATATAAAAAAACATTGTAGCATTATCAAAATTATATATTATATTGTCTCAAAAAGTAAAACAAAATACAAATAGAACAATAGATGTATGATGTATTTTAATGTAATAAAGTAAAATGTAAATGTAATAAATGTAATTAATGTAATGAAGTAGTTTTGAGGCATCTGTAGTTTTAAATCCAAGTAAAGTTTATTTCAAAATATTGTGTGTCCTTTTTTTTTTACTTTTTATTTATATCTGCGGAGAAAAAAACAATACAGGTGAAACAAATGTGGGGGGGGGGGGGGGGGGGAAAGCGATGAAACAGCTGATTTGTTTTTTTTTCCCCTGACTCTGTATTTAAAGATTTTGGGAGGTATGCATTTAGCAGTTTATACTTCTTTTGAGATCCAAAGGTGCAGGGGAGACATGAAAACTACGTATCTCAGTTTCCATTGGCTAACAAATCATGGGCAATATTTTCAGTTTACCCTACGTTGTATCGCTTTATGATACCATAAACCAGCAGTGGCCAACCTGTGGCTCTTGAGCCACATGCGGCTCTTTCTTTCTTCAAATGTGGCTCCTAACACACAAAGTCACATGACCACAACAGATCCGGTACCCACTGCTCTCCAGAAAAACACGCAGCAGCACTACGGGGACTTAGAACTGAGGGAGTCAGATACTAGAGATAAGACACCCACCAGCAAACAGAGTACACATAAGGGGCTGCTGCAATGGCATGAATTGGGGGAAGCTGAAGTGACACATGAGGGTGCTGGCTGAAGTGACACATGAGGGTGCTGGCTGAAGTGACAGGAGGGTGCTGGCTGAAGTGACAGGAGGGTGCTGGCTGAAGTGACAGGAGGGTGCTGGCTGAAGTGACAGGAGGGTGCTGGTTGGAGTGACAAGAGGGTGCTGGTTGGAGTGACAAGAGGGTGCTGGTTGGAGTGATACATGGGGGAGCTGAAGCGTATTATGTGAATCTGGATTTTTCAATATATTTTATGTGGATCTGGCTTTTTCAATGTATTTTATACCAGGGGTGTGGCCTAGAAGGCACAAGGCCACACCCCATTTTTGCTCGATGTCGGCTCTTTGACGTACCTAACACACTTTTTTAGGCTCTTTGTCTCTGACTGGTTGGCCACCCCTGCCATAAACAGTACTGTGTTATATTATGACACTTTAATCTTTTTTTATAATTTCAGGTCTGTGTTCTGGATCTGAGGAAGTGAAGCCAATAATCCATAAAGTTTAAATGGACCAGCAGCAAATGTGCACTGTTTGAAACCTCAGATTCCGGTATTGTACAATCATTGACTAAGTCAGAATGTACAACTTAACCAAACCTCCCTAAATGAAGAACACTTAAGGATGTCCACAATCTTCATGGACCCATTTCACAAGATATCCTGCTGGAGTTGACTGTGTTTCAGCCGGACTTAATGTGTTTCCGCTCCAGAAGAAGCAGGCCAATTTTTGGATTCCCAGACATGTTTGGTTTAGGAGTATATGGCAGAAACAGCAGTGACAAAAAATAAAGTGAAAACACAGTGCAAGTCAAAATAGAAAAAAAAGAAAAAGGATGCAATGAACCAAAAGGGAAAACCAATTTATATTAATTTGTTTTACTTCAAACCTCTACTTTAGACCGTTTTTCCAAAGGACCTACAAAGACCAGTTTTTAATAAGAAAAAATTAAAATCTACATGACTTTGTATGACAACACTTTCTATTTTCTAGACTACTTTTTGTTTGCTTTCTTTATCTGTTCAGTGGTTTTCTACCAGCTCAAACTAGTGAATTAGGGGACATCACATGGTTAAGTAAGGAACTAATGTTGCTTTCAGTTCAGCTTCTTTCCTATGTCCACAATCGATGTGACCTGCTGGCTAGTAACTCACTTGAAGAAATGCTTACTCTTGCTTCTTGCAAAAAAAAATTTTTTTCTGGTCACTACATTGGCTCCTATATTGATATACTCTTAACAAGTTCAGTATGGAGTGTCCAGCATTGCGTTTTCATAGCAAAGGCCTCTACTACACTGAGGAGGTTTCCCCTCCACAGATCAGCTTATAAGGGCACTTCTCATGACACAGTGTGACATGTTTTTATAACAGCGCAACGCTGGGAAAGCTTTTTACAAAAAGAAAGATGAACTTTTAAAGAGAAAGAACCCACTGTATTTTTTGAAAAGAAAAACAAATATTTTTTATGTTAAAAATCTTAATTCTAAAAATGATAAAAAATGCAAATGTTGGGATTGTCTAAGTCATGCAAAAACAAAGTAAAAAATACAAAGGTATATTAAAGACTCGGTACCCTTTTTTGATTTTGAGTTTTGCTGTTTAATTGTGTCTGTGTCTTTGTGCCATATAACAAACAAGTATCCTGGTCACTGTGTGTACATTAAACATGGGTTACTGTTATTACTTCCACTTTGCTGTTAAATTCCACCTGCTTCCTATAGTTTAGATATACAACTGTTTGTGAGCTGAGACAATCTGTAGGAGAGCCAACCATTCTGTAGGCTGAACAAATTCATGAAAGTACAACCTGTGAATTCCTTTGAACCAGCAATATCTTAAAGGTATGAAATTACAGTGTTGTCACCTTTTCATAAGCAACTGAGTGGATAAAATGTCATGAACATGCTTTCATCCAGGGAAATGACTGACCTGTCATGTGTACGTTAGTAAGTACACATATTGTACACTGCTCAAAAAAATAAAGGGAACACTAAAATAACACATCCTAGATCTGAATGAATTAAATATTCTTATCAAATACTTTGTTCTTTACATAGTTGAATGTGCTGACAACAAAATCACACAAAAATTATCAATGGAAATCAAATTTATTAACCCATGGAGGTCTGGATTTGGAGTCACACTCAAAATTAAAGTGGAAAAACACACTACAGGCTGATCCAACTTTGATGTAATGTCCTTAAAACAAGCCAAAATGAGGCTCAGTAGTGTGTGTGGCCTCCACGTGCCTGTATGACCTCCCTACAACCCACACAAGTGGCTCAGGTAGTGCAGCTCATCCAGGATGGCACATCAATGCGAGCTGTGGCAAGAAGGTTTGCTGTGTCTGTCAGCGTAGTGTCCAGAGCATGGAGGCGCTACCAGGAGACAGGCCAGTACATCAGGAGACGTGGAGGAGGCCGTAGAAGGGCAACAACCCAGCAGCAGGACCGCTACCTCAGGAGCTTTGTGCAAGGAGGAACAGGAGAAGCACTGCCAGAGCCCTGCAAAATGACCTCCAGCAAGCCACAAATGTGCATGTGTCTACTCAAACGATCAGAAACAGACTCCATGAGAGTGGTATGAGGGCCAAATTCGCCACTGGCGCCCTGTGCTCTTCACAGATGAAAGCAGGTTCTCACTGAGCACATGTGACAGACGTGACAGAGTCTGGAGATGCCAAGGAGAATGTTTTGCTGCCTGCAACATCCTCCAGCATGACCGGTTTGGCAGTGGGTCAGTAATGGTGTGGGGTGGCATTTCTTTGGGGGGCCGCACAGCCCTACATGTGCTCGCCAGAGGTAACCTGACTGCCATTAGGTACCGAGATGAGATCCTCAGACCCCTTGTAAGACCATATGCTGGTGCAGTTGGCCATGGGTTCCTCCTAATGCAGGACAATGCTAGACCTCGTGTGGCTGGAGTGTGTCAGCAGTTCCTGCAAGACGAAGGCATTGATGCTATGGACTGGCCCGCCCGTTCCCCAGACCTGAATATAGTTGAGCACATCTGGGACATCATGTCTCGCTCCATCCAGGAGTTGGCGGATGCTTTAGTCCAGGTCTGGGAGGAGATTCCTCAGGAGACCATCCGCCAACTCATCAGGAGCATGCCCAGGCGTTGTAGGGAGGTCATATAGGCACGTGGAGGCCACACACTACTGAGCCTCATTTTGACTTGTTTTAAGGACATTACATCAAAGTTGGATCATCCTGTAGTGTGTTTTTCCACTTTAATTTTGAGTGTGATTCCAAATCCAGACCTCCATGGGTTAATAAATTTGATTTCCATTGATAATTTTTGTGTGATTTTGTTGTTAGCACATTCAACTATGTAAAGAACAAAGTATTTGATAAGAATATTTAATTCATTCAGATCTAGGATGTGTTATTTTAGTGTTCCCTTTATTTGTTTGAGCAGTGTACTATGGTGGGATTTGGTCAGTCATAATAGAGGGCATATACACCCATCAGCCATAAAATTAAACCATCTGCCTAATATTGTGCAGGTCCCCCTCCTGCCACCAATACACGTTGAGGCAGGGACTCCACAAGACCTCCGGAGGTGTCCTGTGGTATCTGGTACCAAGACATTTGCAGAAGGTTCTTTAAGTCTTTCAGTTGTGAGGTGGAGCCAGCGCCGGCCCGACGCATACACGGGGTACGCGGCCGTGTAGAGCGCCAATATGAAAAGGGCGCTGCTGCAGAGAGTGAGATAGTCACTCACTACACCGCCGCGGCCACACGCCGTGGACACAAAACTCCTTTTTGATAAGCTTGCAGCTGTGCATACTCCTGGCTCTCAGCCCTCCGGCAATGACAGGAAACGGGGAGGGAGACAGTGTGCTGCTGTCCCTACCGCAGGGGATATAAATTAGCAGGGGTGGATTGGCCCAGAGGGACCTTGTGACCATTTGCCTGGTGGGCTGGGCCCATCCTGGCCCTAGTGACCGCGCTAGCCCTCCCCTCCATCCACGTGGGCCATGGGCTTGGCTTCCCGGGGGCCGGGCTGAGTGTGAAGAGGCCCTGCGCTAGACTGTCTTATGTGCTGTGGGGCGGGATGTGACGGCGTATGTGCTGCGGCCTGGAGGTAACTGCATATGTCATATGATATGTGCTGTGGGGGGTGACGGCTGGGGAGGCTGCTCATCATATCGCTCCAGAAAGGGATACATCGGCACCTTAGAGTTGGTGACCTCCGATGGTAAGAAGGCGAAGATAGTGACCGCATGGCGCTGGAAAACACTACAAAAGTGTTACACAAGGTAAGGGGCGAGAGGGTGACAATGCTGCTGGGTGTGTAGCATACAGGGCACTCAGCACAGCCATGTGCGATTTGAGTCATGCTGCCTGGAATATATGTGTTGGGTGATCAACTTCAGTGACACTCACTGTGCTGTCTGCCTTTGCTGGTAACTGCACTCGGCACATAAATTCCAGGCAACATGACTCAAATCCCAGTGTCTGTACTGAGTGTCATGTATGCTACACACCCAGCAGCATTGTCACCCTCTCGCCCCATCACCTTGTGTAACACTTTTGTAGTGTCTAAATCCAGTCTGTGGCACCCATCATAGTAGCACCATAATTCATTACATATCATTTATTTAATAATGTGTTTTAAAAAATGTTATTGTCCTGTTTTTTTTTATCACGTTGGGTATGTTTGACCAGTAGCCAGGATCCCGGAAGTCAGCATACCGACGCCAGGATCCCAGTCAGCAGAGGGGTGAGCGCAACGAAGCCCCTTGCGGGCTCGCTGCGCTCGCCACAGGTTCTATTCCCACTCTATGGGTGTCATGAACAACCATGAGTGGGAATAGCCTTTGGCCCCCTGCTGGCATTCCTGTAGCCGGGGTTCCGGTGTCAGTATGCTGACCACCGGGATCCCGACCGCCGGGATGATAACTACATCCCTTTTAATCATATAATTTATGCAGCTACCTATGCCAGTGATCTCAAAAATAAGAATTTACTCACCGGTAATTCTATTTCTCGTAGTCCGTAGTGGATGCTGGGTACTCCGTAAGGACCATGGGGTATAGACGGGCTCCGCAGGAGACTGGGCACTCTTAAAAGAAAGATTAGGTACTATATCTGGTGTGCACTGGCTCCTCCCTCTATGTCCCTCCTCCAGACCTCAGTTAGGGAAACTGTGCCCGGAAGAGCTGACATTACTAGGAAAGGATTTGGAATCCAGGGTAAGACTCAGACCAGCCACACCAATCACACCGTACAACTTGTGATAACTATACCCAGTTAACAGTATGAACAATAACTGAGCCTCTCTCAACAGATGGCTCATACAATAACCCTTTAGTTAAGCAATAACTATATACATGTATTGCAGAGAGTCCGCACTTGGGACGGGCTCCCAGCATCCACTACGGACTACGAGAAATAGAATTACCGGTGAATAAATTCTTATTTTCTCTGACGTCCTAGTGGATGCTGGGTACTCCGTAAGGACCATGGGGATTATACCAAAGCTCCCAAACGGGCGGGAGAGTGCGGATGACTCTGCAGCACCGAATGAGCAAACTCAAGGTCCTCCTCAGCCAGGGTATCAAACTTGTAGAATTTTGCAAAAGTGTTTGAACCCGACCAAGTAGCAGCTCGGCAAAGTTGTAAAGCCGAGACCCCTCGGGCAGCCGCCCAAGAAGAGCCCACCTTCCTCGTGGAATGGGCTTTTACTGATTTAGGATGCGGCAGTCCAGCCGCAGAATGTGCAAGCTGAATGGTGCTACAGATCCAGCGAGCAATAGTCTGCTTTGAAGCAGGAGCACCCAGCTTGTTGGGTGCATGCAGGATAAATAGCGAGTCAGTTTTTCTGACTCTAGCCGTCCTGGAAACATAAAGTTTCAGGGCCCGGACTACGTCCAGCAACTTGGAATCCTCCAAGTCCCTAGTAGCCGCAGGCACCACAATAGGTTGGTTCAAATGAAACGATGATACCACCTTAGGGAGAAATTGGGGACGAGTCCTCCATTCTGCCCTTTCCATATGGAAGATCAGATATGGGCTTTTACATGACAAAGCCGCCAATTCTGACACACGCCTAGTCCAAGCTAAGGCCAAAAGCATGACCACTTTCCACGTGAGATATTTTAGCTCCACGGTCTTAAGTGGCTCAAACCAGTGGGATTTTAGGAATCCAACACACGTTAAGATCCCAAGGTGCCACTGGAGGCACAAAAGGGGCTGAATATGCAGCACCCCTGTAGCAACGTTCGAACTTCAGGCAGTGAAGCCAGTTCTTTTTGAGAGAAAAAGGGATAGGGCCGAAATCTTGGCCTTTATGGATCCTAATTTTAGGCCCATAGTCACTCCTGACTGTAGGAAGTACAGGAATCGACCCCCCTGGAATTCCTCTGTAGGGCCTTCCCGGCCTCACACCAAGCAACCTATTTTCGCCATATACAATGAAAAAGTCTTGCTGTCACGTCTTTCCTAGCCTTTATCAGCGTAGGAATAACTGCATCCGGAATGCCCTTTTCCGCTAGGATCCGGCGTTCAACCGCCATGCCGTCCAACGCAGCCGCGGTAAGTCTTGGATCAGACAGGGTCCCTGTTGCAACATGTCCTGACTGAGAGGCAGAGGCCATGGGTCCTCTGAGAGCATTTCTTGCAGTTCCGTGTACCGAGTCCTTCTTGGCCAATCCGGAGCAAAGAATATTGTTCACACTCCTCCGTTTATTACAATTCTCAGCCCTTGGGTCTGAGAGGAAGAGGAGGGAATATATAGACCGACTGGAACACCCACGGTGTTACTAGTGCGACCACAGCTATCGCCTGAGAGTCCCTTGACCCAGCGTAAAACCTTTTTTATCTTTTTATTGAGGTGGGACGCCATGTAGTCCACCTGAGGCAGTTTCCATCAATTTGCAAAACTGCGTGAAGACTTCCTGATGAAGTCACCACTTTCCCGGGTGGAGGTCGTGTTCACTCCCGGAATGAACACTGCTGACAGTGCGCTTACTTGATTCTCCGCCCAGCGAAGAATTCTGGTGGCTTCTACCCTCGCCACCCTGCTCCTTGTGCTGCCCTGGCGGTTTACATGAGCCCCTGCGGTCTGACTGGATCAGAACCGGTTGGTCGCGAAGCAGGAACTCCGCTTGACTTAGGGCGTTGTATATGGCCCTTAGTTCCAGGATATTGATGTGAAGGCAAGTCTGTTGGCTTGACCA
Organism: Pseudophryne corroboree; assembly: GCF_028390025.1. Classification (NCBI taxonomy): domain Eukaryota; kingdom Metazoa; phylum Chordata; class Amphibia; order Anura; family Myobatrachidae; genus Pseudophryne; species Pseudophryne corroboree. Next base: position 784,935,847 of record NC_086445.1, read on the forward strand.
CAAACCTTGGAATTTTTTTCTGTGTAACTGCCCCCCACCCTCGGAGGCTTGCATCCGTGGTCACCAGGACCCAGTCCTGAATGCTGAATCTGCGGCCCTCGAGAAGGTGAGCACTCCGCAGCCACCACAGGAGAGACACCCTGGCCCTGGGGGATAGATGCATCTGAAGATGTGATCCGGACCACTTGTCCAGTAAGTTCCATTGTCCTTGCATGGAACCAGCCGAAGGGGATGGCCTCGTATGATGCCATCATCCTTCCCAGGACTCGAGTGCAGTGATGCAGTGACACCTGTTTTGGTTTTCAATGGATTCCTGACCAGTGTCATGAGCTCCTGAGCTCTCTCTATCGGGAGATAAACCCTCTTCTGGTCTGTGTCTAGGATCATGCCTAGGCGAGGCAGATGAGCTGTAGGAACCAACTGCGACTTTGGAATATATAGAATCCAGTCGTGTTGCCGTTTCACTTCCAGAGAAGGTGATACGCTGTCCAGCAACTGCTCTCTTGATCTCGCTTTTATGAGGAGATCATCCAAGTATGTGATAATAGTGACACCTTGCTTCCGCAGGAGCACCATCATATCCGCCATTACCTTGGTGAAATTGGTAGTGACAATCCCGTACCGCAATTCTGAGGTACGCCTGATGAGGTGGATAAATGGGGACACGAAGGTATGCATCCCTTATGTCCCGATTCATTTCAGGCATGCAATGACCGCTCTTAGCGATTCCATCTTGAACCTGAACCTTTTCAGGTATATGTTCAGGGATTTTAATTCAATATGGGTCTAACCGAACCGTCTGGTTTCGGGATTATAACATGGTCGAATAATAACACCCTCTTGTTGAAGGAGGGGACCCTTGACCACCACCTGTTGAAGATACAATTTACGAATTGCAGTTAACACTGGCTCCCTCTCTTGGGGGGAAGCCCGCCGGGTCCTCGGTGAGGGGGCATCTTCTCACAGTCCAGCCGGTAATCCTACGATACAATTTCTATTGCCCAGGGATCTAACAGGGAGTGAACCCACTTGTGGCTGAACTTACGAAGGCGTGTCCCCACCGGGCCTAGCTCCGCCTGTGGAGCCCCAGCGACATGCGGTGGATTTTTGTAGAGGCCGGGGAGGACTTCTGTTCCTGGGGACTAGCTGTGTTGTACAGCTTCTTTCCTCTGCCCCAGGCTCTGACAAGAAAGGACGCACCTCAGACTTTCTTGTTTCTTTATTCGAAAAGCTGCATTTAATAATGTCGTGCTTTTCTAGGCTGTGCAGGAATATAAGGCAAAATATCAGAATTACCAGCTATAACTGTGGAGACCAGGCCCGAGAACCTTTCTCCACACAATCCTCAGCCTTCCATATGCCTCTTAAGTCGGCATCATCTGTCCAATGTATATTCTACAGGACACGTCAAGCAGAAATCGACATAGCTTTTGTCTCTAGGACCCAGTATACTCATGTCCCTTTGGGCATACTTTATAATTATATATCTATCACTTAAGACAGCATCTTAAAATATTTATATGCATACTAGGGTCTCAATCTCTGCTGATAAGGTACCTGTCCACGCTGCCACAGCGCTATAAACCCATGCCGACACAATCGCCGGTCTGGGTAGTATACTAGAATGTGCACCCTATCTGCAGGGTCCCTGAGAATAGCTAGTGCAAACAGGACACCCAAGGGGAAGATTCTCAACACATCCTGGCCCTAGTGGGGAAAGGATACAGCCTGAGAATTCTCTTGTGGGAAGCTGCCGTCACTTGTCTGGAGATTCCCGCTCTTTTTCCTCATGAGAGGAGGGAAATTTACCTCAGCATTCTTCCCCTTAACATGTGTACTCTCGTGTCAGGGACAGATGAGTCATCAGTGATATGCAAATCATCTTTTATTCCAATAATCATATATTGAATATCTTTTAGCCCTCTTGGCTGTAACTTTGCATTATCGTAGTCGACAGTGGAGTTAAACTCCGTGTCGATACTTTGTTATTTTGGATAGTGAACATAGAGAGACTCTGAAGGACTCTGTGACATAGGGACAGACCAGGGTATATTTCCTTTCTGTTCCCTAACCTTTTGTGCAATAATTTTACCTCAGCACTTACACATATCCAAACAGGTGTCGGCGTTGTTGACGGAGACACCCTCCCACACACTTATCCGCTCTATCACCTCCTTAGAGGAGCCTTTTACCTCAGACATGTCGACACACGTGTACCGACACACCACACACACAGGGGATGCTCTATTTGAAGACAGTTCCCCCCCAGGCCCTTTGGAGAGACAGAGAGAGAGTATGCCAGCACACACGACAGCACTATATAATACAGGGATGTACACTATACTGAGTGATTTTTCCCCTATAGCAGCTTATATACACATATTTGCGCCTAAATTTATGTTGCCCCCCCCCTCTCTTTTTTACCCTTTGTGTACCAGGATACTGCAGGGGAGAGCCTGGGGAGCTTCCTTCCAGCTGAGCTGTGAAGAGAAAATGGCGCCGGTGTGCTGAGAAAGAAGGCCCGGCCCCCTCATCGGCGGGCTTCTGTCCTTTTATGTACTTTAATGGCGGGGCTTAATGCACATATACAGTTTATCAGACTGTATTATGTGCTTTTCGCCAAATAAGGTAATCTAATTGCTGCCCAGGGAGCCCCCCCCCCCCCCAGCGCCCTGCACCCATCAGTGACCGGAGTGTGTGGTGTGCTAAGGGAGCAATGGCGCACAGCTGCAGTGCTGTGCGCTACCTTAATGAAGACCGGAGTCTTCAGCCGCCGATTTTCAACTTCTCTTCGTTCTTCTGGCTCTGCAAGGGGGACGGCGGCGCGGCTCCGGGACCGGACGACCGAGGACTGGGCCTGTGTTCGATCCCTCTGGAGCTAATGGTGTCCAGTAGCCTTAGAAGCCCAAGCTAGCTGCAAGCAGGTAGGTTCGCTTCTCTCCCCTCAGTCCCACGTAGCAGTGAGTATGTTGCCAGCAGATCTCACTGAAAATAAAAAACCTAACAAATACTTTCTTTTCTAGGAAGCTCAGGAGAGCCCCTAGGGTGCATTCAGCTCTGGCCGGGCACAGATACTAACTGAGGTCTGGAGGAGGGGCATAGAGGGAGGAGCCAGTGCACACCAGATATAGTACCTAATCTTTCTTTTAAGAGTGCCCAGTCTCCTGCGGAGCCCGTCTATACCCCATGGTCCTTACGGAGTACCCAGCATCCACTAGGACTTCAGAGAAATATACGCTACAGAAAGTGAGGGACCTGGTTTTGGAAAATGAGCAGGTGTGTTGCTCTGCGCCAATAGGAATCCTCAGACTCTGTCTCCCCATCCCAATTGTTCTGCACACTACCAGAAGGCCCTGCCACCTACCGTGGATAGGCAGACACTGGGCGCTTACTGTGTTACAGGGATACCACTGTCCCTGATGCCACTGCTACTCAGACTGGGAGCAGCTAGAAGTCTTAAGTTGCTGCTGGGGAGTGCGGTTACCGTGACAATGAGGACTCTGTTACAGTGAGCAAGCCTGGCCCATCTCATAGGTAAGCTGCAGGGGGAGGTTAGGTTTAAGCCGTGGGGGGAGGGTTAGGTTGCGGGGATGGGGGATTATGTTTAGGCTGTGGGGAAGGGGGTGTTAGGGTTAGGCTGCAGGGGGTGGAAGGTTGGGATGCGAGGAGGGGGGTGTTAGGTTTAGACACCCCCGAAAAGGGTTACGTGGGGATGGAGGGGCGGGGGGTAGGTTTAGGCTGCTGGAAGGGAGGGTTAGGAGGCCATTGGGGCAAGGTAAGCATACTCGCCTTCCGCCTGTCTGGATTTTGACCGCCAGTATTTCAATCCCAATCTGTGTAGGGCATGTGGGGTGGACATAAGGGGAGCTCAAAAGCATAAATTGTGTTGGGATCCAGAAAACGTGGAGTAGGACCCCAAATTTCTAAAGTAAGGGGTCCCTGGGCCCCACTTTTTTTTCCGCTCCACGAGATCACTGCTCCTGCCTCCCAAGTCACTCACTATCCACCTATCACTCCTGTCTCCCCAATCACCCACTATCTCCCGGTCACTCTTGCCTTCCCAGTCACCCACTATCCACCTGTCACTCCTGCCTCCCCAGTCACTATCCACCTGTCACTCCTGCCTCCCCAGTCACTATCCACCTGTCACTCCTGCCTCACCTGTCACTCACTATCCACCTGTCACTCCTGCCTCCTCAGTCACCCACTATCTCCCTGTCACCCCCGCCTCTCCAGTCACCCACTAAATCCCTGCCACCTCTGCCACCCCTGTCACCAACTATCTCCCAGTCACTCCTGCCACCCCAGTCACCCACTATCTCAATGTACCCATTGGGGCACTGTTGTGTGGCCACACCCTTTCCTTGTCAAATCACAGCCTTTTTTTGCGGCAACATGTGCGCTGTCCCTGTAAAAAGTGGATCCCATCATGGGACGCCAAAATTTATTTTTGCTTACCAAAAAAAATAAGCTTGGGCCGGCCCTGGGTGTAGCCTCTATGGTTCGGACTTGTTTTCCCACATATCCGACTGGATTTAAATCTGGGGAATTGGGATGCCAAGTGGACACCTTGAACTCTTTGTCGTGTTCCTCAAACCATTCCTAAACAAATTTTAGTGTGGTCAGGCGCATTATTCTGCTGAAAAAGGCCTTTGACATAAAGGGGTATACTTGGTGTGCAATAATGTTTAGGTAGGTGGTACATGCCAATGTAACAAACATATGATACCAAGACCCAAGGTTTCCCAGCACAACATTGCCCAGAGCATACCACTGTCGCTGCCGGCTTGGCTTCTTCCCATAGTGCATCCTGCTGCCATCTCTTCCCCAGGTATATGACACACATGCACCCGGCCGTCCACATGATGTAAAAGAAAACACAATTAATCAGACCAGGTCACCTTCTTCCATTGCTGCATGGTCCAGTTCTGACGCTCACGTGCCCATTGTAGGCACTTTCAGCAGTAAATGTTGATGTCATCATTTACAGTATAATCAGTGATCCTATTGTCTTCCCTGCAATATTCTTTATATATGGCATACTTCATTTCTCTATTGTGAAAGAAAAGGACATGATACCTCAACAAGGAGCTAAATGACAAAATAAAGGCACAATTCTGGCAAGTGCCTTTTAACAGTTGACAGATCTTTAGTAGGCTAGATGAAGTGGGGAGACAGGGGAGATCAACCAAGGGCACCCCATAGGGTCGGTTTGACCTTGAATTGCTGAGACCTGGTACCCAAACGGGCTGCTGCGGCTCTGTGATCTATATGTACCCTATGCATACAGCGCAGATTGGTTCCTAAATCCCCTCTTCAGTGTCACATGACACATCACATCCATGATGCTGATGAGGTTGCTGGAGCTGTTCTGCCCTGTAGGGAACATCACATTCACACAGATCCTGTCTGTGCAGCGGGTAAGCTTGGTGGGCTGACAGAGGTAAGTACAGAGGGTGGCCCTAGAGGGGACTGGGTATATGTGCTGGGGCTCAGCAGGAACTGGCACTGTGTAGCAAACGGGCACAGTGAGGCATATAGGGGTGGCACTGTGGGGCAAGGTAAATTTGCATAGTTGCATGGGGTGTCAGTTTTATTGGAGGAGGCCCTCACAAGCCTTAAGCTGGCCCTGCATCTCTATGGTGCCTTCTAAAATGTATAATATTTTGCATTAGGAAATACTGTACCTACCAAATGTGCTGTTTGCTGAGGGATAGTTCAGATTTGCAAATCTGAAAAGATGCAGCGTTTCATCCGAAAGTGGGTGCTTCTGGGTAATGTTTGGATAGGGAATATTTTATCCAGATTTTGTGTTTCCGACAGAGGCAAGGTAAGTATGGTATCCCCTACCCCCTAACCCTCCCTTCCCGTAGCCTAACTGTATCCCCCCAAAAGTGGCACCTAAACCTAACCACCCGGCCCTAACACCTCCCGCTCTACTTACGGTCTGGATGCCGGCTGTCGGGATTCCGGCTCCGGTCTCCTGACTCTGTTGGGATTCTGGTGTCTGCTTTCCTGCTGCTGGGATCCCAGCAGCTGGCATCTTAACCGCATCCCGATTAAACATAGTATATATTATCATCAATTTTATAGTATAAAGAATTATGTACCACCTACTATAATTACAGATATTACATCCAAAGCATCTTGTATTTCTGTAACATATAAAAGTGCTCTTGCATGTCAAAGGGGATCCGAACTATACGTCGACATACATTAGGTCAACATCTTTAGGCCACCACCATATTGTCGACAGGCACACGGTCGACATGGACAAAAGGTCGGCAGGTTCATATGATCTACATGACGATGGTTGACACGTGTGTTTTGTTTGTTTTTTCATGTTTTTGGACCTTTTTTCTTTTTTTGACTATCCATGTCGCAAATAATAACCTTTAGTAACCTTGTGGTGAGCGGAGTGAGACACCATACCCGAAGCGTGGCGTGCGAAGGTGTTTCTACAAATGATGATCCCAGCTGAAAAAATATCCACACTAAACCCAAAAATGCAAACAAAAAAGTGCGTTGACCATTTTTGCGTCAACCATTGTCATGTCGACCTAATGACCCTGTAGACCTTTTCCAGTGTCAACCTTTTATATGTCGGCCTTTTGTCCATATCAACCGTGTGCCTGTCGACCATATGGGATCTTCTATACCACACCCATGTCAAAGAATGTCTAATGTCCTCCTGACTTCTAAATCCATATAAATGGTGCACTATGTTTCCATCGTTTTGAAATAAAGTTAACGCATTATAAAACAAATAAAACATAAAATATATAAATTTAGTCCAAAAACTAGTTCCAGTACCAGAGCCGTAACTAGACTTTTTGGTGCCCTGCAGGGGTGTATCTAGGGATCCGAGCACCCTTGGCAAAGTAAGGGACTGGCGCCACCCCCATATTTGAAATGAGGAAAGAGTAAGGAAATAAGCATTGCCACACAATAGTACCCCCAATTCAAATTACACCACACAGTAGTATCCCTTACTCACAATACACCACACAGTAATGCTGAGGCCGGAATCCCTACTGCAGACATCCCGGCCATAAGTATGCCGGGGACTCCTAGGGTTAGGGCGGGAGGTTATTGGGAGGGAGTAGGTTTAGGCACCACTGGGGAGGCTAGAGTAGGCTGATGTCTTTCTCTAAACATGGGCACCAGCACATTAATGCAAAAAAAGTGATTTAATCATAATAAAAATCATTAAAAGACATACATCAATCCTTGATGGTGGCATAACAGTATGCTAAATGTCATAAACGGTACTGTACAGTCCATGAGGAAGGTGTTTATACACCAAAAACGGTACCGTTGGCCACTGTTCATGATGGCTGGGTGACTATCATGATGCCTATTATTTGACTGCGTTTATGACATTTAGCATACTGATATGCCACCATCAAGCCTTGTTAAGCACCTATATACTGTATATATAGATAGAGCTGGCACTCACAATCCACTTTGCAGTACTATGCCCGGGTGCCATCAATAAAACATATACAGTTCATGTGGCGGATGCGACACTCACATCAATCTTTACAGGCATCTCCTGACGAAATTTATGAAATTAAAGAAATGAAATGTTGACAGCCTGGAGATGCCTGTGAAGATCTGATGTCAGCAAGACCCGTAAGAGCCGCATCCGCCACATGAACTATATATATATAGATATATAAATATATAGGCAGAACCAGTCTCCCCCACCCCCAATGCAGTTCCTTACCTGCAGTGACGCCTGGCAACAACTACAGCGGGCAGTAGCGGCAGCCAGTGTTACTTGCGCTGGTGTCTGGCGTCTCCGCACAGCTCTACAGTAAAGAAACTCTTCATAAACTGCAGCTCCCGGCAGCCCTTGCTGCCGGAGCTCACTGCAGTAAGGGCTGCTGGTAGCTGCAGTTTATGCATTTTCTTTATTGTAGTGCTGTGCGAAGCTGCCGGACACCAGGGCAAATAACACTGGCTGCCACTACTGCCTGCTGTAGTTGTTGCCGGGCGTCACTGTGGATGAGGAACTGCACGGGGAAGGGAGGACTGGTTCTGCCTCTAAAATGTGAGACTTCCCCATGGCCGTGGGTGGGACCACCGGCGGCGCCCCTGGCGAGTGCCATCCTGGCCAATGGGTAGATACACCCCTGGTGCCCTGTGCCAGAAAGAGAATCCACCACACACACACACACACACACACACACACACACCTTATTCTAACAGGGACATAAGCGCATGCCCTCGTGGGGAAGGGGCAGGACAAAATTTGGACACATATCCTCTTTATACCACATTCATGTGCCTTAACTTGAGAGCTTGTTGTTATTCAGTTCCAATAACCTTTATTAAATAACACATTTCAATATACTGCCATACCCAGGATTCAAACCCATAACCTGTTGCATTCCAGTGAAACACCCTACACTTTGAGCTTTTTGATCCTACATAAAAGCTATAAGATTTCCAGCAATATGAAGCTACTTGTACTTTATAAAAAAAATTATAATCAGCATTGCAATTGAGCTGATTTATATAGTGGGCAGCCACACATCCAATCCCTGCAGCCAAGACTACATAGAGCTGCTTAGCCGCAATGCTGATAATTTTTTCACAAAGTACAAGGTAAGCTTCAAATAGTTAGAATTCTCTAGTTTATCATTCTCTAGCCTTCAATGTAAGGGCTGTCGTAGTTGAAAAATATTGCAGTACACACATCACTTACAAACTACACACAGATGGCCTCCATGCGCATACATGTTCTGCCGTGCGTGCGCATATTCGCAATTTGCGTATGGTCGCTCCCGCGGTCCTGCATATTAGTGCGTGGTATGAGTATTTACGGTGGTGTTTGTAGTCGCATGGAAAAGCCATAAAAACACATTACATATTTAATCCAAATAGTGCACAATGTACACATAGTCTCCCTGCACCACACCAGCAAGTTACACTAGTTTAAATGGTATCAGAACAAAGGGATTAACCTTTACAGGATAGGAGGGGACAGAACTAGGTTATAAGGTGGTGTTTGGTATCCAGCTGTAGGTTATATTAAGGGCAATATTCCGGTGTTGGTTTGCAGAAGATCGCACGCTCCTGCGAATAGTTATGCACAGGAGCAGAATATAAACATTAACTGTATGTACTGTGCTCTTGATATGAGGTGGGAACCCAGAGGAGAACATCTGCAACTGCACCTGGAACAGACATCGCCCACCTATTCAAACTGACCAATGACCTCTCCTGTACTGTAAATGACCATCCCTGTGTCCAATGGACAAAGAGATTACAGTCTCCATTGTGTTAGGTTTTGGACAAATGTATAAAAAGCCAGCTGCAGGCCAGGTCACTATCACAGACTCTGAAGGTCATCTCCCTTGATGACTGAGGACCGGCCGGGAAGCGCAGGCGAAACCAAAAACATATGTACCATTGACTGTAGCCATTTTTCTATTGTATTGTATTGTTGTTTATTGTAACCCCCTTTCAGTAATTATATGTTGGTGTGTCGGAACCCAGCATCTTAAATCCAATCTGGTGTCGTGTCTTTTTTCCCTGCTAAAGGTTATAAGTGTATTTCAGTCACACGTGTAGCTGCAAAGTGCTCACGGGGTGTCTTTGGGTGTGTGCGCACTGTGTGTACTTTGTACGGCCAGTGCAGCATTTGTACGCAAACTGCGCACATGGTACGGGGCTTTGTACGCTAACGGTGTCATAAGTACGTAGGCTAAGGTTTGATCACAGCGGCCGCAGCAGCTCCATTTTAAAGTGTATTTAATGTGTTTTTAAATTGTTGCTTTTAGTCCTGTATGTAAATCGACATTTACAATTGGGGGCTCGATCCGGTTTTCACATGCTCACAGCCTAGCAGGTCATAGCAGACTTAATCTATCAGCAAAGGGTGGAAAGTTATCTTACGTAACCTTTTCCTGGTTGGTGGATGTTCTAAAAAAAAACCCTATTTGTGTGCAGTTAGGTGCTGATAGACACTGTAAACAGGAAAAAAGCTATTTAAAAATCTGTGTAATTTTTTTTGCCGCCAAAAGCGTACACAAAGGGCACCGATACTTTGCATACTTTCTCACATATTGTTGCAAAACAAAGTTCAAATAAGTCATATTGTGTTTGATTCAGATTGGATTGTTTATCTGTTAAGTAGATTTAAAAGTACATTTAAAAGTTGCTGCATAGCCTTGATATAGTTTTAAAAAAACAAAACAAAAAAAAAAACTCAGGCCTAAAGTAACTTCTGGTGCTTCTATAATTTGTGATTTCTTTGTGACAAAGGAGCCGCATGGTTTGTCCTCCATTTTGGCCTAACCACATGGCCTGTCCACCATCTTGTGTAAACCTCATGGATGTGGAAGGGGGAGGAGCAGTGGCCATTTTAGGAAGGTCACTTTCTAAATAGCTGATTTTCAGTGTGCTCAGAACAATCAGTTTCCTTTGTCACATTCATAGCACCATTTATGAGTTACCAATGAATTTATTTAACCCATGCCATAGTCAATTACAAATAGTTTCAATTGGGCCTAGTGAGAGTAAATGGTGAGATAAGTGTTTTTTTACTTCTTGTCTGTGGAAAAAAAAAGTTTTTTTTCTTTCTTTCTTTTCTTCCAAGACTTGTGGAGGATAGCCATTGAAATGCAAATTAACCTGTGTAACTACTTTTTTTTAGTAGTGAAAAGCCAAATATCTTTGATATGCAAATTAGAGGTAAGGTGTCTCATAGGAGGCCAGTGAATGGTACATACATATAATATTATTATAATTATGTGTATATTTATATCAGTGTATGTTCTGCAAGATAGCTATCCAATCTGAATCATATCATTTAAATTATAGATTATTGCAGTCATTATAGATCTGTGTGAAATCGTATACATTTGTTTGCTATACAGATAAATTTGAAATAAAAGTATTTAAGGAAGTAAGTGTAAAGACACAAACGCAGGTCTGGCCCAGTCATAAAGGGTTACACAGAACAAGTTGTGTCTAGTGGGCAATAGTAGTTTTTATTGCTCACATTTATCGAAGTTGTGTGATTTGTTTTATTGCGTACGCACATTGGTACACGTGGTTCGGAACGTGAGGACAGCGTACAAAAACGTGCACGTGGCGCAAGGCCGCACACGTGGCATAGGGGTACGCATGGTTGCGTAATTACGCAAGCTTGCGTAGGGTTGTGTGTGCATAATAAAACCACACGATAGTTGTTCAATTAATGTAGGATAGTAGCCATGCTACAATAGCACATAACTATCCGGTTTCAAAAGCAGATTAGTTTAAGACTTTTGTTTAAACTGTATTGCCTCTGGGGGAAAAGCTGCCGATCAGAACGAGTGGAAATTTTCTGTACAGAAAAACAAGGTGTATTTGAGTGAGTGAAAGAGGAGTGAGTGGAGCTGAACCCGGAACTAGGTGGTCTAGGTGCTGGAGTGGTAACACTGGGTTAGTAGAGGCCCGGTGGCGTAGGGTTCGCTACCTTGTGTGATTAGAACTAGGTGGTCTAGGTGATTTGAGGTGGTCTAGGTGATCTAGGTGTCCCATACAACTAGGTGATTTCTAGGTGGTCTACAGCAATCGTAGGACATATAGATAACTAGTATCTATAGGCTGTGTGATTGCATCGCATGTGCGTGTGTTCTGCACAGCACAACGTGATACCATTGTGTCATATGCGCTGTGGAAAAGCATACGCAGATGTGATTGTATAGACAAAGGGGTTTTTCTTTGATAACATCGGGAAATCTCCCTGGTGTGCTTCCACTGGAAAGGGTGAAGAATAGTTATCTAATTTCTGTTTTTCACCCTACAAAAATTCCAGTAGAAAGATACCGAAAAGGAATTTTTCGCTGCCTCTCTCAGGAAAATATTCCAACAGAACTTCCACCGAGAGAAATCACAGTGCTGTAAGGTCTCATAGGAGCCCGAAGTTGGGTACATCGCGATCCAATATCAACAGTGTATCGTAGTAGTGGCCAGCGTGGGCGAGAGCAAGTGGAAGGCGCTCGGAGATACTTCCACCATCTACTTGCATTGAGTATTTTGGTGTTTGTGGGAATTTTTAGTTATTAAAAAGACCCACAAATATGGGAGCCAGTTGCTCAAATGAGAGACGTTTGTGCAGGGTTCAGGCTGAAGAAGAAAGACCAAAAGGGTCGGCAAGGTTTATCATGTGTGAAAAATATGGTTCACACACGGAAGTTTTTTGCAATGAGTGGGTACGTATGACTGACAAAGATAGGGTATCATTCCCTAGGGTGGGCAGCTTTGAACCAGAGGTACTGCAGAATGTAGGTAGTAAAATATGTTTGATTAAATCCAGAAAACAAAGGATTAGACATAACGATTGTTTAAACCTGTGGCAACAAGAGGGGGAGGTGCAAAGGGAATAAACTCGCAAAGCAAGTTCCAAACCTAGCAGGAATGAGGGCACGGACACACCATTATCAACACAGGTCGAGAGTGAAGAGATGGCTACAGTCAATGGTATATCTGTAATTGATAGGGTTAATACATTGCTCTTGTATTCTACTAACTATTGCAAGTTGTATCCTGTTTTGAAGTCTCTCCAAGGTTATAGGTCACAGGAAGATGAAGGACCCAGCCAAATCGCAGCTCTCATTCAGGCAGTCACCTTGCAGGAATCTCAGGTGGGGCATGTCCATCCAGTTAGAGCAGTAACAATATTCCCCACTGACAGAACTGGTGAGGTCACAGCTACCGGTAAGTGTGAGACGGGTCATTGCACAGAGACAACAACACCTTACAGTAAACAGATTAGGAACGGAATGGTAGGATTACATCCTGTCTTGGAAATAGTAACTCCCAATGGGGGAACCGATAGACAGGGAGAAATCCTCACCAGGAATAATGCAATGTATTGCCCGTGGTCCAGAGCTGAGCTGCGGTCAATCATTTCAGAATTCCATGATCCCTGGAAGCATTTAGCCAGATGTCAGAAGTTTATCAGAGATCTGGGTAATGCTCATGAACCAGCTAACAAAGATTGGCGGATATTTTTGAAAGCGTGCTTACCCCCTAATATTGACACCCAAAAATGAATCACTGATTGTAGATTAGAGTCGGATAGTCCTATGACTGACGAACACAATCAGGAGAATGTGGAACGAATCAACAGGCAACTAGAGTTGTATTTCCCCACTACTGAATTTTCTCCATAAAACAGAGGGAAAATGAAATGGCATCTGAATATTTCCATTGGGCTCTGCAAATAATGGATAGATACGTTGGGATATCGGATATAGGGAACAATGCGGATTACAGGGAGGTGGCTGCCTCTGTGCTAATGGACGGGCTCAATAAGACAGTAAGGGACAGGGTACAAACATCTTTGCCTAAGTGGAGAGGGGTCACAGTAGCTTGTCTTAGAGCGTGCGCAATTGAACACCACAAGAATATTGTTAGGCGCAGAGAACAACAGGAGGAGAGGCTGAGGACTGAAAATATACAGGCTCTTGCAGCAAAGCCTCATCAGCCTAAACCCCAAAACCCTGGTGGTAGGAAAAGACCGAGAATATGTTACATTTGTAAAAAGGAAGGACATTTTGCAAGGGACAGTAGGAATAGTAGGACACATAGTCAATATAGACCCCTAGACAGAGAAAACAAGCCACATTATTAAACACATAGACGGGATCAAGGGACATATAGTAAGGGATCACGAGCCATATAGAAAACACAGATTCGGTTAATGGGAAGAACGGAATAAATGCAACTTTACCCTTGTTGACAAAACTTGCTGGGGTTAAGATGAGGCCTCTAAACTTTTGCTTCTTTCTCTAGCAGAAATGGCCCCTGATTAACTTAACAGGAGTTTTGTTAGATATGGTATACATATAGCGTGCTCCCGCCCAGGAAGTACAAAGTATGTTGGATACCCACGAAGACTAATATTGCATTTCACTGTTCTAGATTCATGTCCATCACAGGTAGAGGAAATTATCTCACAGATACCGGGTTCCCTATGAACTTAGGATGGACAGGACACTGGATTGATGGCTGGGATAGTCCCAGTAGAGATACGACACAAAAGTCATTCCCCATAGTGCCCAATCCAGCTGTCAAATTTTATAAATCCTCTTTGCCTCTACAAACTTATCTGAAACTAACCTCTATGTGATTTTTCTTCAAAGTTTCCTCCTTATCTCTTACGTTCACCGACAGGAGGGTACAATACATGGACCCGATTACAGTTCAAACGCCACATGCCTACTCGGTCCGTCAGAGTTCTGCCCAAATCCAGTATATCTCACCAGCACGATGACACCAGTATTACTGCAATGTGCCTGGTCATGCACAAAGGGTGGAGAATGAGAATACTGGTGAAGGGAGACTGTGTACAGACACCGATATGCATGATGGTGTGACAGCCTGATGGTGAATGCAAACTTGACAATTTTCTTTTTATTATTTCCCCTCTCTTTTCGCTTTCCACAGATGGTTTACTTCACACAACTGATAACACACGACAGTAAAAATTGAAATGAAAAATTTGTGTTCCCTACAGGAAAAGATGGTCTGGAAGTCGAAGGGGTATGGTCAGGAGTCCTCAGGACTTTGGACAGGTGGACATGGTAAACCGGTGGCCCCCAGAGCATATCTTCCAAGTCTAGCTGAGGCGGCACACGGTCTGACTCATCTGGGCAAAGAGGGTATGTGCAAGCTGGTAAGAGCCTACTGGTGTGCGCCAGGATTCTCTTCTCATGCAGGTAAGAGAGCAATGACATGTTTTACTTGCTTGAGGAATAATATTGGTAAGACAATACCAACAGAGCCATCCCATATCCCTCCGACAGACGGACCTTTTCAGGTAATACAAATCGATTTCATACAGTTACCACCCTGTAGGAATTTGAAATATGTGTTAGTATGTATTGATGTATTTTCCAACTGGGTAGAAGCGTTCCCTGCTGCCACAAATACTGCTACATTCACTGCAAAGAAAATTGTGCAGGAATTTGTGTGTAGATATGGTATCCCTAGAATGATTGAAAGTGATAGGGGTACCCATTTTACAGGTGAAGTCTTTCAGGTCATGTGCAAACTGATGGGAATTAATAGCAAGCTACATCCTCCGTACCGACCACAGGCAAGTGCGAAGGAAGAGAGAGTGAACAGCACTATTAAGAACAAGCTGAGCAAAGTGATGGCTGAAACTGGATTGCTGTGGCCAGAAGCTTTACCACTAGTGTTGTACAGCATCAGAAACACTGCCAGGTCTTCACTTAACTTATCACCCGTTGAAATTCTTTTTGGTCGACAACCTCATGTAATGATAGACCCCCAGGATGATTTGAAATGCAATAATGAAGTGACTGTGACTTATTTGGTTGGGATGAGTGAGCAGCTGAGAAATCAACAAAGAAATCTAAAACTGGTGATTCCTGACCTACCGAACAGTAATTGTCATGACATTGAGCCTGGGGATTATGTGATTATTCTAAATTTCTTACGCTCAGGTTACCTCATAGACAGGTGGGAAGGACCATACCAAGTCTTGTTAACCAGCACGACAGCACTAAAGGTCGCCGAAAGATAGACTTGGGTCCACTCGTCCCACTGCAAGAAGGTCGCTGACCCGGAGAGGACTCGTGACAAAGAGCAAGGCGAAGAGAACCTCGTATCACTAGAGTACGGAGAGCAACAAGATCTAGGACGGTTGTCGCACCATTTCTTTTTTTCACCCCCCCTCCATTTTCCTTCTTTTTCTCCTCCTTATTTTCCTTCTTTCCCCTAACGAAATGGATCTATCACAAGAGACTGCGTTTCGGGTTCTTCTAGTAATTCTTTTTTGATCAGGACAATTTGTTTTGGTGAGGGTCCCAGAGAGGTCGAGCAGGGATCTGGAATGGGTTCTGATGGCGAGTACGAATTTGTAGGATCTCAGGAGCAGCACATCACTCGAGTAAAGGCTGGAGGCACTGTGAAGGGTTATTGTCTGATGAATATTGTATTTTTAGGAATTGTGAGAATATAGTCGAGGATGGGTGCATCCAGAGATGTCAGTCCAACCTTAATATAAACATGGACCGCCATCCGTTGAGTGATTACCACTCATTAGTGGGTAAGGTCTTAAACCAGACAGAATGCTCGGTGTGCTCACAGGTACCTCAAGGTCAGAGTAAGTCAGGATTAGTACCATACCCTTTAGCAATAGATGAGGTACTCGAATTACGGGGTGGGAGACCGGTGGACAAGAAATTCAATATCTCCAGGCCCCCTAGCTTGAAACTCCACTAGTATCATGTAGACAGGTCCTTATTGTGTTTTAATATTTCCAATTACCGAAAACCAGGAAATTGGGAAGTAACGTGGAATAACCAGACAATGACCTTTTCACACAGAGCTGATAAGATACCCATAGACTCTGAACTTGTACGCCAGATAGCCAACAGTGGGAGGTATTTTCGGTATAGGTATTCCCGTGGAAGCAAGACCATATGGGTTGGAAAAGTATCATCAGGGTATTGTGCCCATATCATCCAGCCCGATACTTGTACTGAGCAAATGGGAGAACTAGGGATTGGTTTCTTTACTTGGAAAGTTTGCAATATGGTGATGTTACATTTTTTCCCCTATGTTCTCCCAGATGATGCCTATTTCATATGTGGGAGGAAAGCGTACAAGTGGCTTGCCCCGAGCTCTGAGGGATTGTGTTATATTGGGAGTGTACTACCGGAGATCATGACCATAACCCACGATAAAATGAAAAACGTTCACCGCAGTGCTCAGACTCCTTATACTCATACTCACTATGAGCACATCATCAAGAGACACCTCATAGATAGGGCAGAGCAAGAAGCCTCTGATTTGATCCACGAATCCACCGGGATTCAGTTCCTTCTCACATAAGACATCACCCGTACTGCCAGAGGAACTATAAATTATAGGTATATCCATGTGCCAGCGAACTTGATAGATAATATCACTGAAATGTATGATGACACCTTCAGGTATACGGGAAGGGAGTTACAAGCCTACAAGAAGGAACTGATCCAGCACAGGATGGTCCTTAATTACGTCACAGCTGTGACAGGTGGGTACTGTGTTACTCTGGCAACTCAATATGGTGTGAAGTGCTGTACATATTTCTTTTTCATCCACTAGGGGTCACTGGAGTACTCTTGGGATATGGACGGCTTCCACCGGAAGAAGGCACTGAATAAATTAATTTTTGAGACTACTCCTCCCCTCCATATCCTGCAGCACTTCAGTGTTTTTTCTGTGCTCGACACAGTTAGAAGGCATAGTGGAGCTCATCCACAAAGTATTGGAATTTTTTTCTAAGTTTTTTTTTTTCTTCAATTTCCACGTCCTTTCCCCCCTTCTAACAGGCGTGGGTCAGGGACAGTGGAAGCGGCTGAGTAGCCGTGAGTGTCGGACCTCTCTGTAAAGAGCTCCCTCACTCCACTTGCAGGCTGCCTGCAGGAAAGCTGGACGGAGCTTGGATGAAGGCCCCGTCATAGACTTTTGTCACGGTCCAGGTATGTTGGGTTGGGGCGGTCAGCGCTTGCTGCCGCTCCACTGTTGGGGATTGTTGGGTACTCACCGCTGCCCGGAGCGCGTGTACATGGGCCGCTTCACGGTCCATGCGGCGCGCTCTCACTCTCCGGCTCCCAGCATCCTAAAAGACCGCTGCTCCCTGCGCAGCAGCAGCGCTGCTTGGCTACACAGACACGCCGTTATGCTGTGTGTGGCGGGCGGGAGCACGTGTGCATGCAGCACGCTCTCTGCTTCCGCCATCCGCCCGCAGCAGCCGAGGAGTTCCGTTGTCCGGGGTCTACAGACAGGCCGCTCACACGGCCCTTTGCAAAACTTCCACAGGCCCAGACCCGGTGCTGTACACGGAGGTCGTGGGAGTGGGGGGGGGGGAGACTTTAACAGTATTTGGCAGTGCAAGAAATGCTTAATATGTTTAAATGTTCTCCTGTCTGTTCCAGGTTTCCTATTTTTACATCTCGGCTAAGAGTGGTACTAGAGGAATTTTGGGGTCAGTTTTCGTATTTCTGGCAGGCACTGCACTTGCCTAGATATATACCAGAAACTTTGGTGTTATTACTGAGTCGTGCAGTCTGTCTGTGTGGAGTTTGTATTGTCTGTCTTCATAATGAGTAAGACACCAGCAAAATCTAAGAAACATTTGTCATGTCATGTCTGTAAGAGTGTGTTGCCTGATGGATCCACCACATGTACAGCATGTGTTGTTAATACAGCCATAAATACGATTTCCATTCCAGAAGTAAAGGCATCTCAGGACCCGCCATGGGCTTTACTTGCAGATGTATTAGTTGGTTTACAATCAGAACTGGCCGCCTCTCGTGAAGAAAGAGAGGCGGCAAGATCTGAGTTTAAGATGAGACCATTTGAGTTACCTGGGGAGTCTCAAACTGGTCATAAGTCCACCTTGAGTGGAAAAGATAAGTTTCCTTTTCCTACTAATTTTCCTGTCTCTGGGATACTAGACCTCACTGAACAGGAGTACGAGGAGGGCGAAATAGAACAACAGTCAGAAGGTGACGACTTTGACAGCCCAGGTATTGACAATCTCATCAGAGCAGTTCGTCAGTCGCTGGAGTTTACGGAAACTGAGGAGCCACTGACGAATGATGAGGTAGTCTTTACTAAACGACAGAGATCTCCGATGTGTTTCCCTATCTCGGAATCTCTTAATAAAATGTTACTAGAGTCACGGAAAAATCCGGACAAACGGTTTTCTATTCCTCGTAGATTTAAATCGAGTTACCCGTTTCCAGAGGCCATGACAGCTACATGGGAGAACCCACCTTTGGTGGATTCATCCGTATCTAAACTTACGAGGAAGTTAACCATACCAGTCCCAACTGCTACTACGCTTAAAGACCCTGCAGATCGTAAAATAGAGGCTATGCTAAGGTCCATGTACACAGCAACTGGAGTGCTGTTAAGACCTGGGTTGGTTGGCATTTGGGTTACTAAAGCTTTAATGGTATGGATAAAAGAGCTCAAGTCGGCTCTGCAAGATGATCATCTTATACTTCTCGCGGATCAAATCTGGGAAGCTGCTGAATATCTATGTACAGCTTCTACTGACGTCTGTCAGCTTACTTCTCGCCTGTCCTCATCGCTAGTCACAGTACGACGAGCACTTTGGCTGCGTTCGTGGCAGGCGGAGACGGAGGTTAAAAAAGGTATAGAGGCATTGCCTTATGATGGCGAGAAACTTTTTGGTCCTGAATTGGACAAATGGATTTCTGAGGCTACTGGAGGGAAGTCTGTTTTTCTTCCATCGCCTACAACTATACCTAAACGGAAATATTCTGGTCCGGCGTTCAAATCCTTTAGAACTCAGCCCTTTCGTGGGCAGGGAGGAGCAGTCACGCCGGGCAGAAGAGGTCGGGGACGTAGTGCCCGACAATCCAATGCACGTCGTCAAGACACCAAGACCACTAACAAACCAGTGGCATGACGGGCTCCCAGCCCATCTCGGATCTCCAATTGTGGGAGCACGCCTTCAGAGCTTTCAGGGGGCGTGGCTGCAGACGTCCACAGATGGGTGGATCCGCAATTTAGTATTAGAGGGTTACAAAATAGAGTTCGATTATCTTCCGACAGGAAGATTTTTCACGACAGGACTGCCTGTGTCGGACGACAAGAAAGCAGTTCTGCAGGTTGCCATTCAGTCTCTGCTGAATGCTGCAGTGATAATTCCGGTCCCTGCGCAGGAACAGGGGCAGGGTTATTATTCCAGTCTGTTTCTGGTACCAAAACCAGATGGCTCAGTCAGGCCAATATTGAACCTAAAAGGTCTCAATCATTACGTCACTTACCACAGATTCAAGATGGAATCTCTCAGGTCAGTAATTGCAGGGTTAGAGCCACAGGAATTCATGATTGCACTAGATCTCAAGGATGCGTATTTGCACATTCCGATTTGGCCACCTCACCAGAGTTTCTTAAGGTTTGCGATAAGACGAGACCATTACCAATTTCAGGCTCTACCGTTTGGCCTCTCATCAGCGCCTCGGGTATTCACCAAGGTAATGTCCGTGATGACAGCTCATCTCAGGTCCCTAGGGGTAATAATTGTTCCGTATTTAGACGATCTACTCATAAAGGCTCCGTCTCAACAATTGCTTCTCCAACATGCCTTACTAACGTACAATGTACTAGTTCAGCACGGTTGGATAGTCAGTTTAAAGAAATCACATCTAATTCCGTGTCAACGACTTCAATTCCTAGGGATGATTCTCGATACAGTAAAACAAAGGGTTTACCTGCCACAACAGAAAGTACAGGGCATTCGTCATCTGGTGCAATTAGTGCTCAAGCCACGCACAGTCTCAGTACATTTGTGCATTCGCCTTCTAGGCACAATGGTGGCGGCTTTCGAAGCACTTCAGTTCGGAAGATTTCACTCACGTCCGTTTCAACTGGAGGTGTTAGCACAGTGGTCGGGATCACATCTGCAGCTGCACCACAGGGTGAGGTTGTCACCACAAGTCAGGGTGTCTCTTCTCTGGTGGTTAAAAATACACAATCTATCTGCAGGGAGACGATTCGGCGTCGCGAATTGGATAATTCTGACAACAGACGCAAGTCTCAGAGGTTGGGGAGCTGTAGCTCAGAGTTATCGGCTCCAGGGCCTCTGGGCGGATCACGAAAGATCGCTATCCATAAATGTTCTGGAACTCAGGGCGATTTACAATGCTCTAAGACAAGCGGTGTACATGTTTCGTTTTCAGACTGTTCAGGTGCAGTCAGACAACGCGACGGCAGTCGCATATATAAACAAACAAGGAGGAACGAGAAGCCGCATGGCTATGCGGGAAGTAGCTCGGATCCTCAGATGGGCCGAATATCACCAGGTGATATTATCGGCAGTGTTCATTCCTGGAGTGGACAACTGGGAGGCAGATTTTCTCAGTCGTCGGGATTTTCATCCAGGAGAGTGGGCATTGAATCCAGAAGTATTTCAGATGTTGATCCAGAAGTGGGGTTACCCTCAGGTGGATCTAATGGCATCCCGCCACAATCATCAGGTGTCAAGATATGTGTCCAGAACAAGAGATCCAGGGGCAGTGGCGGTGGATGCTCTCACAGCCACGTGGCCATACAGCCTTGTGTATCTGTTTCCACCGTTTCCGCTGCTCCCGTTGGTGCTAAAACGGATCAAGAGAGGGTTCGTCACAGTCATTCTAATAGCGCCTCATTGGCCTCGGAGGGCTTGGTTCTCGGATCTCCTCGGGTTACTCGCAGACGATCCGTGGCCACTCCCACTACGTCCGGACCTGTTACAACAGGGTCCGTTCCTTTACCCCGATTTAGCGCGGCTGCGTTTGACGGGGTGGCTGTTGAAAAGGCCATCTTAAGGAAAGAGGGCATTCCTGAGTCTGTTATACCAACCATGGTACGAGCTAGGAAGCCGGTTACGGCAGCTCATTATTATAGAATTTGGCGTACTTATATAGGTTGGTGTGAAGCTCGGAAATTTCCGACATCGTCTTTTAAATTATCCCGTCTTTTGTTATTTTTACAAATGGGGTTAGATGGAGGACTACGTCTTTCCACATTAAAGGTGCAGGTATCTGCGTTGTCAATTTATTTTCAAAGGAAATTGGCCTCGTTGCAGTCAATACATACGTTTCTACAGGGTGTAAAGAGGATACAGCCTCCTTTCATTCCACCTACAGCACCATGGGACTTGAATCTGGTTTTAGATTTCTTACAGTCCGATTACTTTGAACCCTTACAACAAGTGGATATTAAATTTCTCACTTGGAAAACGATTTTTCTTTTAGCCTTAGCTTCGGCTAAGCGTGTTTCAGATTTGGGTGCCTTGTCATGCAAGTCACCGTATTTAATTTTTCATGATGACAGAGCGGAACTTCGGACGAATCCCGCTTTTCTACCAAAGGTAGTGTCGTCTTTTCACATCAATCAACCAATAGTAGTTCCTGTGTTAACAGGAGACTCTGGAACGTTGGATGTGGTTCGCGCATTGCGTATCTATGTTTTCCGAACGTCTACTGTGCGTAAGACAGATACGTTGTTTGTTCTCTATGACGCAGCTAAGAGGGGTTGGCCAGCCTCTAAGCAGACCTTATCCAGATGGATCAAACTGACTATACGTCAGGCTTACCTTTATGCTAAGTTACAGCCACCTACTTCAGTAACAGCTCATTCCACACGTTCTGTGGGGACGTCATGGGCAGCGAGTCGTGGGGCTTCTACGACACAGCTTTGCCGTGCGGCTACTTGGTCGTCAGTGCACACGTTTGTGCGCTTTTACAAGTTTGATACGTTCGCGGCAGCAGCATCTAGCTTTGGCCGTTTAGTGTTACAGGTGCCAAACAGCTCTCCCGCCACGGAGGAGACTTTGGTACATCCCAAGAGTACTCCAGTGACCCCTAGTGGATGAAAAAGAAAATAGGATTTTGGTACCTACCAGGTAAATCCTTTTCTTTGAATCCATAGGGGGCACTGGACGCCCACCCAGAGCAGTTTACCTGTTTTAGGAGTCCAGTGGTTCTTATGGTAACACACTTTCACGACTGGTTTAAATTTAACAAGGGTTAATCAGTTATGGTGTCAACTGTTTAGTTGTCTGTTACGTTGTGTCAACTTTATTGTTGTCTGTGAGACTATATGTAATTCTCCTTTTGTCAATCTCTCTATCGATCCTGTTCGGCTCAGTAAAAAACACTGAAGTGCTGCAGGATATGGAGGGGAGGAGTAGTCTCAAAAATTAATTTATTCAGTGCCTTCTTCCGGTGGAAGCCGTCCATATCCCAAGAGTACTCCAGTGCCCCCTATGGATTCAAAGAAAAGGATTTACCTGGTAGGTACCAAAATCCTATTATTACGAACAGCACTGACGACCCCACGGAGATCATCGATCAGAAGATGGACGAGATCTTGCAGTTGAAGTGGGAGTTCAGGAGGAGGCACAACCTTACCTTAGCGACTGTGGGTAATGAACTGACCGGCTGGGTCTCATGGTTGAACCCACGCAAATGGTTCTCAGGTTTAGGAGAGTGAGCTCAAAATGTCATTGTGAGTGTGGGGAAGTTTCTCTTTTGTATCCTGGGAGTCATCATAATTATTGGTTTGATATTTAGGTGTGTTCGAATTCTAACACGGCGCAAGCGCAGCACAAATTTGATGAGTCTAAGGAGTGAGGGCGCTGTTACAGCAGCAGATTTAATTTATGATCCATCCATAGAGACAGTGTTATGATAAGGATTTCAAATGAATTTCATGGCCTGTTTCTTTCACCCGTTTTTCTTTGTCTCCCCCTCTGCCCAGATTCATCCAACCGGAAAAGACGTCAACCCTACCCAAAATGTTTATGTGAATGTATTTTTATATATGTGTCTTATGAGCTATGGTCTCTCTGCAACCTCCAGTTAATGGCACGCATAGTCTACAGGTGATATCCACATATACTAGCACTCACATATGTTCCCCCTCCATGTATCATCAACTAAATGTGCACCCCATTTGTTAGAACAAGAAGCAGAAAAGAGCTTGGTAATGTTTGTTGGCCCATTTACAGACCCTTAATATGGGATGAGAAGGATTTAATGTATACTTCGCAATACCTCTAAGCATATTTAGAACATATACGGCACAATGATACATGCCCCTCAGACATTGAGTCATAATACATGCTTTTTACTATCCCACTAGGTCATACATTTCCCACCTGCAACTCTCCTCCGATCAGCCAAGCTATACATTGTATAGATATTTTTCTGTTTATTGATTAGTTAGTGGCAGTTATTGGTGACTGCCAAAGAGTGGACTGTCGAAGTCGAAAAATATTGCAGTACACACATCACATACAAACTACACAAATGGCCTCCGTGCGTGTACATGTTCTGCCGTGCGTGCGCATATTTGCAATTTGCATATGGTCGCTCCCGCGGTCCTGCGTATTAGTGCGTGGTATGAGTATTTACGGTGGTGTTTGTAGTCGCATGGAAAAGCCATAAAAACACATTACATATTTAATCCAAATAGTGCACAATGTACACAGTCTCCCTGCACCACACCAGCAAGTTACACTAGTTTAAATGGTATCAGAACAAAGGGATTCACCTTTACAGGATAGGAGGGGACAGAACTAGGTTATAAGGTGGTGTTTGGTATCCAGCTGTAGGGTATATTAAGGGCAATATTCTGGTGTTGGTTTGCAGAAGATCGCACGCTCCTGCGAATAGTTATGCGCAGGAGCAGAATATAAACATTAACTGTATGTACTGTGCTCTTGATATGAGGCGGGAACCCAGAGGAGAACATCTGCAACTGCACCTGGAACAGACATCGCCCACCTATTCAAACTGACCTATGACCTCTCCTGTACTGTAAATGACCATCCCTGTGTCCAATGGACAAAGAGATTACAGTCTCCATTGTGTTAGGTTTTGGATAAATGTATAAAAAGCCAGCTGCAGGCCAGGTCACTATCACAGACTCTGAAGGTCATCTCCCTTGATGACTGAGGACCAGCCGGGAAGCGCAGGCGAAACCAAAAACGTATATGTATTATTTACTGTAGCCATTTTTCTATTGTATTGTATTGTTGTTTATTGTAACCCCCTTTCAGCAATTATATGTTGGTGTGTCGGAACCCAGCATCTTAAATACAATCTGGTGTCGTGTCTCTCTTCCCTGCTAAAGGTTATAAGTGTATTTCAGTCACACGTGTAGCTGCAAAGTGCTCACAGCGTGTCTTTGGGTGTGTACGCACTGCGTGTACTTTGTACGGCCAGCGCGGCGTCTGTACGCAAAGTGCGTACATGGTACGGGGCTTTGTACGCTAACTGTGTCATAAGTACGTAGGCTAAGGTTTGATCACAGCGGCCGCAGCGGCTCCATTTTAAAGTGTATTTAATGTGTTTTTAAAGTGTTGCTTTTAGTCCTGTATGTAAATCGACGTTTACAGGGCAGACAGCTCAATGAATAGAGTGTCTGAGTGCAATGCCACAGGCATTGGGTTTGAATCCCAGGTATGTCAGCATATTGAAATGTAATAAAGGACAGTGTGACTGAATAAAAAAAAGCTCTCAAGTTAAGTTCATGAATGTTGTATAGGTATTAGTGACAGAACCCGAGGGGGAAGGAGACAGGGGCGGTCAGGAGATGCTGGGCTCCAAAAGGGTGTGTGGGGGGGGGGGGACTACAAGTGAAAGTAATTAAAAAAGATAATTGACAAGTGCTGCTAACAGCGCCCCTTACCCTGCAGCACTATGTGCGGTGGCACACTCTGCACATACCTAGTTACGGCACTGACTAGTACTAATTAGCCAACAGATATACTTTACTGGCACTTTGAATGATGAGTCCATTTCTAACTCTTCTTATTACTGAGGTCATTAGTGTCTTACTTGTTAAAGTAAATACTGTATATATTTTAATCACAATTTTATTTGTATAAACATACACACGTTATCAATTACTTGCTGGGCAGTTCAGTGGATAATGCATAGGACACAGCTCTGAAATTTCTTTTATTTTGATTTTAAAAAGGAATTATTTTCTCATTAGGTATTATATGTCAGTCCCCCTACTACTGTAGTTATGGCTCATACCATTTATGGGGTTTTTTTTATACTATGTTGGGTAACCGTTGCTGTCCACATATATTACTTCAATATAACTGAATTTTCATGGTCTTGTCATTTAAAATGGCGGTTTGGGATGGGGTAAAACTCATGGTCGGCGTCCTGGGATTGGCTCGGTTTGGCAGTCATTTCACCAGCTTTTGGTTTTCGCTGTTTTCCACTGATTCATCGTCAGCCTCTATGTCATCTAAATCTGGCATCTCATTGGATATGTGGATTTCAATAGTGCTAGCTTCGGAACCTAGCAAAAAAAAAAAAGAGAATTGACTCATATTCTGGTAAAACATCTATTTTTTATTTTGTAAACCGATACATAATATTATTTTTGTCCACTTAAAACTAGAGCCAGAAAATTGCATTAATAGACCTAAAAATGCCTGTACAATATTCAAGTATTCAACTATGGAAATTAAAACATGCTTGAGTCCCTGCAATCAGCTTATTTTGTTTTAAATTAAAATTTTATTTATAACAAACAATATACTATATCTATCCCCTACTGTAACTTAAGACATATTTTATCCCAAAGTTCCATGACCTTCGGAGAAGAACTCCTAAACTTATAGTTTAGTATTATAACTGGATATTGGTCTAATAACGGTTGGGCAGTACAGATGGTGTAATGGTTAGCATTACTGCCTCAAAGCAACGAGGTCATGGGTTAGATTCCCACCATGGCCCTAACTGTGCGGAGTTTGTATATTCTCCCCGTACTTGCGTGGGTTTCCTCCGGGTTTTCCGGTTCCTCCCACAATCCAAAAATATACTGGTAGGTTAATTGGCTCCAAACGAAAATTAACCCTAGCATGAGTGTGTGTGTGTGTACATGTGGTAGGGAATATAGATTGTAAGCTCCACTGGGGCAGGGACTCATGTGAATGGCCAAAAATATTCTCTGGAAAGCGCTGCGGAATATGGGTGCGCTATATAAATAACTGTTAAGTGATTTTATTACCATTTATTTTTATTTAAAAAATTACCAAAAAAACAACTCCATTTTTACTCCTGGGAGAGGAAAACCTGGTATTTTATATCATCTACAGTCTCAATGTAACTCAAACAGAATTAAAATAGCAATTCATTTATTGCAAAAGGATGTGAATGTACAGTATTCAGACACATTAAAATGAGCTTAGTCCCGCTGTATGTGTATAGCTGCAGACTGTCCGTTGTATCCAGCAGCTATCTATGTATTAATGGATGTAGCTTTATGTCCAGCTGTGCTGTGTATTGGCTCACCAGGCAGTACAATTATGTCCTGTTGTATTTCGGGTGCGTGTTGTTGCATAGGCTCTCATATAGGAAATGAGCTATGGTCCCTCTGTATTGGTTGGTAGTTATAGCAAGTGGTTACCAGGTGTAAGATTGTGCAGAAGCCTCTGTGACATTTTCACCATCATCACCATGAATTTCATAGATAGGATCAGATTGACCATAGGCCTGATCAGGCATTTTTTTTTTTTTTAAGAATATGGATATCATTGGTTTGATCAGGCATTTTTTTCTTGAAGAATATGGACATCATTGGTCTGATCAGGCATTTTTTTCTTGAAGAATATGGACATCATTGGTCTGATCAGGCATTTTTTTCTTGAAGAATATGGACATCATTGGTCTGATCAGGCATTTTTTTCTTGAAGAATATGGACATCATTGGTCTGATCAGGCATTTTTTTCTTGAAGAATATGGACATCATTGGTCTGATCAGGCATTTTTTTCTTGAAGAATATGGACATCATTGGTCTGATTTAGGCATTTTTTAAAAAAAATAACAGTTATTAGAACTTGCGCCAGCCTATAGGGGGTTCCGGGGATGCCTCATGCATTGTTGCACCCGCTCCGCTGGTGGTTGTTCCTCTCCAGATCATCCCTGGGATTTTTGTTTCACCTTTTACTATTCCTCACCTTCTCCGTCCTTTCCTCTTCTCTACATGGGCCAGTCCAGCACAGTGTCAGTGGAGGTCCCCCTACTATTAGACTATTTGTCATGTCGGGTCTCTACATTAAATTCTGGGGTAAAAAAAATGTAATGCGAAGGTGCATTAGGCAAAATCTGCCCATTTACTAAATGAAAATGCTATTGATATGATGTCAGGGCTGATTGTGGGGAAGGAGGTCTATTTATTAAATGCGAAAACTATTTATTTGATGTTAAAGCTGGTTGGTAAATGTGAATGCAATTAGTTTCATATAGAGCAGTGGTTCCCACCCTTGGTCCTCAAGTACCACCAACAGTTCATGTTTTCCAGGTCACCTAGCAGTTGAACAGGTGTATTCATTACTCCCTGACACATTTTAAAAGACCCACAGGTGGAGCAAATTATTCCACTTGCAATCCTGTGAGGAGACCTGGAAAACATGAACTGTTGGGGATACTTGAGGACCGTGCTTGGGAACCACTGATATAGAGGATGGTTAGGGGGAAGACATGCATAATGGTGCTGCACAGAGCATTATCACTGTGTTTTAAAGGGGTTGAAAGTTACATTTGTCCAAAGTGACAGCTGTGCCCCTGTATAATGGCGGCACCCACTCGGTCTATTGTTGTTCTAACCAGCCTATTTACAGGTTGGCTAGAATTTATGAAACAAAAAACAAAAAGATAAATAAAACCTAAATTGTGCATACTTTGCCTGTGCATCATAGAGTGCTACCCTGGCTCCAGAACAGAATGTTTTAAATCTCCTTTTATACTGTTACCCAGGGCCAGTTTTACGCATACACTAGTTACGCAGCTGAGTAATGCGCAGCATAGAGGAGGGCACCCTAGTCAGCTGCGCCAGCGATATGTGTAACACTGGCCATTCCTGATATGCCCTGATATACAGTGCCTGCCTGGAGACTCACCGAGCAGGCAGTGATGTTGGCGCCACTGCGCTATGTCTGGCAGTGCACCCCACTACAGTATTGTGAAGAAAAATAAAATAAACTACTACTCCCAGAATCCCTTGCTTCCAGACAGCAAGGGATGCTGGTAGCGGTAGTTTATTTTGAGATTCTTCACATTACTGTACATGCAAACTAAACTACCGCTCCCAGAAGCCCTTGCTGTCCAGCTACTAGGAGCGGTAGTTTATTTTGAGATTCTTCTTCTTCTAGTATATAGTGCGGTGCCGAGCACGGCGGAGGCACCAACACCACTGACTGCTTTGCGAGTCTCCGGGCACAGGGGGCATATCAGGTAATACAGTACTTTGATTAGATTAATATGTAAGGGTAAGTATTAAAGTGGGCAAAATATGTAAAGGGAACTTCAACAGTGGGCAAATGAGTCAGGGGCACTTATATAGTGGGCACATGTGTAAGGGGCACTTATATAGTGTGCACATGTGTAAGGGGCACTTATATAGTGGGAAAATGTGTAAGGGGCACTTATACAGTGGGCAAATGTGTAAGGGATACTACAAGTGGGCTTTTACAATGAGACCACGCCTCCTTAATTTTTTCAGGCACAGGCCTGCGGCACGTGCAAAAGTGCTTTGGTGGGCGCCAAAGTATTTATTTGCTTACCAAATAATTTCACCTCGGGCCAGCCCTGCTGTTACCAAGCACCCAACGCTACATTCACTACCCATACACTTGAACAATATGAACAATATCTGCTGCTTGTAGGTCTGGCACATCAAACATGGAAAACCAAACTAAACTTGCATGACCATTTTTTAAACATCCACATACACTGAATGATAATTGTTCAGCACCGTTGTTTGTTTGGCGGATGTGAACTATTATTGAGTGTATGGCCAGTTCTGCTCAGGAATGCACTCTGGTCTATTTGTGCTGAGCACTTAACACAGGTCATCTACACCAAGCCTCAATGTGCCATGTGGCATGAGACAACCAGTGTAAGCTGCTCCAAGCAGTATACCATAGTGATTTTTCTTAAAATGTGCATCTTCTTTGCACTGCAGACAGCGAAACACCACTCAATCTGTACCAGGGACGCTGAGCCACACAGGAATTAGTTCTACATACTGTATGTACAAAGTTGCAGATGAAGCACAGTGGAATTTGGACAGAGAAAAAGCCGTGGCCACTGCACTCTATAGATTCAGAGTGCTGCATTCAATTGTTTAATTTGTGCAACTAAAATGCACATTCAAGTGTAAAAGATACTTTGCGTAAGCCAAGTCGCACGGGACCTGGTGCAACAGAAGAACTGCCTAACGCAACTGCTGCAAAAGTGTGTGAGGACACAACTGTACAGTATGTATAGAATAATTTCCAATGTGAACTTTCTTGATTCCTGCTGTTCAGCTTTGCTATACCAAATATAAACTTACGGCTGGTAGACATCAGCTTATCTGCTTCTTTTTCTCAACTATGATTTGCAAAAACAGATTACAGTATATTAATTAATGCTTTGATCTTGGTCCACAACTTGTTAGAATATCGATGTGTATTTATATTTTTATGTAAACACTTGGACAACAAGAATTCACCTGTAGTCAGTGGCATTACTAGGTGTAGGTGGTGCATGCCACACTGGGTGACATTATATGAGGGGGTGACACCATAATAGCAGAGCTGCTCTCCTATTATGGTGTCACCCCCTTGGATTGTGCCGCCAAGCAACCAGGAGACCAGGGAGAGTCTGGGGCTGCCAGAGCTCTGGACAAGCCCCAAGCATAATAACAATGGGGCAGTCATGCTTCCCAAAATCGCACACCAGAGAGTATGGCTTTGTAGTACAAGGTCACGCCCTTTCATGAGTGCCCCTACGACGTGTCGACGCCACTGGCTGTAGTCACTGTGGAGATGCAAAAATGTAAGATTATGCCGTGTATGTCTTACATGTATCACAGGATGCATGACTCAACAAGAAGAATAAAACACAGTGGGGCCGATGTACTATGCCTTGGAGAGAGAGAAAGTACCAACCAATCAGCTCCTTACTGTCATTTTTCAAACACAGCGTGTTACATGGCAGTTAGGAGCCCGTAGGCTGGTACTTTATCTCTCTCCACATTATCATACTCCAAGGCTTAGTACATCTTCCCCCATTGTCACACGTAATAGACTATGCCAGTGGTAGCCAACCCTGGTCCTCAAGAGCTACCGACAGTTCACGTTTTCCAGCTCACCTAGCAGGTGCACATGTACAGTTATTACTGTCACATCTTAAAAGAACCACAGGTGGACTCTGTGAGGGAACCTGGAAAATATGGCTACCCCTGGACTATACTTACATTGCTGAGCAACTACTTTTCACCTCTACAGTTCTCAAATATATGTATTGTAACACTTCAGGGTCCAATGGAATGTAGGTGTCTGGTGTAGCACAATCAGATAAACAAGATAGAAACCTGAAGCTTTTAAGACCAATAATACTCGAGTTAAGCTTTAGCAGCTTATGGGAGATATATGGAATAAAATATCATATTGTGTCATGTCATACATTATTTACACAGAAAATTTCTAGTTTCCTGACAGATATTCACACCCTTCCATAATTAAACACTACACAGGCTTGTAGTATAGTGCGGCATCTATTTTCTCAAAGTGTTCTACTATTCTAAAATATCTCCAGTAGTAACAAAGTTAGGGGATTGCTGCCATCTGCTATTAGGCACTTTATTTAGGGTTAGAAATAATGCTACATGGGGAGACAGCAGCTATGTTGGGAACATTTTATATATATATATATATTTCTCTGACGTCCTAGTGGATGCTGGGAACTCCATAAGGACCATGGGGAATAGACGGGCTCCGCAGGAGACTGGGCACTCTAAAGAAAAGATTAGGTACTATCTGGTGTGCACTGGCTCCTCCCTCTATGCCCCTCCTCCAGACCTCAGTTAGAATCTGTGCCCGGCCAGAGCTGGGTGCTCCTAGTGGGCTCTCCTGAGCTTACTAGTAAAGAAAGTATTTATTAGGTTTTTTATTTTCAGTGAGCTTCTGCTGGCAACAGACTCACTGCTACGTGGGACTAAGGGGAGAGAAGCAAACCTACCTGCGTGCAGCTAGCTTGTGCTTCTTAGGCTACTGGACACCATTAGCTCCAGAGGGTTCGAACACAGGCACCTGTCCTCGATCGTCCGTTCCCAGAGCCGCGCCGCCGTCCCCCTCGCAGAGCCAGAAGAACAGAAGCTTGAAGACGACGAAATCGGCGGCAGAAGACTCCTCTCTGCCAGGAATAGATGCTGTGCGCATGCGCACAGCATCTATTCACCGCTGCTCTACTCAGAGCAGCGAGTGACAGGGAGGGATCTCCCAACTGCCCCCCCACTCGCGGGACACTGCGACCTGTGGGTGGGACAGCGGTACAGACCGTGGCAACAGACTCACTGCTACGTGGGACTAAGGGGAGAGAAGCAAACCTACCTGCGTGCAGCTAGCTTGTGCTTCTTAGGCTACTGGACACCCTTAGCTCCAGAGGGTTCGAACACAGGCACCTGTCCTCGATCGTCCGTTCCCGGAGCCGCGCCGCCGTCCCCCTCGCAGAGCCAGAAGAACAGAAGCTTGAAGACGACGAAATCGGCGGCAGAAGACTCCTCTCTGCCAGGAATAGATGCTGTGCGCATGCGCACAGCATCTATTCACCGCTGCTCTACTCAGAGCAGCGAGTGACAGGGAGGGATCTCCCAACTGCCCCCCCACTCGCGGGACACTGCGACCTGTGGGTGGGACAGCGGTACAGACCGTGAAAAACGGGACTGTCCCGCCAAAATCGGGACAGTTGGGAGGTATGGTCATACCAACGTTTGTGCCAGAGTTTTGACTGAATAAATAAAGTATATGAAAAATACAAAGATTGTGTTTTAAATATCTTCTTTGCATTATTCTAATCGGTTTTATAGCCAAAACTCTGGAGTAAAAAGTCTATGGCAGGTGAGGCACCCTATCTTTTCCGCACATCTTAGATCAAAACTCACCAAATTTCCAGGAGTTTATACTGCTGCACCTGTGTATAATGCCCAGGTGTACGCTTTGGCTCATATATTGTATGTAAATATAGCTCTGGTACTAGCCAGTGCCTCCTGAGCCATATAGCTCACTGCACATACCTGCAAAACACACTGATATCACTAGTTTTCCCTCTAAGTGTGAGAGCCAGAATGCAAACAGGACAGTGTGGGTAATTCTGAGTTGATCGCAGCAGCGAATTTGTTAGCAGATGGGCAAAACCATGTGCACTGCAGGGGGGACAGATATAACATGTGCAGAGAGAGTTAGAATTGGGTGGGGTGTATTCAAACTGAAATCTAAATTGCAGTATAAAAATAAAGCAGCCAGTATTTACCCTGCACAGAAACGAAATAACCCACCCAAATCTAACTCTCTCTGCATATGTTATATCTGCCTCCCCTGCACTGCACATGGTTTTGCCTAATTGCTAACAAACTTGCTGCTGCGATCAACTCAGAATTACCCCCAGTATGCAGTGCAGGCAGAGACACAGGAGTATCATGTTTCATGAGTTACAGATGGAGCTTTCTGAGCAGAGGAGAGATAGGAGGGTGGAGAGAGTTGTAAGTGACACAGGGATCCCAGCTTCTCCTCCTCCCTGCCTGGGTGTCTGAGTCCTGTGTACATTTTTATGCAACTAAACCATTAACTAAACCATAGAGACACACACACACACACACACACACACACACACACACACACACACACACACACACACACAGAGAGTCCTCCTGAGTCCTGTCCCAGTGTATAAGAAGTACAGAGGCTGTTGATATTCTTGAATGTGACAAGATAAATAATTGTATTTTTCTATGTGTATTTTAAGGTTGTTTAATTTGTCTTTGTTCCACTACAAGAAAGCTATAAACAGTACCCAGGCATTTTTAAACTATTAATTTAAAACTAATATACACCATTGGTTTACATTTAATATACACAATCTATACCTCCCACCATGACCCATTCCAGGAGGGACAAAATGCTTTCTACCTGGACTTCCCTCTTAATTTATTATTGCAAACACCTGTGTTGAAATACCTTTCTTATCAATTAAATAGTTCAACACAGGTGACATCAATCATATATTAAGAAGGAAGTCCAAGTAGAGAGCATTTTGTCCTCCTGGAATCGGACATGTTGGGAGGTATGCACAATCTGATATACATTCCCCACCTTCCACCATGGCCCCCCTGTCTTAAGTGCCCCAGGCACCCCCAAGGCTTAATCCGGCCCTGCTCATCTGTACTTAGCCAGGAACACTGACGAGGCACCTACCTCCCCCATAGGATGAAAGAAACTTTTGCATCCCACAGATGTCGCAATCTTGGTTCACAATTCATGACAAAGTCATAAAACTTGAAGCACCTACACACAAGTAGGCACATGGCATCCCAAAAGAGCATTTTGCACTGTGGGTCTGCACTCATAAATTACTCTTATTGCTCAATCCAATAAAGTGCAAAGGAGGCAAGTTGCTGTTGCAACAGCACCATAACTTTCCCTCCTTGCGGCCCAATCTCAGCCCGGACTCACAGACTTTTGTACACAGACCAATGGGGCCTGAGGTACCATAATTGCACCATACAGACACAATTAAACCTCATTGGATTGAACCCATAGTGAGTCACTCATTCAGGAAAGCATAAATAGTCTTGCTGATTCAATATTTTAATTGTTCTACAGGTAAAAAACATATATATATCTTTTTTAAAGTTACAGATCTGCATAATAATCTTACAATGTATTTATAGTTATTGTTTGCCTACAATTCACCTTCTGTTTAGTAGTTTCTGCAAGTTAAATCCCACAGGTTTCAAAGGTGCAGAATTGTCCACTGACACATTTAATTTGTGATTCTATAGTTTCAAACACAGTGCTAGAGGAGTAACAGAAACATAGAACAAAACGTATCTATTAAGGCAGTGATTTTTCAACCATTTTTAACTTGCGGCGCACCGAACAATATTTTACAATTGCCAAGGCAAACCATCAGTTCCCCACGGAAAAAACCCCACACACATTGGCCCTCACAGTAAAAAAAAATAAAAAAAAATTCACACATACATTAGCATACACAGAAAAACAATCACATTGCTCCCTACATAAATCAATCACATTGCTCCCCACATAAATCAATCACATTGCTCCCCACTTAAATCATGTTGCGCTCTTCATAAATCAATCACATTGCTCCCCACATAAATCATGTTGCTCTCACATAAATTAATCACATTGCTCCCCACATAAATCCTATTGCTCCCCACATGAATTAGTCCCATCGCTCCTAACATAAATCCTTTTGCTCCCCACATAAATTATTCACATTGTTCCCCCCATAAATCCTATTGCTCCCCACAGGAGAAATAAAATAACAAATCTTAGCCTCTACCTGTCAGCTGTCCTCCTCCCTGTCCCTCGGTGGCAGGGGTTGTTCATAGTGGAGTGCTGCGAATACTGAGCAGCGGGCATTCGGGCCAGTGTGGATGTGGGTGGGCAGGGAAAGTTGTGGATGTGGGCAGGAACTTGTATATGCAGGCGAGTGGGCTTGCTGGGTGGTGAGACGCAGCGGCCGTGACCTATGATGTCACACAACCGCGTCTTCAAGGCAAAGATCACAGCCTGATCCTCTAAGAAGAGCCTGGGCCACCGTTCGCTCCGTTTTATGTGCACAGATGGCAGGAGAGGTCTGACGGGTGAAACTTATTTGTTAACTGGAAATATTTTGATTGAAACATTTTAAGGCCTTAATTACATTAGAACTGGTCCTCCACATATGAAGAACACGGTGCCCTAGTTAGTCCATCCCTATATAGCAAGTTGATTGTCCACTAGCATGTGACAATATGTGATATGGATCATGGAAATTACATGTTCTCAGTGGAGGAACCACTCCAAGTAACTGCTAAATTGGAGAAGGGCAACACTGCAGTGAAGGTTTTAACTTTTTTGTAAGATTGAGAACGTTTTTAAAAATTGGTAATGTTTGACAAATGTCATCTTTAGTTAATTACACTATACTACATACAGCTTAAACACTAGTACAGTGTGGAAGGACATTTTTCCATTGATTTAAAGTATATTCTGCTTCAAGTACAGAATGCTATTAGTAGCACCATTTATGCATAAGAACATTGTGATGATACACATCATATTACGCTGTAGAATAAAATGTTGTTATACAGTCAATATTGGGTAGAAATACTCATGTCATGCATTCATTCATGGCTTTTTATTAAAAAAAGAAGTGTAAAAAAATTTCACACCTACTGTAATATTTGACATTAAAACATTGGCATTATGTTTTTATTGTCTATATCTGATACATTATGCACTACTCATGTTGCATAAGGTGAATTCACATTTTCAGCCATCATAAAAATTGCATTTCCTACATAACATGGAAGCAGCTATTTCAAGGATTGAGCCACAATTCATGAGAATGTAAAATTCACTAGGAACCAGTGACATCAGTGAGGCTGGAGACACCTTGTGGGCTTCTAGTGAATTGCTAGGCTGCATTGTATCAGACTACAACAAGGTAGATGATGGGTACACTCTTCAGCAGTAAAGAGAAACTTTGTATAAATACACAGTAGTTCCATAATGCAACATTTAAGCCTTTTGTGTTGATGAAGAGACCATAAGTTATAGTGAGAGATTGCACAATTCAAACAAATGTGAATAGTTACTAATTACCAGCCTTGGTAAATTGGGGAGTGTCTGCCTGTCCTCTCATCTATACTCCCATTACCTTCAGAGAGCATGCTCAGTGCTTCATCAGTTTGCTGGCTATTGCTCATTTCAGTCTTGTTTGCGTCCTGGATATAGCCAGGATAGTTCAGGAAAGAACCAACTCTGCCATTTTGTGCTGTGTCCACAGCTGATGAACTGGACGGATGTTCCCATGGAATTTCTTTTTTGTGAAAGCTGAAATCGATGTCCCATCCTGTCCATCCATATAACGCCAGTGTAAACAGGAAGCCCTGCAATGGGTTCAGTATGCCCTGAGAAGTAGGAAAATACTTGATCTGAGAAATTAATCTGACACATTATTACAGATGTTATATGCACGTATCTACCAAAACAGAAGAAAAATAGGATGAGGTATTATTACATTTAAATAAAATGAGGTAAGCGAAGTACATTGAAAGCCCTGGGATTCTCCACTGTGGTACCAATGTTCTGAAAGCAAATAACCTTACCATACAACTTTCATCACTGCACGATAAAAGAAAATTCTGCAAAGACTCAGCTGGACATTTTTTCTTTACCATGAGATAATCATGAGAATAAGCATGTTTGAAGCTACAGTTACATTGGCAGCTTAATTTGCTTCAGTCTGACAAGAAGCAGTGGCTAGTGCAATGCGATAATAACATGGGAATCTAGTAGAAAACACAGTTAATTAGTAGATTGTTTGACAATGTTGTCCATCACTATTAACAAAGCATCAACTCATGGAAGGCCTCAATCATTGCACTGGACCAGAGAGTAACTACCAGGAAGAAGAGACAGGAGCATTACCATGAGGTGGGAGAATGTGTGCTTAGAAAGTGCAGTACTGGTTCTATTATGTGTGTTTGTTTGTTTGTTTGTTTGTTTTATTATTTATTATGGTATGTTTAACCTTTTCCTGACCACTTATCTTATTTATATTACAGGTTGAGGGGTATATGCAATTACCGGCGAATCGCGGCAATTTTTCGCCCGTTTTTTTAATTCGACACAATTCGACCGTCGAATTCCGGCAAGTGGGTGCTGGAAATCAACATATTCAATAAAAAACGGATTCGACAGTCCCGCTGTCGAAAAACGGCTGATTTGACGGATTTTGATCCGATTTTTAAAAAACGATAAAAAACCCTGAAAAAAATTGCGTGGGGTCCCCCCTCCAAAGCATAACCAGCCTCAGGCTCTTCGAGCCGGTCCTGGTTCTAAAAATCCGGGGGAAAAACTGCCGGTGGATCCCCCGTATTTTTAAAACCAGCACCGGGCTCTGCGCCTGGTGCTGGTGCAAAAAATACGGGGGACAAAAAGAGTAGGGGTCCCCCGTATTTTTTACACCAGCATCGGGCCCCACTAGCTGGACAGATAATGCCACAGCCGGGGGTCACTTTTATACAGCGCCCTGCGGCCGTGGCATTACATACCCAACTAGTCAGCCCTGGCCGGGGTACCCTGGGGGAGTGGGGACCCCTTCAATCAAGGGGTCCCCCCCCCAGCCACCCAAGGGCCAGGGGTGAAGCCCGAGGCTGTCCCCCCCCATCCAAGGACTGCAGATGGGGGGCTGATAGCCTTGAGAAAATTGAAAGAATATTGTTTTTTCCAGTAGTACTACAAGTCCCAGCAAGCCTCCCCCGCAAGCTGGTACTTGGAGAACCACAAGTACCAGCATGCGGGAGAAAAACGGGCCCGCTGGCACCTGTAGTTCTACTGGAAAAAAAATACTCAAATAAAAACAGGATACGCACACCGTGAGTGTAAAACTTTATTTCACACATGTCGACACACACATACTTACCTATGTTCACACGCCGACCTCTGTCCACTTGTCCAAGTAGAATCCACGGTGTACCTGTGAATAAAATTATACTCACCTCAATCCAGTGTCCGGATCTTTTAAAATAATCCTCGTACTTGGCAAAACAACAAAACGAACACCCGGACCAAACGGACTGAAAGGGGTCCCATGTTTACACATGGGACCCCTTTCCCCGAATGCAGAGACCCCCCCGTGACTGCTGTCACAGAAAAGTCCCTTCAGCCAATCAGCGAGCGCAACGTCGTGGCACTCTGCTGATTGGCTATGCGCCAGGGTACCCCGGCCAGGGGTGACTAGTTGGGTATTTAATGCCACGGCCGCAGGGCGCTGTATAAAAGTGACCCCCGGCTGTGGCATTATCTGTCCAGCTAGTGGAGCCCGATGCTGGTGTAAAAAATACGGGGGACCCCTACACTTTTTGTCCCCCGTATTTTTTGCACCAGCACCAGGCGCAGAGCCCGGTGCTGGTTTTAAAAATACAGGGGATCCCCTGTCAGTTTTTCCCCCGGATTTTTAGAACCAGGACCGGCTCGAAGAGCCCGAGGCTGGTTATGCTTAGGAGGGGGGACCCCACGCAATTTTTTTTCTGATTTTTAACATTCCATTAAAAAAATAAAAAAATATTAAAATATATAAATAATACTTGTGCCTGCAAAATAGACAAACCAAGTACCTAATCCCTTCTAATATAAATAGATATGCTATTACCAATAAAAAAACACACAAAAAAACATTTTTTTAAATTTTGTATTAGATTCCGCCAGCAAAGTGTGGCGGATTGAAAAATTACGAATTTACTGTCTAAAAGCACTGTTGTCGTATTTACAAACTTCAATTGAATATACTTTTGTCGAATTGCCGCATTTGTACCATTGCAGAAATGTCGAATTTGACAAATGTCGAATTTCAAAAAGTCGAATTTGGAAAGTCCGTTTTTTTGATGAAGTATTGAATTGCATTGTCAAATTGTCAATTTTTTTTTTTTGGTGAAAATGTCCCGTTTTTCGACATTTTCTGGAATTCGACCGCAATTGCATATACCCCTGAGTATCTCTTATCCAAAATGCTTGGGACCAGAAATATTTTGGATATCGGATTTTTCCGTATTTTGGAATAATTGCATACCATAATGAGATATCATAGCAATGGGACCTAAGTCTAAGCACAGAATGCATTTATGTTTCATATACACCTTATACACACAGCCTGAAGGTAATTTTAGCCAATATTTTTAATAACTTTGTGCATTAAACAAAGTGTGTGTACATTTACACAATTTTTTTATGTTTCATGTAGAACTTATACACACAGCCTGAAGGTCATTTAATACAATATTTTTAATAACTTTGTGTATTAAACAAAGTTTGTATACATTGAGCCATCAGAAAACAAAGGTTTCACTATCTCACTCTCACTCAAAAAATTCCGTATTTTGGAATATTCCGTATTTCGGAATATTTGGAAATGGGATACTCAACCTGTATTTAAATATGTTTGATAAAGCCTATACTATAGACAGTATATAGTGTTAAAAATTAATACTGTATTCAATGCAGTATCCAATGTTTACATGAATGTCCAGGGTTGTTAGAAATCCTGTGTTTGACACAAAGTGTGCTGTTGCTTGTGACTGCCAGTGACTATTGTGAAACATACATTTAAACTAGTGATGTGCACCGGAAATTTTTCTTGTTTTGTGTTTTGGTTTTGGATTCGGTTCCAAGGCCGTGTTTTGGATTCGGACGCGTTTTGGCAAAACCTCCCTGAAAATTTTTGGTCGGATTCGGGTGTGTTTTGGATTCGGGTGTTTTTTTACAAAAAACCCTCAAAAACAGCTTAAATCATAAATTTGGGGGTCATTTTGATCCCATAGTATTATTAATCTCAATAACCATAATTTCCACTCATTTCCAGTCTATTCTGAACACCTCACACCTCACAATATTATTTTTAGTCCTAAAATTTGCACCAAGGTCGTTGGATGGCTAAGCTAAGCGACCCAAGTGGCCGACACAAACACCTGGCCCATCTAGGAGTGGCACTGCAGTGTCAGACAGGATGGCAGATTTAAAAATAGTCCCCAAACAGCACATGATGCAAAGAAAAAAAGAGGTGCACCAAGGTCGCTGGATGGCTAAGCTAAGCGACCCAAGTGGCCGACACAAACACATGGCCTATCTAGGAGTGGCACTGCAGTGTCAGACAGGATGGCAGATTTAAAAAATAGTCCCCAAACAGCACATGATGCAAAGAAAAAAAGAGGTTCATCAAGGTTGCTGGATGGCTAAGCTAAGTGACACAAGTGGCCGACACAAACACCTGGCCCATCTAGGAGTGGCACTGCAGTGTCAGACAGGATGGCAGATTTAAAAAATAGTCCCCAAACAGCACATGATGCAAAGAAAAAAAGAGGTGCAATGAGGTAGCTGTGTGACTAAGCTAAGCGACCCAAATGGCCGACACAAACACCTGGTCCATCTAGCATTGGCACTGCAGTTTTCTAGCGAGAGGATGAGTGCTTCCATCCTCATGTGAATCTGAACCACTAGCCATGAACATAGGCCAGGGCCTCAGCCGTTCCTTGCCACTCCGTGTCGTAAATGGCATATTGGCAAGTTTATGCTTCTCATCAGACGCTTTTAATTTTGATTTTTGGGTCATTTTACTGAACTTTTGTAGTATACTTGACGACACAGAGGTAGAGCAGTGGACTACTGTACCGTACTGCTATATATATATATACTGGTGGTCACAGCAACATTCTGCACTGTCCCCTCCTACTATATAATGCGCACAGCTAAAATGCAGCACAGGTATGGATGCATAGTATACTTGACGACACAGAGGTAGGACAGTGGACTACTGTACTGTACTGCTATATATATATACTGGTGGTCACAGCAACATTCTGCACTGTCCCCTCCTACTATATACTGCGCACAACTAAAATGCAGCACAGGTATGGATGGATAGTATACTTGACGACACAGAGGTAGGTAGAGCAGTGGACTACTGTACCGTACTGTTATATATTATATACTGGTGGTCAGCAAAATTCTGCACTGTCCTCCTACTATATACACTGCGCACAACTAAAATGCAGCACAGGTATGGATGGATAGTTTACTTGACAACACAGAGGTAGGTAGAGCAGTGGACTACTGTACCGTACTGCTATATATTATACACTGGTGGTCAGCAAAATTCTGTACTGTCCTCCTACTATATACAGGTTGAGTATCCCTTATCCAAAATGCTTGGGACCAGAGGTATTTTGGATATGGGATTTTTCCGTATTTTGGAATAATTGCATCCCATAATGAGATATCATGGTGATGGGACCTAAATCTAAGCACAGAATGCATTTATGTTACATATACACCTTATACACCCAGCCTGAAGGTAATTTTAGCCAAAATATTTTATAACTTTGTGCATTAAACAAAGTGTGTCTACATTCACACAATTCATTTATGTTTCATATACACCTTATACACAGCCTGAAGGTCATTTAATACAATATTTTTAATAACTATGTGTATTAAACAAAGTTTATGTACATTGAGCCATCAAAAAACAAAGGTTTCACTATCTCATTTTCACTCAAAATAGTCCGTATTTCGGAATATTCCGTATTTCGGAATATTTGGATATGGGATACTCAACCTGTACTACAATGCAGCACAGATATGGAGCGTTTTTCAGGCAGAGAACGTAGATATTTTCAGCACACTGAGCACAGATATTTGCAGCACACTGAGCACAGATATTTGCAGCACACTGAACACAGAAACTGAGAGAACGCTGCACCTCCTCTCGCTATCATCCCAAATGCACGAGTGAAAATGGCGGCGACGCGCGGCTCCTTATATAGAATACGAATCTCGCGAGAATCCGACAGCGGGATGATGACGTTCGTGTGCGCTCGGGTTAACCGAGCAAGGCGGGAAGATCCGAGGCTGCCTCGGACCAGTGTAAAATGGGTGAAGTTCGGGGGGGTTCGGATCTCGAGGAACCGAACCCTCTCATCACTAATTTAAACTATAGTCTTAATATATAATGGCAAAAATAAATGACACAAATATGTTTACTATACATACATTTCAGCAAAACCTCTTTTACCACTTTATTAAATAGAAAATGAAATCTTAATGATCAAAATGCAAAAATAAAGAAATAGAAATCTCCTATTAACAAACGTTTGATGGAACAGCAGCACTAAATGACATTGTTTTGCGCTGGTCATCTCCTGGCTTTAGTAGTACACATCCCCAGACTATAGTGATGGAGCTGGCTATGATATTCATACATGAATTTCAAGTTGCAGATATGTTGCCTGCCACTCAAAATACAAATGTTAAAACTCAAGGATGTGATATATTTTGTCGATATTCATCTTGTCAACACTGATGAAATGTAGTTGTAGAGATGTGCCCTGTGGGCACATCAGAGGCGCTGGGTGTGCGGCGGCGGGTGTCTGGTACAGGGATCAGATGTTTCCCTGCACCAGGCTGGCGGCGGGTAGCGGCGCGGCGGCGCTTTGAACTTGGCGCCGCTTGGGCCGCCAATGAGAAGCGCCACCGGCGTCTTTTCAAACCCGGCGCCGTCCGCGAGCCAATCGCGGCTCGCGGGGCGCCGGCCAATCGGAAGTGGGCGCGGCGAGCCAATCGGCGCTCGCCGCGTCACAGGCCCCGCCCCCGGCATCTGACGTCAGACGCCGGGCGGGAGCCAGGAGAAGAGACTGTGCACGGGAGCGCGAAGAGAGAAGAGCCGGACGGGGAGGCAAGGCGCAAGGCGGCGTGGACAAAGAAGACGGCGGCCGTGGGGAGAAGAGCTCCGGTGGCCGCTGAAGAGGCCGGAAGACGTCGGCCTGCAGGAGGAAGATGTCCAGCGGCGACTGGACGCGGAGGAGAGACGGCGGCGCCGCTGGCCAGGACGGGTCAGCGGCAGAAGAGAGTGCCGGAGACCCCACGGATCAGGTGAGGCCTCAGTGAGGCAACTTTCACCCCCTCCCTTTTCCTCCCTAGACCACCAGGGACGGGCATCAGGCGCGGCGACACAATTCAGGCACTAGGCCTGGGGCGTAGATAGGAGGTTGGGGCCAACATTTGATTAGGTGGTTTGGGCATTAGGCCCAAGCCACCTCAACGGCGCAGTAGGCGGGCATTAGGCCCGAGGGCACATAGTGGGCACTAGGCCCGTAAGGATAGTCAGGCCACCCGGCCTGTGGCACCGGTTAGGCGGGCATTAGGCCAGAGGGGCATATCAGGCAATAGGCCTGTGGGGCATTAGAGGGCATTAGGCCCTAGTGTATTCTGGCCAATTAGGGCAGAATAAGGGGACCCTGGGCACTAGGCCCAGGTCACCCAACAAGGGACAAGTTAGGCGGGCGCTAGGCCCGTGGGTGAAGCCAGGCCTCCGGCCTGTGTGCAGTCAGGGGGCGCTAGGCCCAGTGAAGAAGTGTTTGCCCCGAGGTGAATAAAGGTGGCACTGGGCACTAGGCCCAGGCCACCCTGAGGTGTTTAGGTAGGCAGGTCCGCTTGACCTGAGCCCTATAGAAGGAAGTGTACAGGAGGTGGGCAGGCTGTGTGGCGCCCACCCCCTTCCAGCGGCAGGTAGGGATTTAAAGGGACAGCACCGTGTGATCTTGTATTCCGATATTGTGATGTATGTTGTTACCGTGCAGGGCAAAGTGTCTGTTTGTTTTAAGTTTGTGCATAGTTGTGTTGCACCACTCACACGAGCTAGTTTGAGGGCTCTGTTTATGTAGCTAGTGTAGCGGACGCACACTAGGGTAGTTCTAGGCCCTGCACGGCTGTTTCTCTCTTTGCCTCCTTACAGGGACCTGTAAGTGGAGAAGATCGGAGTACAAGACGTAGGACGGTGAGTAACATCGGTCTGTGTGTACCTTCTGTGTGTGTCCCTATCTGTCTCCCTTCCTTCAGGGCGAACGGTGAGCCTTGCACGCCGGTGCAAGGTAGAATTTCCACCTGGTGCGAGAGTGCCAATAGGTGAAATTCGGGCTCTGAGACGGACGCCTGGGATGACCCTCACCTAGCCCGAAAGCACTATTTTTCTCGGAATCGGAGGGCGTTTCGGTCCACAGTTAGGAGGACGGCACTCAGCAATCTCCTTCCTCCTAGGTCGTCGTGTCCGGGTCCGACGGAAGATTTGCCAGGTCCGTTGAAGGTTCCGGTACCTGAAGGTGAGAGAGAGCGGCGCCTGGTGAGTACCGAAAATACACCTGCACGGCAGCAGGCACCACCACACGCGCAGCCGCACCTCTTACATTTTGGCGTAGTCGGCAGGATCAAGGATACCGGATACCGGACACGATGTGGAACGCCACCAAGAAGACCTCCCTGCGAACGGCTCCGGAACAGACTCACCCCCGGACGTGTGCGGACCAGAGCGACTGGGTGACGGTGTCTGGGGCAGACCTCCTGAAGATGGTGCAGCGGTCGG
The DNA here is from genome assembly GCF_028390025.1 of Pseudophryne corroboree. Taxonomy (NCBI): domain Eukaryota; kingdom Metazoa; phylum Chordata; class Amphibia; order Anura; family Myobatrachidae; genus Pseudophryne; species Pseudophryne corroboree. The sequence continues at coordinate 784,980,383 of NC_086445.1, forward strand.
TCCAGCGTGAAAAGGAAGAGCGCCGGGAGAAGGGGCGCAAGAAGGCCGCTGTGACGCCCTGCAAGAAATGTCGGCAAACAGGGCACTTTGCCGACGAGTGTACTTGGCTGGAGACGTCCCCAAAGAAGGTGGTCCAGGAAGCGGACCGAAGACGTCGGAAGGGCCAAGCGAAGAAGGAGTCCTGGTGTTTGCTCTGCAGAAACTACGGGCATGAGCATAACAGTTGTCCCTGGGACGAAGAGTTGAGCCAAGACGAGGTTGATTACTGGTGTGGAAGCTGTGGAGATCCCCGACATCGGCTCCTGGAATGTCCATTGACTGAAGACAGGACGGACTACGAGGCCACTGTGAAGCAGCTGACGGAGTCTCGTCAGCAACTTTTGGACCGGGTGGCTGCAGAGCCCGTGTGTGCGCTCTGCGAGGCGAGAGGACATGCGCTTCCCGATTGTCCGTGGAATGAAGACCGGATGATTGCGGATGGTCGTGTCCAGAGATGGGAGGAGGAAACCAGGGAAATGGAGCGGAAGACCCTGCTTGAAGTTAGTTCGCAGGTGCCCATTTCCTCTGAGCCGGAACCAACGGGTGAAGATTCCCCAGTGAAGGAGGTGGACCAGGAACCCGTCTTGGAGAAGGTGGCAGTGGCCCTCCCTTGTTGGAAGTGTCGGCGACCAGGACATGCGGCCAGTGAGTGCCCCTGGGAAGATGCCGTGGACCTACTCTGTCCCAAGAAAGTGACCCCAGTAAGGCAGAATCCTTTCCCGCATAAGGCGGAGGTGGACGACTGGGAGGTGAAGAGACCACGCTGCGAAGAAAAGCGTGAAGACCCAGTGACGGAACCGTCCACGCCCAGGACGTGCGGAACAGGTGTGTCCTGGGTACCTAGAGATGCCAGCGGAGGAGGAGTACGCTGAGGAAGTAAAGATGCCAGCGGAAGCGAAGGAGTACGCGGAGGAAGTAACGATGCCAGCGGAAGCGAAGGAGTACGCTGAGGAAGCAGAGGTACCAGCGGAAGAGACTAAGTACGCTGAGGAGGAAAATAATACCCCAGTCCAGATATCGGAGGAGGACTCGGACTACGGTGAGCTGTCCGCCGACGAATCCCTCCAAGAACAGATGGAGGACGACAATGGCATCGGAAGCGCCGACGAGAGTGACTGGCAGGATCGGGTCGAGTCGTGCTCCCAGTTGAATGCCCTCTGTGAAGAGGAGGAGATAGTCCTGGAGCAAGAATACCTGCCGGGAGTGCCGAAATGGACGGACGTACGGGGAGAGGATCGTGATGCCGTGGGAGGACCCGTTCCAGAGGAAGACATGGGACCTTTGGAAATGCCCCACGAGGAGATGCGACAGATGGTGGTTGTTGCCCGGGAGGAAACGGATGCCCCGGAGGATTCCACTGTTTGGTGGTGGTCGGTACCACCCCCTGAAGACAGGGACGATGCCACAGACGATCTGAAAGGCCAGGAGTGGGTGACTGTTGTCTCCGGAGAGGAAGAGTCCCCTTGGTGGCCAACGTCGAGCGACCGTGAGGAGATGCCACTCCCCCAGAGGATACGCCGATGGAGGTCAGGAGGTAAGAAGAGGAACCCTGAGCTGGAGGTGGAAGGATGTGGGGTCACAGCCCGTCCGGGCTGGGCCCTCGAACACTACCTCGCCGGAGGGACCTCGGAATTCCCTGCCCCCCGGACAAGGGCCATCGTGAGCAACTTTGTAGGGACTACAAAGGAAAAAGGGGGGGGAAATGTAGAGATGTGCCCTATGGGCACATCAGAGGTGCTGGGTGTGCAGCGGCGGGTGTCTGGTGCAGGGATCAGATGTTTCCTTGCACCAGGCTGGCGGCGGGTAGCGGCGCGGCGGCACTTTGAACTTGGCGCCGCTTGGGCCGCCAATGAGAAGCACCGCTGGCGTCTTTTCAAACCCGGCGCCGTCCGCGAGCCAATCAGAAGCGGGCGTGGTGAGCCAATCGCCGCTCGCCGCGTCAGTGGCCCCGCCCCGGCATCTGACGTCAGACGCCGGGCGGGAGCCAGGAGAAGAGACTGCGCGCGGGAGCGCGAAGAGAGAAGAGCCGGACGGGGAGCCAAGGCGGCGTGGACGAAGAAGACGGCAGCCGTGGGGAGAAGAGCTCCGGTGGCCGCTGAAGAGGCCGGAAGACGTCGGCCTGCAGGAGGAAGATGTCCACGGATCAGGTGAGGCCTCAGTGAGGCAAATTTCACCCCCTCCCTTTTCCTCCCTAGACCACCAGGGACGGGCATCAGGCCCGGGGACACAATTCAGGCACTAGGCCTGGGGCGCAGATAGGAGGTTGGGGCCAACATTTGATTAGGTGGTTTGGGCATTAGGCCCAAGCCACCTCAACGGCGCAGTAGGCGGGCATTAGGCCCGAGGGCACATAGTGGGCACTAGGCCCGTAAGGATAGTCAGGCCACCCGGCCTGTGGCACCGGTTAGGCGGGCATTAGGCCCGAGGGGCATATCAGGCAATAGGCCTGTGGGGCATTAGAGGGCATTAGACCCTAGTGTATTCTGGCCAATTAGGGCAGCATAAGGGGACCCTGGGCACTAGGCCCAGGTCACCCAACAAGGGACAAGTTAGGCGGGCGCTAGGCCCGTGGGTGAAGCCAGGCCTCCGGCCTGTGTGCAGTCAGGGGGCGCTAGGCCCAGTGAAGAAGTGTTTCCCCCGAGGTGAATAAAGGTGGCACTGGGCACTAGGCCCAGGCCACCCTGAGGTGTTTAGGTAGGCAGGTCCGCTTGACCTGAGCCCTATAGAAGGAAGTGTACAGGAGGTGGGCAGGCTGTGTGGCGCCCACCCCCTTCCAGCGGCAGGTAGGAATTTAAAGGGACAGCACCGTGTGATCTTGTATTCCGATATTGTGATGTATGTTGTTACCGTGCAGGGCAAAGTGTCTGTTTGTTTTAAGTTTGTGCATAGTTGTGTTGCACCACTCACACGAGCTAGTTTGAGGGCTCTGTTTATGTAGCTAGTGTAGCGGACGCACACTAGGGTTGTTCTAGGCCCTGCACGGCTGTTTCTCTCTTTGCCTCCTTACAGGGACCTGTAAGTGGAGAAGATCGGAGTACAAGACGTAGGACGGTGAGTAACATCGGTCTGTGTGTTCCTTCTGTGAGTGTCCCTATCTGTCTCCCTTCCTTCAGGGCGAACGGTGAGCCTTGCACGCCGGTGCAAGGTAGAATTTCCACCTGGTGCGAGAGTGCCAATAGGTGAAATTCGGGCTCTGAGGCGGATGCCTGGGATGACCCTCACCTAGCCCGAAAGTACTATTTTTCTCGGAATCGGAGGCCGTTTCGGTCCACAGTTAGGAGGACGGCACTCAGCAATCTCCTTCCTCCTAGGTCGTCGTGTCCGTGTCCGACGGAAGATTTGCCAGGTCCGTTGAAGGTTCCGGTACCTGAAGGTGAGAGAGAGCGGCGCCTGGTGAGTACCGAAAATACACCTGCACGGCAGCAGGCACCACCACACGCGCAGCCACACCTCTTACATAGTCATGATTAGAATGTCAACAAAACATCAGTTGTGTTGGATCTGCTTCCAGTGGTATCACTAATCCCAACCTCTAACCCTCCTTCTAGTGCCTAACATTACCCATCCCCTCCCATAGCCTAGCCCAAACCCTCCCTCTAGTACCTAATCCTAAACTCCGTCCCCCCCAAGTGCCTAACCTTAACCTTCCCCTCCTTTAACCTAACCTTAACCCTGTACTGCCACAGCCTATCCCTAACTTTCCGGAAGGCTCGCTGCAGAACGACAACATGTTGACATAGTGCAGATGCCGATGTGATCAATATCAACACTTTAACAATGTTAACATCATAATTGTCAAAATTGTAAATGTTGACAGTATGGGGGCTATTCAAATGTTTGCGAGGCAGGGAATACTAATGGACGTCTCTCGGAGCTATTCAAATGTTGCACTGATCAGATGCCCATTAGCTGCAACAAACACATATAAGTTCGTACCTCCGGAGGCTGAGAGCCGAAATGTGTTAAAACTGGGTGCAATAAGCGCTATAATAAAAGGGCGCCGACAACAATTGAATAGCAACAATGGGCACCCTTTAAATATCACTAAAGAACACACATTTGAAAAGCCCCCTATGACTATATCCCCAAAAATGTACTGTTCAGAATCAGATGCATTTTTACATCTTCTTTTGGTCGCCATTTTAATATTTAATGATGTACATAGGGGCTGATTCTGTTTTGGATGCAAGTAGCAATGCAAACGAATCTAGTGTGCAGACTGATCCAGCAAATATCACTATCTGTGCAATTCACATCAGTAAAGTATTTTCTTGGAGAAATGCAGTAGGAGAATAATTGGACAATATTCAACAATCAATTAACCAGTTTTGATAAGAGTGATATCGTTATAAGCAGAAATACCTAACATCATGAAGCAAAAAACAGAGTCTATTATTTATTAACCTTTGTTGATTAAATTCTCAAACAAGATATATCAACAATCAGTAGCATTTGTCTAAGGACCTCACTGACTGCAATAGTTCTATTAATGGCTTATAATAATTGTGAGGCAGTTAATTTGCCGACTGTCGGGATTCCGATGATCAGGATACTGACAGCCGACAATGCCGACAGCTCTAGTCTCAGCTCACAGGGGCTATTCCCACTCGTGGGTGTCCACGCAAGGTGGACTCTGCACTTGCCGCCCTGCCAGCATACTGACAGCTAGGATGCCGCTGTTAGTATACTGTTGAACAGCATCCTGCCACCAGTAAATCAAACTGATCCGCAATAATCTACTATGTATGTGACGATGGGGACACACTCACACCTAAAATATGATCTGCAGGATGAATAATGTAATAACTTCCTGTTAGTATGTCATCTGGATTATATGTGCAAATGTTGTGTTTATACTGTTTGGAGAGGTTGATCAATGGCATGGGGCTTTTTGGCCAGAGGTCTGTTTATTAAACAGCAGGTGGTCAGGCATACAAGCCAGAGAAGACACTATAGGACAGATTCAAATGTCCCCCCCCCCCCCCCCACCCCCATCCGCAATCACGCCCACTGGCAGTATTCTAATGTTGCTGGCGACGGGCATAACAAGTTCATTTCAGCTCGCTACCACTGGGGGTAGCAAGCTGAAATGCACGTAAAAAGACCCATTTGGGCACCCAAATGGGTCTTTTCACTATCGCGCCTATTACTTTACTTGTGTTTAGGTTCTTTGTGTGCCTAAACCCGACTGTAATGGGCATGATCAGCGCAATAGCGGGGGACATTTGAATATCGCCCCTCTATCTCTCGCCACTTTAGAGGTGTGAAACCCTTTTCCTAACCTGAGCCATAAAGCTGCCCACTTTGGACAATTCCCTCCTCTATTTAATGAGTTACAGTTACTTGGAAGTGGATGATGGATTAATTAAAATGTCTGGCAACCAGAGAGTTAAAAAACCTAAGTGTGGGGGCTTGGAGTAACTGCCAGCTGGAATAAGTATAAGGGACACTCATCATAAAGCATCCATTTTTGTGAGGAGACCAGATGGATGGTCAGAATGCATCGTAACTCCAGGAAGAGACCTCACTTCCACCATTGTTAGACCCTGTGCAGGTGATTGGAACTTTATTTTCTCCTTTATTTTCTTTCTTGAAATTGTAGTAACTTATGAGAACTTTAATACTTACTATAATTTTAGTAATGTTTTGTAACCTTAAGCTCACAAACTCATAAGGCCATAAGCTACTGATTCAAAGGTATATTTTTCTGGTAAAGTGGAACCAAAGAATTGCAGTGGGAGGAGCATTTCCCAGTCTAACTCTTGGTGGTGGCAGAATTGGTGTTTTAGTAATAAGGTAAACCGCAAACATCACCCATCATGACCATCCGTCTGAGTGCAGATGAGTTTGTGACAATGTAGTTAGGTATTGTGTCAGTCTAGTAGCTGCACAATGAAGGGATGGAGTATCATCCCTTTCCCTCCCCTTACAGCTCTCATTGGCTACTTAATGGGCACATCCTCCCTTCTCCCCCAACCAAAGCGAAGCCACCCTTCCTTCTCCAGAGGAGAAGGTCCTCTTAGACCATGCACCTCCCCACACCCCATTCCACAGGAGAAGGTATTGAATCACAGAAGAAAGATGGGAGGAAGATGAGGAAGAAAGAGAGACTCAACAGGAAAAGGGGAGGGAGAGAGAGAGATGGGAGGTAGAGGGGGAGAAAGATATGAGAGAAGGAAGTAGAGGAGAAAGAGAGAGATGATAGGGAGAGAGCTGAGAAAGTGGGGTAAGAGAGGGACAAACCTTGCAACACTGTTAACAATAGCTTACCACCCAGCAAATGAAGGGACCAAAATGCTAGCATACCATAATTTATTTTTAGAACACTGAAGATATGCCTTCATTCGACTAAACTTACTACATACCCACCAACAACGATGCGTTGTAAACCGGTACAAATTAGGAAAGAAGTTATGGCACGGGTAAAGGGGTTATGGCCCCACAGCGCTGCTATTTATTTCTAGAAAAATCCGGAGACACTGCACCTGGTCCAACCCCTGTTTTGGCCGGTACAGAACATAAAAACCAGTACTGTTGGAGGGTGTATTGCTATCATTTTCTGCACAGATTTATATTATACATTTAGTTATATTGATTGAAGGTAAATCCTTATAGGTTCTTTATGGGAAATGTATATGTAATTGATTTTTTTTTTTTCACTTTCAGAGGTTCTAACTTTATTTTGAGGTCTTTACAAACATTTATTCTGGAAGTAATCATGTAATCAGCTAGGTTTCTCATAAGGAATATATAGGATTAAGCAAAATCCTTTCATTTAACCTGTTTTTCTACCAAATGTCGGCCTTTCTTAGAGCTTTATAGCTAAGCTTTAAATTCTCATCCATCTGCTAACAGGAGATCAAGCTGAAGAACAGTGTGACAGTAAACAGATTTCAGCAACATGACATGTGACAAGAAGCGGACATTCTGAGGATATCTGGCCTTCTATATTCATAATTATCCTCATCAAGTTATAGTCATGAGATTGTGTGCTTGAGTTTTAGCGATTACCCTGAACTGAACTTCACTGTTTTGCGTCCTCACAGCAGCAGCACAAGCAATATAGTAAGATAATCTGTCAGCATAGAAGCAGGAGTGCTAAAAGGTCATATTACCTAAAATATACTGTATTTGATGCTTAAAATTACACTCCCACATAGGCTATTTAAAAAAAATAAAAAATCCAAGTGTGTCTTCTTCCAGGATGTGAGTATACTAACCTAGTCAGTCAGTCAGTCAGTCAGTCAGTCAGTCACAAAGCTACAGTACTCTGCTACATGATGACAGAGGAAGGAGGAAGGTGAGGGATTAAGATATGACTGTGCATGCTGAAAATGAATACAATAGATTTGTTAACATGGCCTGAATGTTGACATGTACAGAATGTCGGTTAGGCATCAACTATGATCATGGTTATGGTGTTATCAGGGTTAGCAATTGATTAGGGTTAGGATGCTATTGTGGTAGGCATATACTGAGAGTTAATCCCAATCCTGCTGCCGACATGCCAAATGTCAACATTCACATTTGACATTATGTCAGTTTTGACATTTGACATGCCAACATTCTTTACTCCTTGATATCCAAATATTAAGATAAAAGCGCTAGTACAGTGGTTCTTAACCTGAGTTCGATCGAACCCCAGGGGTTCGGTAAGTCAGTCTCAGGGGTTCGGCAGAGGTGTGTTCATTCCGTTCGCCAGGGTTGCCAGGTGCATTAATATACTTTTGCCATTCACACAATACTTTTATGGCATTTTCAATGTTTCACCATAAAAAACTGAAGGCTGTTGACGAATGGCAAAAAATGCCATACATGGCACAACCTGGCAGCCCTGCCGTTCACCCCACTCGTATGATTCGTGACGTCACGCTCAGCATCGCCATCATTGGCTGCTCGCTTGGCCTTGATATCTGTGCTGCAGGGAACTTGGTGCGCTCAGTAGTCGACTTGTGACTGTCGTGATTGAACGTCATTTGTGATTTCCTTTTTAATATTCCAATCCCTTCGTACTATGTCGAGCAAAATAAGAAAGTGGTCAGACGAATACGTACAATATGGATTCACGTGTATAACGGAATGCGATGGAAGTCAGCATCCTCAATGCATGATTTGCAATGCCAAGTTGAGCAAATCTAGTCTAGCACCGGCAAAACTAAGGGAACACTTCCTAAAGCTGCATGGAGATGGGGAATACAAGAACACAACGCTTGCTGAATTCAAGGTGAAGACAGCCAGTCACATTGATTTGCAGTAAATATTCATTGAGTTATGTTTTTGTGTGACATTCATGTTTTGTTGGTTTTGTTCTTTGAACACTGATTTTATGTGCAACTGATGCATGGTTCGTTTTGCACACTATTATAATATATATCTCTATGTTTTGAATTTGAAAAAAAAAAGAATTATTATTTTTCCAACTATGAAGGGTTCAGTGAATGCACGTATTAAACTTGCGGGGTTCAGTACCTCCAACAAGGTTAAGAACCACTGCGCTAGTACATAATATGACTGTGGTTGACATTATAATTGCAGGACTCTTAGAAAACTGTAAAAAAAATAATACTAGCAGGTTTAATGAAAATACTAAAAAAATTGAATAGTGGCTCATTTACAAAATAAAAACAAAACAGTCATGGGATTGTAGCTATAATTTAAATGTTTTTACTATTTAATCACTGTAATCCTTTGAAACATTACTATATAAAGAAAAGTTGCAATCACATTAAGTGTCTAATGCCTCTTTCAGACACACAGCAAAAACCTGGGTTTTTGCCTGTGAACGTGCACCGACGGGTCGACAGCCCTGTTCTGTACAAGCCTGTACACACTAGAATACGTGAAGGATGGAAGATGAGCGATTTCCCTTGAGACCCTGACAAATGATATTGCGCCTAATTCAGACTGGATCACTGCAGCGGCACTGCAGTGGGGGGGTGGGGGGGGGGGCAGACAGAGCTGGTCCTAGGCACTGCAGGTGGGGCAGACAGAGCTGGTCCTAGGCATATGTAAACATTTGACATGCCATGAGGCACAGGCAGCTTCTGCTGATTAAAATTATATGTGGCATGCCTAAATTCTGTGTCTGACTGTGGCTGTATCTGCATACAAAATACTACGTTACAGTGTATTTTTGGAAATCACTAACGTAGCATTTCGTATGCAGATACAGTCACAGTTGCACACAGAATATAGGCATGTCACATATCATTTTAATCAGCAGAAGCTTCTTGTGCATCCTAGCCACATAGCAATGCAAAAAAGGCGCTCAATGCTAGCAGAGCTGACAGATGACAACAGGCATCTCTTGCTTTATGGCGTATTGAGGCAAGATGTATGAAGACAAATCTGTATCCAAGAAGAGGCAGAGGTCACAGTATTAGCGGCCATGTGAGTGCTGTGTGTGTGTGGGTGGGTTGGTTGTGCAATAGTGTTGGGCATATGTGTAAGGGGCATTATGTGTGTCATGTGTATAAATGCATTAATAATGTGCGGCATATGTGTAAGGGACATTATGTGTGTCATTATGTGTATAAGGGCAATAATTATGTGCGGCATATGTGTATGGAACATTATGTGTATAAGTGCATTAATAAAGGTTGGCATAATGTGTAAGGCACATTATGTTTATAAGGACATTTATAATGTTTGTCCTATGTGTAAGGGGCATTACTGTTTGGTATTATGTGTATACATGCATTACTAATGTGTGGCATTATGTGTATATGGAGCTCTACTATGTGGTGTAAGGGGCAATACTGTGTGGTCTGATGTGAATAAAGAGCAATATGGTGTGGTGTAATGTGAATAAGGGGCAATGCAAATCTCATCAAGGGGCAAATCTCATCCTAACCCTCTGTTCTACGCTCTCTATGTACCCCATCTGTGTCACCCCTGTCTGTCTACCCCTCCCCTTTAGAATGTAAGCTCTCACGAGCAGGGCCCTCTTCCCTCATGTGCTTATCCTTTCTTACTTTAATAATCTTCAACTGCACCACATCCAGCAGTCTTCTGCCACCTGATACTTATTCCAGTGTCATCTGCTGATTTAACTATGTTTATTTACCCTGTACTTGTCCTATACTGTCATCAACTGTAAGTTGCTGTTTTCCTGTTTGATTATTTGTTTATGTATTCTGTAATTGGGCGCCGCGGAACCCTTGTGGCGCCATATAAATAAAGGATAATAATAATAATAATAAAATGCAGTGTGATGTAATGTGAATAAGGGGCACTACTGTGAGGAGTAACGTATATAGGCCCTCATTCCGAGTTGTTCGCTCGGTAAAAATCTTCGCATCGCAGCGATTTTCCGCTTAATGCGCATGCGCAATGTCCGCACTGCGACTGCGCCAAGTAAATTTGCTATGTAGTTAGGAATTTTACTCACGGCTTTTTCATCGTTCTGGCGATCGTAATGTGATTGACAGGAAATGGGTGTTACTGGGCGGAAACAGGCCGTTTTATGGGCGTGTGGGAAAAAACGCTACCGTTTCCGGAAAAAACGCAGGAGTGGCCGGAGGAACGGAGGAGTGTCTGGGCGAACGCTGGGTGTGTTTGTGACGTCAAACCAGGAACGACAAGCACTGAACTGATCGCAGATGCCGAGTAAGTTTGAAGCTACTCAGAAACTGCTACGAGGTGTGTAATCGCAATATTGCGAATACATCGATCGCAATTTTAAGATGCTAAGATTCACTCCCAGTAGGCGGCGGCTTAGCATGAGCAAATCTGCTAAAATCCGCTTGCGAGCGAACAACACGGAATGAGGGCCATAAGGTAAAGTTGTACTACTGTGTGATGTAACGTGAATAAGGGACACTATCGCGTCATAAAATGTGAATAAAGTTGCACTACTGTGTGGCATAATTTGAATTGGGGATACTGCTTTCCAGCAAAACACGCCCCATTTTGAATTGTGCGCTGAATGTGTGCACTGTTCCTATTTAAAATATAGGGGGTAGGAGCACCAAAAATGAGGACTACTATGGGTGAGAGGTGATGGTGCTGGGAAAGGGGTACAGGGTAAGAGGCGGAACTAGCAGCAGCGCCAGGGTGTACCAGCCAAAAGCTTGCCTAGGGCATCATATTGGTTAGGGCCGGCTCTGGGGGAAGATATAACATGTGCAGAGAGAGTTAGATTTGGATGGGGTGTGCTCAAACTGAAATCTAAATTGCAGTGTAAAAAAAATGCAGCCAGTATTTACTCTGCACAGAAACAAAATAACCCACCCAAATCTAATTAGGCCCATTATTTGCTGTGTACACACTTGAACAATTTGAATGATCTGAATGACGTTATCGCTCCCAACCATACCAATGTTTTTCCTGGGTAAAACCCAAGTCGCCTCTAGTGTGAATATATCCAACCCCTGGCTTTTTGACCCGGGTTTGAAGAAAATGCCTGATTGGCTGTTCGGCTTAAGGCTATAACATAATCCAGCTAAGTTTAGTCTATTACACAGCAGACTATGGAAATGCTGTATACTTACAGGAAGCTCATACACAAAAAGGGCAGATCTGACACTGAGGAATGGTAATACTGGCTGTTAGCTGGGTACGGGAGGAGGAATGTGAGTGGGAGCTCCTTAGTAAGAAAAAGTAAAAAAGAATTACCCGGTATGTAGCAAAGCTGTAAAGAAAAATGTATTTAAATAGGAAATAAAACCACCAGTGGCGGAACTAGCGAGTGGTGGGCCCAGGTGCGACAAAATGCTTTGGGCCCCCCTCATCCCGTTCAAGTCGACCCCCTCACCCCTGGAGAGGATCTGGTGAGGGGGGACCTGCTCAGGGCCAGGGAAATGGCAACAGTGCTGTAACTAGACATTTTAGCGCTGTGTGCAAGAAACGGCATCGGAGCCCCCCCCCCCCACTATGTAAAACAGGGGCAGTGCGCGCCGTAGGCGCGCGCAAAAAATATAGGGGCATGGCTTCATGGGGAAGGGGTGTGGTCACAAAATAATACCAATTCATATAACAGTGCACAGTAGTCTCCATTATTCAAATTACGTCGCACAGTAGCACCACTACACCATGTAGAGCCCCTTTTACACCTTACGGCGGACAGATTCCCCTTTTTACACATTACGGCAGACAGCGTCCCTTTTTTACACATTACGGCAGACAGCATACCGTTTTTGCACATTACGGCAGACAGCGTCCCCTTTTTACACATTACGGCAGACAGCGTCCCCTTTTTTACACATTACGGAAGACAGTGCCCCCTTTTTACACATTACGGCAGACAGCGCCGCCCCAGGGGGTGTATGTTACAGTTATCACCGGAGAGACAGGGAGGGATAGATTACAGCCTTCCTGTATGACCCAGGGATGGTGGTAAAAAAACGGAACAGTACGGACCATACAGGGAAGCTGTAATCTCTCCCCGTCTCCTTGGTCACTGCTGTCTCATACACCCCCTGGACTGGGATGGACAGGGACACGCAATTCCAACTCTACAATGGCTGATATTGCTGTAGGGGTCCAGACCGCTCTGGTTTTTACCAAATCTCCACCCTCCAACAGTCAGGACTGACAGAACCATGCTTAGACAGGAAGTAGTCAGTAGTATATATACAAAATAAATTTACTTTATTTACTTTTATTAAACTATACTTACTTTTATTGAAGTTGATCCTGGATTACAGTGGCAGTGGTCACTGGCAGCTATTCTTGCTGCTCCATGCATTTTCCTGCCTGAGGCTCCAGTCCTTGTCCCTTGTAGAAGGAGGCTGGGGAGGGGGCGGAGCTTCACGGACTGACTGAATGAAAAGCAGGGAAGGGAGTGGTGCTGCTGCTGCTGCCTGGCTTCCTGGTGCTACCAGCCAGGACTGTCAGTGACACTGTTGTCACACTCTGTAGAATAGCCAATCCAGTGAAGTAAGGGGGCGGAGCCATGGCGGCATGCAGCATCCGAGGCAACCAGCTCAGCCTCAGCTGCATCATTCACCCAGGTAGCAGCACAATAAACCAGGCGACTGTACTTACCCCCCCTTCCCCGCCCCCTTTCTTTAATCCGGCTCTCAGACTCTGCACGGACTGACACAGCTGCGTCAGCCTCCTCTCTCTCCTCCCGCACTGTCTCTCCCAGCTGGCTCCTTGGTAGGCTCTGGGTCAAGGTCGGATGTTACTGACGCCGCCCGCGACCAGAGCACAGAGGAGGTGAGCCGCCGCAATCCCCCCCTAACACCTCCTCCCATACACACACACTCCCGTGGCTGCTGCGTCCCGGCTGATCTTCTCCTCGGCAGGCGGCGGTGGCCCGCAGCACACAGCGGCATGTAATGAGTCAGTTTGACTCATTACAGCCGCGGTGGCTTTGGGCCCCTTGACAGGGGCGGGCCCCAGTGCAAGGCACTGCTTGCACTGGCGGTAGTTCCGCCTCTGAAAACCACATATTTGTCAGTTACATATAGCAGAGGCTAAATAATATACGTGAAAGTGTCACATTTACATACACTTCAAATTCCAGGGCAGACCCGGGTTCAGTGTGAATCAGGAGCGGAACTGTGGGAGGCAGTGGAGTCGGCTGCCGCCGGGCTCCTGACCTCAAGGGGGCACTTCTCCACTATCTCCCGCTGACGATCGCTCGCTGCTACTTTTTTTTATGATTCTTACAGATGGAGGAGCTGTGTCCGTGACACGGAAGCTGCCTCCTGTATACAGAGAGCTGGCACTGGCTGCAGCTAGGGGGAGCTCCAGAGCGCAGCTCCTCCCGGCCCCTTCCATTTAAGCAAGCCAGCTCTCTGTTCCTCCACCAGGCTGATGATAGCCAAAGGTAGGCACTGGCCTCAAGCTGCACTGTGGTGGGGAAGGTGTAGTTGGGGGTGCTGGGGGGCTTTGATAAATGTTGGAAGCACTGTGTTTTGTGTGTGTGTTTTTAAGGAAAGTTGTGTGTTCAAGTAAAAAAGGCATGTGTTTGTGTAAGTGAGAGGCATGTGTAAGTGAGAGGCATGTGTGTGTGTAAGTGAGAGGCATGTGTAAGTGAGAGGCATGTGTGTGTGTAAGTGAGAGGCATGTGTGAGTGAGAGGCATGTGTGTGTGTAAGTGAGAGGCATGTGTAAGTGAGAGGCATGTGTGAGTGAGAGGCATGTGTGTGTAAGTGAGATGCATGTGTAAGTGAGTGGCATGTGTGTGTAAGTGAGAGGCATGTGTGAGAAGCATGTGTGTGTGTAAGTGATAGGCATGTGTAAGTGAGAGGCATGTGTGTGTGTGTGTGTGTAAGTGAGAGGCATGTGTGTGAGAGGCATGTGTGTGTAAGTGAGAGGCGTGTGTGTGTGTGTGTGAGAGGCATGCGTGTGTGTGAGAGGCATGTGTGTGTGAGAGGCATGTGTGTGTAAGTGAGAGGCATGTGTGTGCACATGTGTGAGAGGCATGGATTAAAGGAGGCATTTGAGCATTTCTACAGGACTATGGGGGTCATTCCGACCCGTTCGCACGCAGCGGTTTCTCACTGCGGTGCGAACGGGTGCGGAATGCGCAGAGGCGACCGCTAAGAAGATTGACAGGAAGGAGGCGTGGCAGGGCGGATCCGGACCATTGGAGACCGTTTTCGGGGAGTGGAGAGTAAAACGCAGACGTGTCCAGGGCGGAGGTGTGACGTCAAAGCCGGGCCCATCATCGCTGGATCCATTGCACAGGGTAAGTATGTCCAGGGCTAGTCTACTTGTGTTTGAAAGTTTTTTAGCTTAGCAGGGCTGCACAAGCGATCGCAGTCCTGCTAAGCTAAAATACACTCCCCCGTAAGCGTGGACTATTGATCGCAGCAGCAGCTAAAAGTTGCTGGCTGCGATCAACTCAGAATGACCACCCATGTACAGAGCACACACCTGGTCTGGGTACACACTACCTTACAAATATATGGAGGGGTGTCCATTTCTGAGTGTGTGTGTGGCATGTGTGTGAGTGTGTAAGTGAGAGGCATGTGTGTGTTTAAGTGAAAGCGGCGTGTGTGTGTTTTTAAGTG
This sequence comes from Pseudophryne corroboree, assembly GCF_028390025.1. Classification (NCBI taxonomy): domain Eukaryota; kingdom Metazoa; phylum Chordata; class Amphibia; order Anura; family Myobatrachidae; genus Pseudophryne; species Pseudophryne corroboree. The sequence goes on from NC_086445.1 coordinate 784,995,387, forward strand.
AAGGAGGCGTGTGTGTGTGTGTGTGAGTGAAAGAGGCATGTGTGTGTTTTTAAGTGAAAGAGGCATGTGTGTGTTTAAGTGAAAGGCGTTTGTGTGTTAAAGTGAAAGCGGCGTGTGTGTATGTTTAAGTGAAAGAGGCGTGTGTGTGCTTTTAAGTGAATGAGGTGTTTGTGTGTTTTTTATATATATCGGCACACCGCTGCACCAAAGCATCTCCATCGAGACCTGCTGGTGGGTGAGGGAGCACTGTACGTGTACTATAAAGGTATGCTGGTATCTGTTTTTATTGTAATGACTGACTTGGAGTGCGTCCACTTTTTATGTGTATCTATATTACTATTGGGAAAGGTACCTGAGCACGCTACTACTGTTCACCCTGAGTGCCGGATAGTTACATATGGTATGTGTGTGTATATGTAGGGGGGCACCAACATTTATCATGCCTCCGGGCAACTGGGACGAACTTATGCCACTGGTGTGAATGCATCCAACCTGAGAATTTCCCAGGTTTTTGATGTAGTGTGAAAGGGGATCTTGGGATGAGACCTGGGAAATTCATGGGTTGATAGATTTGGGTCGTACCCATGTATTTCCTGGATCTTATGTCTGAAAGGAACACTGTATAAAAAATATAAGGAATATATAAGCAATCACAAAAAAACTATTTGCAAATTTTGAGATTTTTTTCTCAGATTTTAAAATTACCCAATCCACCAATCTCCATACACTACAGATGTTTCTCAGTGATTTGCAGACCATTTTCAGCAAATACTGATCTGCCAATCTTAAAAGGCTCATCAGTTTACTAGAAGCGGTCTGCAAATCTGCTGATTGTTGTCATACTGTACACTAGCAATATACAGCTCCAATTGATCTGTGAAATCCAACATGTTGGACAGCCTGATTTACCAATCCCAATCACTTTTTTGTTGGAATCTGCAATCTGTGAACACCATACTGTGCATTGCAGATTTATTTACACATTCATCTGCAAAACTCCAAATTGCCCCAATTGATTGCTGATGTATGGGGCCTTTAGTCAGGGCATATTTCATTAGTTAGAGTATGCAAGTTGATTAAAGTCGTGCTTGGCTTACCATGATGAACCATGTGATAAGAGCAGCATTCCGGACATTTTTCAGCTGATCTGCATTGACGTCTGGCTGCATTTCCAAATAGAACAAAAGGCTCTCATTGATAATATTGGACAGCCAACTGATGAAAAGATTTTAAAAATAAATAAATAAAGTATTAGTGTCAGTAATGGTTAGAGCAGATGCATTTCTTACAACCCCATAATGGTTAAAAGCAGACACATTTGTTACAAGCCATCCTCCCCACAAACACACAGCCCTTTGTAAAAAAAAACTATTCAATTTTTTAGAATATTGGGGAATACTGGAACACTTTTTACCTCATGTTTTGTCATTTACTAGCAACAAAATTAAATTATTCAATGTGCCAATATAAGTTGAAGCTAGAAAAAAATAAATGATATACTCACTATTTACCAGCCCATCAAAATGATGAAGCTGCTGGGAACATACGCAGCCAGATCTACGTCCATCGCCTCACATGCTGGGGGCTGCCCAGCACAGGGTTAGGCCGCCCAGCATGTGTGACAGGCCACCTCCAAATGCGTCCACAATTACATTGTGGACGCATTGAATTAAGATTGACCCGCCCCAGTTCAGCCAACCACACTGCCCCCATGCTGCGTCGCCCCGCGAACGCCCGCCGCTGTCAATCACATTGCGGCTATATCCTTCCGCGATGCAGCTTCAATGTATAAAGTCACGTAGGCGTAGTGCACCAGATGTGCATGCACAGTTTGCCAATGCTGGCAAACTGCGCTGTGGGCCTCTGATGCGGCCAGCTCTAAACCAGCCCATATGTCATGCTGTAGTGCATAGGGCTGTGTGTGTGTGTGTGTGCGTGCGCAAAGGCCTGAATGGAGCGACAGTTGAATAGCTCCTTCGGGTGCCATCATAGAGGTGAGGCACAGCGTTAGCCTTTTATTATACAGGATAAGAACTATAATTACATTTGTGTGTTAAATATCATAGCATTCTTACCACTACAGTTTTCTGTTTACAGAATCTAATAGGCTTAAAAGGGACCAATAAATAAAATGGATTAAAATATTCTGAGGAATTTCTAAATCAATCTCCATATCTAATATAATTTTTTATTATTATTATTATTACCAACATCCTCCTAAACCTACTAACATTTGACTAAGAATGGTCAGCTGTGCTTTGGAGCCATCTGCTCCCCAATCTGCATTGCAGACTATTTCAGGTTTTAAAGTTTAAGTCCATAAAAACCTTCATTTTAATGAGCTAGTGCCTTTTAAGTATCTCAAGGTCCTCTTAAACGCTGACCAATGCTGTTTTCCAGGATTCAGTGAAAACTAGCAAATGTGTCTCCCAGTACCCCTCATATAGAACCTCTCTGCCATCTCCCAGCACAGCACTCTTCATCCAGCAGCACAGATCAAAGCAACACCCCTCACAGCAGTCAACTCAGCACCCATTCATGGGACTACATTTACAGTAGATCATACAAAGGGGTGTGTAGTATGTTATGCCGGTGGCCGGGATCCTGACCGCCGGCATGCCGGCAGCTGGGCGAGCGCAAATGAGACACTTGTGGGCTCACTGCGCTCGCCACGCTGCGGGCACGGTGGCACACAACGCGCACCATGCTATTTATTCTCCTTCCAAGGGGGTCGTGGACCCCCAATAGAGAGAATAGCTGTCGGTATGCCGGCTGTCGGGTTTCCGGTGCATGTATACTGAGCGCCGGGATACCAACAGCCGGCATACTGAATACCACCCTACAAAGGGGAAGATCTTGAAGTGGAGCTTTCTTCACCAAAAAGCAGCTGTTTATGACGAGACATCATAACCAGATACCACGTGTGCACATTAAAATTCTTTTACTATATATCTTACTATTTATGTCTTACTATTGCTACTGTATTAGATATCTTACGATTCATATTACTCCTCAATAAAACTTTGCACACATCATACATTTCAAAAAGGACCGTGTATTTGGATTTACAACAGAATTTACCTGTTATCTAACTCATTTGAAAGGTGAATAAAATATACAGAACTGATACGATTCACCATTCCTGGGTATCTTTCCCAATGCCCCAGGGGGTGGTCTTCAGTATGCCGGCTGTCGGGATCCCGGTGCACAGTATACCGGTGCCGGGATCCCGACAGCCGGCATACCGACACTTATTCTCTCTCGTGGGGGTCCACGAATCCCCCTGGAGGGAGAATAAAATTGCGTGCACCGTGCCTGCAGCGTGGTGAGCGCAGCGAGCCCGCAAGGGGCTCATTTGCGCTCGTCAAACTGTCGGTATGCTGGCGGTCGGGCACCCGGCGCCGGTATGCTGGTCACCGGGAGCCCGACCGCCGGCATACCATACTACACCCGCCCCAGGTGTTGGGATCATTAGAGAGCACAGAAAGCTAATTACCACTATGGTTAGCAGTACCGCTTCACAGCACTGAGGTCATGGGTTCAATTCCCACCATGGCCCTAACTGTGTAGAGTTTGTATATTCTCCCCGTACTTGCGTGGGTTTCCTTCGGGTACTCCGGTTTCCTCCCACAATCCAAAAATATACTGGTTGGTTAATTGGCTACCAACAAAATTAACCCTAGTGTGAATGTCTGTGTGTTCATGTGATAGGGAATATAGATTGTAAGCTCCACTGGAGCAGGGACTGATGTGAATGGGCAAATATTCTATGTAAAAGCGCTGCGGGATATGTGTGTGCTATATAAATAACTGGTAATAAATAAATAAAAATACAGAGACCCCTTAGGGACTAGGAAACAACATATATTAACAGATTTGCCCAGTCAGACCTCACAGGTGCATGCAAAAAAGTATTGATTCAACCTTCAAGATCAACACAAGTGAAATGCATCTACGGTATGTTTAATTTCAGATGAGAGCTCCCAGCACGTGAACAGTCAAGAAAGGCTGACTGATTATCTGTATTCTGGCAGCTGAATTCCTACACTCAGCAATAGTCACATTGATATGCAACTGGCCATTACATGCTCCCTAAACTTGTTAGTGTAATGGATTTTGTGAACCTTATAATTACAGAAACCAAAAGCTTGCAGGATTCAGGAACCAAACAGGCTGTTTTTTAATAGCAAAAACTGTTTTAGTGCTACAGCTGAATTCACAACATGTCTGTAATTGATACCTTGAATTGGAAGAAGTGTATCAATTATTCTAAATTAGCCATGAATTAACCTCAGACCTACAGTTTCTGAAATTAAATAGACTGTGTTCTGTGTGTTGGCGTGCGCGCGGGCGTGTGTGGGTATATATGTATCCACGGTCAATTCACAGTATTCTGACCACCTCCTACATTTGACGTCGGTAGCACGTAGCCCATGAAGTATGTCACGTGTCATGTGCTGGCCTGGTGGATATATAAAGTGTGCGATAGGCCGTCTGAACACATATCACTCTGTTATGGGTAAAATGGGGCGATTTATCCGAGTTGCAAAAAGTGATGATTATCAGCTTTCAGGCCAAGGGTGGCAGTATATATGAAACAGAGCGGTTTGTGAGCTGTTCAAGTGCTGCTGTGGTGAAGGTGTATCGTGACTGGACAAATGGCACCATTGTGAATAACTGACGTGGAAACTGTGGAGCACCACAAGCCACTGATGTGAGAGATGAACGTCTGCTACAAAGGTGCATGAGGGCTGACCGACACACTACAGTGGAGCAGCTCACTGTCAAAATGAACCTGGGGGTTACCAGACGTGTGTCTAAAACGATAGTTCTGAAGCAGTAACTCTGGCTATTAGCTGGTGGTCATAATAATGTAACTCGAATATATATATATATATATATATATATATATATATACATATAGGACTGTGCAAAAATTTTAGGCAGGAGTGCAAAAAATGCTGCAAAGTAAGACTACTTTTAAAAATGGAAATGTCAGTACACTTGCACACAGTTTTTGAAGGCACTCGACAGAGAGGTTATTCCAAACATCTTGAAGAACTAACCACAGATCTTCTGTGGATGTAGGCTTGCTCAAATCCTTCTGTCTCTTCATGTAATCCCTGACAGACTCAATGATGTTGAGATCAATGCTCTGTGGGGGCCATATCATCACTTCCAGGACTCTTTTTTCTTCTTTATGCTGAAGATATTGTAGTTCTTAATGACATTGGCTGTATGTTTGGGGTTGTTGTCCTGCTGCAGAATATATTTGGAGCCAATCAGACACCTCCCTGATGGTATTACATGATGGATAAGTACCTGCTTTTATTTCTCAGCATTGAGGACGCCATTAATCCTGACCAAGGGGGTAATTCCAAGTTGATCGCAGCAGGAAAATTTTTAGCAGTTGGGCAAAACCATGTGCACTGCAGGAGGGGCAGATATAACATGTGCAGAGAGAGTTAGATTTGGGTGGGTTATTTTGTTTCAGTGCAGGGTAAATACTGGCTGCTTTATTTTTACACTGCAATTTAGATTGCAGATTGAACACACCACACCCAAATCTAACTCTCTCTGCACATGTTATATCTGCCCCTCCTGCAGTGCACATGGTTTTGCCCAACTGCTAAAAAATTTCCTGCTGCGATCAACTTGGAATTACCCCCCAAATCCCCAACTTCATTTGCTGAAATGCAGCCCCATTCTTGCAAGAAGCCCCGACCATGCTTCATTGTTGCCTGCAGACACTCATTATTGTTCAGCGAACAAACTTCCTTATGTTACATCAGTCCAGAGCACCTGCTGCCATTTTTCTGAATCCCAGTTCTTATGTTTTTGTGCATAGTTGAGTCGCTTGGCCTTGTTTCCACGTTGAATATATGGCTTTTCAGATGCAATTATCCCATGAAGACCACTTCTGGCCAGACTTTTCCGAACAGTAGATGTGTGTACCTGGGTTTTTGCACATTTTTGCTTGGGAGGCTGCATCCACTGCATTTGTGCCTGAACAGCAGAACAAATTAATTACTGCCAGCAAGTACCCTCTAACGACGGGCACCCAAATAACAACTAAATCACAATCTCTTACTTTAACTCAACTAGTAGCTGACATGGCACCTTAATTACTCATACCACCTCCACTAACTACCAGGACTGGTCAGAGTAGCCACAGAGCATATAACTCATACAGAGATGCAGCGTATTAGTGCCCATAGACAGAAGTATAGATAGTATCCAAGTTTCAATAGCAGCAGTAACAATAACTAATGAAGCAAAGGAGTCGATAAATAAATGGTGAGGGATGTTGATGGAATAGAATAGGAAGGCAGGGAAGGTAGGAGCAGTTTCAGGGCCGTCTTAACAGCTGTGTAGGTGGCCCCTGGCCAAAGCAATGCACTGGGGCCCATACCCATCCTCCAGTGGTAGGGGTGCTATCAGCGGCAGTTTTGAAGTCTTCTGCTCAGCAAGTAGGATCTGGAGCAGTAATTTCTGCTAATTACTCCTTTACTGCACATATGGTTGGAGATGGGGCTGGAGGGAAACACTAAACTGTACAAGGGGCATTGGGCTGAATGAAGGGGCCCTGGTATATGACTTCCATGGTAGTAGGGGATGTATAATATGCAGGGGAGGGGTGGACAGTGGAGTTGGCTTAATATTCATCATTTTCCGGTGGGAGGGCTGCTTGCTTGACTGCAGATATCTCCAGTTCCTGGAAATAGATTTCTTAGCTTTCAATGGGATAAAACACTAGCGAGTCACACCTTTCAGGAGGTAATGGGGAGATCAGAGTTCAGGAGCCAGAGCAATCCACTGACAACAATATAAAACTGCATACCAGGCGTTTGGAGCTGGAGCAGGCACCAGCTGCTGGAAGGCTGATATCTTTGGTTCTGGGCAAAGTAGAGACAAGCTGCCAGTGTCCAACAAAAGGGGAGATTTCCAGATTTTGAATTATACAAGAAAAAAACCCTCTAAGTCAGACAGAACCCGAGATGGGAAGAGCAATTAACAGACTCAGATGGAGACCACTGCTTGAAGTCAGATGTCTCCGGTTTCAAAAATCTGGTACCCATGGAAAAATGGGACCCTCAGCTATCAGCATAGGGACCTTATACTACTGGGGCCCTTGGGCAACTGTCCATTGAGCCCATATGAAATAACAGCCCTGGGTAGGTTGTCACCTGGGTGATTAGGCATATGCTAGGGTGTATCAATTACAATTGTTCAGTTCAATCATGCAGTTAGGGGGGTTTTTCTTCAATTTTGCAGAACATAACAAAACAAGAAACAGTTACCATATCACGAAGACCAGCATGATCTTGAAAAATCGTATCTGAATTTCTGTTCCTAGGCGTCTTTCATTCTCAGTATAGATTCCTTGTCTTCTTTTTAATAATAAGGCAACTAGTAAGACATGATAAAACAACAATGTTCACTGAGAATTGCAAATATAAAAAGTTTGCATAATTCCTAACAGAGATGTTCTGGTAAATTGCTATGTCTTAAACCTAATATTTTAGCAGGAATATCAGAAATCTACTGTTGGCATACACCTCACCTATTACAATTACTTTCCATTCAGTATTAAGTTTCAGCATTTGGGTTCTACCAAGACTGTAATATAGCGTCAAATAGAAATTGTTAAATGAGCAGAGCAAGTGATGACTAGGGGGCTTATTTACTAAACAGCAGCTTTTAAAAACAGGCAATTTTATTAAATAAATCCCTAGGAAGGGACAAGGTCTGAAAATTCTGATCAATAGCAGACAGGCTTTGGTACTAGAAGGGGCGAGGTCAATTCCTGGAGGTGTGGCTATGCCCCACTCTGCGTATGCGGGGAGATGTATTATAGCGTCACATAATGTGCCGCTATAGCGCTTCCTGCTTCGCCTCTCTTTGCCAAGGTGAAGCAGGGAGGTACACAGACGAGATGTCTCATTTACCGTAGTGGGGGCGTGATCTCCGCCAGAGCACACAGTGCATCAGCTTATTGCTGATGCTCTTATGCACTGTTTCTCTCCTCCCAGCTGGCTCCACTTTGCATGCACGAGATCTCGCTAGCATCGCAAGATCTCACATGCAGCCAGGAGCCGGCAGCCACAGCAGTCAATACAGTGGCTGTGACTGGGGCAACGACACCTGCTACTGACCGTTCATACATTGCCCTGCACATTGGCAAGCTATCTTCTAGATAGCAGTGCTGCTGATGAAAGGGGCCATTTAACACTTATTGGCACAGTAATACAGGGGGGAGAAGCAGTATCAGTGCACATAACGGGCCTAATTCTGAGTTGATCGCAGCAGCAATTTTGTTAGCAGTTGGGCAATACCATGTGCACTGCAGGAGGGGCAGATATAACATGTGCAGAGAGAGTTAGATTTGGGTGGGGTGTATTCAAACTGAAATCTAAATTGCAGTGTAAAAATAAAGCAACCAGTATTTACCCTGCACAGCGACAAAATAACCCACCCAAATCTAACTCTCTCTGCACATGTTATATCTGCCCCCCCTGCAGTGCACATGGTTTTGCCCAGTTGCTAACAAACTTGCTGCTGCGATCAACGCAGAATTACCCCCTACGTGCGCTGATACCACTTCTCCCACATACCGACACTTCATACAACTACCCCATAGTTCCTAGTGAAACACCGAATAAGGGCTATTGCTCCACCTCTCAAGCTGATCTTGGCCCCAATCAGGCACCCCAGACAGGCCTGGGCCTAGGTGATCTGTTTTCTTAGCACAGGCAATCAAGAATTAAAATTTTACTGTTCTCACAGGCTAAAATCTAAATACAGAAGTAAATCAGATGCATCGACAGGTAGTGATACAGAACTATAACAGATCAGTCACTAGAAATGCTAGATCAGGTTGGATCTAGAATCTTTTCTAGGAAGCTTGAAAAACATCAATATTCTCATCAAAACACACCTTAAAGTGAGCAAGAAACAGATGTAAGCTCTGAACTTATACAATGAAAACTGGCAGCAAACAGCTCATCACATCCCTTGGGCTGTAATATCATGTGAAAAATAACGTTTTTAAATAAATGAATGCTAGTATGAGGGTAACACAGATCCACAATGATTAAAGTGTTGTTTTTAGATGAAAAAAATAGCTTTTTCTCTCTATGCATGTCTTCACAATAAATGTGGATCATTATGTAATAAATAACACCTATCCTTGTGTATCAATGGCTATTTCTATTGCAGTATAGATTGTAAGCTTGTGAGCAGGGCCTTCCTACCTCTATAACTGTCTGTCATCACCCAGTTTTTTATCACTGTTGTTTCCAATATAAAGCACAACAGGATTTGCTGAGCTATATAACAAACTGTTAATAAATAATAAATAATTTATCTATATGGCATCAGCTTGCTGTATATTTATGTGCTATACAATTGATTAGGTTCCTTTCCATTCACTTAATACATATTTTCACATATGAAACATATAACGTAGATTTAAAAATACTTGAAATAAAGTATTTGGATAACTACTACTTACTTTATTACTGATCTTAATAATCAGCTTATGTAATGTATGACTCCAAACAAATGGCTATTTCAGCACTTCTATGTGAGTGAGATGTTACAGCTAATGAATTTCAAATGTGACACAATGAACAGCAATGAAATGATTGTTAAATTGTGTATTCTTACCCGCAGCGACAGTCCTGCCAAACAGGATTGGATTAGCCACCATTACAAGCAGTAGAGGTGCATAGGTCGTGATATAATGAGGAATAGCATGTTCCAGAGATTCCTCACAACTGGAAAACAATATCAAATCACATATATTTTTGCTACTGTCCTGAAATTTATGCAGACTCAGGCATATGACAACATTGTACTACGTGCTAAAGAAAATGACAAAATCCAAGATTGTAGAAGTGATGTACTATTTATCAGTACATAAGCCTGCGTATCATATTCACATGTATAATTATTTTATTTTGGCATGGATGATGCTAGGCAAGGTGTCCAGGATATGTCTGGGGTGCAGGAAGCTAGGTACTAATTAACCAGGTAGATTTCTCATATTTCAGATGAACAGTGGTTATTTATGGGAATATCATCTATCATTATTTTTTCTAAGCAATCCCCAAAAGACTATGGCCTGATTCATGTTTGTCAGTAAAGCAAAAATGCAAGCAATTGGACAAAACCATGTTGCATTGCACTTGGAGCTGATAGATTGAAGCCCCTTTCAGACAAACAGTAATTACCCAGCTTCATCTCAGCTCAGTCCCAGGAAACAGAGCACGGGTTGAAGCGGGGTTATCCCTTCCACACATAGGTGCTGACCCGTGTTATTCCCAGGTCGTCCCCCTTTAAACCGGACTTGGGTTTTCCAGTGACCTAGGTCTTCCAGCATTCAGTGGGCACTTGCTACTGTCCCCGGCCAATTAGTTTCTTTTAGGCGAAACCGGGATCATCAAGACTTGGGTTGCACCTTTCAGACTTAAGCCAGATCATCTACCCAGGTTGCAAGTCCCCGGAAAAACCCTGCAAGCAAGCAGGGTTGCAGAACCGGGACTCTTAACCTGTGCAGGCATAAGCCGGACCCAGGTCAATGCACGTTCAAGCACAAAAACCCGGGTTTTAAACTTATGTCTGAAAGGGGCATGACTAGGTTGTTTGGGGTGTGGTCAACCTTTATTCTAAATTGCAGTATAAAAATAAAGCTGTCCAGTTTTTGTGGGCTACATGCAAAAGCAGCCACTATTTATACTGTACAGAAAACAATATAACCCACCAAGATCACCTGCGGTGCAACATGGTTTTGCCCAGTTGCTTCCTTTTTTGCTTTACTTACAAACATGAATCAGGCCCTATGTTTTAGGCCACTCAGAAAAGACTAAAATAAACAGGGTAAAGCTCACATATGGGCCGGGATGTAATTAGGTCCAAGTTCGGCGGCTGTGTGGGATGCTGGCCAAACACAGACTTTTTTTAAAGGGGCAATTATTTACAAGGCCTGTTTAGACTTGTAAATTATTGCCCCTTAAAAAAAGTCTGAGTTTGGCCAGCAACCTGCACAGCCGCCAAACTCTGATTTCATTACATCCCGCCCATACTGTACAAAGGGGGTCATTCCAAGTTGTTCGCTCGGTAAAAATCTTCACATCGCAGCGATTTTCCGCTTAATGCGCATGCGCAATGTCCGCACTGCGACTGCGCCAAGTAAATTTGCTATGCACTTAGGAATTTTACTCACGGCATTTTCATCGTTCTGGCGATCGTAATGTGATTGACAGGAAATGGGTGTTACTGGGCGGAAACAGGCCGTTTTATGGGCGTGTGGGAAAAAACGCTACCGTTTCCGGAAAAAACGCAGGAGTGGCCGGAGAAACGGGGGAGTGTCTGGGCGAACGCTGGGTGTGTTTGTGACGTCGAAACCAGGAACGACAAGCAGTGAAATGATCGCAGATGCCGAGTAAGTCTGGAGCTACTCAGAAACTGCTACGAGGTGTGTAATCGCAATATTGCGAATACATCGTTCGCAATTTTAAGATGCTAAGATTCACTCCCAGTAGGCGGCGGCTTAGCATGAGCAAATCTGCTAAAATCCACTTGCGAGCGAACAACTCGGAATGACCCCCAATGTTCCATAAAAGTAATCTCCACATTCTTATATGTTGCAGGCTAGACTACTCACTCTCCTCATTCAGGGCGGGATGTATCATGCATCACATTTTGGATGCATCCCAACCACTTACCACATACATAGCGGTAATAAAGCTTGTATACATGTAGACTTGAGATTACAATTGCAACGGACAGCTCTACTAAAAAGAGCTGTCCATTGTGATTATAGACATTCTAGGTTTATGACCCAGAAGTCCTTCAGCACATGCGCAGCGTATGAGTGAGCAGTGGGAGACATGGGGAGGGATCTGATTGGATCCCTCCCAGGGAACTATATGGAAAGAAGCCCACAGGCCTCTATTAAGAAATGCCATCTATAGATAGCATTGCCTATCAGGTCCAAGCTCCATAAAGTATCGCAATCTGGAGCTTGGTATGGGAAATGCTGCAGTTTAGTATAGAGAGGCTCTTCACACCCAATATAGAGTCATAAGAATATATAGAGTACAGTGATACTTACTTAGATACTGATGGGTAGTAAAGCATAGCAACACCTTCTATGCCAAGCAGAAGAGACAAGCCCCATGCCATGATATGATAAAGGACTATTGTGCTGTAAAAATGATAATACATTTTACATTTTTATTTAACTTCAATTTTACATATTATTATTTCTTTTTTTAGCATTACATCATCAACATTACCATGGGATAAGCATATCTACAAGCAAACAGTATTAATGAAACTACCTGTATTATCTTCAATAAAGCAGCAACAGAGTATGAGAAGAATTTGAAAAAAATTCTGACGTTTCTTTTATTAATTAAAATGAAATGACTAAGTATGTATTTATCATCGCTGTTGTAAGGAAGATTGCACTTTTGATCTGAAGTGGTTAGTGAGCTGTAATGCTCCTGCTGTGCCTTGTGTCTAATGATTTGGTGCTAGGAAGAGAATATTTTACTAAAAGCACAATAACTATATTTACATTAGATGCAATCGGCTGGTTCCTACAATGGTAGCAATTAGTTTCGGGATCCAGTCTGAAGATCGACAGTATCTAGGTCGACAATGTTTAGGTCGACCACTATAGGTCGACAGTCACTAGGTCGACATGGATGGAAGGTCGACAGGGTTTCTAGGTCGCCATGTGCTAGGTCGACAGGTCTAAAGGTCGACATGAGTTTTTCACATTTTTTTTCTTTTTTTAAATGTTTTCATACTTAACGATCCACGTGGACTACGATTGGAACGGTAAAGTGTGCCGAGCGAAGCGGTAGCGGAGCGAAGGCACCATGCCCGAAGCATGGCGAGCGAAGCGAGCCATGCGAGGGGACGCGGTGCACTAATTTGGGATCCCGGTCACTCTACGAAGAAAACGACACAAAAAACAAAACAAAAAAACTCATGTCGACCTTTAGACCTGTCGACCTAGCACATGTCGACCTAGAAACCCTGTCGACCTTCCATCCATGTCGACCTAGTGACTGTCGACCTATAGTGGTCGACCTAAACATTGTCGGCCTAGATACTGTCGATTTGATGAACCACACCCATTAGTTTCACCTAGAATATGACTTCAATCAAGGCATGCACCCATCATCTCTCTCTTCCCTCCAGTTTGTGCTTTTGACATGTGAACAAAGTGAGGTAGATACTAACTTCATTCATTACTTTGCGTTCAAGTAATGAAATGTAGCTACAGAAATGAATGATGGAAAGCAGAACATGTTTATCTTCACCATGTTATGTCATCCATTTCTGTAATGAACTTACATGTCCTAATCCAATATTTCCTAAAAAAAAGAGTACAATTATCTCTATGTGAATACCTGTCTCTCCTATGTTCACTTGTGAATAACTGAAAAGAAGAAAAAATGCCCAAGTGCACAAAACAATGGGGGTCATTCCGAGTTGATCGCTAGCTGCCATTGTTCGCTGCGTAGCAATGAGTGTAAAAATCGGCTAATCTGCGCATGCGTATGCACCACAGTGCGCACGCGCGACGTACAGGTACAAAGAGAATTATGGTTTTGCACAGGTTCTAGCGACGTTTTCTTTCGCACTGGCGGCCACAAGAAGATTGACAGGAAGGGGGCATTTCTGGGTGTCAACTGACCGTTTTCTGGGAGTGTTTGAAAAAACGCAGGTGTGCCATGGAAAACGCAGGCGTGGCTGGGTGAACGCTGGACGGGTGTGTGACGTCAAAAGCCATCCCACCAATGTTAGAATCAACGCACACGAAGAGTAAGTCTAGGGCTGGTCTTGTTTTGCACAAAATGTTTTTGCAGGTGCTCTGCTGCACAGGCGTTCGCACTTCTGCAAAGCGAAAATACACTCCCCGGTGGGCAGTGGACAATGCATTTGCACGGCTGCTGAAAACTGCTAGTGAGCGAACAACTCGGAATGACCCCCATTGACCTCTAAAATTAACAGTTAAAAACAAAACAATTTATGTACTGTAGAGCTTTTTCTGTAGGAAAATGCATAAATACATTTTCACATCAATTGTTTAGCAAGCTACACTAACAAAGCAGGATATTGGCATCAGATGCATCAATATTTAATAATTAAAAGTAAAATTTCCTTAATAGTATAATGATTACAAAAGAGCTAATGTGTATGTTTAAACCACAAGGGAGACTTTTAGATGCATGATATGACCAGGGCCGTTTCTTGGGGCAGGCGAGCAGTGCAACCGCACTGGGCGCCCGCCGCGACACAGACTGTGGCTCCCTGCTTCCCCCTCCTATTTCTCCCCGAGTAACCTGCTCGGGGGGCGGAGTTTCACGGAATGACGCGGTTGCGTCGTTACGTCACGACGCAACCCTGTCACTCCGTGAAACTCCCCCCCCCCCCCCCCCCCCCCCCCCGAGCGGAGTACAGAGGGGGATCCAATTTAGGAAGAGAGAAAAGCCTGGCGCGAGGAGCGACTGGTGAGGCGGGCCGAAGAGCGGTAATCGCCTCTGTAAATATTCTGTCTCTCTCTCAATGTGTAAAATGGGTACGCCTGCCGTAGTGTGTGAAATGGGGACTCTTGCCTGCCGTAGTGTGGGGATTTAATGTATCAAGGGCATTGCGGTGTGTGGCATAATATGGTGCAGGGTGCATTACTGTGTGGGGCTTAATATGGTAGAATTTTTTTTTCCTGTGGTGGTCGTGATCTGTTGGAGCAGGGTCAAAAACTGGATTGTGAGGTAGTCTTTTCAGACGAGGCCATGCCCATTTAAATGAGACCACACCCATTTAGACGAGGCCACGCCCCCTTGACGGGTGCGCGCGCAAGTTTTTTTTAAACTAGGTGTGGGGGGGGCACATTTTTTTATGTCATGGGGGGGGCGCATTTTTAAATCTCGCACTGGGAGCCAAATTGGCTAGAAACAGCCCTGGATATGACGTTGCATGATGGTGCATGGCAGATTCATCTGGAAATCATCAAAAATGAAGAAACTAGTTACCCCGTAGAGTCAAGTCAATACTAATATATTCAGTACACAAATTATACTCTAAGTACTTAATAATATTTAATATATTTGAGACGTACAGAGCTTTTTCCATTAGCCAGTATATTAACAGAATCACTTAGCCTTGCAGTCCATTGGTAAATCCCTTTGGGAATGTAGCGGTAATTCTGTAGGTACATGATTACTGCACTGATTTAGGAAACTGTAAATTGTTCTATAGTTTTCCTGCATTATAATTATAAATTACATGAGATTTATAATATAGGGGGTCATTCCGAGTTGATCGCTAGCTGTTTTCGTTCGCTGCGCAGCGATCAGGCAAAAAATCGGCACTTCTACGCATGCATAGGCGGCACAATGCGCACGCGCGTCGTACTTTTACAACAAATGATGTAGTTTCACACAAGGTGTAGCGAAGCTTTTCAGTTGCACTGCTGGCCGCAGAGTGATTGACAGGAAGAGGGCGTTTCTGGGTGTCAACTGACCGTTTTCAGGGAGTGCTTGAAAAAACGCAGCATGCAGGAAAAATGCAGGTGTGGCTGGGCGAACGCAGGGCGTGTTCGTGACGTCAAAACAGGAACTGAATAGTCTGAAGTGATCGCAAGCGCTGAGTAGGTCTGAAGCTACTCTGAAACTGCACAAAATGATTTTGTAGCCGCTCTGCGATCCTTTCGTTCGCACTTCTGCTAATCTAAAATACACTCCCAGTGGGAGGCGGCATAGCGTTTGCACGGCTGCTAAAAACTGCTAACGAGCAACTCGGAATGATCCCCATAGTTTCTCCAATAATTTAAGACAATGTCAGTCTGAGGCCAGTATTCAATTGCACGCGGTAAATTACCGTGGGTGAAAAAGGGAAGTAGCACCCCCTTTTTCACTCGATAGCCTTGTTAATGCTCCTCAATTTTGTTTGACCCGCTGAGGCAGGTGAAACATTTTTCCTGATAACTCTTGGCTTCAGGGCTAATTGGATGGCCCTTGGGGGATCAATTACTCTGCGGTAATCTTCCATGGCTATGGCTAATTGAATTCTGGTCTCAGCATACAGTATATAGTATCCATCTCTCATACATACATGAATTAATAACACTGATACAGTATGAGAGTTATTTTGAGTTTAATTCTATCGTAAGAAATTATGGTTGTTCCAAACTAAAACTTCTGGTTGTATTATATCATTGAATCTAATTCATTTTAGATCATTTTGACCTTTGTATACAGACTCATACAGTCTCTCATGTGAAATACAGATGAGTTTTGTCCTGCCTCTGGCTATCCATTGAAAGCAATAATCACATCTTTGTAACATGTGAATAAAGCGTGAATGGGAGCATGACTTCCAAATCAAATTATTTGTATAATGCAACGTTGTATTAAGTTGCAGTTCAGAGAAGAAAGAAATAACTTTCACATTTGAACTATTTTTAACTATTTGTTTCACATAGGCTTAGTGCATATTGTTGTGCAAGTCTTTTGTTAAAGGACTAGGGGTGTAAAGTAAACAAATTTACTAATGGTAATTTAATGACCAAAGCTTATTTGTATAAATGAATAGCTCACAAACACTACCAAGAAATATAATTATGTTCTCTCTCTAAATTCAGGCCATGTTTCATTGGGCTACAGATCAACTCTTGCCTGCAAGTGTACAAGTTCACGTAAGTACCCGGGGAGTATTTACTGGTAATCTCCTACTGACTGCCATTGTTGCAACCTCTCACTTCATTTACGGAACTGGGTATTCTTCAGCTCCTCTCTGAAGCTGTGTGCCTGACAATCTATGTAACTGTTCTTTTTTAAGGACTCCCTCCATTACTGAAAATCCTCTGCACACTATACTTCTAGAATCCAGCTCCAGATTCTATAGCTGAACTCTGGGTCCCACTGTTTCCAGCACAGGAATCAACTGTGTTAGGAGGTTGACAACTCTGGCCCTGGGAATGAGGGACCTAAAGGTGTGTACAGATGCATTCGATCCACATTTAAGCCCCGGCTGATTGGGTTAATCGCTCCCAATCAGTCAGTCAGTGTTTCAGCTAGCGATACTGTGAGGTAGTGGCAGCAGGGAAGTGGAGGGGAAAGGGGGTAAGCGGCTCCTCTATGGGGATCAGGAGGTTGCATGTACTGCACAAGATGAAACCTCCCAGTCCCAACCATTGCAGGAGCATTACAAACTGTCGGCTAGTGCTCCTGCATTGGCACAGAGTACACACCTATACAATGGACGGCCATTCTCCCAATATCGGGAGAACGGGACAACAATTGTATACTGTAGGTATGTACCTACCTGAGTCCTGGTGCCTGTAATCAGTGATACAATCTAGTCTCTGGCATACTATCTGCTCTCTCTATTAGTATCTTAGTTACCACACTTCCCCACCCCTTCAGCCCAATGGTGATTTTACTATTACTTGATCTCCTGTAACAAAGGAAGAGGCCAAGCTTAATGTCAACCATAGACCTTTTTTCTATAGGTCTTCCTTAACTGGAATGCCATGGACTTCCTCCAAGTACCCGTTGATGATCTACCTGGTACATCTCCACTGGAGCTCCCTTTGGCCAAAGTAAGTTTTCAAGCCTTTAATATTTTGACCAAATTTGTCACCATTCACGACCCCAGAGTAATTGTTGTTCTCCACACCGAGATAACTGTTGGTCTTGTTATCCATTCCCCTTATGTTCACCCAACACATTTCAAAATTTACTACTATAGATGTGTCGTCATGCACTTGGCCTCTTTACGTTATTCTTGTCAAATATGTACAGTCACACTTGAAGCACAACAGAACTTGGTGTGAGGAAAAGCAGCAGCTGCTCGCAGCGCAGCCCTTTGTACACAGATTCACAATCACACAGATGTACAAATGTTGCGATCAGTGTAATCTAGCAAAGTTGTTTTTTTGTTTCCAGTTGTTTTATTTCTATAAATAAGATACACATTTTCTCTTACATACTAGAGGATACTGATGTTCTATTTAGTACCATGGGGTATAGACGGGTCCACTAGGAGCCATGGGCACTTTAAGAATTTGATAGTGTGGCCTGGCTCCTTCCTCTATGCCCCTCCTACCAGACTCAGTTTAGAAAATGTGCCCAGAGGAGCCTGTCACACTTATGGAAGCTCCTGAAGAGTTTTCTGCATTTATTTTATATGTTTGTTATTTTCAGGCAGGGCTGGATGGCACCAGCCTGCCTGCTTCGTGGGACTTAGGGGGGGGGGGGGGGGGCAACCTCTTGAAGGGTTAATGGTCCCGTTCCCCGCTGACAGGACACTGAGCTCCTGAGGGAATTAATTGTAAGCCCCACCATGGCAAGCGTACATTCCGCAGCACGCCGCCACCCCTAACAGAGCCAGATGAAAGAAAAGTGGTGAGTACTAAGCCGGCATCCCGGTTAGCGGAGCATCAGCCATTATGGTGGCATGAGGGTACGGAGACGCGCGGCTTCTAACCGGGGTGGAACGCATCTCCAGACACAGTACACAGCTGCGTCTCAGTACACTGTACACAGTGCCCACACTGGAAAAACAGCCTTAAACGATTTTCTTTCCGTTTTAAGCACCAGATTACCTCAGCCAGTATAAAAAAGTGGAAGACCGCGCGCCATTGAGGGGGCGAGGCCTTCACTATGAGCGGATACAGCAGCTCACCAGCGCCATTTTCCCCCTGCAGTGGACAAAGACGCTGACTGACAAGGATGCGCAGTGGTACCAGGGGGTCATAACAGGGGGGTAGCGATTATTAGTGTACTAAGTCCCTGCGACCTGGCTAAGCTTGCTTGGCATTAGCGATAAGGCGCGCGGTGGGGGCTGGCTTATTTTAATGTATAAAAGAAATCCTCAGTCACTTTTCCTGTGTCAAAGGAATTGATTACCCGTTTGAAGAACCATGGGTTAATCCTGATAAGAAATTTAAAATCCCTAAAAGGTTTCTCTTATCTTGCTCTCATCTTTTCCTTTTCCGCTGGAGGATAGGATAAAATCGGAAAATCCACCGATAGTGGATGCATCAGTCTCTAGGCTGTCACAAAATATTGTATTGCCTGTCCCTGGTGCAGCCTCCCTAAAAGACACGACTGATCGTAAAATTGAGACTACACTCAAATCATTGTACACAGCTGATGGGGTGGCCCAGAGACCCACTATTGCATGTGCGTGGATCACAAAAGCCATTGCTAAATGGTCAGGTAACCTAATTGAGGGGTTAGATTGCTTGTCTAGGGGGGATGTTGTTTTACTCCTACAGCATATACAGGACTCTGCAAACTTTATGGTGGAAGCCATTAAAGAGATAGGCTTGCTTATTGCACGCACCACCGCTATGGCAGTGTCAGCACCCAGGGGCTTGTGACTATGCCAGTGGACTCCTATGCGGACTCCCGGAAAGGTGTGGAAGGCCTACCATTCACAGGAGAGGCCTTGTTTGGAGATGAACTAGACAAATGAATCTCCAAAGCGACTGCGGGTAGGTCTACGTATCTTCCTTCCGCAGCTCCCCCAGTCGGGAAAGCTTATTCAGCTTCAACTTTACAGTCCTTTGGGACGGTCAAGTTTAAGAGCAAATCAAGAGGTGATTCTACGGCCTCCAGAGGTGCAAGAGGTAAACCACGCAAACCAGCAACTGCAGGTGCTCAGGAACAGAGCTCAGGCTCTGCTTACTCAAAGCCTTCAGCATGACGGTGGACCGCATTGCCTGGAAGGCTGTCAGATGGGAGCCCAACTAAAATTCTTCAGTCACATCTGGTCAAGTTCGAGCCGGGATCCCTGGGTCATAGATCTTATTTTCCAGGGCTACAGACTGGTTTCAAGAGCTTCCACCTCAAAGATTATTCAAATCAGGCTTACCAGTTTCACAAGAGGCAAGTATGACTTTACAGCATGCCATCCAAAAACTGGTACAGACTCAAGTCATTGTTCCAGTTCCACCTCATCTGCAAAACAAGGGGTACTATTCCAACTTGTTTGTAGTACCGAAACCGGACGGTTCGGTACGGCCGATGCTGAAGCTCAAGTCCTTGAACCCGTTCTTAAGAGTGTTCAAGTTCAAGATGGAGTCTCTGAGAGCGGTGATCTCGGGTCTGGGGAAGGGGAATTCCTAGTGTCTCTGGATATCAAGGATGCGTACCTTCACATTCCAATCTGGTCGCCTCATCAGGCTTTTCTACGGTTTGCACTGCAGGACTGTCACTACCAGTTCCAGGCCCTGCCATTTGGTCTCTCCGCGGCACCGAGGGTGTTCACCAAAGTGATGGCAGAGATGATGTTTCAACTCTGCAAACAGGGAGTGAATATGATTCCGTACCTGGACGTTCTTCTGATAAAGGCGTCGTCCAGGGAGATTTTACTGGACAGCATTGGTCTCTCAACCAAACTTCTCCAGGATCACGGGTGGATTCTGAACCTTCCGAAATCTCACCTAGAGCCAACACGGAGGCTTCCATTCTTGGGGATGATACTGGACACGGAGTCACAGAAGGTGTTCCTTCTATTGGAAAAGGCATTGGTAATCCAGTTGATGGTTCGGGATGTCCTGAATCCAACCCGGATATCAGTGCATCTATGCATTCGCCTTCTGGGGAAAATGGTGGCCTCTTACAAGGCGCTTTAATACAGAAGGTTTCACGCAAGACACTTCCAGCTCGATCTCTTGGACAGATGGTCCAGTTCGCATCTTCACATGCACCAGAGGATCAGTCTGTCACCAAAAGCAAGGATCTCCCTTCTGTGGTGGCTACAAACTTCTGACCTCGTCGAGGGTCGGAGGTTCCGAATTCAGAACTGGATTCTGTTAACCACGGACACAAGCCTCAGAGGTTGGGGAGCAGTCACCCAAGGAGTGCAGTTTCAAGGAAGATGGTCAAGTCAGGAAGTCATCCTTCCAATCAATATTTTGAAACTCAGGGCCATATACAACACCCTTCTGCAGGCCTCATATCTCCTTCAAGATCAGGCCATTTAGGTCCAGTCGGACAATGTGACGGCAGTGACGTACATAAACCGACGGGGCGGAACGAAAAGCAGAGCAGCAATGTCAGAGGTGTCAAGAATTCTCCTCCTGGCAGAAAAAAAACGCTGTGGCGTTGTCGGCGGTCTTCATTCCGAGAGAAGTCAACTTGAAACCAAACTTCCTCAGCAAACACGACCTGCACCCGTGGGAGTGAGGCCTTCACCCGGAAGTGTTCAGGTGCTTGACACGTCGATGGGGATATCCACATATCGACATGATGGCCTCTCGTCTCGACAAGAAGGTCAAGTGGTATTGTTCCAGGTCGAGAGACCCAAAGGCAGTGGCGGTAGACTCTCTGACGACTCCATGGGTCTATCAGATGGTGTACGTGTTTCCTCCACTTCCTCTAATCCTAAGAATTCTAAAAAGAATAAAAAGGAAAAAGGTTCAAGCAATACTCATTGCTCCAGACTGGCCAAGAAGGGCCTGGTAAGCGGACCTTCTGGAGATGCTCCTCGAAGATCCGTGGCTTCTACCTCTTCGCGAGGATCTTCTGCAACAAGGCCCGTTCGTCTAAAAGGACTTACCACGGCTATGTTTGACGGCATGGAAGTTGAACGGCTGATTCTAACCAGAAGAGGGATCCCTAACAAGGTTATCCCGACTATGATCCAAGCAAGGAAGGGGGTAACGTCTAAACATTACCACCGTATTTGGAAGAAATACGTCTCTTGGTGTGAGAGCAGAAATTATTCTGCAGTGAAATTTCATTTGTGACGTTTCCTGCTTTTTCTGCAGGCAGGTGTGGATGTGGGCCTAGGTCTGGGCTCCCTAAAAGTCCAGATTTCGGCCTTGTCCATTTTCTTTTAAAAACAATTGGCTTCTCTCCCTGAGGTCCAGACTTTCTTGAAAGGTGTTCTGCACATCCAACCTCCCTTTGTGCCTCCCACGGCACCTTGGGATCTTAATTTGGTTCTGCAGTTCCTCCAATCGGACTGGTTTGAACCGTTACAGGAGGTGGACGTAAAATATCTTACATGAAAGACCACCACACTGTTGGTCTTGGCTTTAGCAAGACATGTGTTGGAGCTGGGGGCTTTGTCTCACAAAAGCCCATATTTAATTTTCCATGAGGACAGAGCTGAACTCAGAACTCATCAGCAATTTCTTCCTAAAGTGGTGTCTGCGTTTCACATCAACCAACCTATTGTGGTTCCAGTTGTCACCAACACCTCTGCTACTTCAAAGTCTTTGGATGTTGTGAGGGCTTTGAAGGTGTATGTAAAGCGAACAGCTCATCACAGAAAATCAGACTCGCTGTTTGTTCTTTATGATCCCAATAAAATTGGGTGTCCTGCTTCAAAGCAGTCCATTGCACACTGGATCAGGGTCACTATCCAGCATGCTTATTCCACGGCAGGTTTGCTGGTTCCAAAATCTGTACAGGCCCACTCTACTCGTAAGGTGGGTTCTTCCTGGGTGGCTGCCCGGGGTGGCTCGGCTTTGCAGCTCTGCCGAGAGGCTACTTGGTCTGGTTTGAACATGTTTGCTAAGTTCTACAAGTTCGATACTTTGGACTCTGAGGACCTTCAGTTTGGTCAATCAGTTCTGCAGGAACCTCAGCACTCTCCCACCCAGTTTGGGAGCTTTGGTACATCCCCATGGTTCCAAATGGAACCCCAGTATCCTCTAGGACGTAAGAGAAAA
Source organism: Pseudophryne corroboree (assembly GCF_028390025.1). Lineage (NCBI taxonomy): Eukaryota > Metazoa > Chordata > Amphibia > Anura > Myobatrachidae > Pseudophryne > Pseudophryne corroboree. Next base: position 785,018,101 of record NC_086445.1, read on the forward strand.
TAGGATTTTATTTACCTACTGGTAAATCATTTTCTCATAGTCCATAGAGGATAGTTGGCGACAGCCCGATGCTTCGTTCTTCCTGCACTGTTACTTGGTTAAGTATTGTTGGTTCAGCTGTTGCTGTTCCTGTTTAAAGTTTAGTTAGCATAGCTTTCCTCTGGTTTGTGTGTGCTGGTTCGGAATCTCTCCACTATCCTTTATATCCTTCTCTCAAAGTATGTCCGTCTCCTCAGGCACAGTTTCCTAGACTGAGCACAGTTTCCTAGACTGAGTCTGGTAGGGGGGGCATAGAGGGAGGATCCAGCCCACACTATCAAATTCTTAAAGTGCCCATGGCTCCTAGTGGACCCGTCTATACCCCATGGTACTAAATGGAACCCCAGTATCCTCTACGTACTACGAGAAAACGATTTACATGTAGATAATTAAAATCCTATTTTTTAGCTCTCGGCTGAGTCACCCAGGACATGGCATGCTGAGAGTAGCTTTTTTACACAATTTGATTAATAGTGTATGAGGACACATCTGTATTAGACATCATGTGCTTGCCACACCCTTAGGTCTTGGACAGAGTCCCAATTCTGCACGTTCTGCCTTCGATTGTTAATGGTTTAATCTTACACAAAAACAGGACAATGTTATTACAATACTTTGAAAGACAAAAAGCTGATCTAACTATAGAAGAAACCAACTCACTTGCAACTAAAATCTTCTTACAAACGTTTTATTTAACCGACACTAAAACGCAAAGAAGCACTGCTATATTAGTGCCCAACAATTGTACTTTAAAGATAAAGAACTCAAACACCAATGTGCACGGTTGCTTCAATATTATTGTCACTCAACATCTTAAATATAAAAGTCATTGGTTGGTTGGTTGGTTGGTTGGTTGGTTGGTTGGTTTGTTTGTCTGTCCAGTTATGCATTTGGACACCCCTGCACCGATTGGGATGAAACCAACACGAGGTGTTCCAGTTGGATTGTGGCCAGGTTTTAGGGCGTTAGGCCAGGGTCCTGGTCAAACCTCCAGTTGGTGCACACTGGGCAGAACTTTGACCTGTGGAGCCTGTTCTGAGCCTTCCATTGGATGGATTTGTATGAAAACTTCACAGAGTGGCAATACTGGATCCTAGAAGACATACTAGGGGCATGGGATCCTGGTTGGATCTACTGTTAGTATACACTAGGTAGAACTTTGACCCGGTGAGCCTGTTCTGGGCCTACCACTGGATGGATTTGGATGAAAACTTAATGAACTTAAACAACTGATAGAAATAATCATATTTCAGTGTCCTGTCCCCTGATGCAGCAATGTTTATATACCATGTACTTGTCCTACATTGTCTTGTACTGTAAGTCGTTGTTTTATTGTCCTGCTCATTTGTTTATGTGCTTTGTGGAACCCTTGTGGCGCCATATAAATACAAGATAATAATAATAATAATAATAATAATTTAAAAAAATATATATATATATACATATATTTATATTATTATTATTATTATTATTATTCTGAAATAACCATAAATCAATGAACTAAAATAACTGATAGAAGTGGAGGTGGGAAGAAAAAAATATATTGTGTACCCAAAAGCCTTGGAATAGAAACACTGATAACAGAAAAAAAACTTTAAACTTATCTTGCAATGTAAAAGTGATAATAAAACTAAACAGCAAGGAAAGCTGGGGATAAGGACTACTGCCGACACCCCCCCAAAAACAACAACGCTGAGTAGTCACCTCATGAGTGTGTTGGAAGAGCTGCTAAGCTGCTAATTATTTTTAAAATGTTGACTGTTACATGCAAATCATTTATTACTTAAATACTTGAAGATTTAAACCGGATATTTCAACTAGTTCCCAATAATTCATCTAGCTTTGCTGTATGCCGCCAATGTGAATGCATTTCCAATGTTGGATGTAGTGGAGAGATTTCTTGTTACTGCACATGCGCCTAAGTAGCACCGCACTTGCGTCCTGATTGTGTCCATACAGAGTCGCAGATGCGATTTCAGGTGCACAAATGGGGAATTTTATTGAAAATACAGTGTTCCTGGGCAGTGACAGTAAGGTGTCTTAGTGCATGCATGGGTGTCGTAGGCGTGACAGTGAAAGTGGCTGTATACACAGAAGCTCAACTGTTCACATAGGAGGTAATACTGCACCTGCCATAGGGCTGGTGTAAGTTTGGATGATGTGTCTAAAGACACAACAATCTGCATTACAGCATGTACGAACGCAAAGTGGGCGTCTCTGTACTTGCACACAGAGGTACAGGGGAAACCCCCGGTGGGCCCCACTGCCAGGGGGCCCTTCTCCTCCTGTAGGGATCAGGTTCCAGACTATGCACTAATTATACATTATGCATATGTTACATTATACTGCACAGGACTTTGGTGTATTTTGTACAGTGCATTGCTGCTATTAATCTGATACATTATCATGCATTCACTAGCAGTTTACTGTGTATATTTATCAAAGGGCCAAGACCATGCACTCTTTAAGGGTTAGCCAAGCCTCTGTGGTGATAGCCCACTGCCCTAAGCATGGGCCCCTACTACTGCATTCCCCCAGTGAGCCCTTCATGTCCCAGCCCGACACTGCTTGCACATTTAAATGGTAAGGTAAGAACTTTGTAATGACATCTGCATAAAGTCGCAGACGGGTGACTGCCAACAGACGCAGCTGCGGGTCCTTCTACATACACCTCTGACCAAGCATGGCCTCTCAGATTCATGGACAGTTCTCTTTCCTCAACAGCATTGCTCCATACACTTTATACCTTGACTTAATCTTCATTCACACCTAGATCTTATTATACATAACGGCTGAACTGTACATGTACAAGGTCTATGCAGAACCTGGGTCTCTCCTCTATCACACTATGCAATGGTTTTGATCGCTTTCCCTTTATTGGAACCTCTGTCATCTCACTCTCGCTGGAGACTTAAAGCCCGTAAACACTGGCCGATATATCGGCCATTCTCTTGAACAGCCGATATATCGCGGGTCCGTCGGCCAGTGTGTACGGCCGATACGTCTGTGAACTCCGTCGTTCACAGATGTATCGCGTCGGCCCCGCAGCACAGCCGACAGCCAATGGGGGTAATTCCAAGTTGATCGCAGCAGGAAATTTTTTAGCAGTTGGGCAAAACCATGTGCACTGCAGGGGGGGCAGATATAACATGTGCAGAGAGAGTTAGATTTGGGTGGGTTATTTTGTTTCTGTGCAGGGTAAATACTGGCTGCTTTAGTTTTACACTGCAATTTAGATTGCAGATTGAACTCACCACACCCAAATCTAACTCTCTCTGCACATGTTATATCTGCCCCCCTGCAGTGCACATGGTTTTGCCCAACTGCTAACAAAGTTCCTGCTACGATCAACTCAGATTTACCCCCAATATATCTACCGATATATTGGCGCGTCGCTGTGTGTGTATGGCGGTCGTACACATGCTGCTGCGGCCGGTGGTGATTGACAGCTGAACTGGGCGGCCGTGTGTACACGCCCGCCCAGTTCATGACGTCAGTCCCCGACGGATCAGGCGGTGTGTATGCTCAACACACTGCCGGATCCGTCCATAGATATATCTGCAGATCAATTGATCTGCAGATATATCTTCCAGTGTGTACCCACCTTTACTTGATACTACTTATGCTAGAAAGTCAGATAAAGTTACTGAGGAACGCTTTACTGTTAAAAAAACACCTTCTGAGGCCTTTCTTGCTGTAGTCTGGAAGGCTCATAGTCAGACTTCGGGCTCCCAAGTCCCATTACTCAGTCTTTTCCACATGAGGAGTAGCCTCATCAGGCTTCCAAGCAGTGGCGTATCTATAATGGGTACAGTGTGTGCGGTGCACACGGGTCCCTGGGTCCAGAGGGGGCCCACACCGCACACACTGCACTCATTTTTCTATACTTACCTTTCTGGCATCCATCGGTGTCCGTGTGTGAACCCCCTCCTCTCCCGTAGCCGGCAGTGCTGCTGTTAGCGCTCTGAGCACTAGAGACTCTGGCACAGTGTCAGAGTCTACAGCGCATGTGCAGATCTCCGTAAAAATGGCGAAAGTGTCATTTTTTTTGAAGACCTGCACATGCGCTGTAGACTCTGGCGCTGTGCCAGAGTCTCAGAGCTCAGAGCACTAACAGCGGTGCTGCCGGCTATGGGAGAGGAGGGGGCTCACACACGGAGACTGCACACGGGTCCCCTCCTCTCTAGATACGCCGCTGCTTCCAAGCTTCTACATTCTTCAAATCTCCAAGTCGACCCTTGGTTCCTGACCCCAGTTCGCAAAAGCTTAGAGACCTGACACACCCAAAGCTTCCATCAGAGGTAAATTTAATCTTTGTTTCTAAAGCTCAGAAACTGCAAGGACATCAGTGAATTTCCAAACTAGAAAACCATTATGGAGATATCATGTTGAATTATCAACTTCATGCCAGATGATATATGTATAAAAACATACTATAATTGCTGTCTCTTTCATGCTAACTTTCCCCGTATCCTGGGTAAAATTACGTCAGTCATCCACTCAGTTCATCTCTGGGATAGGTGGGATAAATTCTATAAAGACGACTGTGCTCCCTCGGATTTTCTAAATCTTTCAAACCCTCCCAACATACAAATATTCCCCCTTATGTTTTCACATTTTTGCAATTTTAATTTTCTTGCTTTGTCTGAGTTTACAAACGCCAACAGGTTAAACTGACACTGTTACAGAAACATGCCCGAAGTGGAGGCCTGGGTTTTTAAGCACTATTACTTTGCAGCACAGCTTGCTTGCTGTGTACAGTGGTGTGATTCTGATGCAAAGAAGGTCTGGGTGTCTACAGGGGTGTAGCGAGGGTGGCTCCGGTGGAGCTCGAGCTCCAGGCGCCAGAAAAGCTAGAGGACGCGCTGTTTCCTGCCCCACTCCCTCGGCCCACTATACCATGGCCTGCTGTACAGGCAGCTGCAGAGCAGGAGGAGGAAGAGCGGAAGGGACGCACACTGACTCAGACTCAGAGACTAGGAAGGGAACAGGGCAGCCCAGAGGCCACAGCAGGAGACACTGACAGCTGGCACATGCCAAAGCTCTGCTGCCCTCTTTATATTTCTCACTGTCTGCTTGTAGCTGTGCAGCAGGTTATTTCTGTCCTGCTACACTACTCTCTGCCCCTGCTGCTGCAGCACTTCTTTCTGCCCCAGCTGCTGCAGCATCTCTCTCTCTCTCTGCCTCGGCTGCTACAGCACCTCTCTCTACATTGATGCTGCAGCTCTTCTCTCTGCCTAGCTGTTGCTGCAGCACCTCTCTCTGCATTAGAAGCTGCAGAGTAACATGTATACGTGGCTCTAATGTGGCATAACGTGTATAAGTGGCTCTACTGTTGTTTAACATGTTTAAACAGCTCTACTGTGGCATAACATGTATAAGCTAAATGTCTCTACTGTTGTGTAACATATATAAGCAGCTCTACTGCTGTGTAATGTGTATAAACGGCTCTACTGTGGTGTAACGTATATAAGCAGCTCTACTGTGGCATAACGTGTATAAGCTAAATGTCTCTACTGTTGTGTAACATATATAAGCAGCTCTACTGCTGTGTAATATGTATAAACGGCTCTACTGTGGTGTAACGTATATAAGCAGCTCTACTGTGGCATAACGTATATAAGCTAAGTGTCTCTACTGTTGTGTAACATGTATAAGCAGCTCTAATGTGGTGTAACCTGTATAAACGGCTCTACTGTGGTGTAACGTATATAAGCAGCTCTACTGTGGCATAACGTATATAAGCTAAGTGTCTCTACTGTTGTGTAACATGTATAAGCAGCTCTACTGTGGTGTAACCTGTATAAACGGCTCTACTGTGGTGTAACGTATATAAACAGCTCTACTGTGGCATAACGTGTATAAGCTAAATGTCTCTACTGTTGTGTAACATGTTTAAACAGCTCTACTGTGGCATAACATGCATAAGCTAAATGTCTCTACTGTTGTGTAACATGTATAAGCAGCTCTACTGTGGTGTAATGTGTATAAACGGCTCTACTGTGGTGTAACGTATATAAGCAGCTCTACTGTGACACAACGTGTATAAGCTAAGTGTCTCTACTGTTGTGTAACATGTATAAGCAGCTCTACTGCTGTGTAATGTGTATAAACGGCTCTACTGTGGTGTAACGTATATAAGCAGCTCTACTGTGGCGTAACGTATATAAGCTAAGTGTCTCTACTGTTGTGTAACATGTATAAGCAGCTCTAATGCAGTGTAACGTGTATAAACGGCTCTACTGTGGTGTAACGTATATAAGCAGCTCTACTGTGGCATAACGTGTATAAGCTAAGTGTCTCTACTGTTGTGTAACATGTATAAGCAGCTCTACTGTGGTGTAACGGATATAAGTGGCTCTACTGTGGCATAACATGCATAAGCAGCTCTACTGTGTTGTGTAACACGTATAAGGGGCTCTACTGTGTGGAGTTATGTGAATAACGGACACTACTGTGTAGTCTAATGTGAATAACGGACACTACTGTGTGGTGTAATGGGAGTAACTGACACTATTGTGTGGTGTAATCTGTATTGGTATTATTCTGTAGCCATACCCCTTCCCCATGAAGCCACGCTCCTATATTTTTGTTGTGCGCCTTCGGCACGCACTGTCCCTACTTTATACATGGGACGCCCAAAGGAAACTTTTGCCCTGAGCTCCACAAGGTCTATAACCGGCCCTATCACCAATTTTTTTATATTTTTTATTTACAAATGTAACATACACCCAATACAGGGGAGGGGGGCACCGAAAAAAATAAGCTTGCTCCAGGCACCATGGAACCTAGCTACACCTCTGGGTGTCTATTAAGGCTGATGCTCTGTGTTTATCAGCGATCTCCTCCATTCTGTGGTTGCTGAGGGCTCGCCGTTACCGTAATGTCATGTCTCACCCGTCAGTTGCCCGCTGTTTATTTCTATGGGACTATGGCCCTCATTCCGAGTTGATCGCTCGCTAGCTGCTTTTAGCAGCAGTGCAAACGCTAGGCCGCCGCTCTCTGGGAGTATATCTTAGCTTAGCAGAAGTGCGAACGAAAGGGTAGCAGAATAGTGTTAAAAAATTTTCATGCAGTTTCAGAGTAGCTGGAAACCTACTCCTTCCTTGCGATCACTTCAGACTGTTTGGTTCCTGGTTTGACATCACAAACACGCCCTGCGTTTGGCCAGCCACTCCCCCGTTTCCTCAGGCACGCCTGCGTTTTTACCTTACACGCCTGCGTTTTTTAGCACACTCCCGGAAAACGGTCAGTTACCACCCAGAAACACCCACTTCTTGTCAATCACTCACCGATCAACAGAGCGACAGAAAAGCGTCGCTTGCCCTTGTGTAAAACTGCATAGTTTTGTGTGAAAGTACTTTGCGCGTGCATACTGCGGCCCGTACGCATGCACAGAAATTACAATTTTTAGCCTGATCGCTGTGCTGCGAACAACAGCAGCTAGTGATCAACTCGGAATGAGGGCCTATGTCAATAGAAAATTTTGGTTAGCCCCCAGCCCATCACCGATTGTACCTTTGTTTCATAACCCTGCCTTCCCCCCGGGTATGCCCATGTTGTCCTTTTCTTGATGGAAGAAGAGGAACATTTTTTATCTTGATGACATCACTACAGACACCTGTTTTCCCTAGTTCTCACAAATTAAGTCGCATAATGCACTTCCTTCTTGTGACTTTCTCTGTTATTTGCAAATCAGACACTTTTACTCCAAGGTCCATACTATTCTCACTAGTTGACCCTTTACTACATTTGAAGTTCTCTGCAGACAGTGCTCTTCTACCAAAGGCTCGATCTTTATGTATATGTAATGCTAGCCAATGGAAGCGGGATAAGCCTCTCATGAGCTAGATTGGGAGAGAGACCTTGGGGTCACGATGGATGATGAGGAATGGACTGGAGATTTGGGACAACACCATCACTAGTTCATTATGTGTTAAGATAAACAAAATGTCTATAAACTGCTATATTCGCTGGTATTATGTCCCCTCTTTTCTTAAAGCTATGTTCCCAGACACCGAAGACAGATGTTGGAGGTACCTTCCTCCATGTGTGGTGGGCTTGTCCAAGGCTAGTTACTCTTTGGTCTGAGGTTAGAACTCTCCTTTCCCATTTATTTAGCTCCCCAATCCCAAACGATCCAAAATACGTTCTTTTACCGCTGGGAATTCCCTAATTAACAAGATCTCAAAACATATTGTTGCGTCATATAGTATCAGCCACAACTTGCCAAATAGCTATTGACTGGAAGTTGCCTGCCTCCCCCCATGATGCAGACTGTGCTCTTGCGAATCTGGTGTATTTACAAAATGGAATATATAACTATATATGATAAGTCGGCTAAATCGTTTAGCAAGGTCTGGAGGCCATGGCTCTATTTCTCTAACTCTTTCTTTCTGCAGCGGGGTACACTGTGTTCTACAGGAAAACATTGGGGGGTGTAGAGTGGATCTTGATCCAGATGCACCAACAGGCTAAAGCTTAAGGCTGTCCCAGGATGCATTGGGGCCTCTTCTGTAACCCCACCTCCAGGCACTGTGAGCCCAGTTTCGAGTTGGTGCCTGTAGTAGCAGGTCACCTAACAGGAGGGCTGGACTGCGCAGCCCTGAAAAAGCTTTTTCTGACAGAAAATTTCTTCAAACTGGGCTGTCAGCGCTCTATGTCAGTTTTCCCGGGTACCTGCAGTGGAGACACTACGGCTTTAGGCACACGGTTGCAGACGCTCTCCTGGGTCACGTGGCTGCTACGGGTAGGAGGTAAGAGGGTCTCCCAGGCGGGACCCGCCACTAAATCGTGTTCCTGATCGCTATCTAGGGAGACGACTGCGATGCTGTGACCCCACTATATCCGCCAGGGCATAGGAGTACAGGTCGGGTGTACTAACGCCCCTATTGATAAGGCTCCGTAGTACCGGTGGTGAGGTCCAGCATAGGGGAGTCAGCGCTTGACCTGTAGTCTCCCCGCGGCCCAGGGTGGCATCTACTGCAGATTTTCCCACCCTGGAGATTCCTCACACTCTCCCGCACTTCCTGACTGAGACGCTGGGTGCCATCTTAGGAGTATAGCTGCAGCTAGTCTCTAGGACTGCAGGACAAGGTCTCCCTTGTAAAGCCACCTGTATACAGTGCTGTGACTTTACAAACACTTGAGTATTCTACATGTCTCTATACAGGCAGCGTTAGTTAAGAAAAAGTGTACCAAATACAGAATATATTGTACAAGTATTCAGATATATACCTCCGGTCTAGGACCGCGCTGTGTTTTATATATATATATATATATATATATATATATATATATATATATATATATACTAGTCCAGTGCAGCTTTATTTTCATACTGATAATTATCTGCATTGCTAATGTGACTATTACAGGGTCTGGAATACTTAATACTTACTTCATCTGGTGTGCTGATAAGAACTATGATGTGTACAGATTCAAAACATCCAGAATCCTGGCTTTCCTGCAATAAGGCCTGGACTTAGGCCTTCGTCTGACCTCCCTCAAGGGTCACATATCTGCTTTGTTGGTGTGGTTTCAGAGAAAAATTGCGTCTCTACCTGACGTTCATACATTCACTCAGGGTGTGTTAAGGATTCAGCCTCCCTATGTCCCTCCGGTGGCTCCATGGGATCTGTCCGTTGTCCGGAATGCCCTACAAGAGTATCCTTTTGAACCTCTTGAGTCAGTGGACCTTAAATAGCTCACTGCCAGGGTCCTGTTTCTGTTGGCTATTGTCTCTGCTAGAAGGGTGTCGGACCTAGGTGCTTTGTCCTGTCGTCCACCCTTTCTAATATTACATCATAACCGGGCAGTTCTTAGAACTCGCCCATGTTATTTACCTAAGGTGGTGTCATCTTTTCACTTTAACCAAGAGATTGTGGTCCCTGCTGTCAAAGTCAAAAATATTACATACACACAACATACAAACTCCAAACAGAGTGGCCTCTGTTTGTGTGCGTTACCGGCGTGTGTGCACATACATGCAACGTGCACAGATTCGTGTGCTTTGCGTATTAACGCATGGCGAGAGTATATACGGTAGCATACGCATTTGCACAGAGAAGCCACAAAGACATATTCACCACATAATCATACAGCACATAAATAAAATTACACATAGACAAAACATGTCCAGCACCAGACATTGGGGTAAATTTACTAAGATGGGAGTTCTATTTAAGATGGGATGTTGCCCATAGCAACCAATCAGATTCTATTTCTCATTCCTTTGGACGCCGGGTTCTAATACCTGCTAACGCATGTCCGCTCCTTTGAGGAACTGCTTTAGGACATCCCTGTTTTCCTGTGGAACACAGTGTACCCTGCTGCAGAAAAGGAGAATTATGGTAGACTTACCATTGTTAACGCTCTTTCTTTGAGGTACACTGGGTTCCACAGGGCACCCACCATGACATACATAGCTTCTATGGGTTTGTATGGCATTAGCCGCTGGTCCCTTCTCCTGTCGTGAGAATGTGGTTCTATGTGACTAACATCTGCCTTCTCTCTTACCTACAAAGAAATATAAGCAGGCGCTGGTGTACTTGCTATGAGACAATGATAATATTAATACTGACTGCAGCTTCACTTATTTGAGGTGCTGAGCCTCAAAAAACAAAAATTGATAATAAAAACCACAGAGAGAAGCGCTGTCACTAAAAGTATTAATATATTTTATTAAAATTACCTTAATCACATATAAGAATTATGAAAAAACCTGAACATCCTGTGACTTTAAGAAATACTTTAGCAGCAACACATCAAAACATGTAACAATTTGTATTCCTCACTGAGGTCTCCTTTGAAACAGTGTATCAATCTACCCTCTATATAATATATAATAACTCTTATAATTGAAAGGAATTCCTTAAAATAAGCTCCACGCATGGGCTGATTGAAACACTTGAGACCATATATTGGTAGAGGGTTTAAGAGTTCATCCATGATGTATATAGGAATTATTCACATTGATATCATCCGCTCAATTATTTGTGAGATCCCTATTAGCCCTTAGTTCCCAATGATGCCGTCCAGAATTGACAAGCTTTTCTTGGGAAGCTTATGGTAGCACAATAACAGATTAAGCATATACCGCTATTTTGGAGTCTGTTATTTTACTTAACCCAACTTATGCAGTAAGCAACAGTTATTTTGTGTCCGTAGGGCGCCGGCTGCCCGCTCTGGGACACTGCGATAAGATGAAAAGGGCTTGTAGGAGATAATGGGTAAAATACTCACAGTCTCATTTAGAACGGCATGAATATTCAAAGGCTGTAATGCTCTCTCACCACTTTCCATAAGGCTTCATCTGGAGCATGCTGCTAGCTGTCATGAGCTGAATCTCCGTTTGGTGCGGTGAGCCAAATGCCGAGCAAGTGCCGGGTGAGACGCTGAGCGGCGGATGCTGTCAGAGACGTGCTGCTGGAACCTGTCTCTATTCGTAATGGTCAGCTGGATGCCGGGCAGAATGTCCGGCAGTGTAATCAGACGGGTTGCTTGACGCATTTCTCAGCCTCAATCCTGGGGCTGTTTCCTGTGAATAATTCCTATATACATCACGGATGAACTCTTAAACCCTCTACCAATATATGGTCTCAAGTGTTTCAATCAGCCCACGCGTGGAGCTTATTTTAAGGAATTCCTTTCAATTATAAGAGTTATTATATATTATATAGAGGGTAGATTGATACACTGTTTCAAAGGAGACCTCAGTGAGGAATACAAATTGTTACATGTTTTGATGTGTTGCTGCTAAAGTATTTCTTAAAGTCACAGGATGTTCAGGTTTTTTCATAATTCTTATATGTGATTAAGGTCATTTTAATAAAATATATTAATACTTCTCTCTTACCTGCTCCTACATTGGGCTGGTTAATGAAACTGAGCTCACAGTGCCTGAAGTCAGGGTTACAGAGGAGGCCCCAATGCATTCTGGGACAGCCTAAAGCTTTAGCCTGTTGGTGCCTCTGGATCAAGATCCACTCTACACCCCCGATGTTTTCCTGTGGAACCCAGTGTACCTTGCAGAAAAAGAGTTAACAATGGTAAGTCTACCATCCATAACTCTCCTTTTTTTCTCCTCATGTTCTCCTTTTCTCTGTCCACTTCCTTTGAATGGTTGGCCACCCCATTTTACAAGTGGCAAGTCTTTTTGCTCCTTTAATTTTTGCTAAAAGGATCACGCTTATCATAGTGGCGATGTTGATTTGTTGTACCGCTATGATGTTGTGCATTTATTGTCCGTCACTGTCTAACTTGTTTACTGATGATTCATGTGATCTGCTTCATAAATAAACTCTTTAAAGAAAACAAAAAATAAGAATTTACTTACCGATAATTCTATTTCTCGTAGTCCGTAGTGGATGCTGGGGACTCCGTAAGGACCATGGGGAATAGCGGCTCCGCAGGAGACTGGGCACATCTAAAGAAAGCTTTAGGACTATCTGGTGTGCACTGGCTCCTCCCCCTATGACCCTCCTCCAAGCCTCAGTTAGGATACTGTGCCCGGACGAGCGTACACAATAAGGAAGGATTTTGAATCCCGGGTAAGACTCATACCAGCCACACCAATCACACTGTACAACTTGTGATCTGAACCCAGTTAACAGCATGATAACAGAGGAGCCTCTAGAAAAGATGGCTCACTACAGCAATAACCCGATTTTTTTGGTAACAATAACTATGTACCAGTATTGCAGACAATCCGCACTTGGGATGGGCACCCAGCATCCACTACGGACTACGAGAAATAGAATTATCGGTAAGTAAATTCTTATTTTCTCTAACGTCCTAAGTGGATGCTGGGGACTCCGTAAGGACCATGGGGATTATACCAAAGCTCCCAAACGGGCGGGAGAGTACGGATTACTCTGCAGCACCAAATGAGAGAACTCCAGGTCCTCCTCAGCCAGGGTATCAATTTTGTAGAATTTTACAAACGTATTTGCTCCTGACCAAGTATCTGCTCGGCAAAGTTGTAAAGCCGAGACCCCTCGGGCAGCCGCCCAAGATGAGCCCACCTTCCTTGTGGAGTGGGCATTTACAGATTTTTGGCTGTGGCAGGCCTGCCACAGAATGTGCAAGCTGAATTGTACTACAAATCCAACGAGCAATAGTCTGCTTAGAAGCAGGAGCACCCAGCTTGTTGGGTGCATACAGGATAAACAGCAAGTCAGATTTCCTGACTCCAGCCGTCCTGGAAACATATATTTTCAGGCCCTGACAACGTCTAGCAACTTGGAGTCCTCCAAGTCCCTAGTAGCCGCAGGCACCACAATAGGTTGGTTCAGGTGAAACGCTGAAACCACCTTAGGGAGAAACTGAGGACGAGTCCTCAATTCCGCCCTGTCCGAATGGAAAATCAGATAAGGGCTTTTACAGGATAAAGCCGCCAATTCTGACACGCGCCTGGCCCAGGCCAGGGCCAACAGCATGACCACTTTCCATGTGAGATATTTTAACTCCACAGATTTAAGTGGTTCAAACCAATGTGACTTTTGGAACCCAAAAACTACATTGAGATCCCAAAGTGCCACTGGAGGCACAAAAGGAGGCTGTATATGCAGTACCCCTTTTACAAACGTCTGAACTTCAGGGACTGAAGCTAGTTCTTTTTGGAAGAAAATTGACAGAGCCGAAATTTGAACCTTAATGGACCCCAATTTCAGGCCCATAGACACTCCTGTTTGCAGGAAATGTAGGAATCGACCCAGTTGAATTTCCTCCGTCGGGCCTTACTGGCCTCGCACCACGCAACATATTTTCGCCAAATGCGGTGATAATGTTTTGCGGTTACATCCTTCCTGGCTTTGATCAGGATAGGGATGACTTCATCCGGAATGCCTTTTTTCCTTCAGGATCCGGCGTTCAACCGCCAAGCCGTCAAACGCAGCCGCGGTAAGTCTTGGAACAGACAGGGTCCTTGCTGGAGCAGGTCCCTTCTTAGAGGTAGAGGCCACGGATCCTCCGTGAGCATCTCTTGAAGTTCCGGTTACCAAGTCCTTCTTGGCCAATCCGGAGCCACGAATATAGTGCTTACTCCTCTCCATCTTATCAATCTCAGTACCTTGGGTATGAGAGGCAGAGGAGGGAACACATACACTGACTGGTACACCCACGGTGTTACCAGAGCGTCTACAGCTATTGCCTGAGGGTCCCTTGACCTGGCGCAATACCTGTCGAGTTTTTCCCAACGGTTTATAATCATGTGGAAGACTTCTGGGTGAAGTCCCCACTCTCCCAGGTGGAGGTCGTGCTGAGGAAGTCTGCTTCCCAGTTGTCCACTCCCGGAATGAATACTGCTGACAGTGCTATCACATGATTTTCCGCCCAGCGAAAAATCCTTGCAGCTTCTGCCATTGCCCTCCTGCTTCTTGTGCCACCCTGTCTGTTTACGTGGGTGACTGCCGACTGGATCAACACCGGCTGACCTTGAAGCAGAGGTTTTGCTAAGCTTAGAGCATTGTAAATGGCCCTTAGCTTCAGTATATTTATGTGAAGTGATGTCTCCAGGCTTGACCATAAGCCCTGGATATTCCTTCCCTGTGTGACTGCTCCCCAGCCTCGCAGGCTGGCGTCCGTGGTCACCAGGACCCAGTCCTGAATGCCGAATCTGCGGCCCTCTAGAAGATGAGCACTCTGCAACCACCACAGGAGGGATACCCTTGTCCTTGGTGACAGGGTTATCCGCTGATGCATCTGAAGATGCGACCCGGACCATTTGTCCAGCAGGTCCCACTGGAAAGTTCTTGCGTGGAATCTGCCGAATGGGATTGCTTCGTAGGAAGCCACCATTTTACCCAGAACCCTTGTGCATTGATGCACTGAGACTTGGCTCGGTTTTAGGAGGTTCCTGACTAGCTCGGATAACTCCCTGGCTTTCTCCTCCGGGAGAAACACCTTTTTCTGGACTGTGTCCAGGATCATCCCTAGGAACAGAAGACAAGTCGTCGGAACCAGCTGCGATTTTGGAATATTGAGAATCCAATCGTGCTGCCGCAACACTACCTGAGATAGTGCTACACAGACCTCCAACTGTTCCCTGGATCTTACCCTTATCAGGGAATCGTCCAAGTAAGGTAACTAAAATTCCCTTCCTTCGAAGGAATATCATCATTTCGGTCATTACCTTGGTAAAGACCCGGGGTGCCGTGGACCATCCATACGGCAGCGTCTGAACTGATAGTGACAGTTCTGTACCATAAACCTGAGGTACCCTTGGTGAGAAGGGTAAATTTTGACATGAAGGTAAGCATCCTTGATGTCCCGAGACATCATGTAGTCCCCTTCTTCCAGGTTCGCAATCACTGCTCTGAGTGACTCAATCTTGAATTTGAACCTCTGTATGTAAGTGTTCAAAGATTTTAGATTTAGAATCGGTCTCACCGAGCCGTCTGGCTTCGGTACCACAACAGTGTGGAATAATACCCCGTTTCCTGTTGCAGGAGGGGTACCTTGATTATCACCTGCTGGGAATACAGCTTGTGAATGGCTTCCAAAACTGTCTCCGTGTCAGAAGGAGACATCGGTAAAGCCGACTTTAGGAAACGGCGAGGGGGAGACGTCTCGAATTCTAATTTGTACCCCTGAGATATCACCTGAAGGATCCAGGGGTCTACTTGCGAGTGAGCCCACTGCGCGCTGAAATTCATTGAGACGGGCCCACCACCGTGCATGATTCTGCTTGTAAAGCCCCAGCGTCATACTGAGGGCTTGGCAGAGGCGGGAGAGGGTTTCTGTTCCTGGGAACTGGCTGATTTCTGCAGCCTTTTTCCTCTCCCTCTGTCACGGGGCAGAAATGAGGAACCTTTTGCCCCTTGTCCACGAAAAGACTGCGCCTGATAATACGGCGTCTTCTCATGTTGAGAGGCGACCTGGGGTACAAACGTGGATTTTCCAGCTTTTGCCGTGGCCACCAGGTCTGAAAGACCGACCCCAAATAACTCCTCCCCTTAATAAGGCAATACTTCCAAATGCCGTTTGGAATACGCATCACCTGACCACTGACGTGTCCATAACCCTCTACTGGTAGAAATGGACAACGCACTTACACTTGATGCCAGTCGGCAAATATTCCGCTGTGCATCACGCATATATAGAAATGCATCTTTTAAATGCTCTATAGGCAAAAATATACTGTCCCTATCTAGGGTATCAATATTTTCAGTCAGGGAATCCGACCACGCCAACCCAGCACTGCACATCCAGGCTGAGGCTATTGCTGGTCGCAGTATAACACCAGTATGTGTGTAAATACATTTTAGGATACCCTCCTGCTTTCTATCAGCAGGATCCTTAAGGGCGGCCATCTCAGGAGAGGGTAGAGCCCTTACAAGCGTGTGAGCGCTTTATCCCCCCTAGGGGGTGTTTCCCAACGCACCCTAACCTCTGGCGGGAAAGGATATAATGCCAATAACATTTTAGAAATTATCAGTTGTTATCGGGGGAAAACCACGCATCATCACACACCTCATTTAATTTCTCAGATTCAGGAAAACTACAGGTAGTTTTTCCTCACCGAACATAATACCCCTTTTTGGTGGTACTCGTATTATCAAAAATGTGTAAAACATTTTTCATTGCCTCAATCAGGTAACGTGTGGCCCTACTGGAAGTCACATTTGTCTCTTCACCGTCGACACTGGAGTCAGTATCCGTGTCGGCGTCTATATCTGCCATCTGAGGTAACGGGCGCTTTAGAGCCCCTGACGGCCTATGAGACGTCTGGACAGGCACAAGCTGAGTAGCCGGCTGTCTCATGTCAACCACTGTCTTTTATACAGAGCTGACACTGTCACGTAATTCCTTCCAACAGTTCATCCACTCAGGTGTCGACCCCCTAGGGGGTGACATCACTATTACAGGCAATCTGCTCCGTCTCCACATCATTTTTCTCCTCATACATGTCGACACAAACGTACCGACATACAGCACACACAGAGGGAATGCTCTGATAGAGGACAGGACCCCACTAGCCCTTTGGGGAGACAGAGGGAGAGTTTGCCAGCACACACCAGAGCGCTATATATATATACAGGGATAACCTTATATAAGTGTTTTTCCCCTTATAGCTGCTGTATCTTTAATACTGCGCGTAATTAGTGCCCCCCCTCTCTTTTTTAACCCTTTCTGTAGTGTAGTGACTGCAGGGGAGAGACAGGGAGCTTCCCTCCAACGGAGTTGTGAGGGAAAATGGCGCCAGTGTGCTGAGGAGATAGGCTCCGCCCCCTTATCGGCGGCCTTATCTCCCGTTTTTCTATGTATTCTGGCAGGGGTTAAATGCATCCATATAGCCCAGGAGCTATATGTGATGCATTTTTTGCCATCCAAGGTGTTTTTTATTGCGTCTCAGGGCGCCCCCCCCCCCCCAGCGCCCTGCACCCTCAGTGACCGGAGTGTGAAGTGTGCTGAGAGCAATGGCGCACAGCTGCAGTGCTGTGCGCTACCTTGTTGAAGACAGACGTCTTCTGCCGCCGATTTTCCGGACCTCTTCTGCCTTCTGGCTCTGTAAGGGGGCCGGCGGCGCGGCTCTGGGACCCATCCAGGCTGGGCCTGTGATCGTCCCTCTGGAGCTAATGTCCAGTAGCCTAAGAAGCCCAATCCACTCTGCACGCAGGTGAGTTCGCTTCTTCTCCCCTTAGTCCCTCGATGCAGTGAGCCTGTTGCCAGCAGGTCTCACTGAAAATAAAAAACCTAAACTAAAACTTTCACTAAGAAGCTCAGGAGAGCCCCTAGTGTGCACCCTTCTCGTTCGGGCACAGAGATCTAACTGAGGCTTGGAGGAGGGTCATAGGGGGAGGAGCCAGTGCACACCAGATAGTCCTAAAGCTTTCTTTAGATGTGCCCAGTCTCCTGCGGAGCCGCTATTCCCCATGGTCCTTACGGAGTCCCCAGCATCCACTTAGGACGTTAGAGAAACATAGTTGCTGTTAGTGAATAATCAAGTCAGATTTTAACAGGCAGCATCCAAACATCATAACCAAAGTGTGCATCATAGAATATTTTCTGTTAGAGATTCTAATGGTCAGTTTACTTAAAATCCCCAAAATAATGACAAAAACCTGTCGAGAACTTTATTCCAAGCTTTATTATCTCCCCTCCTATATGCAAAATTAATCAGACTTTTTCTTAGAGTTAGCTGCCATTTTTAAGCTTTTAGTTGCTCACCTAAGTGGCTTGTTGCAATTGCAATCACTCAGGGCTGATTCAGACCTGATCGCTGCTGTGCGTTTTGATTGCTGCTGTGCATTTTCACACAGCAGTGTTCAGGTCTGAACTGCACATGCGCCGGCGCTACAGTGCGTTGGTGCATGCCAGACAGTTGACGGCTGTCTCAGCCCTGTGATTGCCTCTGCCTGATTGACAGACAGAGGTGGTCGTTGGGCGGGAGGGGGTGGGCCGGTGGTCCAGGCAATGCAGGCGTGCCTGGACTGTTGAGGGGGGGTGGGGGGGGGCATGGCGGCTGTTTAGGGGGGTGCGGTCCAGGCAAGCAGCAGCTGCTGCGAGCCGAGCAGCGTCGAAGAGCTCCCTGCCAGCGCGCATGAGCTGCGCTGGCTGGGAGCTACTCTCCCAGTACAAAAGCATCGCTGCTGTGCGATGCTTTTGTACTGATGCGACAGTGCAGGAACTGACATGCGGGGTGGACTAGCCCTGTGCTGGGCGTCCCCCCGCATGTTAGGGAAGCTGAACGTAGATGTGCTAAATTTAGCACATCTACAATCAGGTCTGAATTAGCCCCTCAGCATCTAGAACTATGTTGAATGCAGACCAGTTGCAAGGTAAATGAAGTGTCTGGCTGAATCGTGGCACTAGAGACATCACATTCCACAGTTCAACGTAGATCTGAGAGTTAATGTAATAGGGTGCAGGACTTTGTGCGAGAATGCCTGTATTTTTAAATCGGCAATCATTTACAAGGCAAAACCTCCCTGCTTGCATTCACTACCAACACCCCAATGCCAGCAGCACTGACACACCCCCCCTAACCCGCATTCACTACCAACACCCAAGCAGCACTCAGACACACCCATACCCATATTCACTACTAGCACTCCAGCAGCACACAAACATACATCCCCTCCCCACCCTGACTTCACTGCCAACACCCCAGCAGTACCCAGCAGAGTTGGATTAAGGCTCTGGGGGCCTCAAAGAACAAAATTTGGTAATTGGGGATCGGGGTCTTGTGCGGCAAGCCTTCGGTGCGTACATGAAAAGGGGGCATGATCACTCATCACTCCCCCATTTTATGTAACAAAGGGTGTATATACTGTACATAGCTTCCCCAGTGGTTGGGATGCCCCTTACCTTGCGCGCACAGCAGGGGACAGAATTTTTTCCCTAACTTTCCTCCCCATGGGACACTGCAGTCCATAGGGGGCACAGTACATTAAAAGCAGGGCTGTCCCATGTAAATCAGGATTGTTGGGTGAAATGCATACAGTACATATATAGCCATACACTTATACACAAAGATTTATTTAGTCACACACATACTGTATATAAATACATAGTCACACGCATATACACATACATACATACATACATACATACATACATACATTCACACACATAAAATCAAACACTTATACAAATACAAACTGTCAGACACAGTCATACACATATACACATACAGTCGCAAAAAGGCATATATATACATGATACAGTCACATCTATACGCATACATATGTAGAGAGGTCTTCCTTAATCCAACTCTGGCACCCAGACACACACTGTCCCCCCACCGCGCTTTCACTTCCAACACTCCAGCAGCACCCAGACACAATCTCCTCCTTAAATGACTTACCAACACCCCAGCAACACTACTTGTTGCTGATCAGGGTCTTCTATTCTTGCTCTTGACTGCTCCCACAGCAACAAAGGCAGCAGTTCCCGCGTATATGAGGGGGAAGAGCCAATAAAGGAGGGAGGTGCCATGCGCTCCAGCCTGTGACCTGCCCCTTTTGTGTACATTGGGGGCCCTGTGAGAGTCAGGACCGTGGCACCTGCTAATTCATGCTCTGGGGTGCCTAGAGCAGAACTTAGAGCAAAGGAGAAAGTCAGGGTGCCCATTTCAGAGCTGGTGGACAAAAGCGACCACCTTCCATTGTCTCCTGTATTTACACCCCTGACTAAGAACACATATTTGGAGTGAATTCAACTCTCACTGCTGCTAGCAGAGTGCAGACTTGGGCTGCAGTCAGACAAGACAGATACCCCTTTCGCACCCGGGAGCCTGACACAGGTGCTTCCCGCATGTGAACCGCCTCAGGCCCTTCGCCGCCACTGTCCCCAACCCGGCATATTTCCGGGTTGGTGACGTCAGCAGTGACACGGCAGGGGCAGTGCTTAGAGATCACATGATCTCCAAGTGCCTCCTGTCTTCACAGTGTGAATGGAAAACGGGTCGCATCGACCCGGCTTCTCGTTCACACAGCACAGCGAGTTGGGTTGAACACATGTTCAACCCTGCTTGCTACCCGAGTTGGAATAATGGGTCGCATGACCCGGATTATTCCAACTGGGCCCTTTCAGACTGCACAGCAACACAGATTATGCGCAATTATGAGCTTATGTGCAATAACCTGTGTTAAAAGCTGGCGGTCTAAAAGTGGTATGAGAAAACAACTGGGCTACTCAGCTTTAAAAGGGAAACAGGGAACTTTTAATACTAGGGAAAGGAAAACATGGATTTAATGGCAGACAATTAGGAGCTGTCAGGTGGAGCTTAGCCTTTGAAAAGGTGCAGGTTCCCATAGATAAAAATGAATAGAGGTATAGATTAATATTTCACTAATGCTAATTGTGTCAATAAACTGAGTATTTCATTAATACTTGCAAAATATACGTTGTTCTTATATTTCGTTGCATTTATTTCTTTTAAGTATTGAAGTATTAAGGTTACATCTCTTTTTTCCAAAACACATGGGGGTAAATTTACTAAGATGGGAGTTCTATTTAAGATCGGATGCTGAAACCAATCAGATTCTACTTCTCATTTATCTAGCACTTTCTAGAAGATAATACCTGAAATCTGATTGGTTGCTATCGGCAACATCCCATTTTAAATAGAACTCCCATCTTAGTAAATTTACCCCATGGAGGCTAAACCCCAATATAGAAATTAGGGTGAGTAGGCAACACTAAGCATTAGTTGCAGTTTGGTGCAGGACAGCTCCACAGACTATTCACAGACTATGTTACCCTAGTGCTACGGGTCACCGACAAGAAAGTTTGTTATAGTTGTCTGCCATACTGTCATACATTGTTAGCATAATCATAAAGGTGTCAGTGTCACAACAGATAGAGAATACTTTGTTTTATTATTATATTACGCCATTTTCTTATTATAATTACTCTTCTGTCTTCCATTTACACTTCTTGATTCCTTTTCATGGACTCTATGTGTTCATATTTTTACAGTTCCTTAACTGTAGCATCCTTGTGTCACGATCCGGGTATCTGGACGCCATTACTTACCCTTCAGATGCCTCCTAAGGCTGGCTCAGCGTTCCAGGACCGGATCCCGCTGTTCCTGAGTTTCCACATGCAGAATGTCAGAGTGGTGATTTCATCAGCCGCGGCCTCCGCTGTGCCCGCGTGGTTAAATGTGCGCTTGTCAGTCTGGCGTCTCCTGTCTCCTGTGGCCGGCGTCGCCATTACTGTTTCAATTCTCACATGGATTACAAACCAAACTTCCCTCCAAGTGTCTGCATGGGCGCAGCCATCTTGGATTTTGTCATCTGATTATTTCCACCAATCTGCTGTCTGTATTGTTGATTTGCATAATTGCCTAGCCAACCCCTTCCTTGCTGCAGGTATAAGTATGCTGTGCCTGAGCAAGGAAGGCGTCAGTGCTTTGGTTGTCTAACCTAGTTCCAGTTTGTCTCTCTCCTGTGGTTGTCTTCCAGGTTCCAGCTCCTGTCTCCAGACTTCTGCTATAGAGACCCGCACCAGCATTCCATCTGCGGTGTAGCCTGACTCTCCGATCCATTCTGGACTCACCTGTTTCCAGTTCATCAATCACCTGCTTCCAGCCCAGCTTCCAGCAGTGTACAGCTTCTCTTAAAGGGCCGGTGTCCTTTCTGCAGTTTACCACTCTCCACCGGTATTATTATTTCACCGCTCTCAAACTCCAAACTTCATCAATCACCTGCTTCCAGCCCAGCTTCCAGCAGTGTACAGCTTCTCTTAAAGGGCCGGTGTCCTTTCTGCAGTTTACCACTCTCCACCGGTATTATTATTTCACCGCTCTTAAACTCCAAACTTCATTATTATTTCACCGCTCTCAAGTTCGTTTATTATTTAACTGGTTCCAGCCAGTATCCACTCCGTACCAACAACAGTCTGGTTCCAGCCAGTATCCACAGCAGCCGTTTATCTTCAGCAACCCAGCCTTTCCTGGAACACCAGCTGGTACGATCCTGGGTTCTCTCCATTGCTACAATCAGGTCTGGTAAGAACTTTCCAACTAGAAGATTATAAGAACTGTCTCACTCTACCAGTGCCTGTGGCCCTTGCCACCCTGTAGTACCCAGGAATTATATTCATCCTCTGTTGACTTTTATGTTTCCTTTACTGCTGCTGTGTTACGGAGTTTGTCATAATAAACATCATTGACTTTTATCCTGGTTGTCGTGGTCACGCCTTCGGGCAGTTATTCTACATGTTACTTACATGTCTAGGGGTCTGATACAACCTCCCAGGTTCCGTTACATCTCAGCCCCTACAACTGAGGCTGCCTCCCGTCAGCTCAGGCCCTCAGTTGTGACAGTAAGCACTGACCTAATGAATCCAGCCGGAGACCAGGATCAAGCGGCCAGGCCGATGCAAGAACTGGCAGCCCGACTTGAACATCAGGAGGCTGCACAGGGCCACATCATCCGCTGTCTCCAGGATCTCTCTACACGGCTGGATGGGATTCAAACGACCCTCCGTGGACCTGGCACGTCCGGTGCGTCCACTACAGTGACACCAGCTGTAACCCCACCCACCTTACCCATTTCCAGTCCACATCTTCATCTTCCAACGCCAGCAAAATTTGATGGATCTCCAAGGTTCTGCAGGGGATTTCTCAATCAATGTGAAATCCACTTTGAGCTTCTACCTGGCAATTTCTTCAGTGACCGTACCAAAATTGCCTATATCATCTCCCTTCTCAGTGGCTCAGCCCTTGACTGGGCATCACCTTTATGGGAGAAGTCTGATCCCCTGCTATCCTCCTATACTGACTTTGTAGCTACATTCAGGCGCATCTTCGACGAGCCAGGCCGGATAACATCTGCTTCATCTGAGATTCTCCGTTTACGCCAGGGAACACGTACTGTGGGACAGTATCTTATACAGTTTAAAATCCTGGCATCCGAACTGGCATGGAATGACGAGGCCCTGTATGCTGCATTCTGGCATGGCTTATCAGAACGCATCAAGGATGAGTTAGCTACCAGAGACTTGCCCTCTAAGTTGGATGAGCTAATTTCTCTTTGCACGAAGGTTGATCTACGTTTCAGAGAGAGAGCAACCGAGCGAGGAAGATCATCTACTCCTAAATCTTCTGCTCCTCCTCCTCGTCAACCATCTCCATCCAAGGATGAGCCTATGCAAATTAGTCGTTCCCGTCTATCTCCCGCTGAGCGCCGAAGACGTCTCTCTGAGTCTCTCTGTCTCTACTGTGCAGCTCCGTCGCACACTATCAATGCCTGTCCCAAACGTCCGGGAAACTCCAGATCCTAGCTCGCCAAGGAGAGGGCCGGCTAGGAGTAATGATCTCCTCTCCATCTCCTCATGACTGTAACCTCCCAGTGTCGCTCCAAATTGCTCAACGTTACAGGAACGTCATTGCCCTCCTTGATTCCGGAGCAGCTGGGAATTTCATAACCGAAGCTTATGTTAAACGGTGGTCCCTACCCACCGAGAGACTGTCCTCGTCCATCTCTTTGACTGCCGTGGATGGCAGCAAGATTTTTGACGCAGTCATTTCCTTAAGGACTCTTCCAGTTCGTCTGAGAGTGGGAGTTCTTCATTCTGAGTATATTTCTTTTTTAGTGATTCCAAGAGCCACACATCCAGTGGTTTTAGGCCTTCCATGGCTCCGTCTCCACAACCCATCAATTGACTGGACGACTACGCAAATACTGGCATGGGGTCCCTCCTGTGCTGAGACTTGTTTAGCCAAAGTTCTTCCTGTTTGTTCTTCCTTCCCCAGGTCATCTGATGTTCCGCCTCCTCCATATCAAGACTTCACGGACGTGTTCAGTAAAGCCTCTGCTGATATCCTTCCTCCTCATAGAGAATGGGACTGCCCAATCGACCTCATTCCAGGGAAGGTTCCACCGCGAGGCCGAACTTATCCGTTGTCTCTGCCTGAGACACACTCCATGGAGGAGTACATCAAAGAGAACCTGGCGAAGGGTTTCATCCGACCATCTTCTTCTCCAGCCGGCGCAGGCTTCTTCTTCGTTAAGAAGAAAGACGGTGGTCTGCGTCCGTGCATCGACTACAGAGGTCTGAACGACATTACCGTCAAGAACCGATACCCTTTACCCCTGATTACCGAGCTCTTTGATAGAGTTAGTGGTGCAACTATTTTCACAAAGCTGGACTTGAGGGGTGCCTACAATCTCATCCGAATCCGTGAGGGTGACGAGTGGAAGACCGCCTTTAACACCCGTGACGGACATTATGAGTACCTCGTCATGCCCTTCGGATTGAGCAACGCTCCAGCAGTCTTCCAGCACTTCGTGAATGAGATTTTCAGGGACATCTTGTACCGCCATGTCGTGGTTTATCTAGACGACATCCTCATCTTTGCTAATAATCTCAAAGATCATCGTTTCTGGGTAAAAGAGGTTATTTCCCGTCTCCGTGTCAATCACCTCTATTGTAAATTGGAGAAGTGTGTGTTTGAAGTTAAAACCATTCCGTTTCTAGGTTACATTGTGTCCGGTTCCGGACTAGAGATGGATCCTGAGAAACTCCAAGCAATCCAGAATTGGCCTATACCCTTAAGCCTCAAAGGGGTCCAGAGGTTCTTAGGGTTCGCCAATTATTATAGAAAATTTATACGAGACTTTTCCACCATTGTGGCGCCTATCACTGCATTAACCAAGAAAGGTGCTAATCCGTCCAAGTGGTCCGAGGAAGCTACACAGGCCTTTCACCTTCTGAAGCAACGGTTCATCTCTGCACCAGTTCTGAAACAGCCCGACACCGACTCTCCTTTTATCTTAGAGGTAGATGCCTCCTCCGTTGGAGTAGGAGCAGTGTTATCCCAGAGGGTCAAAGATGGACATCTACATCCTTGCAGTTTCTTCTCCCGGAAGTTCTCCCCAGCTGAGCGCAACTATGCCATTGGCGATCAGGAGTTGCTAGCCATCAAGCTCGCTCTGGAGGAGTGGAGATACCTGTTGGAGGGAGCTTCCCACTCAATCACCATACTTACCGACCACAAAAATCTTTTATATCTCAAAGGCGCACAATGTCTGAATCCTCGTCAGGCCAGATGGGCACTTTTCTTCTCTAGGTTTGACTTTAAACTCCAGTTCTGTCCGGGTTCTCAGAATCGTAAGGCCGATGCCCTTTCCCGCTCATGGGAGCAAGAAAATGAGTCCGAGTCTGCAGACAAGCATCCTATTATTAATCCGTTGGCATTCTCCACGGTAGGGATGGACTCTACGCCTCCACCAGGGAAAAGTTTTGTTAAGCCAGTTCTAAGGAAGAAGCTCATGCATTGGGCCCATGCTTCCCGTTTTGCTGGACATACAGGCATTCAGAAAACCCTTGAATTTATTTCTAGGTCCTACTGGTGGCCAACTCTGAAGAAGGACGTTATGGAATTTATTGCCTCCTGCCCAAAGTGTGCCCAACACAAAGTCTCCCGCCAGTCGCCTGCGGGGCAACTGGTTCCATTATCTGTTCCCCGTCGACCTTGGACCCATTTGTCGATGGACTTTGTTTCCGATCTACCTATCTGCAACAAGTTTAATACCATCTGGGTGGTAGTTGACCGGTTCACCAAGATGGCACATTTCATCCCTCTCACCGGTCTTCCGTCAGCTTCCAAGTTGGCTCAAGTGTTTATACAAGAGATCTTCCGACTTCACGGTCTTCCTGAAGAGATCATCTCGGATCGTGGAGTACAATTTGTAGCCAAATTTTGGCGAAGTTTGTGTCAAGCCCTCCAAGTCAAGTTAAAGTTTTCCACGGCTTACCATCCTCAGACCAATGGTCAAACCGAGAGGGTGAATCAGGACTTGGAGGCCTTCCTCCGTATATATGTGTCTTCCTCTCAAGATGACTGGGTTCAACTCCTTCCTTGGGCCGAGTTCAGCCACAACAATCAATACCATTCCTCATCTTCTTCTACACCATTCTTCATTAATTATGGATTCCACCCTAAAGTCCCAGAATTCCAACCGCTTCCCGCAACTTCTGTTCCAGCAGTGGATGTCACCTTGCGTCAGTTTTCAAATAACTGGAGGAACGTCCGCGCAGCCCTGCTTAAAGCCTCATTCAGGTATAAGAAGTTTGCCGATAGGAAGCGTAGAGCGGTTCCTGCTCTCAAGGTGGGTGATCGTGTGTGGCTGTCCACGAAGAATTTGAGGTTGAGAGTTCCCAGCATGAAATTTGCACCTCGCTACATCGGACCCTTCAAGATTGAACAAGTCATCAATCCTGTTGCCTACAGGTTACAGTTACCATCCTTCTTGAAAATACCCAGGACATTTCATGTTTCTTTGTTGAAACCGCTGATCCTGAATCGGTTTCATTCCGCACTTCCTCCAGCTCCCAAAGTTCAGACTCAACGGGGAGTCGAGTACGAGGTGGCCAAGATTTTGGACTCACGTTTCCGTTACGGTCAGTTACAATACCTCATTGACTGGAAGGGCTATGGTCCTGAAGAACGCTCTTGGACCAATGCCTCAGACGTTCATGCTCCTGCCTTGGTCCGAAATTTCCACGCAAAGTTTCCTTTAAAGCCTAAGAAGTGTCCTGGGGCCACTCCTAAAGGGGGGGGTGCTGTCACGATCCGGGTATCTGGACGCCATTACTTACCCTTCAGATGCCTCCTAAGGCTGGCTCAGCGTTCCAGGACCGGATCCCGCTGTTCCTGAGTTTCCACATGCAGAATGTCAGAGTGGTGATTTCATCAGCCGCGGCCTCCGCTGTGCCCGCGTGGTTAAATGTGCGCTTGTCAGTCTGGCGTCTCCTGTCTCCTGTGGCTGGCGTCGCCATTACTGTTTCAATTCTCACATGGATTACAAACCAAACTTCCCTCCAAGTGTCTGCATGGGCGCAGCCATCTTGGATTTTGTCATCTGATTATTTCCACCAATCTGCTGTCTGTATTGTTGATTTGCATAATTGCCTAGCCAACCCCTTCCTTGCTGCAGGTATAAGTATGCTGTGCCTGAGCAAGGAAGGCGTCAGTGCTTTGGTTGTCTAACCTAGTTCCAGTTTGTCTCTCTCCTGTGGTTGTCTTCCAGGTTCCAGCTCCTGTCTCCAGACTTCTGCTATAGAGACCCGCACCAGCATTCCATCTGCGGTGTAGCCTGACTCTCCGATCCATTCTGGACTCACCTGTTTCCAGTTCATCAATCACCTGCTTCCAGCCCAGCTTCCAGCAGTGTACAGCTTCTCTTAAAGGGCCGGTGTCCTTTCTGCAGTTTACCACTCTCCACCGGTATTATTATTTCACCGCTCTCAAACTCCAAACTTCATCAATCACCTGCTTCCAGCCCAGCTTCCAGCAGTGTACAGCTTCTCTTAAAGGGCCGGTGTCCTTTCTGCAGTTTACCACTCTCCACCGGTATTATTATTTCACCGCTCTTAAACTCCAAACTTCATTATTATTTCACCGCTCTCAAGTTCGTTTATTATTTAACTGGTTCCAGCCAGTATCCACTCCGTACCAACAACAGTCTGGTTCCAGCCAGTATCCACAGCAGCCGTTTTATCTTCAGCAACCCAGCCTTTC
Organism: Pseudophryne corroboree; assembly: GCF_028390025.1. Lineage (NCBI taxonomy): Eukaryota > Metazoa > Chordata > Amphibia > Anura > Myobatrachidae > Pseudophryne > Pseudophryne corroboree. Next base: position 785,046,119 of record NC_086445.1, read on the forward strand.
CTGGAACACCAGCTGGTACGATCCTGGGTTCTCTCCATTGCTACAATCAGGTCTGGTAAGAACTTTCCAACTAGAAGATTATAAGAACTGTCTCACTCTACCAGTGCCTGTGGCCCTTGCCACCCTGTAGTACCCAGGAATTGTATTCATCCTCTGTTGACTTTTATGTTTCCTTTACTGCTGCTGTGTTACGGAGTTTGTCATAATAAACATCATTGACTTTTATCCTGGTTGTCGTGGTCACGCCTTCGGGCAGTTATTCTACATGTTACTTACATGTCTAGGGGTCTGATACAACCTCCCAGGTTCCGTTACATCTCAGCCCCTACAACTGAGGCTGCCTCCCGTCAGCTCAGGCCCTCAGTTGTGACACCTTGCTTTCCAGTACCCTACCCATTATCTGCCATTTTTATGCGCTTAGCATTGCGAAAGACAGCTCTTCCGATAAGAGCTGTCCTTTGTGATCCCCGGCGTCTCCCTGACTTCCGTGTTTCGGCCCCCTGTGTCATTCTGTGCATGTGCAGAATGACGGGGTGGCCGTGGGGCATGCTGGGAGGGATCCGATTGGATCCCTCACATCAGCGCTGCGAAAAGAAGCCCACAGGCTTCTATTTGGTATCGCCAGCGCTGATCCGGCAGCTGGGACTTCGTACATTTGGAAAATGCGGTAAACAGGGGTTTACTGCATTTTCCATTAAAACTATCATTATGTCCTTCATTACCCCATCCATTAGATACACCATCACATAGCTATTGATCACTACCCACCTGCACACCCACTATTAGCTATTTCAGCCACCAATATTTCTTATCATCCCTGACACGCATCCTTTGACTTGACTTGTATTTGCACTCCCTGAATTATTTCCATCCCTTCTCTATGTCATAAGTACATTTCCACTACAAGCCTCTAATATTCTCTATATATCAACCTTATTTCCCGCACATGTATCCCATCACTACAGCTCAATACTCTTTCCTTTGCCATCTTAACCCTTCTATTTACCTTTCCCCTCATGAGCTTTACATGTTACATCTGACCTCTCTTACGTAACTCTACCTACTCCTGTCTCAGACTATCAGTTGTATAGTGGGGATGCTGTTATGTGACCGCTGGTCACAATACTGACACCGGGATCCTGCCCTCTCACAATTGCGACAGTTGTCATGCCAACTCTCAGGGACTATTCCCACTCGTGGCGTTACTATAATGGGTGTAAATGGGTCCCTGGGTCCAGGGAGGGCCCACAATGCACACATTGCACCCATTTTAATACTTACCTTTCCGGAGTCCAGCGTCAGGCGCAGTAGCCAAATTAGTCTCTGGATCATGGCGGGTGTCATGTTTCTGGAGACCTGTGCATGCGCAGTAGACTCCGGCACAATGCCGGAGTCTACAGCGCCGTACAGAGAAGGGGGCCCACCCGGAGGTGCACACGGGCCCCCTCCTCTGTTGAAATGCCCCTGGAATACAACCTGTGGCGAGCACTGCTCATCACCAAGCCAGCAAGTGGCTTTGTTGCGCTCGCCCCCCCTCCTCCCCCCTCCCCGCCGGGCATCTAAAAGCTGGGATCCTGGCATTGGTATGGTGACAGACGGTCTCCCAACCGGTCATACATACCCAACCCCCAATCTGCCGGAAACCAAAATACCACACAAAGCCATCCATGGAAAAAGCTATAGATAAAACAATGTATTTTTCCTTTGAAAATAACTTGCAAAGACTTTAGATAGTTTTAGATAAAACATAATAATTTACATTTTGATTATTTTATCTTCCATTAATATTTACATATCAATAGGGCATATCCTGCAAAGGGCTAGCCAAGATTACTTTATACAACTATCCTCATCCTAGGCACACTTGTAGATCAGAAATGTCCCGAATTCAGCTAAGGACTGCGTGATCTGGAACATGCCTAATTGTCATAAGTTCAGACCATTATTAGAGGGGACTGATGAAATCAGCATGCTTTGTAATTGTGCCTTTGTCAGAAAAGCCTAAAGGAGCCAGCAACCATCCATCTGCAATAATGAATGTATTCTCTGTGTCTGCCTCCGGAACCACCTCACACCCTTCCATCCTTCCTGTTGGTGTCCCTCAGGATTCTGTCCTAGGCCCCCTTCTGTTCTCCCTCTACACCTCTTCCCTGGGTGCGCTCATTAACTCCTTTGGCCTTCAATACCACCTCTATGCTGATGACACACAACTCTACCTCTCCTCTCCTGATCTGTCCCCCTCTGTCCTCTCTCAGGTCTCCAGCTGCCTCTCTGCCATCTCCTCCTGGATGTCTGAGCGCTCTCTGAAGCTCAACATGGATAAAACTGAACTTATTATCTTTCCCCCAGCCAGAGCAACACCCCCTACAAACATCTCTATCACTGTTGACAACACTATCATCTCCCCGTTCCCCAACTCCGCTGCCTGGGCGTCACTCTTGACTCCTCCCTCTCCTTTGCACCCTACATCCAAGCTCTGGCGCAATCTTGTCGGTTCCAGCTACGCAACATTGCTCGCATCAGGCCATTTCTCTCCCAGAGTACAACTAAACTTATCATCCACTCACTGGTCATCTCACGACTTGACTACTGCAATGTGCTCCTCACTGGCCTCACTTGCTCCCACATCGCTCCCCTCCAATCTGTCCTCAACTCTGCAGGTAGGCTCATCTTCCTCTCCCGCCGCTCCACTTCTGCCACTCCCCTTCAACAAAATCTACACTGGCTCCCATTCCCCTACAGAATCCTCTTCAAACTCCTCACCCTCACATACAAGGCCATCTCTAATTCCACTGCTCCCTACATCTCCAACCTCCTCTCCCTTCATACTCCCTCCCACCCACTACGGTCGGCTGATGACCGTCGCCTCTCCTCTGCCTTGGTCACTGCTTCCCATGCACGAGTTCAGGATTTTGCCCGTGCTGCACCCCTTCAGTGGAATGCGCTCCCCCGCTCCATTAGACTCTCCCCGACCTTGCAAAGCTTCAAACGGGCATTGAAAACCCACCTATTCATCAAAGCGTACCCCTCCAATGCATAACCTAGTCCTTAGGCTGCTCCTCCATCCCCCTGCCCCATGCCTTGGACATCTCTGCTTTGCTCGCATACCACCATCAGGCTTCTACCTGCTTGCACCTCATGTCATCTGTCTGTTGCCCCTCCCCACTAGATTGTTAGCTCTTCAGAGCAGGGCCCTCTTTCCTCTTGTCTAAATCCTCTTCTTGACACATTTCACTCAGCGACCATCTTTACCTGCTTTCTCTCCTGCTGGTAAAGGCTCATCTCTATCTATGGCCGCCAGCCCCAAGTAGTACAATGATTACTCCTTCGCTACTTACATCTAAGCTGTATTATGTTTTGAGAATTGTGTTGCTCTTTGTTACCTGCACTCCATTTTTGTTATTTATTTACTGTTATGCTAAGTTTTGTCTCCCTGTACTGTCCTTTGTACGGCGCTGCGAAACACTTGTGGCGCCCTATAAATAAAATGTAATAATAATAATAATAATAATAATATTTCCGTATTGTGCAAAACAAGTAGTTTGGAATACCTTATTCCTGCTGATCTTCTAACCACTAGGTAAGCATCCACTGCATAGCAGAACAACCACCAGAAACTTGCAGTGTAAAATAGCTGTATCCACATCTGTAGGGAAAACAAAGGCATCTCTGCAGTCATTGACAAAACAACATTTTTTTTCCTTTAGAGTTTACTAGCTGTTATACCCGGGAGTTTCTGATTTTCCCGGTTGTAAATATAAAGGAGTGTTAAAAATTTGGTAAATCTATAGAGATGTAAATTTGAGACGTTTCAGTGTAAGTAAATATTAATCCATGGTTCTTGGTGTTACCCGATGAGCACCCCTAGCAGATATGGTAAAAAGTGACAGGACCATTTTTGTAGTTTATTAAATTCTACACACTGGAGGTGCAATCCAAATTTTGATCCGTTCATGCAACCCAAGCCACGCATCGGTAATGGCGTCATTATGTCAACCCCCTTTTCAACCCCTTAGGGGTGGTTTATTAAAGTTCTAATTACATAGTTTTCCTATTTTCCACCTGCAGAATACCTATGTTAACTTACATCTTCCTAACATATCGGGAAGTAAGTGTCACGATCCGGGTATCTGGACGCCATTACTTACCCTTCAGATGCCTCCTAAGGCGGGCTCAGCGTTCCAGGACCGGATTCCGCTGTTCCTGAGTTTCCACATACAGAGTGGTCTTTTCATCAGCCGCGGCCTCCGCTGTGCCCGCGTGGTTAAATGTGCATCTATCAGCCTGGCGTCTCCTGTCTCCGGTGGCCGGCGCCGCCATTACTGTTTCCCAGACCACATGGATTACAAACCAAACTTCCCTCCAAGTGTCTGCATGGGCGCAGCCATCTTGGATTCTGTCATCTGATCATTTCCACCAATCTGCTGTCTGTGTTGTTGATTTGCATAATTGCCTAGCCAACCCCTTCCTTGCTGCAGGTATAAGTAAGCTGTACCTGAGCAAGGAAGACGTCAGTGCTTTGGTTGTCAAACCTAGTTCCTGTTTGTCTCTCTTCTATGATTGTCTTCCAGGTTCCAGCTCCTGTCTCAAGACTTCCACCATAGAGACCCGCACCAGCATTCCACCTGCGGTGTAGCCTGACTCTCCAATCCATTGTGGATTCATCTGTTTCCAGCTACAACACTACCTGCTTCCAGCCTCAGCTTCCAGCAGAGTACAGCTTCCCTTAAAGGGCCGGTGTCCTTTCTACACTTTACCACTCTCCACCGGAATTATTATTTCTCCGCTCTCAAGTTCTACATTTCAGTTCACATTTCATCGCTCCCAAAGTTCATTTATTATTTAACTGGTTCCAGCCAGTATCCACTCCGTGCTAACAACAGTCTGGTTCCAGCCAGTATCCACAGCAGCTGTTTTACCTTCAGCAACCCAGCTCTTCCTGGAACACCAGCTGGTATAATCCTGGGTTATCTCCATTGCTACAGCCGGGCCTGGTAAGGACTTTCCATCTAGAAGATCATAAGAACTATCTCACACTACCAGTGCCCTGTGGCTCCTGCCATGCTGTAGTACTCAGGAACTGTATTTATTCTTTGCTGACTTTTACGTTTTCTTTTATTGCTGCTGTGATGCGGAGTTGTCATAATAAACATCATTGACTTTTATCTAAGTTGTCGTGGTCACGCCTTCGGGCAGTTATTATTCATGTTACTTACATGTCCAGGGGTCTGATACAACCTCCCAGGTTCCGGTACATCTCAGCCCCTACAACTGAGGCTGCCTCCCGTCAGCTCAGGCCCTCAGTTGTGACAGTAAGCACTGACCTAATGAATCCAGCCGGAGACCAGGATCAAGCGGCCAGGCCGATGCAAGAACTGGCAGCCCGACTAGAACATCAGGAGGCTGCACAGGGCCACATCATCCGCTGTCTCCAGGATCTCTCTACTCGGCTGGATGGGATTCAGACAACTCTCCGTGGATCAGGCGCGTCTGGTGCGTCAACCACAGTGACTCCAGCTATAACCCCACCCACCTTACCCATTTCTGCTCCACGTCTTCATCTTCCAACGCCAGCAAAATTTGACGGATCTCCAAGATTCTGCAGGGGATTTCTCAACCAGTGTGAGATTCAGTTTGAGCTACAACCTGGCAATTTTCCCAGTGACCGTACAAAAATTGCCTACATTATTTCTCTTCTCAGTGGCTCAGCCCTTGATTGGGCATCACCGTTATGGGAGAGGTCCGACACCCTGCTATCTTCTTACACTGCATTTGTGTCAACATTCAGGCGCATCTTCGACGAGCCAGGCCGGGTAACTTCAGCTTCGTCTGAGATTCTCCGTTTACGCCAGGAATCACGTACTGTAGGACAATATCTTATACAGTTCCAGATCCTGGCATCCGAACTGGCATGGAACGACGAGGCCCTGTATGCTGCATTCTGGCATGGTTTATCCGAGCGTATTAAAGATGAGTTAGCTACCAGAGACTTACCCTCCAAGTTAGATGAGCTAATCTCACTTTGTACGAAAGTTGACTTGCGTTTCAGAGAGAGAGCAACTGAGCGTGGAAGATCATCTGCTCCAAAATCTTCTACTCCTCCTCCTCGCCAACTGTCACCAACTACAGATGAACCCATGCAAATTGGCCGTTCCCGTTTAACTCCTGCTGAGCGCCGAAGACGTCTCTCCGAGTTTCTCTGTCTGTATTGTGCAGCTCCGTCTCACACCATTAATGCCTGTCCCAAACGTCCGGGAAACTCCAAATCCTAGCTCGCCAAGGAGAGGGCCGGCTAGGAGTAATGATCTCCTCTCCATCTCCTCAAGATTGTAACCTCCCAGTCTCGCTTCAAGTTGCTCAACGTTATCAGAACGTCATTGCCCTCCTGGATTCCGGAGCAGCTGGGAACTTTATTACTGAAGCCTATGTTAAACGGTGGTCCCTACCCACCGAGAGACTTCCTTCGTCCTTTTCCTTAACTGCTGTGGATGGCAGTAAAATTTTTGATACAGTTATTTCTCTAAGGACTCTACCAGTTCGTCTGAGAGTGGGAGTTCTTCATTCCGAACTTATTTCATTTTTAGTGATTCCAAGAGCCACACATCCTGTGGTCCTGGGCCTTCCATGGCTCCGTCTTCACAATCCTACAATTGATTGGACGACTACGCAAATCCTGGCATGGGGTTCCTCCTGTACTAAGACATGTTTGTTTAAAGTGTTGCCTGTCTGTTCTTCCTCCCCCAGGTCGTCTGATGTTCCACCTCCTCCATATCAAGATTTCACGGATGTGTTCAGTAAAGCTTCTGCTGATATCCTTCCTCCTCATAGAGAATGGGACTGCCCGATTGATCTCGTTCCAGGGAAGGTTCCACCTCGAGGCCGAACTTATCCGTTGTCTCTCCCCGAGACACATTCTATGGAGGAATACATTAAAGAGAACCTAGCAAAGGGGTTCATTCGACCTTCTTCTTCTCCAGCCGGCGCAGGCTTCTTTTTTGTAAAGAAGAAAGATGGTGGTCTGCGGCCGTGCATCGACTACAGAGGTTTGAACGACATTACCATCAAGAACCGCTATCCTTTACCCCTGATTACTGAGCTCTTTGACAGAGTTAGCGGAGCTACCATCTTTACAAAGCTGGACCTGAGAGGTGCATACAATCTCATCCGGATCCGTGAGGGTGACGAGTGGAAGACCGCATTTAACACCCGTGACGGACATTATGAGTACCTCGTCATGCCCTTCGGATTGAGCAATGCTCCAGCTGTCTTCCAGCATTTCGTCAATGAGATCTTCAGAGACATTCTATACCGTCATGTCGTGGTCTATCTAGATGATATCCTCATTTTTGCCAACGATTTAGAGGAACATCGTTTCTGGGTAAAGGAGGTTCTGTCCCGTCTCCGTGTCAATCATCTCTACTGCAAATTAGAGAAATGCGTCTTTGAAGTCAAGTCCATTCCGTTTCTAGGGTACATTGTGTCCGGTTCCGGACTAGAGATGGATCCTGAGAAACTACAAGCAATCCAGAATTGGCCGGTACCCTTAACCCTCAAAGGGGTCCAGAGGTTCTTAGGGTTCGCCAATTATTACCGAAAGTTTATACGAGACTTTTCCACCATTGTGGCGCCTATTACTGCTTTCACCAAGAAGGGTGCTAACCCGTCCAAGTGGTCTGAAGAAGCCATGCAAGCTTTTCATCTTTTAAAACAGAGGTTCATCTCTGCACCTGTCCTGAAACAGCCTGACATCGACTCTCCTTTCATCTTAGAGGTGGATGCCTCCTCCGTTGGAGTAGGAGCGGTGTTATCTCAGAGGGCTAAAGATGGTCATTTACATCCTTGCAGTTTCTTCTCACGGAAGTTCTCCCCAGCGGAGCGCAACTATGCCATTGGCGACCAGGAGTTGCTAGCCATCAAGCTCGCTCTAGAGGAGTGGAGATATCTGTTGGAGGGAGCTTCTCATTCAATCACCATCCTTACAGACCACAAGAACCTTCTATATCTAAAAGGCGCACAATGTCTCAACCCTCGTCAGGCCAGATGGGCACTTTTCTTTTCCAGGTTCGACTTTAAACTCCAGTTCTGTCCGGGCTCTCAGAATCGCAAGGCCGATGCCCTTTCCCGCTCATGGGAGCAAGAAAATGAGTCAGAGTCTTCAGACAAGCATCCTATTATAAATCCGTTGGCATTCTCCACGGTAGGGATGGACTCTACGCCCCCATCAGGGAAAAGTTTTGTTAAGCCGACACTAAGGAAGAAGCTCATGCATTGGGCCCATGCTTCCCGTTTTGCCGGACATACAGGTATCCAAAAAACCCTGGAGTTTATCTCTAGGTCCTATTGGTGGCCAACTCTGAAAAAGGACGTTTTGGAGTTTATTGCATCTTGCCCAAAGTGTGCTCAACATAAAGTATCCCGCCAGTCGCCTGCGGGGCAACTGGTTCCACTATCTGTTCCCCGTCGACCATGGACCCATTTGTCGATGGATTTTATTACAGATTTGCCCATGTGCAACAAGTTCAATACCATCTGGGTGGTAGTTGACCGGTTCACCAAGATGGCACACTTCATTCCTCTCACCGGTCTTCCGTCAGCTTCCAAGTTGGCTCAAGTATTCATACAAGAGATCTTCCGACTCCACGGTCTTCCAGAAGAAATTATCTCAGATCGAGGAGTTCAATTCACAGCCAAATTCTGGCGAAGTTTATGTCAAGTCCTCCAAGTCAAGTTAAAGTTTTCCACGGCTTACCATCCTCAGACCAATGGTCAAACTGAGAGGGTGAATCAGGACTTGGAGGCCTTCCTCCGCATCTATGTGTCCTCCTCTCAAGATGACTGGGTTCAATTACTTCCCTGGGCCGAGTTCTGTCATAACAACCAGTATCATTCTTCATCTTCTTCAACACCATTCTTCACCAACTTTGGATTCCACCCTAAAGTCCCTGAGTTCCAACCGCTTCCAGCAACTTCTGTTCCCGCAGTGGATATCACCTTGCATCAGTTTGCCAATATCTGGAAGAGCGTACGATCAGCTCTGCTCAAGGCATCGTTCAGGTACAAGAAGTTTGCGGATAAGAAGCGTCGAGCAGTTCCTGCTCTCAAGGTGGGTGATCGGGTATGGTTATCCACGAAGAATTTGAGGTTAAGAGTTCCCAGTATGAAGTTTGCACCTCGCTACATCGGTCCTTTCAAAATTGATCAAGTCATCAATCCTGTTGCTTACAGACTCCAGTTGCCTCCCTTCTTAAAAATACCCAGGACATTCCATGTTTCCCTGTTGAAACCGCTAATCTTGAATCGGTTTCATTCCTCACTTCCACCAACTCCGAAAGTCCAAACTCAACGCGGCGTTGAGTATGAAGTGGCCAAGATCCTGGACTCACGTCACCGTTACGGTCAACTTCAGTATCTCATTGACTGGAAGGGCTATGGTCCTGAAGAACGCTCTTGGACCAATGCCTCTGACGTCCATGCTCCTGCCTTGGTCCGAAATTTCCACGCAAAGTTTCCTTTAAAGCCTAAGAAGTGTCCTGGGGCCACTCCTAAAGGGGGGGGTGCTGTCACGATCCGGGTATCTGGACGCCATTACTTACCCTTCAGATGCCTCCTAAGGCGGGCTCAGCGTTCCAGGACCGGATTCCACTGTTCCTGAGTTTCCACATACAGAGTGGTCTTTTCATCAGCCGCGGCCTCCGCTGTGCCCGCGTGGTTAAATGTGCATCTATCAGCCTGGCGTCTCCTGTCTCCGGTGGCCGGCGCCGCCATTACTGTTTCCCAGACCACATGGATTACAAACCAAACTTCCCTCCAAGTGTCTGCATGGGCGCAGCCATCTTGGATTCTGTCATCTGATCATTTCCACCAATCTGCTGTCTGTGTTGTTGATTTGCATAATTGCCTAGCCAACCCCTTCCTTGCTGCAGGTATAAGTAAGCTGTACCTGAGCAAGGAAGACGTCAGTGCTTTGGTTGTCAAACCTAGTTCCTGTTTGTCTCTCTTCTATGATTGTCTTCCAGGTTCCAGCTCCTGTCTCAAGACTTCCACCATAGAGACCCGCACCAGCATTCCACCTGCGGTGTAGCCTGACTCTCCAATCCATTGTGGATTCATCTGTTTCCAGCTACAACACTACCTGCTTCCAGCCTCAGCTTCCAGCAGAGTACAGCTTCCCTTAAAGGGCCGGTGTCCTTTCTACACTTTACCACTCTCCACCGGAATTATTATTTCTCCGCTCTCAAGTTCTACATTTCAGTTCACATTTCATCGCTCCCAAAGTTCATTTATTATTTAACTGGTTCCAGCCAGTATCCACTCCGTGCTAACAACAGTCTGGTTCCAGCCAGTATCCACAGCAGCTGTTTTACCTTCAGCAACCCAGCTCTTCCTGGAACACCAGCTGGTATAATCCTGGGTTATCTCCATTGCTACAGCCGGGCCTGGTAAGGACTTTCCATCTAGAAGATCATAAGAACTATCTCACACTACCAGTGCCCTGTGGCTCCTGCCATGCTGTAGTACTCAGGAACTGTATTTATTCTTTGCTGACTTTTACGTTTTCTTTTATTGCTGCTGTGATGCGGAGTTGTCATAATAAACATCATTGACTTTTATCTAAGTTGTCGTGGTCACGCCTTCGGGCAGTTATTATTCATGTTACTTACATGTCCAGGGGTCTGATACAACCTCCCAGGTTCCGGTACATCTCAGCCCCTACAACTGAGGCTGCCTCCCGTCAGCTCAGGCCCTCAGTTGTGACAGTAAGAGAATTAGTGATGAGTCAGTCAGTCAGTCAGTCAGTAAAGGCTTTTGCATTTTTGTAGTTTATTAAATTGTACACACCGGAGGTGCAAACCAAATTTCGATCTGATTTTCCGTTTTGGCATTATCGTTCCCGTAACCCAAGCCACGCATCGGTAATGACGTCATTATGTCAACCCCCTTTTCATACCCTTAGGGGAGGTTTATTAAAATTCTGATTACGTAGTTTTCCTATTTCCCACCTGAAGAATACCTATGTTACATTTCAGCTTCCTAACAACATATCTGGAAGTACTGTAAAAGAGAATTAGTTATGAGTCAGTCGGTCAGTGAGTGAGGGCTTTCGCGTGTATATATATATATATATATATATATAGCCCGAACTACACCTTTTTTTCCACGGTTCCGAGCAACTCGGATCCTCCCGCCTTGCTCGGTTAACCCGAGCGCGCCCGAACGTCATCATCCCGCGGTCGGATTCTCGCGAGATTCGTATTCTATATAAGGAGCCGCGCGTCGCCGCCATTTTTCACTTGTGCATTGGAGATGATCGTGAGAGGACGTGGCTGGCGTCCTCTCAGTTTCTATGTTCAGTGGGCTGCAAATATCTGTGCTCAGTGTGCTGCAAATATCTGTGCTCAGTGTGCTGCAAATATCTGTGCTCAGTGTGCTGCAAGTGCATATATCTACGTTCTCTGCCTGAAAAACGCTCCATATCTGTGCTCAGTGTGCTGCAAATATCTGTGCTCAGTGTGCTAATTGCTTTATTGTGGGGACTGGGGACCAGCAGTATTATATAGTAGGAGGACAGTGCAGAGTTTTGCTGACCAGTGACCACCAGTATTATACGTTCTCTGCCTGAAAAACGCTCCATATCTGTGCTGCATTGTAGTATATAGTAGGACAGTGCAGAATTTTGCTGACCACCAGTATAACTATATATATATAGCAGTACGGTACAGTAGTCCACTGCTCTACCTCTGTGTCGTCAAGTATACTATCCATCCATACCTGTGGTGCATTTCAGTTTTGCACAGTTTGCTGACCACCAGTATATATAATATATAGCAGTACGGTACAGTAGGCCACTGCTCTACCTACCTCTGTGTCGTCAAGTATACTATCCATCCATACTTGTGGTGCATTTCAGTTTTGCACAGTTTGCTGACCACCAGTATATATAATATATAGCAGTACGGTACAGTAGGCCACTGCTCTACCTACCTCTGTGTCGTCAAGTATACTTTCCATCCATACCTGTGGTGCATTTCAGTTTTGCACAGTTTGCTGACCACCAGTATATATAATATATAGCAGTACGGTACAGTAGGCCACTGCTCTACCTACCTCTGTGTCGTCAAGTATACTATCCATCCATACCTGTGGTGCATTTCAGTTTTACACAGTTTGCTGACCACCAGTATATATAATATATAGCAGTACGGTACAGTAGGCCACTGCTCTACCTACCTCTGTGTCATCAAGTATACTATCCATCCATACCTGTGGTGCATTTCAGTTTTGCACAGTTTGCTGACCACCAGTATATATAATATATAGCAGTACGGTACAGTAGGCCACTGCTCTACCTACTTCTGTGTCGTCAAGTATACTATCCATCCATACCTGTGGTGCATTTAAGTTTTGCACAGTTTGCTGACCACCAGTGTATATAATATATAGCAGTACGGTACAGTAGGCCACTGCTCTACCTACCTCTGAGTCGTCAAGTATACTATCCATCCATACCTGTGGTGCATTTTAGTTGTTGTGCGCAGTATATATAGGAGGAGGACAGTGCATAATTTTACTGACCACCAGTATATAATATATAGCAGTACGGTACAGTAGGCCATTGCTATTGATATATTACTGGCATATAATTCCACACATTAAAAAATGGAGAACAAAAATGTGGAGGGTAAAATAGGGAAAGATCAAGATCCACTTCCACCTCGTGCTGAAGCTGCTGTCACTAGTCATGGCCGAGACGTTGAAATGTCATCAACGTCGTCTGCCAAGGCCGATGCCCAATGTCATAGTAGAGAGCATGTAAAATCCAGAAAACAAAAGTTCAGTAAAATGACCCAAAAATCAAAATTAAAAGCGTCTGATAAGAAGCGTAAACTTGCCAATATGCCATTTACGACACGGAGTGGCAAGGAACGGCTGAGGCCCCGGCCTATGTTCATGGCTAGTGGTTCAGATTCACATGAGGATGGAAGCACTCATCCTCTCGTTAGAAAACTGCAGTGCCACTCCTAGATGGGCCAGGTGTTTGTGTCGGCCACTTGGGTCGCTTAATTTAGTCACACAGCTACCTCATTGCACCTCTTTTTTTCTTTGCATCATGTGCTGTTTGGGGACTATTTTTTAAATCTGCCATCCTGTCTGACACTGTAGTGCCACTCCTAGATGGGCCAGGTGTTTGTGTCGGCCACTTGGGTCGCTTAGCCTAGTCACACAGCTACCTCATTGCACCTCTTTTTTTCTTTGCATCATGTGCTGTTTGGGGACTATTTTTTAAATCTGCCATCCTGTCTGACACTGCACTGCCACTCCTAGATGGGCCAGGTGTTTGTGTCGGCCACTTGGGTCGCTTAGCTTAGCCATCCAGCGACCTTGGTGCACCTCTTTTTTTCTTTGCATCATGTGCTGTTTGGGGACTATTTTTTGAAGTGCCATCCTGTCTGACACTGCAGTGCCACTCCTAGATGGGCCAGGTGTTTGTGTCGGCCACTTGGGTCGCTTAGCTTAGTCACACAGCTACCTCATTGCACCTCTTTTTTTTTCTTTGCATCATGTGCTGTATGGGGACTATTTTTTTGAAGTGCCATCCTGTCTGACACTGCAGTGCCACTCCGAGATGGGCCAGGTGTTTGTGTCGGCCACTTGTGTCACTTAGCTTAGTCACACAGCTACCTCATTGCGCCTCTTTTTTTCTTTGCATCATGTGCTGTTTGGGGACTATTTTTTAAATCTGCCATCCTATCTGACACTGCAGTGCCACTCCCAGATGGGCCAGGTGTTTGTGTCGGCCACTTGTGTCGCTTAGCTTAGTCACACAGCTACCTCATTGCGCCTTTTTTCTTTGCATCATGTGCTGTTTGGGGACTATTTTTTTTAAGTGCCATCCTGTCTGACACTGCAGTGCCACTCCTAAATGGGCCAGGTGTTTGTGTCGGCCACTTGGGTTGCTTAGCTTAGTCATCCAGCGACCTCGGTGCAAATTTTAGGACTAAAAATAATATTGTGAGGTGTGAGGTGTTCAGAATAGACTGAAAATGAGTGGAAATTATGGTTATTGAGGTTAATAATACTATGGGATCTAAATGACCCCCAAATTCTATGATTTAAGCTGTTTTTGAGGGTTTTTTGTAAAAAAACACCCGAATCCAAAACACACCCGAATCCGACAAAAAATTTCAGGGAGGTTTTGCCAAAACGCGTCCGAATCCAAAACACGGCCGCGGAACCGAATCCAAAACCAAAACACAAAACCCGAAAAATATATATATAACAGTAAGTGGCAGTTACCAGCTGTGTATATCAGGTGGCCATCTATCCATCAAACATAGGGGTATTCGGCGAAAGGGGGGGGGGGGATGGGAGATTCACAGTGATGAGCAAGTGTTTCCCACCTACAGATAAATGATGACATGTGCGGTCTACTTCTCTACAATTCCAAATTAGAATAGTAAGCCCTTAGAGGATTAGAAACTAATAGCAAGGGCATCTTTGGTAATTCATCATTATGGATGTAGAAGTTACAGAGTTTTAAGAATTGTGTTTATAATATAGTGTTTTTAAATTGAATAAAAGTCCTTAGATCCTTTTGCATCCAAGTTTTTGCACATGTGTACAGTACGCATATCAACCCGGGTTTTTGTTCAGTGGAAAAGGGTTCCCTCAAAAAACTTGTGTAGCGAGCAGGGTTGGACACGGGTAGGACTCAGGTTAAGGGACAGTGTAAATGGGTAACCCGGGTCATCCAACCCAAGACCCATTTACAGGATGTTGAGAGCCTATATCTCCCGAAATGCAGTGTCCCGCGGGCAGTCGGGAGGTTGGAGAACATGGTGCACACCGCATGCTATCCTGTCCTGCAGACTGCAGCAATGCCGGGTGAGGGGGAATGGATGCTGCACGCATGTGTGTAACGTTCATTCAGTGCACAAAGAGAAAGGCTGGGGGCAGCCCAGCAGCTTCCAGAGTGCTGGGCTCGCCCCCTGCATGACAAGGGGTAACACCTATGACAGGGCAGGGCCTAACAAGACCGAGGCAAGCCCCAGAGTTCCTGATCTGACGGATTGCCTGGCGATTGGAGATTATGTCATCTCCAAGCGACGAGCCTCAAGAGGCTGCACCCATGTGCATTGTAAGTGGCACCAACCTGGGAACATGCGAGATCGGCGCTGCAGTGTGAAAGGGGTCAGACCAGGGACTATTGTGGAAAAGTGGTCTTAGTTACTAAAGTATTGTAGGAAATAAATGGTAAATGCATTTATCTATTGAATATTTCTTTGAAAAGTTTTCCAGCTTTCAACATATTTTTCTCATTTTCTCTTCCCCGGGGCCTATATCTGAAAAGAGATTGAAGTATAATTTGGCGGTAATTGCTAAATATGAAAAACAAATGTAAATCTACTTGTGATTGCTAGCTGAACTTTGCATAGGCATGGTACATTACCTCAAAAATATTTCACCATTGTACAAAATTGTTTGATCATCTGCTGTAATTTAGTTTTAGAAATATAAATATCACTGTCTCCGTGAGGCCTTGCACCTTAGCATTACTGAGAAATTATTATAGAGGGGCACAAATCTGGGGTAGAGTATGGGAAAATTGCACATGCAATGAATATCCATCAGCAACCCATAAACATAGCTGCAAATAAAGAAAGTCACTAAGAGAAGCTATTGCAAGGTCATCTGTAATATTGGTACATCTACAGAAGCTGCAATGGAAAATAATGTATAATGATCAGCTATCTACAACAGGAGGTTCTTATGGAAAAGTACAGTTGACAGATTAATGACTTGGAAACTACCAGCTCCCTGATAATCAATAAGAACCTGCAAGGCAGTTTAGGCTGAATGGTAAGGAGGCATGAAGTGCAATGAGATAGACACGGGTGGAGTCAGACATTTAGAAGGACTAAGGGGTGTATTTACTAAGCCTTGGACGGAAATAAAGTGGATGGAGATAAAGTACCAGCTAATAAGCTACTAACTACCATGTTACAGGATGTGTTTTAAATATGACAGTTACAGTAGTAGCTGGCTGGCTGGTACTTTATCTCCGTTCACTTTATAGCAGTCCAAGGATTAGTACATAGATCCCATACACTGCTATGTAAATACTATCAACTGTTTGATTTAACACAGTGATGTCAGCAGTCAATTGACGGCAACTCTGGGAAGATGATAAGAGCGATAGAGAATTGTGCCTGCTCCAATACATAAGGGATGCTGTTGACGGAAATGGTGAGTGTGGGAGGGAGGCATGATAGGGAGTACCGATTACATTAAGAGATTATGCTTCTATTTTGGCTCTATTCTTCTAATTGACTCTCATGCTTAAGTAACCCTTCTGCCCTCTTGTTAAAGTGGCTAACAGCATTGACTTGCCAGTTTGGTGCTATTTCTACAGCTCTTTGGTGTTTTCACGCATTTGAATGAGCAATCAATCAATCAATCAATCAACTTCTGTTAAAGTAATTTTTAGCTTTTTTATGTGTAATAAATTATTTTTAAAAACTTAAATGCGCTCTCTTATATGTGTATATGTATTATAAGTGTTTAGAGTAACTTCAGAATACTAAGTGGGAGCTGCTTTCTAGTTTTTACAATTTTTATGGTGATCAGCTTATAGTTAGAAATTTTTGTAAATGAGATAATTGTAGTAATTGAATACAAACTCTCTATTATTGCACCTGAAAGTATAGTCACATAGAGACTAATATTTAATTTCCCAATTTTTGACATGACAAATCCGTCTGTTTTGTGTCTCTATATATACTACCTATAAAAAGGGAAATTTGTACACATATGGAAGACCCAAGTGTTTGGGGGGTTTTCACAGATTTTTCAACTTTGGCTTGATTTACCCTCCACATGGACTATCATTGGGTATAGTAACCTGTGCCGAGTGCAGCGGTAGTGGAGCGAGGCACCTTGCCTGAAGCGTGGTGAGTGAAGCGAGCCCACGAGAATATACATTTCTAATTATTGAGGTCACATTTGAAACATAGAAAATTACACCCCAAAAAACTTCTGTCGACCTTTTTTGTCGACCATTTCTATGTCGACCTTTTGTACCTGTTGACCTTTCATACTGTCTACCTTGCCCATGTCAATCTTTTAACCCTATTGAACTTTTGACCTTGTCAACCTAATGCATCTTGACCATATGGAGTCATTCTCACTCCCAGTCACCAGTGTGTATGTCTCTATGCCTCCCCCAATCACCAACGTGTACATCTCCATGTCCCCCAACCCCAGTCACCAGTGTGTATGTCTCTATGCCTCCCCCAATCACCAATGTGTACATCTCCATGTCCCCCAACCCCAGTCACCAGTGTGTATGTCTCTATGCCTCCCCCAATCACCAACGTGTACATCTCCATGTCCCCCAACCCCAGTCACCAGTGTGTATGTCTCTATGCCTCCCCCAATCACCAACGTGTACATCTCCATGTCCCCCAACCCCAGTCACCAGTGTGTATGTCTCTATGCCTCCCCCAATCACCAACGTGTACATCTCCATGTCCCCCAACCCCAGTCACCAGTGTGTATGTCTCTATGCCTCCCCCAATCACCAATGTGTACATCTCCATGTCCCCCAACCCCAGTCACCAGTGTGTATGTCTCTATGCCTCCCCCAATCACCAACGTGTATATCTCCATGTCCCCCAACCCCAGTCACCAGTGTGTATGTCTCTATGCCTCCCCCAATCACCAACGTGTACATCTCCATGTCCCCCAACCCCAGTCACCAGTGTGTATGTCTCTATGCCTCCCCCAATCACCAACGTGTACATCTCCATGTCCCCCAACCCCAGTCACCAGTGTGTATGTCTCTATGCCTCCCCCAATCACCAACGTGTACATCTCCATGTCCCCCAACCCCAGTCACCAGTGTGTATGTCTCTATGCCTCCCCCAATCACCAACGTGTACATCTCCATGTCCCCCAACCCCAGTCACCAGTGTGTATGTCTCTATGCCTGCCCCAATCACCAACGTGTACATCTCCATGTCCCCCAACCCCAGTCACCAGTGTGTATGTCTCTATGCCTCCCCCAATCACCAACGTGTACATCTCCATGTCCCCCAACCCCAGTCACCAGTGTGTATGTCTCTATGCCTCCCCCAATCACCAACGTGTACATCTCCATGTCCCCCAACCCCAGTCACCAGTGTGTATGTCTCTATGCCTCCCCCAATCACCAACGTGTACATCTCCATGTCCCCCAACCCCAGTCACCAGTGTGTATGTCTCTATGCCTCCCCCAATCACCAACGTGTACATCTCCATGTCCCCCAACCCCAGTCACCAGTGTGTATGTCTCTATGCCTCCCCCAATCACCAACGTGTACATCTCCATGTCCCCCAACCCCAGTCACCAGTGTGTATGTCTCTATGCCTCCCCCAATCACCAACGTGTACATCTCCATGTCCCCCAACCCCAGTCACCAGTGTGTATGTCTCTATGCCTCCCCCAATCACCAACGTGTACATCTCCATGTCCCCCAACCCCAGTCACCAGTGTGTATGTCTCTATGCCTCCCCCAATCACCAACGTGTACATCTCCATGTCCCCCAACCCCAGTCACCAGTGTGTATGTCTCTATGCCTCCCCCAATCACCAACGTGTACATCTCCATGTCCCCCAACCCCAGTCACCAGTGTGTATGTCTCTATGCCTCCCCCAATCACCAACGTGTACATCTCCATGTCCCCCAACCCCAGTCACCAGTGTGTATGTCTCTATGCCTCCCCCAATCACCAACGTGTACATCTCCATGTCCCCCAACCCCAGTCACCAGTGTGCACGTCACCATGTTCCCATGTCCCCATCCCCAGTGAAAGTGTGTACGTCTCTATGTCATCCTCCCCCCCCAGTCACCAAGGTGTATTTCCTAAAATCTCCTCTCCCCTCCAAGTCACCAGTCTGTATTTCTTCACTTACCCCCCAAGTCACCAGCATGTCCACTCCCCCCCCCTGCCCCCATGTCCTCCCAGTCACCAGTGTGTATTGTGGATTTTTTCATGTCCCCTACACATTTCTTAATAACCCCACAATCACAAGAATGTATTTCTTCAAATCCCCCCCCCCCTTTCCCCCAGTCACTAGCTGTATTTCTTCATGGCTGCCACCCCTGCACCCCCACCAGTGTGTATTTATTTATGCCCACCCACCATCTTTTTCTTGTGCCCCCACCACCCACCTTTAAATTGTGCCCCTCACAAATCACTTTTCCTCTTACCCAATTGGCTTCTCCTTCCACAACCAACCCCTTTCTTTTCGCTTTTCCCTTCATCCTTTACCATCCCCCTCCTCCCTCAATGTGCTGCTAGCCAGGGCTGTTTCTAGACAATTCGGCTCCCAGTGCAAACAGTAAAAAAAATCCCTCCCCCCCAGACATTCTATAATGCACCCCCTCCCCCCATAGACATAAAAAAAAATAGGATTTTAATTACCTACCAGTAGATCCTTTTCTCGTAGTCCGTAGAGGATACTGGGGATCCATTTAGTACCATGGGGTATAGACAGGTCCACTAGGAGCCATGGCCACTTTAAGAATTTGATAGTGTGGGCTGCCTCCTCCCTCTATGCCCCTCCTACCAGACTCAGTCTAGGAAACTGTGCCCGAGGAGACGGACATACTTTGAGAGAAGGATATAAAAGGATAGTGGTGAGATTCCGAACCAGCACACACAAGCAAGAGGAAAGCCATGCTAACCAAACTTGGAACAGGAACAGCAACAGCAACAGCTGAACCAAACAACAATACTTAACCAAGTAACAGTGCAGGCGCCCAGTATCCTCTGCGCACTACGAGAAAACGATTTATAGGTAGGTAATTAAAATCCTATTTTCTCTTATGTCCTAGAGGATACTGGGGTTCCATTTAGTACCATGGGGAAGTACCAAAGCTCACAAACCGGGTGGGAGAGTGCTGAGGGTCCTGCAGAAATTATTGACCAAACTGAAGGTCCTCAGAGGCCAAGGTATCGAACTTGTAGAACTTTGCAAACGTGTTAGAACTAGAGATATGCGGGTTCGGTTTTATTCGGATTTACTCGGGGCTCGAAACGGTATCTTATTGGATCACGGATGTCACGCGTTTTGGATATCCAATAAGCAAAACCCGAAATACCCGAGTAAATCCGAGTAAAACCGAACCCGCACATCTCTAGTTAGAACCCGCCCAAGTAGCTTCTCGGCAGAGCTATATGGCCGAGACACCGCGGGCAGCCACCCAAGAAGAACCCACTGACCTAGTCGAGTGTGCCTGTACTGATTTTGGAATCGGCAATCCTGCCGTGGAATAAGCATGCTGGATATTAAACCTGATCCTACATGCAACTGATTGCTTTGAAGCAGGACACCCAGTCTTTTTGGGATCGTAAAGAACAAACAGCGAGTCCGATTTCCTGTGACGAGTTGTTCTCTTCACATACACCTTCAAAGCCCTCACAACATCCAAAGACTTTGAAGTAACAGAGGTGTCGGTCACAACCAGAACCACAATTGGATGGTTGAGTGAAACGCCGACACCACCTTAGGAAGAAATTGCTGACGAGTCCTGAGTTCAGCTCTATCCTCATGGAAGATTAAATAGGGGAACTTGTAAGACAACGCCCCCAGCCGACACACGTCTTGCAGAAGCCAAGGCCAACAGTGTGACGGTTTTTCACGTAAGATATTTTACGTCTACCTCCTGTAACTGTTCAATCCAGTCCAATTGGAGGAACTGCAGCACCAAATTGAGATCCCAAGGTGCCGTGGGAGGCACAAAGGAAGGCTGGATGTGCAGAACCCCTTTCAAGAACGTCTGGACCTCAGGAAGAGACGACAAATTTTTTCGGAAAGAAATTGGACAAGGCCGAAATATGGACTTTTATGAAGCCCAGACGTAGGCCCACATCCACACCCGACTGCAGAAAAAGCAGGAAAATTCCCAGATGACATTCCACCGCAGAACATTTTCTGCTCTCACACCAAGAGAAGTATTTCTTCCAAATATGGTGGTAATGTTTATACGTTCACCCCTTCCTGGCTTGGATCATAGTCAGGATGACCTTGTCAGCAATCCCTCTCCTGGCTAGAATCAGCCATTCAACTTCCATGCCATCAAACGTAGCCATGTTAAGTCTTGATAGACGAACGGCCCCTGTTGCATGAGATCCTCGTGAAGAGGTAGAGGCCACGGATCTTCCAGGAGCATCCACAGAAGGTCCGCGTACCAGGTCCTTCTGGGCCAGTCCGGAGTAATTAGAATTGGTTGAACTTTTTCCCTTTCTATTCTTTTGAGAATTCTTGGGCTCAGCGGAAGTGGAGGGAACATGTACACCATCTGATAGACCCATGGAGTTGTCAGATGGTCCACTGCCACTGCCTGTGGGTCTCTCGACCTGGAACAATACCGCTTGAGCTTCTTGTTGAGACGAGAGGCCATCATGTCAATTTGTGGACATCCCAATCGACGTGCCAAGCACCTGAACACCTCCGGGTGAAGGCCCCACTCCCCCGGGTGCAGGTCGTGTCTTCTGAGGAAGTCTGCTTCCTAGTTGTCTACTCCCGGAATGAAGACCGCCAACAATGCCACAGCGTGTTTTTCTGCCCAGAGAAGAATACTTGATTCCTCTGACATTGCTGCTCTGCTTTTCCTTATTCCCTGTTGGTTTATGTACGTTACTGCCGTCACATTGTCCAACTGAACCTGAATTGCCCGATCTTGAAGAAGATATGAGGCCTGCAGAAGGGCGTTGTATACAGCCCTGAGTTTCAGAATGTTGATTGGAAGGAGGACTTCCTGACTTGACTATCTTCCTTGAAACTGCACCCCCTGGGTGACCGCTCCCCAACCTCTGAGGCTGGCGTCTGTGGTTAGCAGAATCCAATTCTGAAGCCCGAACCTTCGGCCCTCGATTAGGTGAGAAGTCTGTAGCCACCACGGAAGGGAGATCCTGGCCTTTGACGACAGACGGATCCTCTGGTACATGTGAAGATGCGATTTGTCCAACAGATCCAGCTGGAAGGCCCTCACATGAAACCTTCCGTAATGAAGCACCTCGTAAGAGGCCACCATTTTCCCCAGAAGGTGAATGCATAGATGCACCGATATTCGTGTTGGCTTCAGGACATCCCAAACCATCGACTGGATTACCAATTCCTTTTCCAATGGAAGAAAAACTTTCTGTGACTCTGTGTCCAGTATCATTCCCAGAAATGGGAGCCTCCGCGTTGGCTCTAAATGAGATTTTGGGAGATTTAGAATCCACCTGTGATCCAGGAGTAGTTTGGTTGTGAGACCAATTCTGCTCAACAACCTTTCCCTGGATGGTGCCTTTATCAGAAGATCGTCCAGGTACAGAATTATGTTCACTCCCTGCTTGCAAAGGAGAAACATCATCTCTGCCATCACCTTGGTAAACACCTTCGATGCCGTGGAGAGACCAAATGGCAGGGCCTTGAACTGGTAGTGACAGTCCTGTAGTGCAAAGCGTAGTGGTGCGCAGTGTAGTGGTCCTGTAGTGCAAAGCGCCTGGTGAGGTGGCCAGATCGGAATGTGAAGGTACGCATACTTGATATCCAGAGACACTAGAAATTCCCCCTCCTCCAGACTCGAGATCACTGCTCTCAGTGACTCCATATTGAATTTGAATACTCGTAAGTATGGGTTCAACGATTTTAGATTCAAAATTGGTCTCACCGAACCGTCCGGTTTTTGTACTACAAACAAGTTGGAATAGCACCCCTTGTTTTACAGATGAGGTGGAACTGGAACAATGACCTGAGTCTGTACCAGTTTTTGAATGGCATCCTGTAAGGTTATACTTGCCTCTTGTGAAGCTAGTAAGCCTGATTTGAAGAATCTGTGATGTGGGAGCTCCTGAAACTCCAGTCTGTAGCCCTGGGAAATAAGATCTATGACCCAGGGATTATGGCATGATGTTGTCCAGATGTGACTAAAATTTCTTAGTCGGGCTCTCACCTGCCAATCTTCCAGGTTTGCGTGGTTTACCTCTAGCGCCTCTGTTGGCAGTAGAAGATCTTCTGACTTTGCCCTTAAACTTGGCAGTCCCGACGGACTGTAGTGTAGGTCCTGAGTCAGGGGCGTTTTAAGAAAGGAGGAGGCCGTGTGCAGCCTTCTGCTTCAGGGGCCCCCTCCTCTCTGACTGATGCACAGCATTTAATACTTACCTCTCCGGAGTCCCCCGGCGGTGCCATCCTTCTTCTCGGCAATAGAGTCTGAGACCAGACTCTATTGCACATGCGCAAACCTCCGAGAATACGGCGCATGGCCATTTTCCCGAAGATTTTGCTAATGTGCATGCGCGAAACTCCGGAAAAATGACCGCCGTGCCATCTTTCCAGAGTTTTCAGCGGGCGCAATAGAGTTTGCTCCCCCTAGTGTTCCAACTCTATTGCGCTGCCGAAAAGGGATGGCTTTGATGGGGGACTACAGAGAGGTAAGTATTAAGCAAATGGGTGCAGTGTGTGCAGGGTGGGCCCCCCTGGACCTGGAGGCCCGTGTGCCTCGCACACACTGCACCCATTATAGAAACGCCAATGTCCTGAGTAGGCCTTCCTGGTTGGGGGAGCTGCAGAAGGAAGATATGTGGACTTATACTACAGTAGCTGTGGATATCCATTTGTCCAGTTCATCTCCAAATAAGGCCTCTCCTGTGAAGGGTAGGCCTTCCACGCCTTTCCTGGAGTCCACGTCCATGGTCCACTGGCATAACCATGAGCCCCTGCGTGCTGATACTGTCATAGCAGTGGTGCGTGCATTAAGCAAACCTACTTCTTTTATGGCCTCCACCATAAAGATTGCAGAATCCTGTCTATGTTGCAGGAACAACACAATCTCCCCCCTAGATAAGGAATTCAACCCTTTAATAAGGTTACCTGACCATTTAGCAATGGCTTTAGTAATCCACGCACATGCTATAGTGGGTCTCTGAACCACCCCAGCAGCTGTGTACAAGGATTTGAGTGTAGTCTCAATCTTACGATCAGCCGTGTCTTTCAGGGAGGCTGCACCAGGGACGGGTAACACAATCTTCCGTGACAACCTGGACACAGATGCATCCACTATCGGTGGACTTTCCCATTTTTTCCTATCCTCAGGAGGAAAAGATGAGAGTAACCTTTTAGGGATTTGAAATTTCTTATCAGGATTAACCCACGGTTCTTCAAACAGGGTATTCAATTCCTTTGACATATGAAAAGTGACTGAGGACTTCTTTTTTACATTAAAATAAGATTCCTCATACTCCTCTGTCACCTTATCAGGAATTTGTAGCACATCTCTGATAGCTTCTATAAGACCCTGTATTCCCTGTGACAGAGCAGCGTCTCCCGACCCCTTCTGAATCCACCTCCCTCTCTTCCATATCTGACCCCTCAGCGTCAGAGTCAGGATATGGGCCAGAGTTTGATTTTGTGGACAAATGGCAAGGGACTAAGATGCTCGTTTGGGGACTGAGTCTCTGTTCATAATCTCATCCACAGACTGTCTTAAGTATAGCGTCTCTTTCTCATTGTGGGACAATTTATTAGAGATATTAGAAATCATTCCTTTGAGGGAATCCAGCCACGCTGGTTCAGCCCTGCTAACATGAGAAGGTGCACTACACTGAGGACATAGTAGTGAGCTCCCTGGGAGGAGGAACACTCTGCCGTACATGAAACATACTCTTTGTCTGACATATTGTAAATGTGACAGCACACACACAGGAAAGGTTAAAAACACAATTAACCCACAAAGAGCCCTTCCAGGGAGACACAGAGGTATTTGGAGCCAGCACACCACATCCTTATCGCTAATGCCAAGCTTATCCAGGTCGCAGACTAAGTACCCAGATTGGGGATTTAGTACACTAATAATCACTCCCCTCCTGCTGTGACCCCCTGGTACCGCTGAGGTAATATGGAGTCACACCAGAGGAGCTGCGCATCCCTGTCAGTCAGCGTCTGTGTCCACTGCAGAAGGAAAATGGTGCTGGTGTGCTTCTGGATCCGCTCATAGTGAAGCCCCACCACTTCAATGGCGCGCAGTCTTCCCGATTTTTATACTGGCTAGGTAATCTTTGCGTAAAATGGAGACAGAACTGTTTTAAGGCTTAGTTTGCCAGTGTGGGTAGTGTGTACAGTGTACTGAGACGCAGTTGTTTACTGAGTCTGGAGAAGCAAACTGCCCCGGTTAGAAGCCGTGCATCTCCATACACTCATGCCGTCATAATGGTCGGCGACCTGCTAACCGGGACGCCGGCTTAGTACTCACCACTTTTCTTTCTTCTGGCTCTGTTAGGGGTGGTGGTGTGCTGCCGGAATGTACGCTCGCTGTGGTGGGGCTTGCGAATAGTTCCCTCAGGAGCTAGTGTCCTGTCAGCGGGGAATGGAACCATTAACCCTTCAAGAGGTTGGGCCGTTCTACCCCCTGAGTCCCACAAAGCAGGCAGGCTGCTGCCATCCAGTCCTGCCTGAAAATAACAAACAAACAAATAAATGCAGAAAACTTCAGGAGCTTCCATAAACGTGACCAGCTCCTCTGGGCACATTTTCTAAACTGAGTCTGGTGGGAGGGGCATAGAGGGAGGAGCCAGCCCACACTATCAAATTCTTAAAGTGCCCATGGCTCCTAGTGGACCCGTCTATACCCCATAGTACTAAATGGATCCCCAGTATCCTCTAGGACGTAAAAGAAAACACCTATTGGGGCAGGGCCTTGCAGGAAATGACTACCATATACCCGAGTTTTTGACCCTGCACCAACAGACCTCGGCCCCACACAGTAATGCCCCTTGCACCATATCAGTGGCGTCACAAGGAGGGTGCGGGGGGTGCGGCCCGCTCCCGGGTGTCACCCGCCGAGGGGTGACACCAAAATGCCGGCTCCTGCAGAGTGACAGAAGCCGAGTGCTGCACTGTTATATTATGTGCAGCACTCGGCTCCTGTCACTTTGTAGGAGCCAGCACTGCAGGGACAGCACCTCCCGAGAGTCAGCCCTCACCTCCCACACACCCCCAGTGAAAAAAAAAACGGGTGTCGGGACGCGAAGCCCCGCCCCTCCGTAAAGCCCCGCCCCCTTTGCGTACCTGCAATGGTTTAAAAATGTGTTCCGCCCGCGAAGCCCCGCCCCTCTATTTAAGCCCCGCCCATTCCCGCGAAGCCCCGCCTCTTTACTCCTCGCTGCCGCACCGGGTGTCACAGAGGTGAGTGACGCCTCTGCACCATATTATGCCACACACTGCAATGCCCGTGATACAGTATACCCTACAGTAAGGTTTCTAATAACTTTCAAATTACCTGCTCATTGCCAGGGGTTTCATGCTCTGTGTTCCATGCTCGTTGCCAGGGGTGCAATGCTCATTGCCAGGGGTGTAATGCTCGCCGCCAGGCAATTGCAGAGGAATGAAAGATCGTACAGTGCAAAAGCACCGTACATTCTAAGGCACCCCAGGGAACTGGCGGGGAAGGGAGGGGGGTCGTAGGACATACCCTACATTCAATTATCATTGTATCATCCCAGTTTGTTTAGATGTCTTGTAATGGACACATATAATTAAGCCATGATCATTGTTAGTTGTGAGCATCTAATAAATGTTCAATTTTAGCTGAGTCAGCTCAAACATGTATAACAGCACAAGCATCTCACGCAAATGGCTGTGATAAAATAACCATACTTACAGCACTTCCTACACAAAAAGCGATAGGCCAAATATCTGTGGCGTTCCTTACTGATATATTGCCAATAAAAGATGGGGAAGATATCCATACTGCTGATCGGAGTGTAATGCCTGAAATGAAAAGTTAGATGCACAGTTAATATGTGTAACTCGGGAACTAATTATGACTGTGTAAGACATTACAGTTATATGCATTGTTCATAAACACACAATTATGTTCCTTCACTTAAAGTTTTCAGTGCAGTGTTACAGAAAGATACTTTTCCATTTCGCCTCCGGACAGCACCACCTTCAGTACGACAGCCCAAATTAAACCTATAATAGCTGCAGAAACAATGTGTTTGAAAGAGGTTTCTAACAGCACTTACTTCAATGTTATACAGTGCAAGGACTGTGCAGATGGCAGTGTATGTCTGGCAGATTGCATGGAGAGAGATAACTGACGTATCCTGAAAATCTCTCTGTGTATATGCCCACCTAAAGATATATTTAGCTATTTTTACACCCATGTAATGTGCTGATCTAGATGGGACACATTGACGTATCTACAATGGGTGCAGGATGTGCAGTGCACAAGGGCCCCTGGGTCCAGGAAGGCCCACACCTCACACCCTGCACCCATATAATTAATCTGGCGCCAAGGCCATCTTAACGTATATGCACATTGGGCAGCTGCCAAGGGCCCGTCATTTCTAGGGGTTTTGAGCAGGGGCAGGTGGTGGTTACACAATGAGAGCAGTGAGGCAGCATTCCCTACCTGCCTCCCAGCCTGCAGCCACACGGTAAATGGCTGTCAGCATGCAGATTGGTGGATGGCTGGAGCTTTCCACCAGAGTGCTGACAGCAATTTACTGCAATTTTCCCATATATTTGTACATGCACTCTAGATATGTCAGAAAGCCAGAGTCTACTGCGATTCTAGATAAGAGGGGGCCTGTATAAAGCCTGCACATGGGCCATCTCCTCTCTTAAACCGCATTTGGCTGAACAGCCTGGTTTGAGGCCTATGGGCGGGATGTATTAAGATACATCGCCGCCCCTCGCCACCTACCGCAGCGATGTTGATTGCATATGTACTAACATATGTGGTCAATATCGCAATACAGTGACGGAGGCCCCCCGCGATACCTGTGAGGTGGTCTGCAGGGGGTCTCCGTTACCTCCCAGGGGTCTCCACACTTCTCCCACGCCGGGAAGCAGCAGGCTGCCCCCGGCGCCTCCTCCTCCTCCCCCCTGCAGCCGGAAGGACCTCCGGCTGCTTTGCTAGGGGGAGGAGAAGATTAGCTTCCAGTACCAGGGCTACCTGGAGGAAGGTATGCCGGGGCAAGGGGGGTCGGCGTCTGCAACGGGTTGCTTCGGTCGGTGATAAAAAGCCCATAGGCTTCTATAGGGTATCACCATCCAGAGATGGCGATACCCTGGATAGCGAAATACCGGCGGTAGGGTCTTAGCACATTTGAAAATGCGGTAAAACCCCCGTTTTCGGGGGGTTTACCGCATTTTTCCTTTAGTACATCCCGCCCTAAGTCCCTTCATTTTATTTTCATTTTTGATATTTTTCCTCTTTGCTGTAGTGGGTAAACTTAAAAAATTGCTAGACAATAACAAATTACAGTAGCACAGGACTCACGTAGTTTGGAATTCTGTGGTAAGTCCTACAGTACTTCTCTGGATGGTTTAAGAGAGCTGCATTAAGGGAGTGAGAAACAGTTTTCTGCATTTTGATTTTCAAAAAATGACGTTCCACACGGAGTACATTATGGCAAGCTCAATAAGAGATGGTATGCCTGTGGATCTTGCAAACTGGATTGCTTTAATTGTGGTGGTTGGATATTTCCATGCTTGCATAGTGGTTGCTTTGATTCACTTGGTCTCACAAACATACAAGAAGGACGATACACAAGTATGACTTGAATATGCCATTACCTTATCAGCAGTATTGCCAGTGAAAATAGGTTTAATCAGCAATAGGACTTTGCCTGATACATCAAAGTGTCTCCAATGGATGTTATATAAAGGGGCTAATTCAGGTTGGATTGCAAATCTTGATCCAACCAGAATTTTTATGATGGCCCCGCGGGCACATGCGCAGCGCCCGTCCTGTTCATGCGCCCACACTTTCGGTTATTGTCAGAATGTCAACAGGTGAAATGACGACATTGTCAAAATGTTGACATTATGGTTAGGTTGTGGATTAGGGGTAGGCTGTGGAGGGGAGGTAAGGGATGGCTGCGGAGAAGCTAATAAACTACAAATGTCATGCCTTGTAAGTGATTGCTCCTTTAGAAAAAGTCAGAGTTGCCCATGATCCTACATGGCTGCTGAACTCTGGGTCCAACTGCATACATTTTTTATTAAGGACATTTTTCAGGAAAGGGGGTACAGAAAAGGGGGAAAGGAAAACACAATATCAAGTTAAAAATTAAATACATAATATAAAACAGTAAAAACATATAAGACAATCTTGAAATAAATCAAAACAAAACAATATCCAAAAGAGAAGAGGTAAAAAAATTTGGTGAGTCAAGAGAAAGAAAGAAAGAAAGAAAGAAAGAAAGAAAGAAAGAAAGAAAGAAAGAAAGAAAGAAAGAAAGAAAGAAAGAAAGAAAAGAAGAAGTAAAAAGAAAAGGGGGAGGGGGGAGAGAACAGCTTCGGAGTCTGCACAGTCAAACAATAGAAAGAGGTAAGTTCCACTCAAACCAGGGGATCAAGGTCCAGTAGGTTCCATAGGGCATAAGGTGGATTAAGAGGGAAGAGAAAGAAAAACATCTTTAAAGATTTTCAAGTACCTAAAGTACAACCAGCGGAACCATGTATCTCTAAAGTTACCTTCCGCAGAAGAAATCATCTTAGAGAGGGTATTTGGAAACCTATACCAATGGGATATTAACTCGTACTGGGTCTCCCGTACACCAACACTAGAAGCAAGCTTGTGCCAAATTCAATATTTTAACCCAGTTGGCCTCCCCCACATCTTCACCCAGCTCTACAGTAGGTCCCATGTCTTAGTAAAATGCAGAAGCCGAAGACTTGCATCCTCCAAAAGAAGGGTATATACTGTATCAAAGAATTAGTATGAGCAGGAGGTGAGGGTCCAGCACAGAAAAGTTCAAAGGGCATTAGAGCCGAGTGAAGGGTGCGAGATGGACCAAGAGAGTGAAGGAAATTGCAAACTTGCAAGTAAAGGACGTGATTCAGCCCACAGTCACCAGCCATATACTCAAAAGCGGACCCCTTCTAACCAACAACTAAAAACTTTAAGATCCATCTCAGGAAGAAAGCAAACATTTGACAAGAAAAAATAAGATTTTACTTACCGATAAATCTATTTCTCGTAGTCCGTAGTGGATGCTGGGGACTCCATCAGGACCATGGGGAATAGCGGCTCCGCAGGAGACAGGGCACAAAAGTAAAAGCTTTAGGATCAGGTGGTGTGCACTGGCTCCTCCCCCTATGACCCTCCTCCAAGCCTCAGTTAGGATACTGTGCCCGGACGAGCGTACACAATAAGGAAGCCACACCAATCACACTGTACAACCTGTGATCTGAACCCAGTTAACAGCATGATAACAGCGGAGCCTCTGAAAAGATGGCTCACAACAATAATAACCCGATTTTTGTAACAATAACTATGTACAAGTATTGCAGACAATCCGCACTTGGGATGGGCGCCCAGCATCCACTACGGACTACGAGAAATAGATTTATCGGTAAGTAAAATCTTATTTTCTCTGACGTCCTAGTGGATGCTGGGGACTCCGTCAGGACCATGGGGATTATACCAAAGCTCCCAAACGGGCGGGAGAGTGCGGATGACTCTGCAGCACCGAATGAGAGAACTCCAGGTCCTCTTTAGCCAGGGTATCAAATTTGTAGAATTTTACAAACGTGTTCTCCCCCGACCACGTAGCTGCTCGGCAGAGTTGTAATGCCGAGACCCCTCGGGCAGCCGCCCAGGATGAGCCCCCCTTCCTTGTGGAATGGGCCTTGACAGATTTAGGCTGTGGCAGGCCTGCCACAGAATGTGCAAGTTGAAATGTGCTACAAATCCAACGAGCAATCGTCTGCTTAGAAGCAAGAGCACCCAGTTTGTTGGGTGCATACAGGATAACAGCGAGTCAGTTTTCCTGACTCCAGCCGTCCTGGAAACCTATATTTTCAGGGCCCTGACAACATCTAGCAACTTGGAGTCCTCCAAGTCCCTAGTAGCCGCAGGTACCACAATAAGCTGGTTCAGGTGAAACGCTGACACCACCTTAGGAAGAAACTGGGGACGAGTCCGCAGCTCTGCCCTGTCCGAATGGACAATCAGATATGGCTTTTGTGAGACAAAGCCGCCAATTCTGACACTCGCCTGGCCGAGGCCAGGGCCAACAGCATGGTCACTTTTCATGTGAGATATTTCAAATCCACAGATTTGAGCGGTTTAAAATGTGATTTGAGGAATCCCAGAACTACGTTGAGATCCCACAGTGCCACTGGAGGCACAAAAAAGGGGTTGTATATGCAATACTCCCTTGACAAACTTCTGGACTTCAGGAACTGACGCCAATTCTTTCTGGAAGAAAATTGACAGGGCCGAAATTTGAACCTTAATGGACCCCAATTTGAGGCCCATAGACACTCCTGTTTGCAGGAAATGCAGGAATCGACCGAGTTGAAATTTCTTCGTGGGGCCTTCCTGGCCTCACACCACGCAACATATTTTCGCCACATGTGGTGATAATGTTTTGCGGTCACCTCCTTCCTGGCTTTGACCAGGGTAGGAATGACCTCTTCCGGAATGCCTTTTTCCCTTAGGATCTGGCGTTCCACCGCCATGCCGTCAAACGCAGCCGCGGTAAGTCTTGGAACAGACCTGGTACTTGCTGAAGCAAGTCCCTTCTTAGCGGCAGAGGCCATGAGTCCTCTGTGAGCATTTCTGGAAGTTCCGGGTGCCACGTCCTTCTTGGCCAATCCGGAGCCACGAGTATAGTTCTTACTCCTCTACGTCTTATAATTCTCAGTACCTTGGTTATGAGAAGCAGAGGAGGGAACACATACACCGACTGGTACACCCACGGTGTTACCAGAACGTCCACAGATATTGCTTGAGGGTCTCTTGACCTGGCGCAATACCTGTCCAGTTTTTTGTTCAGGCGGGACGCCATCATGTCCACCTTTGGTCTTTCCCAACGGTTCACAATCATGTGGAATACTTCCCGATGAAGTCCCCACTCTCCCGGGTGGAGGTCGTGCCTGCTGAGGAAGTCTGCTTCCCAGTTGTCCACTCCCGGAATGAACACTGCTGACAGTGCTATCACATGATTTTTCGCCCAGCGAAGAATCCTTGCAGTTTCTGCCATTGCCCTCCTGCTTCTTGTGCCGCCCTGTCTGTTTACGTGGGCGACTGCCGTGATGTTGTCCCACTGGATCAATACCGGCTGACCTTGAAGCAGAGGTCTTGCTAAGCTTAGAACATTGTAAATTGCCCTTAGCTCCAGTATATTTATGTGGAGAGAAGTCTCCAGACTTGATCACACTCCCTGGAAATTTTTTCCCTGTGTGACTGCTCCCCAGCCTCTCAGGCTGGCATCCGTGGTCACCAGGACCCAGTCCTGAATGCCGAATCTGCGGCCCTTTAGTAGATGAGCACTCTGCAGCCACCGCAGAAGAAACACCCTTGTCCTTGGAGACAGGGTTATCCGCTGATGCATCTGAAGATGCGATCCGGACCATTTTTCCAGCAGATCCCACTGAAAAGTTCTTGCGTGAAATCTACCGAATGGAATCGCTTCGTAAGAAGCCACCATTTTTCCCAGGACCCTTGTGCAATGATGCACTGACACTTTTCCTGGTTTTAGGAGGTTCCTGACTAGCTCGGATAACTCCCTGGCTTTCTTCTCCGGGAGAAACACCTTTTTCTGGACTGTGTCCAGAATCATCCCTAGGAACAGCAGACGTGTCGTCGGAAACAGCTGCGGTTTTGGAATATTTAGAATCCACCCGTGCTGTCGTAGAACTACTTGAGATAGTGCTACTCCGACCTCCAACTGTTCTCTGGACCTTGCCCCTATCAGGAGATCGTCCATTTTCTTTGAAGAAGAATCATCATTTCGGCCATTACCTTGGTAAGGACCCGGGGTGCCGTGGACAATCCAACCGGCAGCGTCTGAAACTGATAGTGACAGTTCTGTACCACGAACCTGAGGTACCCTTGGTGAGAAGGGCAAATTGGGACATGGAGGTAAGCATCCCTGATGTCCCGGGACACCATATAGTCCCCTTCTTCCTGGTTCGCTATCACTGCTCTGAGTGACTCCATCTTGATTTGAACCTTTGTATGTAAGTGTTCAACTATTTCAGATTTAGAATAGGTCTCACCGAGCCGTCTGGCTTCAGTACCACAATATAGTGTGGAATAATACCCCTTTCCTTGTTGTAGGAGGGGTACTTTGATTATCACCTGCTGGGAATACAGCTTGTGAATTGTTTCCACTACTGCCTCCCTGTCGGAGGGAGACGTTGGTAAAGCTGACTTCAGGAACCTGCGAGGGGGAGACGTCTCGAATTTCCAATCTGTACCCCTGGGATACTACTTGTAGGATCCAGGGGTCCACTTGCGAGTGAGCCCACTGCGTGCTGAAACTCTTGAGACGACCCCCCCCACCGCACCTGAGTCCGCTTGTACGGCCCCAGCGTCATGCTGAGGACTTGACAGAAGCGGTGGAGGGCTTCTGTTTCTGGGAATGGGCTGCCTGCTGCAGTCTTCTTCCCTTTCCTCTATCCCATGGCAGATATGACTGGCCTTTTGCCCGCTTGCCCTTATGGGGACGAAAGGACTGAGGCTGAAAAGACGTTGTCTTTTTCTCCTTTATACGGCAATACTTCCATGTGCCATTTGGAATCTGCATCACCTGACCACTGTCGTGTCCATAAACAACTTCTGGCAGATATGGACATCGCACTTACTCTTGATGCCAGAGTGCAAATATCCCTCTGTGCATCTCGCATATATAGAAATGCATCCTTTAAATGCTCTATAGTCAATAAAATACTGTCCCTGTCAAGGGTATCAATATTTTCAGTCAGGGAATCCGACCAAGCCACCCCAGCGCTGCACATCCAGGCTGAGGCGATCGCTGGTCGCAGTATAACACCAGTATGTGTGTATATACTTTTTAGGATATTTTCCAGGCTCCTATCAGCTGGCTCCTTTTGATAAGCGTGTGAGCGCCTTATCCACCCTAAGGGGTGTTTCCCAATGCGCCCTAACTTCTGGCGGGAAAGGGTATACCGCCAATAATTTTCTATCGGGGGAAACCCACGCATCATCACACACTTCATTTAATTTATCTGATTCAGGAAAAACTACAGGTAGTTTTTTCACACTCCACATAATACCCTTTTTTGTGGTACTTGTAGTATCAGAAATATGTAACACCTCCTTCATTGCCCTTAACAAGTAACGTGTGGCCCTAAAGGAAAATACGTTTGTTTCTTCACCGTCGACACTGGAGTCAGTGTCCGTGTCTGTGTCGACCGACTGAGGTAAAAGGACGTTTTAACGCCCCTGACGGTGTTTGAGACGCCTGGACAGGTACTAATTGGTTTGCCGGCCGTCTCATGTCGTCAACCGACCTTGCCGCGTGTTGACATTATCACGTAATTACTTAAATAAGCCATCCATTCCGGTGTCGACTCCCTAGAGAGTGACATCACCATTACAGGCAATTGCTCCGCCTCCTCACCAACATCGTCCTCATACATGTCGACACACACGTACCGACACACAGCACACACACAGGGAATGCTCTGATAGAGGACAGGACCCCACTAGCCCTTTGGGGAGACAGAGGGAGAGTTTGCCAGCACACACCAAAAACGCTATAATTATACAGGGACAACCTTTATATAAGTGTTTTTCCCTTATAGCATTTTAATATATATAGTCATATCGCCAAATAAGTGCCCCCCCTCTCTGTTTTAACCCTGTTTCTGTAGTGCAGTGCAGGGGAGAGCCTGGGAGCCTTCCCACCAGCATTTCTGTGAGGGAAAATGGCGCTGTGTGCTGAGGAGAATAGGCCCCGCCCCCTTTTCGGCGGGCTTCTTCTCCCGTTTTTCTGAGACCTGGCAGGGGTTAAATACATCCATATAGCCCCCAGGGGCTATATGTGATGTATTTTTAGCCAGAATAAGGTACTATCATTGCTGCCCAGGGCGCCCCCCCCCCAGCGCCCTGCACCCTCAGTGACCGCTGCTATGAAGTGTGCTGACAACAATGGCGCACAGCTGCAGTGCTGTGCGCTACCTTATGAAGACTGAAAAGTCTTCTGCCGCCGGTTTCTGGACCTCTTCACTTTTCGGCATCTGCAAGGGGGTCGGCGGCGCGGCTCCGGGACGAACCCCAGGGTGAGACCTGTGTTCCGACTCCCTCTGGAGCTAATGGTGTCCAGTAGCCTAAGAAGCCAATCCATCCTGCACGCAGGTGAGTTCACTTCTCTCCCCTAAGTCCCTCGATGCAGTGAGCCTGTTGCCAGCAGGACTCACTGAAAATAAAAAACCTAACAAAACTTTTACTCTAAGCAGCTCTTTAGGAGAGCCACCTAGATTGCACCCTTCTCGGCCGGGCACAAAAATCTAACTGAGGCTTGGAGGAGGGTCATAGGGGGAGGAGCCAGTGCACACCACCTGATCCTAAAGCTTTTACTTTTGTGCCCTGTCTCCTGCGGAGC
This sequence comes from Pseudophryne corroboree, assembly GCF_028390025.1. NCBI lineage: Eukaryota > Metazoa > Chordata > Amphibia > Anura > Myobatrachidae > Pseudophryne > Pseudophryne corroboree. The sequence continues at coordinate 785,081,519 of NC_086445.1, forward strand.
CGCTATTCCCCATGGTCCTGACGGAGTCCCCAGCATCCACTAGGACGTCAGAGAAATAGATATGGGAAGGACATAGATGAGGTGGATGGATTCTTCCAAAGAGACCTCCAACAGGACAATGTAGGCATAATGGTAGGATGGGTAGATCTGGGAGGGGCGGGAAGCCACAGGGCAATGGAAATGGGGACATTTCAATACCTGTTTTTCAATCTGGACCCATTGATTCAGCATATCAGCTCTCGACCATTCCAGGATTCTAGTGAGGATTCAGGCATGGTAGTAGTAAGTAACCCTGAATATTGTGGCGTCAAAGGCCCCTTCTATATTTTACTGCCCTGAGCTTTTAAACATTTTGCTACTAGCCAAATTAACATTTTGATGTGCACTGCTAAACTACACATGTGACAAACAGGAAGTGATGTCATAATTATCTAACTGATTGAACTGAGTATAAACAAGGGTTCTGTCCCACTCTGTTCCACACCATAACACCCTTGATGAAGTCTATTTGACAAGGTGCCCGATTCAGACCTGATCGTTGCTGTGTGTTTTCGTACAGCGGGCGAATATCGAAAGTACTGCACTGCAATGCACATGCATCGCCAAACAGTGACAGGATGGTGCAAAAAATGTTATTGCATGGGCGTTTGCAAGGCGATTGACAGGAAGTGGCTGTTTAGTGGTGGTAACTGCCGGTTTTCTGAGAGTGTCAGGATAAACACAGGCTTTCCCAAGTGTTTTAAGGGCGGGTGTGTGACGTCAGTTCCGGACCCGATCAGCCTGATTTCTTTGCACTGCAGGAGTAAGTATTGAGCTACGCACAGAGTACACACACTGCACAGAATTGGAAAAACATTCGATGGTGAGTGTGATGTGAACGGTTTTGCAGCTGTCCGCTGACTGGGCGGAATTTTCACACAGCATACACATGCAATGGCACACTTGCACGGGGCAAATTTTTACTCCCCCTGGGCGGCAACTATCTGATCGCAGGACAATGTGTAATTTGCAGCACAGCGATCAGGTCTGAATTAGGCCCAAAATGCGTTGTGCCTTCCCAGATTGCACCTCTCTAAAAAAGATAAGCGTCTTCCACTTGTAGAAAGACAGTTTTCCTTTTTTTTTACTTCAAAAAAATTATCCTTTTTTACTATTACAAGCAGTTTACAAACTGCGCTCTTTTCAAAAATACTCCCACCTTTGGCCTGAAATCCAACAATCATCCCTTTCTGTAACTCGGATAAATTATCCCTTTTACCTATGACAGCAACGAGTGATATGTGTGCAGATGGCCTATCGCACACCTTATATACCCACCAAGCCAGCGTATGACATGTGACATACTTCATGGGCTACACGCTGCTGACGTCACATGTAGGAGGTGGTCATAATAATGTGAATCGACTGTGTATTTTCTCTATTACTACAGTAAGTGTATTATTATATCTGCTGTGTAAAATCCACATTTGAACATAGCTCATTTTATTTTATTTTTTTAATTGAGATTATATTGCCATTGGTACAGATTTAGGGGGTCATTCCGAGTTGATCGCTCGCTAGCTATTTTTTGCTGTGCTGCGATCAGATAGTCGCCGCCTATGGGGGAGTATATTTTTGCTTTGCAAGTGTGCGAACGCTTGTGCAGCCGAGCAGTACAAAAAAGTTTTGTGCAGTTTCTAAGTAGGCCTGAACTTACTCAGCTGCTGCGATCACTTCAGCCTGTCCGGTCCCGAAATTGACTTCAGACACCCGCCCGGCAAACGCGTGGACACGCCTGCGTTTTTCCAACCACTCCCTGAAAACGGTCAGTTGACACCCATAAACGTCTTTTTCCTGTCAATCTTCTTGCGATCGGCTGTGCGAATGGATTCTTCGTTAAATTCATCGCCCAGGACCGAACCGCTTTGTACCCGTACGACACGCCTGTGCATTGCGGTGCTGGCATCGGTGGCTCCTGATTGACTGCTGGACCACAAACTTTGAATGTCTCATGAACCGGAGCCATATTTCAGGTGCCCTCTGGAGACTTACTGAGGAGCAAGAGAGGCACGCACTACTCTCTCGTCCCCTCAGACACAGATGCCAGGAGCAGCGCCCAGTCCAGCAGTGGTGGGAGTGAGTATCTGTATCTGGCACGATTGGGGGCAGTATCTGTACATCTATGCAAAAAAAGGAATCTTTATTAACGGGTGCTGGGCACAAATGATAAAGATCCCTAATAGTTTTATATTAACAATTAGTGCACACATTGTCTCCACAGAAAGAAAATCTACACTGTTCCACATGGAGAACAAACACATTATTCACCACAGAGAAGAATAACACATTAACCCCAACAGAAAACATAATAAAAACACATTGTCTCCCCCCCCAAAAAAAAAAAAAACAACAACATACGCATTAATTGTTCAGGGGTTCTTGGGGATTTTTGCACACGTACATTAGCAAAAAATCCATTGACTCTGTGACAATCAGCATAGTGTTTGGCTGAATTAGGGGGTGGTCTTCAATTTGCCGGCTGTCGGGGTCCCGGCACACAGTATATCAGCGCAGGAATCCCGACAGCCGGCATACCGACACCATTTCTCCCTCTTGGGGGTCCACGCCCCCCCTGGAGCGAGAATAGATAGCGCGGTGCTCGTAGTGCGCCAATGTGCCCGCAAGGGGCTCATTTGCGCTCGCCACACTTTCGGTATGCCGGCGGTCGGGATTCCAGCATCAGTATGCTGTGCGCCGGGACCCCGACAGCCGACAACCCATACTACACCCGAATTAGGACGTTGGGCATAAACCTAACAGAGCTCATTCCTCAGCAAACAGTATCTCAACAGTAAAGAATGAGGGAGGTAGCATCATTTCATGGGGATGTTTGTTCTCGGAGAGGACTTGACATCTTGTAAACTTGAAGGACTGTTGGGTGGTGCAAATTACATGAACAATACTGCAAGGCAACCTGCTTCCATTTGCTAGAAAACTAAAGCTCATGAGAAAGTTCCCCTTTTAGCAGGACAAAGATCCCAAACACAAGGCCAAAGAAAAATCTATTGTATGGAACATTTTGAAAATCCCAATACACAAGCATCATCCAACCAACCTGAACAACCTGCAGAAAATCTGCAAGGGAGAATGGGCAAAAATCACACCCAGACACAAAGTGTATAGGCCAGACGTCCTCAAACGCGGTCCTCAAGGCACCCCAACCATCCAGGTTTTAAGTCTATCCATTGCTCAGCACAGATGGTTAAATCAAATTGACTGAGGTACTAATTAAGTCACCTGTGGCTGTGCATGGATAAACTTAAAACATGGACCATTGGGGTGCTTGAGAACTGCATTTGAGAACCTCTGGTATAGGCAAAGTGCCATTATGAGTGTACAGATGGGTCCATGGTTATCTTGACTAGTTTTCTGCGCCTAGGCACAACATGACTTATTAGCATAAACCCTTCATCTATTGTTCTCAGCTGCAATACAATACAGAGAACAATACAGCAGGGGATTAAGTAATTACAGCAGGGGATTAAGTCCGATTGACCAGTCTCAGTTAATCCTATTAAAGGTCAAGATAAATGTGGACCCATCTGTATAATATACTTATTAGCTTGTATAAGGCAAAAAAAGAAAACAACATCCTAAGTACACCCTCTCAGAAAAGGACATTCAACTGGGGTCTGGCATTCAAGCTGTTAGGTCATTGAGCATCTAGCATGTGCATTGTTTCTCCACTAGCCAGTTTCCCCCAACTGGATGCCACTTATCTAACCATTTGGGTGTATGTTTTTCTTAATATATGGGGTGGAACAGGGCATCCTAAGTACCATAGGAGCATTTTTGTAGTGGCACGGCAATGACGTCCAGGAGAGGCCTCTACTCTGTACTTGTTTGGGTGGCTGGGGAGCATGGAAGCTTTGGAGGGATGAAGGCTCCCTCAGCTACAGGTCCTGTAATTCTTCCACTACTTAAGATATTATACTCAGAACCTAATTTTGCAGTTTTAACTTACGTTACCCTTTAATTGAGTTCAAATTAATCCAGTGAAGAACTAGATGAGGAATCTTGAGCTAGACAATGGCGCTCTTGTTAGACAGGTAGACCTATTTGCTGAAAATATTTATGTTTGATCATTGCATTCAGTACTTCAACCGTTTTCTTGCCCAATTAAAAACACGTTCTTATTGGTTAATTTAATTCAGTGAAGCTTCAACTTGAATAAACTTGCATTGTTTTAGATATTTTCAGTGCTCATTGGGTTCATGCATATCCCCAATCACTACTTTATTTCTCAACAACATACATGAATGCATTTAGTGGTTGTAGCACATTATATGCAATACAACAATATTTGATACTAACTACACCCTGCAATATCTGTGATATAACCTTGTCTATGTTTCATACCTCTCATATAAAAAAAACTAAATAAACGTATAGGCACATACTTGATGATGCAGGTGTATTGCTATGTGTGTATTGTGATGTCATGTCAGCCAGTAGACGGTAAGACACATTACATTGCCCTAACATTGTAACTAAGGGTTTCATTTATCAAAGCATGGAGAGAGATAAATTATAAAGCTGATTAGTGTCTGTCATTTTACAGGATGTGTTTGAAAAATAACAAGAGCTGATTGGTTAGTACTTCATCTCTTTCCACTCTTTGATAAATCTCCCCCTAAAGTTTCAAACTTGCATTCAGTTGAGTAATCAGATTATGTTCTTGTTTGGAATGACATGTTTGTAAATTGCCTCAGCTAATGAATCCAGAAATGAGTGTGTCTGTATTTGTATTCATACTTATGCAACGACACACATTCAAATATGGTATTTTGTTATAAATATTACTTTACTTTACTTCATCTGTGTATATAATGGGAATGTGCAAACAATTGTTGAAGGGTCAACAAAATGATTATCATGCTGAATGTCCTAGTCTAGGATGGGATATATGCCAATACTGTATGTCCGTGATTATAGCCACACATCTGCACAGGTAAGAACAGTGAATGCGAAAGGTAGGTTACAACAATATTATGAAAAAATATGCTATTGTGTACATATATTGATATGTAATCTTAAAGTATATGAGATTATACAGTAGAGTGGATAGTATGTAAATGTATACTCGTGCCATAGTGTTGGTATTGCTACATACAATATTTGATTGTGGGTACAGTACTTATATTAGGATGTGGTACATCTGGTAAATATTTAATAAGCATCATTCACTTCTCAACTAACACCTCACTCACAAACTGCTCTTCCGTGATTATGAAACAGCAGGGAAATGGGAAGATGCAAATGTGAATGTACACCAGTTTATGCAGTGTATCGTCGCACTGCGCATGCTTAGAAGAAAGGTGCACTCAAATGAGAGAATGTAGAATGGAAGACATTCTGAGCATACTGTATCTACACTTGTGAACAGATAAGCAGGACGGGGGCATGATGTTCAGTATAGGCCTGCATTCGGAAAGGTGGCCCATGCAGTCAGATCAGCATGTAAGAGAATACTCCCATAAGGTAACTATTACATCTACTATAGGCAGGGCCGGTTCAAGGGCCACATGGGCCTGGAGCTGAAAATATTCAAGGGCCTATTGTGAGAAATGGGGGAGGAGTGAGTAATGCTGTGTGGTTGTGGCCAGAGCCATGTGGGCGTGTACACCCATACACTATTACCGCCAATGTCTCCCTAAATATGTAAAAATATGAAAAAAATAGCATCATTTTGTGAGAAAAATAGAAATGCAATCTTAATAGTTTTGATTTATGGTCGACCATGCGGCCAGCTGGTGGCTAGTGATCATCATGCTGCCATGATGCTGGACCCATTTTTATGTAGCTCCATCCGCCCCATTGTTAATCTGGCCCTGATTATAGGGCAGGTGCAAGACTACACTAATGATGACTTGTAGTAAACCAGGAAAACCAATAAATTTGACTTTATACTGATCCTATATGTCAATGCTCTCTTCCCTCCCAAGAAAACTGCTTATTGACTCCCCGGCAACTGAGCTCCACTGTAGTGAGCTATAAAACACATAATTGATTGTAAGCTGGTGAGACTGTTTTGAAAGCGCAACAGAACTTGCTGTGCAGTATAAAAGACTAAACTAATAATAAATAATAATTGTCATGCTTTTGTTACAAGCACTGTATTAGTTTAGAAATAAGTGTCTTGGTATTTGTAAGAGGCTAGTTAAAAATATAATTGCCAATTACTGTAGTTCAAATCATCATTTTATAACTTCTACTTGTGCTCCATGAACAAAAACTAACAAAAAGACTTCCAAATGATTTGTGAAAGCAAGATAAACCCTATTCATCCCTACATATAGCTTGTATAACTAATCATGGCTATTAGGGTGTGGATCATCAAATCGACAGTATCTAGGTCGACAATGTTTAGGTCGACCACTATAGGTCGACAGTCACTAGGTCGACAGGGTTGGAAGGTTGACAGGGTTTCTAGGTCGACAAGTGCTAGGTCGACAGGTCAAAAGGTTGACATGAGGGTTTTTTTGTGTTTTTTTGGTGTCGTTTTCTTCGTAGAGTGACCGGGAACCCCAATTAGTGCACCATGTCCCCTCGCGTTTGGGCAAGGTGCCTCGCTCACAGATTACCATTCCAATCATAGTCCACGTGGATTGTTAAGTATGAAAAAGTTCAAAAAAAGAAAAAAAATGAAAAACTCATGTCGACCTTTTGACCTGTCGACCTAGCACATGTCGACCTTCCAACCCTGTCGACCTAGTGACTGTCGACTAATAGTGTACGACCTAAACATTGTCGACCTAGACAGTGTCGATCTTCAGACCGGATCCCGGCTATTGATGGTAAGTAAAGTACATATTATTAACAGACTGAAAACCATCATTATAAAGCTAGAGACTGGACTGATGTCACACACATATATCCAACAGTCCTCTGAGTCACCTGATGACCCTTATAAATGCTCAATCAGCAACCTATCATAGCCTCCACATCAGGTTAATTGTACATATTTATGTAAATGTCTAATGATAAACGTGTTATTAAAATATTTGAGTTACTTGTATCTGCTTTCCAATTTGTTATCTACTGTATGCATTACTTTAGAACAGTTCATGCCGAATTAAGGTTATATAAGATCCTCACCACACGAATGCAGTTATGAATGGAAAGCGCCTGGTAATATTAATCATGAAAAACGTTCTACATCAATAAAAACTTGCTTGCATCTTACCTAAGCATCCAAGTAGGTCACAGACAATGACTAGAAGAAGTATCCTTGACGAGGAAGGTTTAGGCAAGGTGGACTTTCCTCGTTTTCTGTAACCTTGTTTTGTTTTAGGTAACAGTTGTATAATAGTCAGCAGCAGACTGACCAGTCCGCTACCAATGCAGAGAGATCCAAACACCTTCGGCTGATAATCTAGCACTAGTTGGGTGGCAGGATCCCTGTTGAGACAGCAGAATGTCTCCAGCCGGGGAGAAGCCATGACCGGGCTTTCTAACACTTCAAGCACACACAAGTCAAAGAAAGAAAGAAAGTATATTGTTAATCAGATTCCCTCTTGACTTTTAGGCTTCATTCTTCAGTGCTGTTGATCACGAGCATACTCTGATCATGTGCTTTAAAATCCCTGCAGCTATGTCTCTGATTTGCCTTACTCAGTGAATGAGTCAGTAGTCTTTGGCAGCTTACTTTATAGTAGTTACACTTACAACAATGTATACAGATGTGTCCACTTACATCTTTGCTTTTTTACTGAATTTGGCACAACATGCAAAACACGGCTAAGCTGTATTTCACGAGTAGCAAGTGGATGGATTTTACATTTTTTGTTTGCCATAATAGAATACGTATAAAGGAACATATTAAAGACACAAATTAAGAAAAATCACAAGGAATGGCTAAATCTCTGAGTATATGGCATGCAAAATCGTGACATAGATGGCGGGATATAGCAAAGATGTATGTGGACACATCTGTACATATTAATTACTAAACTAGGCTGCAGCACAATACAATCTCATGTTTGAGAGATGTGGGATACCTGTGACTTTCTCATAGTGCCCTACTACAGCAGACAGGAATTAGCATTTTAAGAAATCTCCGGGGCTAAAGGAAGAAACAAGTAATTCTGCTTTTTCTCTCTAGGCCTGTTCACACAGGCACTCTAAACAAAATACATATAACGTAAGTGTCATTGCGAAACTGTACACCCAGATAAACAGAAGTAGAAAATGCCAACAGATCATTTGAAAACAAAAATGTCTATATTCAGATTGGCAGATTTGAGCATAGACTACTATAACAAATGTGTGTTCATTCTAAATTTATTATTATTTTATTTATTATCAGTTTCTTATATAGCGTAGCAAATTCTGTTGCGCTTTACAATTAGAACAACAGTAATATAACAAAACTGGGCAAAAACAGACAGACATAGAGGTAGGAGGGCCCTGCTCGCTTAGCATCTATAAGGAAATAGGTATTGATACACAAGGATAGATACTACCTATTGCATAATGGTCCACCAGATTGCTAGGTTCTTCTTAATGGGTTGTATGATATGATCACCCAGAAATGTTGGCCAAGTGTCAGGAGGGTGTAAGAGCAAAGAAAGAGAAAATATGTGAGGTTATGTGTACTGTACAGACAGGATGTAATTAGATAGAGAAGCATTGAAGGATATTTAAATGTAAATATTAATAATAATCACAGTATTTAAAGTGTAATTAAGGCCAACAATCAAAATGCATTATATATGTTTTCAGAATTTGTAAGATTAACATAATATTTGACAAATGTTTATGCTGGTCTTTTGTTGAGAATTCGTGTTTTCCATCCTGCAAACTAGGTCACGGTTCATTTTACTTTCATTCCAATCTCATAATCAATAACTATAATGGCCGTTCAGAGTAGCAAACATTATAGATCTGCTGAAAATAAACACTGGTGCGTTGATGTCATGTTCTGACCAATCACATCTGTGTATTTTTTCTAAAGTGCCCAGAGGCAATCTCATTTTAGTAAATTCTCTGTTTCAATGAGAAGTACTGGCTGGCAATCTGTACAGTAGGAGCACAGATATGGCACAGAGTTGAAAAAGAAAAGAGCTACAAGAGTGGAGATAGTACAAACTTCTGCTGCAGTTATTATGAGGGTCAAGTAAAGTGAAAGAAATGAAAAAGGTTCAATAGGTGTATAACCTTTGTTAATCTTATTTTTGTGACCAATCCTCCAAAAAATACAGTTTTCAGATTGCTATTATATTGCATAAGTGGTTGTGATACCTCATATGACTGACAGCAGCATGCTGGTGGAGAAGATCCTGACACGGGGCCAGGATAAGTATACCTTCCCCACCAACTAACCCACCCCGATGGCACCTAACCTAACCTCCCTCACCCCGCAACCAAAACCTAAGAATCCCTGGCATACCTACGATTAGGATGGCGGTAGTGGGGAAGCCACCGTTGGCATTTCAGCTCATGTTGGAGTTCCGGCGCCTGTATTTTGGCCGCATATCCAGATTCCAGTGCCGGGATTTCGACTGCCGGGTTTTCCGACCGCTGACATGCAGAATGCACCCCATATAAGTAATGTGGCCATTTATTATGAGAGTTCCACATCACAAAAATAGATACAGTACCTGCTGTGGTCCTGATGTTCAAAAAGCAGTGCCTATAGCCAGGGCCGTCTTAACAGCAGTGTAGGCCCCTGGGCACAGCAATGCACTGCCAGCGGTAGGGGTGGGGGGTGCCCTCAGCGGCAGCTTTGATGTCCTGCGGGCGGTAGGGGGTGTTTTATCTTCCGCTCAGCATGTAGGACCTGGAGCAGTCATTTCTGCTAATTACTCCTTTACTGCACAGATGAGGCTTAACTGTAGAAGGGGGCATTGGGCTGAATGAAGGGTGGTAGGGGGTGTTTAATACGTAGGGGAGGGTGGATAGTGGAGTGGGCTTAATATTCATAATTTTCCGGTGGGAGGGCAGCTTACTTGACTGCAGATATCTCCAGTTCCTGAAAATAGGAGGAGGTACTGGGGACACCTTTCAGGAGGTACTGGGGACACCTTTCAGGAGGTACTGGGGACACCTGTCAGGAGGTACTAGGGACTTGGGGATCAGAGGTCAGGTGCCAGAGCAATTCACAGATGAAAATATAAAACTGCATATTAGGCGTGTGGAGCTGGAGCAGGGACCAGCTGCTGGAAGGCTGATATCTCTGGTTCTGGGCACAGTAGAGACAAGATGTCAGTGTCCACTGAAAGGGGAGAGTCCCAGCTTTTGGATTATACCCTCATAAAAACTCGAAGTCAGACAGAACCTGAGATATTTGGCTAGGAAGAGCAATTAACAGGCTCAGATGGGGACCACTGCTTTCACGTTGGATATCTCCGGTTCCCCAGGGCCGATTTTCAAAAATCTGGTACCCCTGGAAAGAGGGGACCCTCAGCTATCAGCCTAGGGCCCTTATACTCTTGGGGCCCTTGGGCAAGAGCCCATTGAGCCCATACGAAAAGACGGCCCTGCCTATAGCTTGCGCTCAGTTTACCAAGCTATGAAGAGTTTAGCTTTTTGGAGTTTAGCTATTGAATTCTATAGGCTAATCCCAATTCTGAATATGTGCCCAGATTATGGACTAGACTATGCTAATTAAGCATATTTGAGTAATATCATGCATCGCACCGCCCACTTTTTTTGCGTCCGTACTTCGACTGCTATCATTCGTTTCTGCACCTGCTCTATCTACCATGTTGTTTTAGATCCGTTTGAAACAGACGTCCTAACTAGTACACACCCACGATGCTCTCATGAATCTCCCATCAGACACAGCAGCTCCGTGCTACTAAATACTTGCTGACCAGTTGCCTCCCAGAGACACCTACTTGACATTATTTTTGCTCGTTCGAGTCGCAACTACGTGCTGCTTCAGATACATTATGCAGTGCATGCGAACACCATCATTTCAGATTCTGATGGATGCACAGTCGGCTCAAAAATGGGCAGATGTGTCTTACTCAGAAACAGGTCCTGATCTGCACATGGGGGGTAATTCCAAGTTGATCGCAGCAGGAAATTTTTTAGCAGTTGGGCAAAACCATGTGCACTGCAGGGGAGGCAGATATAACATGTGCAGAGAGAGTTAGATTTGGGTGTGGTGTGTTCAATCTGCAATCTAAATTGCAGTGTAAAAATAAAGCAGCCAGTATTTACCCTGCACAGAAACAAAATAACCCACCTAAATCTAACTCTCTCTGCACATGTTATATCTGTCTCCCCTGCAGTGCACATGGTTTTGCCCAACTGCTAAAAAATTTCCTGCTGCGATCAACTTGGAATTACCCCCATAATCACATAGTAACATACAATACAACCTGTATTCTGTATTAAGCTGAGTTCATTATAATGTCCCTGCTGAAGTAATGTTTTATGTCTAGTTAACAACTATAAATCATGTTCCTCACAGATTATCAATGTCAATATTTTAAATGCTATAACCTTGGATATCATTTTCAGTCAGAAATTTATCCAATACGTTTTTAAATGCATTTACAGAGTCCGCCATTATCACCTTCTCTGGCAGGGAATCTCCGATATAATAGCCCTGTGATTCTGTGCCTGGGTCTCTAACGCTGGGCGTGGCTAGGAGCTCTCATTGGGTTAGCAGCAGGTCTATCACATCCAGTCCACAGCTGATTGGGTGAGAAACGCCCTCCCACACAGGTTACATCCAATGGGAAGCTCTGCCCTTTGCCTGCTGTGTTTTCACAGAGCAGGATTAGCAATGGGACTGATGGAGCTGCAGCTCCAGCCCCACACCCCAAAATAGGCCCACTGCATCTGCAGCAACACATCCTCCAACAATTTACACATAAACATTGATGCAAATCCGAAAAGGGGGCGTGGTCACGGGTACAACGGCGTGGTCACGCCCCTTTTCCTATACTTTCAATGGAAGCTTGGAGAGTCAAAAAATGGTAAAGACCATTAAAAAAAAGGGACTGTACCTGCCAGAAAGGTCCAGCTAGAGCAGGGGTGGGGAACCTTTTTTCTACCGAGGGCCATTTGGATATTTATAAAATCCTTCGGGGGCCATACAAAAATTCTCAACTTAAAAAATTACCCTGCCCCCCAGTAGGTCTGCCCCTTAGAGGTAACGCGCCCAAAAAAATGGGTGTGGCCAGTTAAAATGGGACGTGATACACATATGCCCCCAATAGTGCGGTGCCAGATCCACAATTGCCCCCACAGTGCCAGGTATACAAATGCCCCCACAGTGCCAGGTATACAAATGCCCCCCACAGTGCCAGGTATACAGATGCCCCCACAGTGCCAGGTATACAGATGCCCCCACAGTGCCAGGTATACAGATGCACCCACAGTGCCAGGTATACATATGCCCCCACAGTGCCAGGTATACAAATGCCCCTCACAGTGCCAGTTATACAGATGCCCCCACAGTGCCAGGTATACAAATGCCCCCCACAGTGCCAGGTATACATATGCCCCCCACAGTGCCAGGTATACAGATGCCCCCACAGTGCCAGGTATACAGATGCCCCCACAGTGCCAGGTATACAAATGCCCCTCACAGTGCCAGGTATACAGATGTCCCCACAGTGCCAGGTATACAGATGCCCCCACAGTGCCAGGTATACAGATGCCCCCACAGTGCCAGGTATACAAATGCCCCTCACAGTGCCAGGTATACAGATGCCCCCACAGTGCCAGGTATACAGATGTCCCCACAGTGCCAGGTATACAGATGCCCCCACAGTGCCAGGTATACAAATGCCCCTCACAGTGCCAGTTATACAGATGCCCCCACAGTGCCAGGTATACAAATGCCCCCCGCAGTGCCAGGTATACAAATGCCCCCCACAGTGCCAGGTATACAAATGCCCCTCACAGTGCCAGGTATACAGATGCCCCCACAGTGCCAGGTATACAGATGCCCCTCACAGTGCCAGTTATACAGATGCCCCCACAGTTTTGCCAGGTATACAGATGTCTCCACAGTGCCAGGTATACAAATGCCCCCACAGTGCCAGGTATACAAATGCCCCTCACAGTGCCAGTTATACAGATGCCCCCACAGTGCCAGGTATACAAATGCCCCCCACAGTGCCAGGTATACAAATGCCCCCCCACAGTGCCAGGTATACAGATGCCCCCACAGTGCCAGGTATACAGATGCCCCCACAGTGCCAGGTATACAAATGCCCCTCACAGTGCCAGGTATACAGATGTCCCCACAATGCGAGGTATACAGATGTCCCCACAATGCCAGGTATACAGATGCCCCCACAGTGCCAGGTATACAGATGCCCCCACAGTGCCAGGTACACAAATGCCCCTCACAGTGCCAGTTATACAGATGCCCCCACAGTGCCAGGTATACAAATGCCCCCACAGTGCCAGGTATACAGATGCCCTCCCCCTCCCCTCTCCCCTCCGTGCTGCTTACCGTGCTCCTTTCGGCGGGACACGGAGGAGAGCGCGGCTGTCGGGTGGGAGCGGCGGCGTGTAGTACTTCAAACCAGCCGCCGGTTCGAGAACCAATCAGAGCTCGCGGACCGGCAGCCGCCAGGTATACAGATGCCCCCACAGTGCCAGGTATACAAATGCCCCTCACAGTGCCAGTTATACAGATGCCACCCCAGTGCCAGGTATACAAATGCCCCCCACAGTGCCAGGTATACAAATGCCCCCCACAGTGCCAGGTATACAGATGCCCCCACAGTGCCAGGTATACAGATGCCCCCACAGTGCCAGTTATACAGATGCCCCCACAGTGCCAGGTATACAAATGCCCCTCAAAGTGCCAGGTATACAGATGTCCCCACAGTGCCAGGTATACAGATGCTCCCACAGTGCCAGGTATACAGATGCCCGCACAGTGCCAGGTATACAGATGCCCCCACAGTGCCAGGTATACAAATGCCCCTCACAGTGCCAGTTTTACAGATGCCCCCACAGTGCCAGGTATACAAATGCCCCCACAGTGCCAGGTATACATATGCCCCCCACAGTGCCAGGTATACAGATGCCCCCACAGTGCCAGGTATACAGATGCCCCCACAGTGCCAGGTATACAAATGCCCCTCACAGTGCCAGGTATACAGATGTCCCCACAGTGCCAGGTATACAGATGCCCCCACAGTGCCAGGTATACAGATGCCCCCACAGTGCCAGGTATACAAATGCCCCTCACAGTGCCAGGTATACAGATGCCCCCACAGTGCCAGGTATACAGATACCCCCACAGTGCCAGGTATACAAATGCCCCTCACAGTGCCAGTTATACAGATGCCCCCACAGTTTTGCCAGGTATACAGATGTCCCCACAGTGCCAGGTATACAGATGCCCCCACAGTGCCAGGTATACAAATGCCCCTCACAGTGCCAGTTATACAGATGCCCCCACAGTGCCAGGTATACAAATGCCCCCCACAGTGCCAGGTATACAAATGCCCCCCACAGTGCCAGGTATACAGATGCCCCCACAGTGCCAGGTATACAGATGCCCCCACAGTGCCAGGTATACAAATGCCCCTCACAGTGCCAGGTATACAGATGTCCCCACAATGCGAGGTATACAGATGCCCCCACAGTGCCAGGTATACAGATGCCCCCACAGTGCCAGGTATACAAATGCCCCCCACAGTGCCAGGTATACAAATGCCCCCCACAGTGCCAGGTATACAGATGTCCCCACAATGCCAGGTATACAGATGCCCCCACAGTGCCAGGTATACAGATGCCCCCACAGTGCCAGGTATACAAATGCCCCTCACAGTGCCAGTTATACAGATGCCCCCACAGTGCCAGGTATACAAATGCCCCCACAGTGCCAGGTATACAGATGCCCTCCCCCCTCCCCTCTCCCCTCCGTGCTGCTTACCGTGCTCCTTTCGGTGGGACACGGAGGAGAGCGCGGCTGTCGGGTGGGAGCGGCGGCGTGTAGTACTTCAAACCAGCCGCCGGTTCGAGAGCCAATCAGAGCTCGCGGACCGGCAGCCGCCAGGTATACAGATGCCCCCACAGTGCCAGGTATACAAATGCCCCTCACAGTGCCAGTTATACAGATGCCCCCACAGTGCCAGGTATACAAATGCCCCCCACAGTGCCAGGTATACAAATGCCCCCCACAGTGCCAGGTATACAGATGCCCCCACAGTGCCAGGTATACAGATGCCCCCACAGTGCCAGTTATACAGATGCCCCCAGAGTGCCAGGTATACAAATGCCCCTCACAGTGCCAGGTATACAGATGTCCCCACAGTGCCAGGTATACAGATGCTCCCCACAGTGCCAGGTATACAGATGTCCCCACAATGCCAGGTATACAGATGCCCCCACAGTGCCAGGTATACAGATGCCCCCACAGTGCCAGGTATACAAATGCCCCTCACAGTGCCAGTTATACAGATGCCCCCACAGTGCCAGGTATACAAATGCCCCCACAGTGCCAGGTATACAGATGCCCTCCCCCCCTCCCCTCTCCCCTCCGTGCTGCTTACCGTGCTCCTTTCGGCGGGACACGGAGGAGAGCGCGGCTGTCGGGTGGGAGCGGCGGCGTGTAGTACTTCAAACCAGCCGCCGGTTCGAGAGCCAATCAGAGCTCGCGGACCGGCAGCCGCGGCTCCTGTTTGGCTGCCGGTCCGCGAGCTCTGATTGGCTCACGGACCGGCGGCTGGTTTGAAGTACTACACGCCGCCGCACCCACCCGACAGCTGCGCTCTCCTCCCTGTTCTGACAGCTGAGACACGCTGCCGCCGGACTGAGCGGCAGCGTGTCTCACTGACACAAGCTGGTGGGCTGGACCAAACGGCTTTGCGGGCCGGGCCGGAGGTTCCCCACCCCTGAGCTAGAGGGTATGCCACTGCATCTGCAGCAAGTCTCTGTGCTGTAGATAGGGGAAAAAACAATCCTTTTACTGCAGCATCCTATGGGGGTCATTCCAAGTTGATTGCTAGCTGCATTCGTTAGCTGTGCAGCGATCAGGCGAAAACTCGGCACTTATGCGCATGCGTATGCAGCGCAATGCGCACGTGCGGCGTACTATTACAACGAACGATGTAGTTTTACACAGGGTCTAGCGATGCTTTTCAGTCGCACAGGCAGCCGCAGAGTGATTGACAGAAAGAGGGCGTTTCTGGGTGTCAACTGACCGTTTCAGGGAGTGTTTGGAAAAACGCAGGCGTGGCTGGGCGAACGCAAGGCGTGTTCATGACGTCAAATCAGGAACTGAATGGTCTGAAGTGATCGCAAGCGCCGAGTAGGTCTGAATCTACTCTGAAACTGCACACATTTTTTTTGTACCCACTCTCTGATCCCTTCGTTCGCACTTCTGCTAAGCTAAAATACACTCCTAGTGGGCGACGGCATAGAGTTTGCACGCCTGCTAAAAACTGCTAGTGAGCGATCAACTCGGAATGACCACCAATGTCTTGCTGCCAGTCCACCTGCCCCCTCCGGCATCAACAATCCCCACTCCCTAGCCGCGCCGCAGGTGGAACAAAAGCTGCTGCGGCCACCGGCATAGATGTGTATGAAAGCGGCGCAGCAGAAGGCTTTCATAGCCCTCCCTGCACCGGATACTCTCTGAGCCCCTGAGCCTCCTCTGTGTGTGATGTTACAGAAGTGCCTCCCCGCCACAGCCGCACACAGATCCCCAGAGGCCCTGACTCCGCAACACAGCACCTGGCCTGCCGGCCTGGAAGCCCTGAGATGGTTAATGTAGCGGATAGAGAGGGTGATATCGCGGAGGGTAATGTATGGACGCTGAATCAATGTAAAAGGTGACAGTGCCATGCAGTGCAGTGGGTGTGCAGTCAGGGCCGGTGCTAGGGTGTTCGGCGCCCCCCTGCAAACTATAAATTTGCATCCTTGCATACTTTACAAACGCACAGCGCACATAATGACCCCTGTATTAGAGACACTTACACATGTAACGCCCCCTGTACCAGAGACGCTTACACATGTAATGCCCCCTGAACCAGTGACGCTTACACATGTCACGCCCCCCCCTGTACCAGTGACGCTTACACAAGTAACATCCCCTGTAGCAGTGATGCTTACACACGTAATGCCCCATGTAGCAGTGACGCTTACACACGTAACGCCCTCTGTACCAGTGCCGCTTAGACACGTAACGCCCCCTGTACCAGTGCCGGTTACATTTTTTGTTTGCCATAATAGAATACGTATAAAGGAACATATTAAAGACATATTAAAGACACAAATTAAGAAAAATCACAAGGAATGGCTAAATCTCTGAGTATATGGCATGCAAAATCGTGACATACATGGCGGGATATAGCAAAGATGTATGTGGACACATCTGTACATATTAATTACTAAACTAGGCTGCAGCACAATACAATCTCATGTCTGAGAGATGTGGGATACCTGTGACTTTCTCATAGTGCCCTACTACAGCAGACAGGAATTAGCATTTTAAGAAATCTCCGGGGCTAAAGGAAGAAACAATTAATTCTGCTTTTTCTCTCTAGGCCTGTTCACACAGGCACTCTAAACAAAATACATATAACGTAAGTGTCATTGCGAAACTGTACACCCAGATAAACAGAAGTAGAAAATGCCAACAGATCATTTGAAAACAAAAATGTCTATATTCAGATTGGCAGATTTGAGCATAGACTACTATAACAAATGTGTGTTCATTCTAAATTTATTATTATTTTATTTATTATCAGTTTCTTATATAGCGTAGCAAATTCTGTTGCGCTTTACAATTAGAACAACAGTAATATAACAAAACTGGGCAAAAACAGACAGACATAGAGGTAGGAGGGCCCTGCTCGCTTAGCATCTATAAGGAAATAGGTATTGATACACAAGGATAGATACTACCTATTGCATAATGGTCCACCAGATTGCTAGGTTCTTCTTAATGGGTTGTATGATATGATCACCCAGAAATGTTGGCCAAGTGTCAGGAGGGTGTAAGAGCAAAGAAAGAGAAAATATGTGAGGTTATGTGTACTGTACAGACAGGATGTAATTAGATAGAGAAGCATTGAAGGATATTTAAATGTAAATATTAATAATAATCACAGTATTTAAAGTGTAATTAAGGCCAACAATCAAAATGCATTATATATGTTTTCAGAATTTGTAAGATTAACATACTATTTGACAAATGTTTATGCTGGTCTTTTGTTGAGAATTCGTGTTTTCCATCCTGCAAACTAGGTCACGGTTCATTTTACTTTCATTCCAATCTCATAATCAATAACTATAATGGCCGTTCAGAGTAGCAAACATTATAGATCTGCTGAAAATAAACACTGGTGCGTTGATGTCATGTTCTGACCAATCACATCTGTGTATTTTTTCTAAAGTGCCCAGAGGCAATCTCATTTTAGTAAATTCTCTGTTTCAATGAGAAGTACTGGCTGGCAATCTGTACAGTAGGAGCACAGATATGGCACAGAGTTGAAAAAGAAAAGAGCTACAAGAGTGGAGATAGTACAAACTTCTGCTGCAGTTATTATGAGGGTCAAGTAAAGTGAAAGAAATGAAAAAGGTTCAATAGGTGTATAACCTTTGTTAATCTTATTTTTGTGACCAATCCTCCAAAAAATACAGTTTTCAGATTGCTATTATATTGCATAAGTGGTTGTGATACCTCATATGACTGACAGCAGCATGCTGGTGGAGAAGATCCTGACACGGGGCCAGGATAAGTATACCTTCCCCACCAACTAACCCACCCCGATGGCACCTAAACCTAACCTCCCTCACCCCGCAACCAAAACCTAAGAATCCCTGGCATACCTACGATTAGGATGGCGGTAGTGGGGAAGCCACCGTTGGCATTTCAGCTCATGTTGGAGTTCCGGCGCCTGTATTTTGGCCGCATATCCAGATTCCGGTGCCGGGATTTCGACTGCCGGGTTTTCCGACCGCTGACATGCAGAATGCACCCCATATAAGTAATGTGGCCATTTATTATGAGAGTTCCACATCACAAAAATAGATACAGTACCTGCTGTGGTCCTGATGTTCAAAAAGCAGTGCCTATAGCCAGGGCCGTCTTAACAGCAGTGTAGGCCCCTGGGCACAGCAATGCACTGCCAGCGGTAGGGGTGGGGGGTGCCCTCAGCGGCAGCTTTGATGTCCTGCGGGCGGTAGGGGGTGTTTTATCTTCCGCTCAGCATGTAGGACCTGGAGCAGTCATTTCTGCTAATTACTCCTTTACTGCACAGATGAGGCTTAACTGTAGAAGGGGGCATTGGGCTGAATGAAGGGTGGTAGGGGGTGTTTATAACGTAGGGGAGGGTGGATAGTGGAGTGGGCTTAATATTCATAATTTTCCGGTGGGAGGGCAGCTTACTTGACTGCAGATATCTCCAGTTCCTGAAAATAGGAGGAGGTACTGGGGACACCTTTCAGGAGGTACTGGGGACACCTTTCAGGAGGTACTGGGGACACCTTTCAGGAGGTACTGGGGACACCTGTCAGGAGGTACTAGGGACTTGGGGATCAGAGGTCAGGTGCCAGAGCAATTCACAGATGAAAATATAAAACTGCATATTAGGCGTGTGGAGCTGGAGCAGGGACCAGCTGCTGGAAGGCTGATATCTCTGGTTCTGGGCACAGTAGAGACAAGATGTCAGTGTCCACTGAAAGGGGAGAGTCCCAGCTTTTGGATTATACCCTCATAAAAACTCGAAGTCAGACAGAACCTGAGATATTTGGCTAGGAAGAGCAATTAACAGGCTCAGATGGGGACCACTGCTTTCACGTTGGATATCTCCGGTTCCCCAGGGCCGATTTTCAAAAATCTGGTACCCCTAGAAAGAGGGGACCCTCAGCTATCAGCCTAGGGCCCTTATACTCTTGGGGCCCTTGGGCAAGAGCCCATTGAGCCCATACGAAAAGACGGCCCTGCCTATAGCTTGCGCTCAGTTTACCAAGCTATGAAGAGTTTAGCTTTTTGGAGCTTAGCTATTGAATTCTATAGGCTAATCCCAATTCTGAATATGTGCCCAGATTATGGACTAGACTATGCTAATTAAGCATATTTGAGTAATATCATGCATCGCACCGCCCACTTTTTTTGCGTCCGTACTTCGACTGCTATCATTCGTTTCTGCACCTGCTCTATCTACCATGTTGTTTTAGATCCGTTTGAAACAGACGTCCTAACTAGTACACACCCACGATGCTCTCATGAATCTCCCATCAGACACAGCA
This sequence comes from Pseudophryne corroboree, assembly GCF_028390025.1. NCBI lineage: Eukaryota > Metazoa > Chordata > Amphibia > Anura > Myobatrachidae > Pseudophryne > Pseudophryne corroboree. The sequence goes on from NC_086445.1 coordinate 785,101,742, forward strand.
GCTCCGTGCTACTAAATACTTGCTGACCAGTTGCCTCCCAGAGACACCTACTTGACATTATTTTTGCTCGTTCGAGTCGCAACTACGTGCTGCTTCAGATACATTATGCAGTGCATGCGAACACCATCATTTCAGATTCTGATGGATGCACAGTCGGCTCAAAAATGGGCAGATGTGTCTTACTCAGAAACAGGTCCTGATCTGCACATGGGGGGTAATTCCAAGTTGATCGCAGCAGGAAATTTTTTAGCAGTTGGGCAAAACCATGTGCACTGCAGGGGAGGCAGATATAACATGTGCAGAGAGAGTTAGATTTGGGTGTGGTGTGTTCAATCTGCAATCTAAATTGCAGTGTAAAAATAAAGCAGCCAGTATTTACCCTGCACAGAAACAAAATAACCCACCTAAATCTAACTCTCTCTGCACATGTTATATCTGTCTCCCCTGCAGTGCACATGGTTTTGCCCAACTGCTAAAAAATTTCCTGCTGCGATCAACTTGGAATTACCCCCATAATCACATAGTAACATACAATACAACGGCCCTCATTCCGAGTTGTTCGCTCGTTCTTTTTCATCGCATCGCAGTGAAAATCCGCATAGTACGCATGCGCAAAGTTCGCACTGCGACTGCGCCAAGTAACTTTACTATGAAGAAAGTATTTTTACTCACGGCTTTTTCTTCGCTCCGGCGATCGTAATGTGATTGACAGGAAATGGGTGTTACTGGGCGGAAACACAGCGTTTCAGGGGCGTGTGGCTGAAAACGCTACCGTTTCCGGAAAAAACGCAGGAGTGGCCGGAGAAACGGTGGGAGTGCCTGGGCGAACGCTGGGTGTGTTTGTGACGTCAACCAGGAACGACAAGCACTGAACTGATCGCACAGGCAGAGTAAGTCTGGAGCTACTCTGAAACTGCTAAGTAGTTAGTAATCGCAATATTGCGAATACATCGGTCGCAATTTTAAGAAGCTAAGATTCACTCCCAGTAGGCGGCGGCTTAGCGTGTGTAACTCTGCTAAATTCGCCTTGCGACCGATCAACTCGGAATGAGGGCCAACCTGTATTCTGTATTAAGCTGAGTTCATTATAATGTCCCTGCTGAAGTAATGTTTTATGTCTAGTTAACAACTATAAATCATGTTCCTCACAGATTATCAATGTCAATATTTTAAATGCTATAACCTTGGATATCATTTTCAGTCAGAAATTTATCCAATACGTTTTTAAATGCATTTACAGAGTCCGCCATTATCACCTTCTCTGGCAGGGAATCTCCGATATAATAGCCCTGTGATTCTGTGCCTGGGTCTCTAACGCTGGGCGTGGCTAGGAGCTCTCATTGGGTTAGCAGCAGGTCTATCACATCAAGTCCACAGCTGATTGGGTGAGAAACGCCCTCCCACACAGGTTACATCCAATGGGAAGCTCTGCCCTTTGCCTGCTGTGTTTTCACAGAGCAGGATTAGCAATGGGACTGATGGAGCTGCAGCTCCAGCCCCACACCCCAAAATAGGCCCACTGCATCTGCAGCAACACGTCCTCCAACAATTTACACATAAACATTGATGCAAATCCGAAAAGGGGGCGTGGTCACGGGTACAACGGCGTGGTCACGCCCCTTTTCCTATACTTTCAATGGAAGCTTGGAGAGTCAAAAAATGGTAAAGACCATTAAAAAAAAAGGGACAGTACCTGCCAGAAAGGTCCAGCTAGAGCAGGGGTGGGGAACCTTTTTTCTACCGAGGGCCATTTGGATATTTATAAAATCCTTCGGGGGCCATACAAAAATTCTCAACTTAAAAAATTACCCTGCCCCCCAGTAGGTCTGCCCCTTAGAGGTAACGCGCCCAAAAAAATGGGTGTGGCCAGTTAAAATGGGACGTGATACACATATGCCCCCAATAGTGCGGTGCCAGATCCACAATTGCCCCCACAGTGCCAGGTATACAAATGCCCCCACAGTGCCAGGTATACAAATGCCCCTCACAGTGCCAGGTATACAGATGCCCCCACAGTGCCAGGTATACAGATGCCCCCATAGTGACAGGTATACAGATGCACCCACAGTGCCAGGTATACAGATGCCCCCACAGTGCCAGGTATACAAATGCCCCTCACAGTGCCAGTTATACAGATGCCCCCACAGTGCCAGGTATACAAATGCCCCCCACAGTGCCAGGTATACATATGCCCCCCACAGTGCCAGGTATACAGATGCCCCCACAGTGCCAGGTATACAGATGCCCCCACAGTGCCAGGTATACAAATGCCCCTCACAGTGCCAGGTATACAGATGCCCCCACAGTGCCAGGTATACAGATGCCCCCACAGTGCCAGGTATACAAATGCCCCTCACAGTGCCAGGTATACAGATGCCCCCACAGTGCCAGGTATACAGATGTCCCCACAGTGCCAGGTATACAGATGCCCCCACAGTGCCAGGTATACAAATGCCCCTCACAGTGCCAGTTATACAGATGCCCCACAGTGCCAGGTATACAAATGCCCCCCGCAGTGCCAGGTATACAAATGCCCCCCACAGTGCCAGGTATACAAATGCCCCTCACAGTGCCAGGTATACAGATGCCCCCACAGTGCCAGGTATACAAATGCCCCTCACAGTGCCAGTTATACAGATGCCCCCACAGTTTTGCCAGGTATACAGATGTCCCCACAGTGCCAGGTATACAGATGCCCCCACAGTGCCAGGTATACAAATGCCCCTCACAGTGCCAGTTATACAGATGCCCCCACAGTGCCAGGTATACAAATGCCCCCCACAGTGCCAGGTATACAAATGCCCCCCACAGTGCCAGGTATACAGATGCCCCCACAGTGCCAGGTATACAGATGCCCCCACAGTGCCAGGTATACAAATGCCCCTCACAGTGCCAGGTATACAGATGTCCCCACAATGCGAGGTATACAGATGCCCCCACAGTGCCAGGTATACAGATGCCCCCACAGTGCCAGGTATACAAATGCCCCCCACAGTGCCAGGTATACAAATGCCCCTCACAGTGCCAGGTATACAGATGTCCCCACAATGCCAGGTATACAGATGCCCCCACAGTGCCAGGTATACAGATGCCCCCACAGTGCCAGGTATACAAATGCCCCTCACAGTGCCAGTTATACAGATGCCCCCACAGTGCCAGGTATACAAATGCCCCCACAGTGCCAGGTATACAGATGCCCTCCCCCCTCCCCTCTCCCCTCCGTGCTGCTTACCGTGCTCCTTTCGGCGGGACACGGAGGAGAGCGCGGCTGTCGGGTGGGAGCGGCGGCGTGTAGTACTTCAAACCAGCCGCCGGTTCGAGAACCAATCAGAGCTCGCGGACTGGCAGCCGCCAGGTATACAGATGCCCCCACAGTGCCAGGTATACAAATGCCCCTCACAGTGCCAGTTATACAGATGCCCCCCCAGTGCCAGGTATACAAATGCCCCCCACAGTGCCAGGTATACAAATGCCCCCCACAGTGCCAGGTATACAGATGCCCCCACAGTGCCAGGTATACAGATGCTCCCACATTGCCAGTTATACAGATGCCCCCACAGTGCCAGGTATACAAATGCCCCTCAAAGTGCCAGGTATACAGATGTCCCCACAGTGCCAGGTATACAGATGCTCCCACAGTGCCAGGTATACAGATGCCCGCACAGTGCCAGGTATACAGATGCCCCCACAGTGCCAGGTATACAAATGCCCCTCACAGTGCCAGTTTTACAGATGCCCCCACAGTGCCAGGTATACAAATGCCCCCCACAGTGCCAGGTATACATATGCCCCCCACAGTGCCAGGTATACAGATGCCCCCACAGTGCCAGGTATACAAATGCCCCTCACAGTGCCAGGTATACAGATGTCCCCACAGTGCCAGGTATACAGATGCCCCCACAGTGCCAGGTATACAGATGCCCCCACAGTGCCAGGTATACAAATGCCCCTCACAGTGCCAGGTATACAGATGCCCCCACAGTGCCAGGTATACAGATATCCCCACAGTGCCAGGTATACAAATGCCCCTCACAGTGCCAGTTATACAGATGCCCCCACAGTTTTGCCAGGTATACAGATGCCCCCACAGTGCCAGGTATACAAATGCCCCTCACAGTGCCAGTTATACAGATGCCCCCACAGTGCCAGGTATACAAATGCCCCCCACAGTGCCAGGTATACAAATGCCCCCCACAGTGCCAGGTATACAGATGCCCCCACAGTGCCAGGTATACAGATGCCCCCACAGTGCCAGGTATACAAATGCCCCTCACAGTGCCAGGTATACAGATGTCCCCACAATGCGAGGTATACAGATGCCCCCACAGTGCCAGGTATACAGATGCCCCCACAGTGCCAGGTATACAAATGCCCCCCACAGTGCCAGGTATACAAATGCCCCCCACAGTGCCAGGTATACAGATGTCCCCACAATGCCAGGTATACAGATGCCCCCACAGTGCCAGGTATACAGATGCCCCCACAGTGCCAGGTATACAAATGCCCCTCACAGTGCCAGTTATACAGATGCCCCCACAGTGCCAGGTATACAAATGCCCCCACAGTGCCAGGTATACAGATGCCCTCCCCCCTCCCCTCTCCCCTCCGTGCTGCTTACCGTGCTCCTTTCGGCGGGACACGGAGGAGAGCGCGGCTGTCGGGTGGGAGCGGCGGCGTGTAGTACTTCAAACCAGCCGCCGGTTCGAGAGCCAATCAGAGCTTGCGGACCGGCAGCCGCCAGGTATACAGATGCCTCCACAGTGCCAGGTATACAAATGCCCCTCACAGTGCCAGTTATACAGATGCCCCCACAGTGCCAGGTATACAAATGCCCCCCACAGTGCCAGGTATACAAATGCCCCCCACAGTGCCAGGTATACAGATGCCCCCACAGTGCTAGGTATACAGATGCCCCTACAGTGCCAGTTATACAGATGCCCCCAGAGTGCCAGGTATACAAATGCCCCTCACAGTGCCAGGTATACAGATGTCCCCACAGTGCCAGGTATACAGATGCTCCCCACAGTGCCAGGTATACAGATGTCCCCACAATGCCAGGTATACAGATGCCCCCACAGTGCCAGGTATACAGATGCCCCCACAGTGCCAGGTATACAAATGCCCCTCACAGTACCAGTTATACAGATGCCCCCACAGTGCCAGGTATACAAATGCCCCCACAGTGCCAGGTATACAGATGCCCGCCCCCCCTCCCCTCTCCCCTCCGTGCTGCTTACCGTGCTCCTTTCGGCGGGACACGGAGGAGAGCGCGGCTGTCGGGTGGGAGCGGCGGCGTGTAGTACTTCAAACCAGCCGCCGGTTCGAGAGCCAATCAGAGCTCGCGGACCGGCAGCCGCGGCTCCTGTTTGGCTGCCGGTCCGCGAGCTCTGATTGGCTCACGGACCGGCGGCTGGTTTGAAGTACTACACGCCGCCGCACCCACCCGACAGCTGCGCTCTCCTCCCTGTTCTGACAGCTGAGACACGCTGCCGCCGGACTGAGCGGCAGCGTGTCTCACTGACACAAGCTGGTGGGCCGGACCAAACGGCTTTGCGGGCCGGGCCGGAGGTTCCCCACCCCTGAGCTAGAGGGTATGCCACTGCATCTGCAGCAAGTCTCTGTGCTGTAGATAGGGGAAAAAACAATCCTTTTACTGCAGCATCCTATGGGGGTCATTCCAAGTTGATTGCTAGCTGCATTCGTTAGCTGTGCAGCGATCAGGCGAAAACTCGGCACTTATGCGCCTGCGTATGCAGCGCAATGCGCACGTGCGGCGTACTATTACAACGAACGATGTAGTTTTACACAGGGTCTAGCGATGCTTTTCAGTCGCACAGGCAGCCGCAGAGTGATTGACAGAAAGAGGGCGTTTCTGGGTGTCAACTGACCGTTTCAGGGAGTGTCTGGAAAAACGCAGGCGTGGCTGGGCGAACGCAAGGCGTGTTCATGACGTCAAATCAGGAACTGAATGGTCTGAAGTGATCGCAAGCGCCGAGTAGGTCTGAATCTACTCTGAAACTGCACACATTTTTTTGTACCCACTCTCCGATCCCTTCGTTCGCACTTCTGCTAAGCTAAAATACACTCCTAGTGGGCGACGGCATAGAGTTTGCACGCCTGCTAAAAACTGCTAGTGAGCGATCAACTCGGAATGACCACCAATGTCTTGCTGCCAGTCCACCTGCCCCCTCCGGCATCAACAATCCCCACTCCCTAGCCGCGCCGCAGGTGGAACAAAAGCTGCTGCGGCCACCGGCATAGATGTGTATGAAAGCGGCGCAGCAGAAGGCTTTCATAGCCCTCCCTGCGCCAGATACTCTCTGAGCCCCGGAGCCTCCTCTGTGTGTGATGTTACAGAAGTGCCTCCCCGCCACAGCCGCACACAGATCCCCAGAGGCCCTGACTCCGCAACACAGCACCTGGCCTGCCGGCCTAGAAGCCCTGAGATGGTTAATGTAGCGGATAGAGAGGGTGATATCGCGGAGGGTAATGTATGGACGCTGAATCAATGTAAAAGGTGACAGTGCCATGCAGTGCAGTGGGTGTGCAGTCAGGGCCGGTGCTAGGGTGTTCGGCGCCCCCCTGCAAACTATAAATTTGCATCCTCGCATACTTTACAAACGCACAGCGCACATAATGACCCCTGTAGTAGAGACACTTACACATGTAACGCCCCCTGTACCAGAGACGCTTACACATGTAATGCCCCCTGAACCAGTGACGCTTACACATGTCACGCCCCCCCCTGTACCAGTGACGCTTACACAAGTAACATCCCCTGTAGCAGTGATGCTTACACACGTAATGCCCCATGTAGCAGTGACGCTTACACACGTAACGCCCTCTGTACCAGTGCCGCTTAGACACGTAACGCCCCCTGTACCAGTGCCGCTTACACATGTAACGCCCCCTGTACCAGTGACGCTTACACACGTAACGCCCCCTGTACCAAGTACGCTTACACACGTAATGCCCCCCTGTACCAGTGACGCTTACACACGTAACGCCCCCTGTACCAGTGACGCTTACACACGTAATGCCCCCTCTACCAGTACCACTTACACACATAATGCCCTCTGTACCAGTGCCGCTTAGACACGTAACGCTCCCTGTAGCAGTGCTGCTTACACACGTAACGCCCCCCTGTACCAGTGTCCCTTACACACGTAACGCCCCCTGTACCAGTGATGCTTACACACATTATGCAGCAGTCACACATACATACACACAACAGACACATATATATACAAACACACACACATACATACTGGGGGTCATTCCGAGTTGTTCGCTCTGTAAATTTCTTCGCATCGCAGCGATTTCCGCTTAGTGCGCATGCGCAATGTTCGCACTGCGACTGCGCCAAGTAAATTTGCTATGCAGTTAGGAATTTTACTCACGTTTTTTTCTTCGTTCTGGTGATCGTACTGTGATTGACAGGAAGTGGGTGTTTCTGGGCGGAAACTGGCCGTTTTATGGGTGTGTGTGAAAAAACGCTACCGTTTCTGGGAAAAACGCGGGAGTGGCTGGAGAAACGGAGGAGTGTCTGGGCGAACGCTGGGTGTGTTTGTGACGTCAAACCAGGAACGACAAGCACTGAACTGATCGCAGATGCCGAGTAAGTTTCGAGTTACTCAGAAACTGCACAGAGATGTCTTATCGCAACATTGCGAATCTTTCGTTCGCAATTTTAAGAAGCTAAGATTCACTCCCAGTAGGCGGCGGCTTAGCGTGTGCAAAGCTGCTAAAAGCAGCTTGCGAGCGAACAACTCGGAATGACCCCCACTGTACATACATTACACACATACACAGTCACACATATATACCGTATACACAGACACTGTATATACACACACACACACTCACTCGCTTTCCAGACACTTATCTAATGAAGTCTGGCTGGCCGAAGCTGTAGCAGCTCATCCTCCTGCTGCAGCATGGTCCTGTGTAGCTCCGCCCCTTACTCCCATCTAAATCCGCCCACTTTGACTCCCTCCCGGCCACTGAATGTCACACAAAGGAGGGAGGGGGGAGAGGAGGTTTTGTGCTGACGGCGCCGAGGGGGAGAGGAGGCTTTGTGCTGCCGCCGCTGAGGGGTAGAAAAGGTTTTGTGCCTCCGGCACCGCTGCATGTGTGACAGCAGCAGGGATAGCAGCAGCAGCTCATCACAGGGATGCAGAGCAGGGAGAACGTCTCTCCTTTCTGGTGCCTCCCTGCACTGCATCCCTTTGCTAAGCGGCTAGCGCCGGCCCTGTGTGCAGTGTCATCTGACACTGCACAGCACTCTCACCTTTTACATTGATTCAGCCAGTCACACAGTTCTGCCAGCCAGTCACACAGTTCTGCCAGCCAGTCACTATTGTTAGCACCAGTGTCCCAACGTACCGCATTATAGGGTAGTAGACGCACTACATAAACTACAGTTCCCAGCAGCCCTTAGCACCGAAGCATTCCGGCCCTTAGGGATGCTGGGAGCTGCAGTTTATTGCGTACATCTTCTTCCCTGTAATGCGGCGCATTGGGACACCGGCGCGAACAATAGTGACTGCCTGCTGTGCGAGTCTCTGGGAGAGCCACTGCCAAAGGGAGGACAGCAGTTTAGCTGCTGACAGGAGGAGAAGCAGGATAAGCATTAACCGCCCCTCCCCCACTCACAGTACCTCTGGGCCCCATCCGCGGCACCCCCACACACCCCCTCCAGCACCCGCGATAGCTCCGGACCCCCTCCCCCACCCACAGCAACCCCGCACCCGTACCTCCCGACGCACCACCGCATCTGCCCCTCCCCCACCCGGGGCAACCCCGCAACTGCTCCTCCCCCACCTGCAGCGGCTCCGGACAACCACCCGCAGCACCCACGCACCCTCCTCCACCTGCGGCACCACCGCAACCGCCCCTCCCGTGGCACCCCAGGATCCCATCCTCCTCTTCCCCGCACCCCCTACTCCCCCATCCAAAGCATCTACTAGGTGATTCACCAGGCTCTGTGTGCGCTGTTCACGCTGTTGCAAGGGGCCCTTTGTCCGTGCAATATTTAACCACTCACACAATTATGATTGGATGTAATACTCCATATAATAAAAATATTGCACGCCACAAGGGTGTGCAAGGGTTAAGGGGGCGTAGCCCCTTACGACGGTGTGAAGAGCGCCCGTAGGACGCGATGAATCACCTAGTTACAAATACTTATTGCCATAACAGTGAAGAACCCTTTCCTCCTTTGCGTACGGAATTTTCTCTCCTCTAGCCTCAGCGAGTGCCCTCGTGTCCTATACAGAGTTCTTTTAATAAACAATTCCTCTGATAACTTTTTGTAATGTCCCTTTACATATTTGAAGATATTAATAACTAGGTGATTCATCGCGCCCTACGGGCGCTCTTCACACCGTCGGAAGGGGCTACGCCCCTGTAACCCCTGCACGTAGTTGTGTGAGTGGGTAAATTGTGCACAACGAAAGTGCGTTTGATGGTAATGGGGGTGTAGACCCTTTAGTGGGTGTGAACAGTGGCTGCAGGGCACGATGTACAGAATGTAGCTGGTGCAGGGGTGACCGCGTATGGGTGAGGGTGTTTGTGGGTGGAGGGGGGGCGGATGCCGGGGGGGGGGGGGGGGGGGGGTGCGGATGGGAGAGGGGGGCGAGAGGTGGTGTGGGTGGGGGAGGGGCAGAGGAGTGGGATGGGGTCTGGATGCAATGTGGCTGGGGCAGCGTTGGAGGGGGTGGGGGAGGGGTCGGTGCAATGCTCTCGTGGATGTGGGAGGGGTTCCGGAAGCGTTGTGGGTGGGTAAGGGGTGGGTGTGCTTGCGGGTGGTGTTGGGGGTCCGGTTGTGCCAAGGGCGGGTGAGGGGCTGGGGTTCATTGGGTGGGGGAGGTGTAGGTGTAGGGGGTGCGGTGGATGGTGGAGGGGGGTCCATAGGTGGTGTAGGGGCGGCCATGCGTTTGCTGTGGGTGGGATGGAGGTAGGTATCTCCTATATATTAGGACAGATCTGTGACTTTGTGACTCATTGCTAAAGCTGGGTGGAGTCACAATGCTGGGCGGAGTCAAGTTACAGATCTGGCCAAATATATAGGAGAAGCATAGGTGAGAATAGGAGAACACACTGGCCAAATATATAGGAGAGAATAGGTAAACACAGTGGCCAAATATATAGAGAGAATAGGAAAACACATAACAGTACATTGATTGTGATAACAGTACATACATAGTGAGCGCAGGAGAGGCAGCAACAGCATGTTAACACGACGTACAAGCACCGCCCCCAGGCGCCAGCCATTGGACACACGGTGAAGGGTGCGCGGTGATTGGCCGCCCGTGGGTGGGATGGGATGTAGCTACTGCTGCTGCCCCCGTGGTACAGAGCATCCCCAACTCCCTACATATAGCGGGGACACGGGGTGAGGGCGGGGAAGAAGCGGGGCTCACTGCCAGGGGACGGAGCGCACAGGCATCTTACTGGACTCTCCGGCGCCTGGCATTGTAGTGTCCGCCAGCGTCTCCCTGCGTGAGCGGGGACCCAGGTGCTAGTTGCATTGGCGGCCAATCACAGCGCACCCTTCAGCCATGTGTCCAATAGCTGGCGGCTGGGGGCGGTGTTTGTATGGAGCTTTAACATGTGTCCAATAGCTGGCGGCTGGAAATTTGGTGAGGTTTGATCAGAGATGTGCAGAATAGATAGGCAGGTGAGACAGTGCCTTACCTGTCAAACTCAAATATATAACAAAAAAAGGGAGAGGAAAGAAGACTCTTGTTTGGGCACACTCTGTAGTCAGAAAAAAATAGGATTTTAATTACCTACCAGTAAATCCTTTTCTCGTAGTCCGTAGATGATGATGGGGTCCACATTAGTACCATGGGGTATAGACGGGTCCACTAGGAGCCACTGGCACTTTAAGAGTTTGAGAGTGTGGGCTGGCTCCTCCCTCTATGCCCCTCCTACCAGACTCAGTCTAGAAACTGTGCCCGAGGAGACAGACAACTTCGAGAGAAGGATTTTACACAGATAGTGGCGAGATTCATACCAGCTCACACATACAAGGGAAACCAAGCTAGCTAGCTTGAAACATCAGCAACGGCTGAACAATGGTGGTCATTCCGAGTTGTTCGCTCGCTAGCTGCTTTTAGCAGCATTGCAAACGCTAGGCCGCCGCCCTCTGGGAGTGTATCTTAGTTTAGCAGAATTGCGAACGAAAGATTAGCAGAATTGCTACTAAATAATTCCTTGCAGTTTCTGAGTAGCTCCAGACCTACTGCTAGACTGCGATCACCTCAGTCCGTTTAATTCCTGGTTTGACATCACAAACACGCCGGCGTTCGGCCAGCCACTCCCCCGTTTCTCCAGCCACTCCTGCGTTTTTTCCTGGCATGCCTGCGTTTTTTTAGCACAATCCCTGAAAACGGGCAGTTTCCGCCCAGAAACACCCACTTCCTGTCAATCACACTACGATCACTCGAGCGATGAAAAAACGTCGCTCGAGCTTGTGTAAATCTACTAAGTTTTGTGTGAAAGTACTTAGCGCATGCGCGCTGCGTAACATGCGCATGCACATTTTACACCTAATCGCTGCGTTGCGAAAAACGGCAACGAGCGAACAACTCGGAATGACCACCAATATTACTTACCAAGTAACAAAACAGTACATAACCAAGAACCAAGCAGTACTGAACTAAGTAACCACTGCAGGATCATGAAGCGCTGGGCGGGCGCCCAGCATCCTCTATGGACTACGAGAAAAGGATTTACCGGTAGGTAATTAAAATCCTATTTTCTCTTACGTCCTAGAGGATGCTGGGGTCCACATTAGTACCATGGGGATGTACCAAAGCTCCCAGAACGGGAGGGAGAGCGCAGAGGCTCCTGCAGAACTGATTGACCAAACTTCAGGTCCTCAGCGGCCAAAGTATCGAACCTGTAGAACCTTGCAAACGTGTTCGACCCAGACCAAGTAGCCGCTCGGCAAAGCCGAGACACCCCGGACAGCCGCCCAGGAGGAACCCACCTTACGAGTAGAGTGGGCCTTAACAGACTTAGGACACGGCAATCCTGCCATAGAATACACATGCTGAATAGTGAACCTGATCCAGCAAGAGATTGTCTGCTTAGAAGCAGGACACCCAGGTTTCTTGGGATCATACAGGACAAACAGAGAGTCCGATTTTCTGTGACGAGCAGTCCTCTTCACATAGATTTTCAGAGCCCTTACAACATCCAAGGACTTTGATGAAATTGAGGAGTCAGTAGCAACTGGCACCACAATAGGTTGGTTGATATGAAATGCCGACACAACCTTTGGAAGAAACTGCTGACGTATCCGTAGCTCAGCTCTATCTTCATGGAAGATCAAGTATGGGCTCTTACAAGACAAAGCCCCCAGCTCGGACACACGTCTAGCAGAAGCTAAGGCCAACAAAGTGACAGCCTTTCACGTGAGAAATTTGACCCCAACCTTCGGTAGAGGCTCGAACCAATCTGATTGGAGGAACTGTAACCCCACGTTAAGATCCCAAGGCGCCGTAGGCGGCACAAAGGGAGGCTGGATGTGTAGAACCCCTTTCAGAAAAGTCTGAACCTCAGGGTGGGAAGCCAACTGTTTCAGGAAGAAAATGGATAGGGACGAAATTTGGACCTTTACGGATCCCAACCTCAGGCCCATATCCACACCTGCTTGCAGGAAGAGGAGAAACTGTCCCAGTTGAAACTCCACCATAGGAAACTTCTTAGACTCACACCAAGATACATATTTTTTCCAAATACGATGGTAATGTTTAGATGTTACTCCATTCCTAGCCTACATCAGGGTAGGAATAACCTTGTTCGGAATGCCCTTCCGAGCTAATATCTGGCGTTCAACCTCCATGCCGTCAAACGTCTCCGCAGTAAGTCTTGATAAGCAAACGGCTCCTGCTGCAGCAGGTCCTCCCGAGCAGTAGATCCAGAAGAACCGCGTACCAAGCCCTTCTTGGCCAGTCTGGAGCAATGAGGATTGCCTGAACTCTTGTTCTCCTTATGAGTTTTAGAACTCTTGGAATGAGTGGAAGTGTAGGAAACGCGTACATTGACTGGAACACCCACGGAGTCACTAGGGCGTCCACCACCACGGCTTGCGGGTCTCTCGACCTGGAACAATACCGCCGAAGCTTCTTGTTGAGATGAGAGGACATCATGTCCATTTGAGGTACACCCCAAAGATCTGTTACATCCGTGAACACCTCCAGATGGAGTCCCCACTCTCCTGGATGGAGATTGTGTCTGCTGAGGAAGTCCGCTTCCCAGTTGTCTACTCCCGGAATGAAGATTGCTGACATCACCAGTGCATGTTTTTCTGCCCAGAGGATGATTCTTGCTACCTCTGACATTGCAGCTCTGCTCTTCGTTCTGCCCTGTCGGTTTATGTAAGCCACCGTCGTTACATTGTCCGACTGCACCTGAATGGCTTGATCTCGCAGAAGACTGGCCGCTTGGAGAAGACCGTTGTAGACGGATCTTAGTTCCAGAATGTTTATTGAAGGCTGGATTCCAGGCTTGACCACCTTCCTTGGAAGGTTACCCCCTGAGTGACTGCGCCCCAGCCCCGGAGACTCGCATCCGTGGTTAGAAGGATCCAGTCCTGAATCCCGAACCTGCGGCCCTCCAGAATGTGAGGTAGTTGCAGCCACCAGAGGAGTGAAATCCTGGCTTTCAGCGACAGACGTATTCTCTAGCGCATGTGTAGATGCGATCCCGGCCACTTGTCCAGGAGATCCAGTTGGAAGGGCCGAACATGAAATCTTCCGTACTGTAGAGCCTCTAAAGAGGCCACCATCTTCCCCAGAAGGCGAATGCACTGATGAACCAAAACCCAGGCTGGCCTCAGGACATCCCGGACCATTGTTTGTATCACCAATGCTTTCTCCTCCGGGAGAAACACCCTCTGCACTTACGTGTCGAGAATCATTGCCAGAAAAGACAACCTCCTGGTCGGCTCCAAATGTGATTTTGGAAGGTTCAGGATTCAACCGTGTTCCTTGAGATGAGTCATGAGAACAATGGACTGCAACAACTTCTCCCTGGACGATGCCTTTATCAGCAGATCATCCAGATATGGGATTATTTTCACCCCTTGTCTGTGGAGGAGAACCATCATCTCCGCCATCACCTTGGTGAACACCCTCGGTGCTGTGGGGAGGCCGAATGGCAGTGCCTGAAATTGAAAGTGACTGTCCAACAGTGCAAATCTGAGATAAGCCTGGTGCATCAGCCAAATCGGAATGTGGAGGTACGCATCCTTGATATCCAGGGATACCAGAAATTAGCCCTCTTCCAGATCTGAAATCACTGCTCTGAGAGACTCCATTTTGAATTTGTATACCCTCAGGTAAGGGTTCAACGATTTCAAATTCAAAATTAGTCTTACCGAACCATCCGGTTTCGGTACCACTAAAAGGTTTGAATACTAACCCTTGTTTCGCATATGAGGTGGAACTGGGACAATGACCTGTGATTTTTCCAATTTTAGGATGGCTTCCTGTAGGATAGCCTTGCCTGTCAGCAGAGCTGGCAAGCCTGATTTGAAGAATCAGTGAGGCGGGAGTTCCTGAAACGCCTGTCTGTGCCCCTGGGACACAATATCCTGTACCCAGGGATCCAGGCCGGACGACACCCAGACGTGTCTGAATTGTCGGAGTCCCACACCCAGCAGCCCGTCCTCCAAACTTTGAGGTCCACCGTCATGCTGAGGATTTTGAGGAACCAGAAGCAGGTCTCTGGTCCTGGGAGCCTGCGGGTGCAGGCTTCTTGGATTTTGCACAACCACCTCTAAAGAAAGTGGTAGGAAGCTTGGACATTTTTACCGTAGCGGCCCGGGGCTCCCTCTCCCCTGCACCCCGCCCCCAGCCCCAAGCTGGGTAGTTAAGTTAGCGATCCCACGGAAAACAGTGAGAAAAAAGAGAGAGAAGAAAGACTGGCACCCACACAAGAACACCCACAGAGACAAGGTGGGTAGGGAACCAGTATCACAGAAACAAACCCCCGCAAGTCAGGTGCATTAGGTTGGGCTCCCTGTTCCCCTATGGTCTCAAAAAAGAGCATTTAAGAAGACCATACTGTATATCCTTTCTTCCTCCTCCACTGGGGGCACAGGGAGGACAATCGGATGTCCTACATCTGCCCCCTTATGGGAGAGGATGCTCCTGAGACATGCTAAGAACCTGTCACCCAAAGACAGCATCTTTGAATGCAAAGGTATCAAAGGCATAGAAACGGATAAATGCATGGGCAAAAGACCATGTGGTAGCCTTACAAAGCTGCTCTACGAAGTGCCATGTTGAGTTGCCCAAGCGGCTGCCGCTGACCTGATGAAATGAGCATTAGAGACTCTGTGTTGAACCCAGGAATCCCCTAGTACCAGTCTAGCGCTGGACAAAGGGGCGGATTGAGCCATCCATTTCTGACCCAGGATGAGGCATAGAAAATCATACCTCGGTGATATGAGGGAACTGTGATGATAACCCCTGAAGTCAGAAGGGAGTGAAGTGTAGTTGCACAACCTCTGTCGAGCATCTGCTGGAAAGGAGCAGACAGTTGCACCAGTGCTGTCAAAGTGAAGATTGCATCCACCGTGGCACTACGGCAGATGGGCTTAAGTAGGAAGCACGCAGGTAATCTTGGACACATCTAGAGATATACTAGCAGGGACAGTGGGCCCACGAGCTTCAAGTTTGTTAGCTAAGTTCATATTACTTGTGATAATGGGAATGTCAGTACCTGACTAATCTTAGTGAAGGAACCTCACTCTACCAGTGATATACTGGGCAGAGAGGCTTGTAATAGGGATTCCTCTGCCCTCGGTGTCTAAAAACTGAGGAGAAAGTACATCAGTACAGGTTCAACAGCTACATAATAAAGGAGCACCCACCTCCGAGGGCGCTTAATTCTTTGTAGGCATAAGAAGCAAACCAAGAATGCCCCCACACAACAAAGTTACAAAACAGTGTTGTGTACTTTACAGGGTTATGCAGTGAATGGCAAAGAATCACAAATAGAGAAATAACTGAGGCTATAATGAGTGAATCCCAGGTCACATTGGCTACAAAGCTGGCACTCAGTGATTGAGCCATAGCAAGGCTCTTTATATACCATGGTGTATGATACCTTGGAGCTGTTCACTATAGCGTGACCATTAAGTGCAACAATTAGATATAAAATATAGATGAAGTCTTTTGAGATAGATGAAACGCGTTGGAAACATCCTGTACCCCAGACCATTGCCATGGACATATAAGCTCTTAAATTTTGTTACCTGAATTTTATTTGTGGAAATTGTAAATAAAACTCTGTTAAAAAAACTTTCAAACAACTGGAGTGAAGAACTTCCTTATGAGACTTTTTTTGGTTCCTTACTGTAAACACTGTGTGTTAGGCGCCGGGGTCCGCGATGTCCTCGCGGCCCGGCGCCTAGCTACTAGGGATGCCGAGCGGGCTAGCCGCCGGGTCCCTAGCAACGCTGGGACGCCGTGCATGCGTAGCCGCCGGCTCCCTGGCAACGCAGGGACGCCAGGCGTGCTTAGCCGCCCGGACCCTAGCAACGGGGACGCCACGGGCGGACCGCGTTCCCCGTTGCAGGGTCAATCAAATAAATCACACACACACACTTGTCTTGCTCGTGCAGCCTGGCAGCTGCACGGCATGTTGATAATCTAGCTCTGTAACATCTGATTGGAGGACTCCTTGTTAAATACTTTCTCAGTGCTTCACACAGATGCCGGTAATAGCTTCCTGCATGCTGCTTAGGTTTGCTGAACGTCAGTTCCTGTCCTGCTGTGTCCGGTCATTCCTGTCTTCAGAGTTCCCGAATCTTGGAGTTATCATCTCATCCCAAGAAGTCTCTGGTCCTCTATTGTCCGCCACGGTCGCCTGAGAATCTCGTGTGGTGTTCGTGAGTTGCGGCTCTGCCGTGTGCTGCGGCTCAGCCCGCTATATTTTTTGTATTCTGTTTCGGAGCATTTGTGGAGGGTTCCGCTTCCACAAGTCCTCTCCGGAACTCGGCGGTGCCGGGTAGGAGAGTGGACAAGTGGTATTTTGGTTGTCCTTTTCCCTGGCGGTATTTCCGCACATATTCTGGTTTTAAGTTACCTTGTAGCCCCTGGCCTTGTTGCTGAGTTAGAGGGCCCCTTGTTATCACCCTGTCTCGGATTTCCCTTTGTCTCCCATTAAGACCTGAGGGGGCATCGGAGTTGGGCAGACGTAATCCGCCCTTCAAACGCGGCTGCCATGGGCTCAAGCAACCATAGTCTCGCAAGGGATTTCTGACAGCACGGGCGAGACAACGGAGTTAGGGCGCCAGGGGCTATTTTCCATTCCCGCTTCCTTTCCCAGCATTACGTTCCAGTGCTCAGGTCCTTGTTATAAAATCTCCTCAGACCAGAGTGCTGGAATCATAACATTATTACCGGCCCAAACCAAAACTTAAAATTAAACGGGGTTTAATTTTTTCTCATTCAGTGTTTGTGAGAGTTTATCGGCCTCATGAATCCGTCAGGTTTAGGGCCGAATCCCGGTCAGCTCTTAGTAAACCAGATTCAAGAACTTACTCAGATGGTTCAGGATCTTTCTCTTCGGGTGAGATCGCAGGAAGATCTTTTGCGAGCCTCCCCGAAGGTAGTCTCTGAACCAAAGATGCATTTGCCGGACCGTTTTTCCGGTGATAGAAAAGAATTTTTTAATTTTAAAGAATCCTGTAAACTTTATTTTCGTTTAAAACCAACATCCTCTGGTAATGAATCTCAGCGGGTTGGGATTATCATTTCTTTACTCCAGGGGGATCCTCAGACCTGGGCATTTGGTTTAAGAGCAGAGGATCCTGCGTTGTTATCTGTAGACGCCTTTTTTTAAGTCTTTAGGGCTCTTGTATGATGACCCAGATAGAGAGGCGTCCGCTGAGAGTCAGCTGCGCGCTCTCAAACAAGGAAAAAATCCTGCGGAGGTTTATTGTACCGAATTTCGCCGTTGGTCGAACGACTGTGGCTGGAATGACCCTGCCCTGCGCAGTCAGTTTCGCCTCGGTTTATCTGAATCTATAAAAGACAGCCTCCTCCAGTACCCCGCTCCTGAGACTCTCGATAAACTTATGGAGCTTGCTATAAAGATTGATCGTCGTCTCCGTGAGCGGAGGGCTGAAAGAGGAGCATCTGTAAGGTCTAGTCCATGTGTATATTCCATTCCAGAGGACGTCGAGGAGCCCATGCAGATGGGTCTCTCCCGGCTGTCTCCTGAAGAAAAAACCAGAAGACAAAATTCCGGTCTTTGTTTATACTGTGGTTGTAAGGGACATTTTGCTCGTAATTGCCCGAACAAGTCGGGAAACGCTTTGACCAAGTGAATTGTGAGGGGGTTCACTTAGGTCTGCAGCTTATCTCCTCGAACAACTCTCTCTTAGTCCCCGTTAAGGTTTCCTTTGGCAGCCTCAGTTCTTTGGTGTCGGCTTTTGTCGACAGTGGAGCTGCAGGAAACTTTATGGATTTAACTTGGGCTAAGGCCTTAGGCATTCCGCAGTTACCATTAGATAGATGTATCACCATGCACGGCTTAGATGGGGGTCCGCTTTCTAATGGGATAATTACTCACCGTACACCTCCAGTAGTACTTACCGTAGGAGCCTTACATTCCGAAAATATAGAATTTTACCTCACACATTGCCCGGCAGTTCCTGTTGTTCTGGGTCACCCCTGGCTGGCCTTTCATAATCCCACCATTGATTGGCGGTCCGGGGAGATTTCCCAATGGGGTACATTTTGTGCTAAGGAATGTATTTCGTATCCAGTCAGAGTTGCAGCAATCATTCCAGAGCTCATTCCTGTGGAATACCAAGAGTTTGCCGATGTCTTCTCTAAAGGCAATGCGGATATTCTGCCTCCCCATCGGCCTTATGATTGTACAATTGAGCTAGTTCCAGGTGCCACTTTGCCAAAGGGGAGATTATATGCTTTGTCCGGGCCAGAAACTACGGCCATGAATAATTATATTCAGGAAAGCTTAAAGAAGGGATTTATTAGACCATCAAAATCTCCTTTAAGTGCAGGTTTCTTCTTTGTGGAGAAAAAAGATGGCTCGCTTAGACCATGCATTGATTTTAGAGCCCTGAATAAGATCTCCGTTAAAAACACCTATCCTTTGCCGTTGATTTCTGTACTTTTTGATCAGTTACGTTCTGCTGTGATTTTTTCTAAAATTGACCTTAGAGGAGCTTACAACCTCATCCGAATTAAATCTGGGGATGAGTGGAAGACGGCTTTCAGCACTCAGTCAGGTCACTACGAATACCTGGTGATGCCGTTCGGCCTGTCTAACGCTCCAGCGGTTTTTCAAGACCTTATTAACGATGTTCTCCGTGACTTCCTAGGGAAATTTGTGGTCGTTTATTTAGACGACATCTTGATTTTTTCTGAATCTATGGAACAACATGTTACCCAGGTGCGTCTGGTTCTTCAAAAGTTACGTGAGAATCATTTGTATGCCAAGCTGGAGAAGTGTGATTTTCACGTCACGGAAGTATCTTTTTTAGGGTACATAATTTCTCCTCAGGGATTTTCCATGGAACCAAAGAAGCTCCAGGCCATCCTTAATTGGGCGCAACCCACTAATTTAAAAGCAATTCAGCGCTTTTTAGGGTTTGCGAATTATTATAGGAGGTTCATTCATTCTTTTTCTGACCTGGTTGCTCCCATAGTAGCTCTTACAAAAAAAGGGGCGGATCCTACCAACTGGTCACATGAAGCCGAATTGTCCTTCCAGGCCTTGAAACAAGCCTTTGTCTCGGCTCCAGTCCTCAGACATCCTAATCCGGAATTGCCTTTTGTTGTGGAGGTTGATGCCTCAGAGGTTGGAGTGGGGGCTGTCCTTTCTCAAGAGGATCCGGAGTCTCTGGAGTTACATCCTTGTGCCTTTATGTCCAGGAAATTCTGCTCCGCTGAATCCAACTATGATGTTGGTAATCGGGAGTTACTGGCGGTGAAATGGGCTTTCGAGGAGTGGAGGCATTGGCTGGAGGGAGCTAAACATACTATTTCGGTTTTGACTGACCATAAGAACCTGCAATATATTGAGTCAGCTAAACGGCTTAATGCTCGGCAGACACGTTGGGCATTATTTTTTACTCGTTTCAGGTTTATAATTACTTTCAGGCCTGGTTCCAAGAATACAAAAGCTGATGCCCTGTCACGTAGCTTTCTTCCGGTTCACAATAGCAATCCTGTTGTTACCTCCATACTTCCATCTTCAGTCATCCGGGCAGGCCTCACTCAGGATTTATTTACCCAGTTAAACCAGCTTCAACACCAAGCTCCTAGACTTACTCCTGCTGGTCATCTTTATGTCCCTGAATTTTTGAGAGCCACTGTTTTAACTGAATTTCATGACAGCAAAGTCTCAGGGCATCCGGGAATCACTAAGACATTGGAGTTAGTCTCTCGCTCAGTGTGGTGGCCTAGTCTTTCTAAAGACGTTAAGGAATTCGTTCATTCATGTCAGGTTTGTGCACAGCATAAGGTTCCTTGTTCGTTGCCTATCGGGCAACTTATGCCTTTAGCTGTTCCTCTCAGGCCATGGTCTCATATTTCCATGGATTTTGTGGTTGACCTTCCCCTTTCAGCCGGATTCCGAGTCATTTGGGTGGTAGTGGACCGTTTTAGTAAAATGGCTCATTTTGTCGCTCTTCCCCGATTGCCTTCTGCTCAAGGGTTGGCAGTTTTGTTCCTCCGCCATGTGTTCAGGCTTCATGGGTTGCCCACTGATATTGTTTCTGATCGGGGTCCACAATTCATCGCACAGTTCTGGAAATGTTTTTGTGCCTCATTGAAGATGACACTGTCTTTAACATCTGGTTACCACCCACAGTCTAACGGGCAAACCGAACGAGTCAACCAGTCATTAAAACAATATTTGCATCTGTATTCAGCCAAACTCCAGAATGATTGGTCTGAGTTTCTCCCTTTGGCTGAATTTGCTTACAATAACTCTTGTCATTCCTCCACCAAAGAGTCTCCGTTCTTTTCAGTTTTTGGTTTTCACCCCAGAGCCAATTCTTTTTTTCATCATTCTCCAGTCTCCTCGCTAACCTTGACCTCCCATCTCAGAGCAATTTGGAGAAAAGTGCACCTTGCTCTCAGAAAAGCGGCCTTCCGAGAGAAGAAATTTTCTGACAGGCTCCGACGTCCTTGCACTTTTAAGGTGGGAGATAAGGTGTGGTTGTCGACTCGCAACATCAGGCTTCGACAATCCTCGGCTAGACTGGGACCCAAATTTATTGGACCGTTTCTTATTAGTAAGAAGGTCAACACAGTTGCCTTTCGGCTACGTTTACCAAGATCTCTTAAAATTGGAAATAATTTTCATTGTTCCCTGTTGAAACAATACGTTTCTTCCAGTAGATTTCCTCGGAGGATCTCTCAGGGTAGATCTCCAGTGGAGGTACGGGGACAACAGGAATTCTTGGTAGAGAAAGTTCTTGACTCTAAATTGAGGTCGGCTTTATTTTTTAGTTCACTGGAAAGGCTATGGTCCGGAGGAAAGGTCTTGGGTCCTGGACAAGGATCTTCATGCCCCTAGGCTCAAGAGGGCATTTTTTCGAGAATTTCCTCAGAAACCTGGCTTTAGGGGTTCCTTGACCCCTCCTCAAGGGGGGGGTACTGTTAGGCGCCGGGGTCCACGATGTTCTCGCGGCCCGGCGCCTAGCTACTAGGGACGCCGAGCGGGCTAGCCGCCGGGTCCCTAGCAACGCTGGGACGCCGTGCATGCGTAGCCGCCGGCTCCCTAGCAACGCAGGGACGCCAGGCGTGCTTAGCCGCCCGGACCCTAGCAACGGGGACGCCACGGGCGGACCGCGTTCCCCGTTGCAGGGTCAATCAAATAAATCACACACACACTTGTCTTGCTCGTGCAGCCTGGCAGCTGCACGGCATGTTGATAATCTGGCTCTGTAACATCTGATTGGAGGACTCCTTGTTAAATACTTTCTCAGTGCTTCACACAGACGCCGGTAATAGCTTCCTGCATGCTGCTTAGGTTTGCTGAACGTCAGTTCCTGTCCTGCTGTGTCCGGTCATTCCTGTCTTCAGAGTTCCCGAATCTTGGAGTTATCATCTCATCCCAAGAAGTCTCTGGTCCTCTATTGTCCGCCACGGTCGCCTGAGAATCTCGTGTGGTGTTCGTGAGTTGCGGCTCTGCCGTGTGCTGCGGCTCAGCCCACTATATTTTTTGTATTCTGTTTCGGAGCATTTGCGGAGGGTTCCGCTTCCACAAGTCCTCTCCGGAACTCGGCGGTGCCGGGTAGGAGAGTGGACAAGTGGTATTTTGGTTGTCCTTTTCCCTGGCGGTATTTCCGCACATATTCTAGTTTTAAGTTACCTTGTAGCCCCTGGCCTTGTTGCTGAGTTAGAGGGCCCCTTGTTATCACCCTGTCTCGGATTTCCCTTTGTCTCCCATTAAGACCTGAGGGGGCATCGGAGTTGGGCAGACGTAATCCGCCCTTCAAACGCGGCTGCCATGGGCTCAAGCAACCATAGTCTCGCAAGGGATTTCTGACAGCACGGGCGAGACAACGGAGTTAGGGCGCCAGGGGCTATTTTCCATTCCCGCTTCCTCTCCCAGCATTACGTTCCAGTGCTCAGGTCCTTGTTATAAAATCTCCTCAGACCAGAGTGCTGGAATCATAACACTGTGTATGTTTAGTGAATATGCAGTGTTAAAACAATACACACAATGCTTTTCCTTTCTTTTTCTTTTCATGTACTCTGAAATTCATGATGGTCATCTGACATGGAAAAGTTAAATTGTTGCTATTGCCTCACCTTCTTTTAGTCACTGTAAATAAGTAATTATAAATGTTTTATTATCACACTATTAGGCGCTTGGGAACATTCTATTAAATATTTGTCTCTCTCTGTATGTGGTTTACAACCACATAATATTTTACTTGTTCCTAGCAGCTACTCATGAAATAGATAAGGAGTGAGACCCATTATTTCACTAGAAATTCATGTGATTATATATTTTAGGACATGCCTATATCACTATATCAACCGCAAAGTACACACAGGTATAGTATTAATATTACATG
This sequence comes from Pseudophryne corroboree, assembly GCF_028390025.1. NCBI lineage: Eukaryota > Metazoa > Chordata > Amphibia > Anura > Myobatrachidae > Pseudophryne > Pseudophryne corroboree. Next base: position 785,124,831 of record NC_086445.1, read on the forward strand.
CACATAGAACATTCAGTGCACAAAACAAATGGGCAAATAGTCCTCAACAAACCAGCCCCACATGACAGGGAGGAGCTCTATGTATAACCTGACTAGCTAGAGTGAGGAAAACAGGAAGACAGGCCTAAGCTACTCTCCAGAGAAGTACTGAGGCATGCATATATGTAAATGGCTTCCCAGCTCGCCTCTATGGAGGGGAGAAAGAGGAAGTATTACCCTGTGGCAGGCTGTCTGCTAAGAGGGAGTGCGCCAAGGGGTGGGTGAGGCTTAGCCTGACTCCCCCATCTGGCATGGACCCCAAGGGGAATAGCCACCACCACACAATAACGGTTAACTGTTGCCCGCTTCTCTGGTGGTCTAATGGGGGTGGGGGGGGGGGTGCGGAAAGGACTGGAGCCCCCACTGCCAGCACCTCTGCAACTATGCGTTTCCAGTTTTACTACCACCGGCACTGGGGTTCTTGGAGCAGCAGTGAGGGCGCCCTATAGGATGCCTTTCATTGCCCACACAAGAGTAAATAATAATAGAAAAAAAATGAAATGAGGGACCACTAAAAGTCGCCCCTGCTAAATGGTGCGCTTCCTTGCCGGCACCAAAATGAAAAACTTGCTGGCCTGGGGCTCTGGGCGGGGTATAGAGGAAAGGGAGCCCTTGGTTGCTGGGTAGTTAAAATTAACTGTTTGGTTCCCAAACTCTCCTCTCCAGGCTATACTTACCGTCCTCCCCTTGCCCCCTAAAGGAGGGAGAAGAAACAAAAATTACCTTTAGTAAATACTGTATAACTTGTAGTGTAACCACAGAAAAAAATCAACTTGAATCACATTGCCTAATCAAAAAATCTTTATACTGAAAGTGTAAAAAGAATATACATAAACAATAAAACATAAAGCATTAAAAACAAACTACTAGAACAGTAGTCAGGGAACAGGGGTAAATTACCCCAAATGGGGTAAAAATGAAATTCCTGGGGGTAATGGACGGTCGAGCTGCCGAGACACAGCTTCGTCCAGCACCGGCCGCGCTCCCTCCTGCTTACACTGCGCTGTCCTGTCCTCCCGCCCGCGGCCCGCCAACCCACACACAGAACTTGAAGTGTTCTGTGGCTGACCACTGATGGAGTTCCGCAGGATTAGACAGAGGCCCACATAACAATGGGAAATTCCCACTGACATCACTGAGGCAAGGATGTGACCATCTGTCTCCTAAAAGTCGTGTGCCCCCACCCCCTTCTCTCCTCATCCATCTTTCTTACATTCATTCTGGTGTTTTGGGGAGAAAGTGTTAACTAAACCATTCATTGCCAAAAAATAATTGGTGAAAATAATAAATATATATATATATATATATACATACACACACACACACACACACTGTCAAAGTCGAAAAATATCGTTATTCTCATTGCCATGTACTAACCCCAATGCACATGCCCGCTGCTCGTGCACCCACTCCCCCGTGCGAACGCATCCCCTCAGGTTGCGTAAGGGACGCTCCCACGTCGCCTGCGCGTGGGGATGTGCATTTACGGTAGAGATTGTGTACGACTAGCGAGCGACTCGATCGCTACATATTTAACCAATATAATGTGTTTTGTAGATATTAATCCCCTTAATAATGTCTGCAAGTATGTTTAGTGTAAATGGTTCAGGGACCTGGGAATTCCTCTTTCCACGATACAAAGGGTCTGACAAAGGTTGAACAGTGGTGTCTGGTACCTAACTGAAGAGTATTTTATTAGAAACAATCCGGTGCTGGTTAGGTAGAGATTAATCGCTCCTGCGTATAGTTATGTCTATGAGTAGTTTATGGACATTTACTGTATTTGCGGTTCATTATTCATGCGGCGGGAATCTTGAGGATACCTCTCATCTGAGCAGTTTGAAATAGTCACAGCCCACCTGTTCAAATCCACCTATGACCTTTTGTCATAGTGCCGAGGGACATTCCTGTGTCCAATGAAAAATGAGATTGTAGGGCCCATTGTATTGTACAGTATGTTGTGTATATAAAGACCCCCATAGCCAGACCAGCCTCACTTCTCTCCACAAGGTTTTCCCCGCGATGACTGAGAGCTGGTTTCCAGATAGCGCCTGCGATTCATTCCCACGTGTGTAAGTTTTTCTCTGTGGCCATTTCGTTACTCTGTATGTATGCAATTGTTCTTTTGTAGCTAACCTATAAGTGTCTGCCATTTATCCTCTTTCTGTTTATTTGTATTTGCAATCGTTTGCTAGTGTTTGTATTTCTGCTTAGTTATTGTGTTTAGGTATTAATGTCAGGTCTGTAGTGTATGAACTGTATCTGTTTTCCCCTTTTTACGTACTAAATATCGTCAGTAAAGGTGTTGGAACCTTAGCAAGGAGTGTGTGTTTCACTAGTTAGTATAAAGGGTTTTTGAGCGTCTCAGTCGCTCAAACAGCTTTCATATCATAAAGGTTAATCAGCGTTACATTGTGATAATATTACAGTACTAAGGTTTACAGTATAAGCATACCCTTATAGTGTGTTGTTACAAGGTTGTCTGTGTGTAAATCAGTGAGCGTCAGCGCCGCTCGTATCCTGCTCTCGCGTTACAGCGTCTGCTACGCTAAGTGCGTACCATTACGGCACCTCGTGCGCCTATTGCATATGTTGTCTTTAATAAGTATATAGCTTAGGTTCAAGATAAATAATTGACTTTATCAATTGGGTGCTCGTCCGGTCCACCTCATATCCGCAGTCAGGCGAAGACACGCAGACTTTATCGATCAGCAAAGAGCGAATAGGTAGTATCTCGTAGTGCTGATCAGATGAGCGTCTGCGTCTGATTCTCTTGGTTTGTAGGAATGCTGGTGGAATCCGGAACCGGAAGGTAAGAACGGTAAGCTATTGTATTTTAAATCTGGTTTAAATTTCTGTGCTGATACAAATCGCATACTTTTCATTTGTGTATTGTTCACATATCTCACTTTCCTGTTTGCCATTTATCATTGATAACGTGCTGAGAAAGATTTGTTGCTATTGGTAGTTAAAAATAAAAATTAATTCCTCAAAGGGAGTAATTGTAAGGCACACACATAGCCTGGCCTAATTAAAGGTTGATACAGTGGAATACTGTGTGATGTGCAGTAAGCGATTATAGTTAATAATATCGCTTACATTTATAGAAGCGTGTTACTTGTGTTACTGCGGACGTATCTAGGCTGTGTACACGTGTCTCTCACCGAGTGCGAGTCAAGCGTATGCGACCAAAGGCCTACGCAAGTAGTGTGTATTACGTAACAAGCGTACGGATACGCCCGCTAAACACAAGTCACACGATAACATTGTTTTAGTAAGGCGATACGGGAGCAACGCGATAATAGCACAAATTGATTTCAGTCTTCTAAAACTAGTTTAAAAAGATCCTTCTCTTGTTGCAACTCCTCTGGGATTAGCCTGTGTTACCTGAGTGAAAGAAAAATTTTCTGTACAGAAAAGTCAAAGAGTATATGAGGTGAAAGATCGTGTGTATGCAAAAGTTTTTTTTCTCTTTGGTGAACCTTAGAAATTGAGTCTCGTAGGTGTGTACATCCGTGGAGTGATATCACGTGGTGGCGTGGGAGGCATCTCGCGTTAAAATAAATAAAGAAAGGGTTAGCGACGCAAAAGAGAGCAAATAGTGTTACAGCAGACCAGGAGGTCCGCGAAAGTCAGAAATCTGTTAAAAGTACATATATGAAGTTCTGAAAACCCTGACTTAAGAAAGATCAGAGGTAGAGAGCGCAGCCCTGGGGGTTGGCGCAATACCCATATAGGCCCGTTTTGAGAAAGCTCCGGCTGAAGGTTTCGCAGCCCAAACAACCGATTCCGCTAGTCGTAAGGCGTATAAATAATAGTTATTTATACACAGTGCGACTGTACCACACGTAAGTGTGTGCATTAGTTTGTTACCTTGATACCCACTAAGATTTACTGTGGGATCATAAACGCTACTTGTACATTCTAACGTGATTTGTGTAGGTTTTTTTTATTTTAAGGGAGGTTCGCTGATCACTCAGGAATTAACCAGCAACTGATATTTACTGGGAAGGGTAAGTGCTCTGCAAATCACACCCACATGTTCCAGTAAATAGAGGTTCAGGTTGCAGGGGCCCTGGGTTGAGTACGCCAGTGCTAAGGCAGCGTGTGGGCATATTGGTCGACGTGGGCGAGAGTGTGTGAAGGTACTCGGTAAACTTTCACCGTCGCCTTACCTCTGGGAACTTGGTTTTTTGTAAGGGTTCGCTGAGAAGGCAACGCCTGCAAATAATGGGGGCCAGTTGCTCAAGTAAGGGGCGATCAATCAAGGTTCAGGTTGATAATATTCCGCGCCCAGCCGGGTCAGCGAGGTACATAATGTGTGAGAAATATGGATCACACGCAGAGGTATTATGCAATGAGTGGGAACGAATGACTGTGCATAATGGGGAAAAGTTCCCACGAGTAGGCAGTTTTAGTCCCGAGGTGTTACAAAATTTAAAGAAAAGGATATGTCTAATAACATCTGCAAAACAGAGGATTAGGCATTATGATTGTTTACAGTTATGGCAACGGGAAGGTGAGATACAAGGAGGATTAGCTTACACAGCTGACTCTCACTTTGGTAAGAAAAACATGGCAAATAGAGAACAAATGGCTGCAGAGAATGACACACTGGTATATGATAATTGTGCACTTAGCAACTGTATTATTAATGATAAGAATAATTGTAACAAATGTAATAATGATAGAAGGAAAACTGATAAATGTACAAATTCTAACCCGTGCAAGTTGCACTCCATGTTAAACTTCCCTCAGGATTACAAACAAGAAAGTGAGCCCAGCATGATGTCGGCACCTTTTCCAGCAGCCATCATACAAGACATCCAGGTGGACGCGACCCAATCGGTAAAGGCAGTAGTCAAATCCCCTAACGGAGGGTCAGGTGAGGTCGTGTCCACAGGTAAGTACGGTGTTATATATCATGCACAGACAAATGTACCTCATATTGTAGAGCCAACACAAGATGATGTGGTTGAATTTAATCCTGTCAGGGTGATCACAGTCCCAAATGGACAGACTGACGCTCTGGGAATCACTCCCACCAGGAACGGTGCAATGCACCGTCCCTGGTCCCGGACAGAATTAAAAACAATTATGTCTGAATTTCCTGATCCCAGGAGAGATCTAGCCGCATGTCAGAGGTTTATTAAAGAACTAGGAAACTCCACAGAACCCACCAACAAAGGTTGGCGGACAGTGCTGAGGGCATGTTTGCCCTCCTATGTTGACCTTGCGAAATTTATTACTGATTGTAAGTTAAACGCAGAAGTACCTCATACGGAGGAATACAATCAGGAAAATATTAAGCAAATCAACCTACAGTTAGGAGTATATTTCCCAGCCGTTGTCGAGTGGAACAAAATCTTCTCCATAAGACAAAGAGAAGGGGAAAGTACTTCTGATTATTTCAATCGAGCACTAAAAGAAATGGCTAGATACACTGGGATCACGGACATTGAGGAGAATGCACAGCATAGAGAGATAGCGGTTAAGGTATTAATGGATGGTTTGAAGGTAATATTGAGAACAAGGGTACAGACCACCAACCCAAACTGGAGAAATATCTCGGTGGCTGCATTAAGAAAGTCCGCTGTTGGGCATGATCAAAACATCAGCAAGCACAGGGAGGCACAGGGAGGTAAGAAGCCTCAGATCCCTGTGGGTAAGTCAAAGGTGATAAGATGTTATAATTGCCAGAGGGAAGGTCATTTTGCACGAAATTGTAGGTTTTGAAGATACACACAAGGTAGATAAACCCCCTAGACAAAAACACGAGCAAAGTCATGACACACAAAATTGTAATCAGGAATCACCTAGGAAGAAGTTTGGGCCGCACCTGTAATGTGCAGTCAGTAAAGTTGATCATTAGTCGTGACAATAAGCCTGAGGTTACAGTTAATGAAATTGGGAGGTCATTTCCTTGTAAGACACAGGGACGGCCGGGTAAACTTTGTAATTTATCTTTGAATATTTTCTTCTCATCTGTAACTTTCATCGGCAGAACTCAAACATCACATGGCTACTTGGTCTTTTCAGAAGTCTACCTAACCCCAGTATGTCTTACCAGCATCGTTGTGTTTGGCCAGACGCAAAGGGTGGAGAGGGGAAATACTGGTGGGGGGGGGAGATTATGCAGAGATACTGGTGGACATGTTGATGTGACAGCCTGTTGATGAAAATCTGATAATGTTTTTTTTCCCTTTCCAAATTGTTCTCTCTCTCTTTTTGTTCTTTCATGTTTTACGGATGGTATGTCACACAAAAGTTAGACAAATGGTAATGCAAGATTTATTCTCCTTACAGAAAGATCGCTGAGTCGGAAAGAATATTGCATCACCGGAATGTTCGTTTGGAAGACTGAGAGACAGCACCTTTGAGATGACATCTGAGCAAGAAGAACAACAAGACCAGAGGACAAATTATCATAACAAGTTTTTTTTCCCCTTCAATTATTTTTCTGTACCCCCATTACAACTTTCTCTTTCTCCTCCTGTAAGATGGACTCGCCCCAAGAGACTGCAGTCCGTGTTTTCCTGTTGACCCTGTTGTTGACCAGAGCAGTCTGTTTTGGTGAGAGTACCAGTGAGGTCGAGAAAGGATCTGGAATGGGATCTGATGATCAGGATGGAGGCGTAGAGTTCCAAGAACAACACAATCACCGAGCAAAGGCGAGTATCAGAAAACGATCTGGTAGCCATGTTATCAATAGACATTGTGAAGGATTGTTAGCTGAAGAGAACTGCATCTGTCGGCATTGTGACAACATAGTTGAGGACGGCTGCATCAAGAAATGTCAGTCCAGTTTTAATATCCACATGGACCGGCATCCATTGAGTGACTATCACTCCTTAGTGGGTAAAGTGTTAAACCAGACAGACTGTTGGGTGTGCTCTCAAGTACCTCAAGGTCATAGCAAATCAGGACTAGTACCATTCCCTTTAACGACAGGAGAGGTACTTGAGTTAAGTGGTGGGAGGCCGGTGGACAAGAGGTTTAATATCTCTAGTCCTCCTAGTTTGAAGCTCCACCAATATCATGTAGACAGGTCCTTAGTATGCTTTAACATTTCCAATCCCCGAAAGCCGGGAAATTGGGAAGTGTCATGGAATAATCAAACCATGACATTTTCACATAGAGCCGATAGAATGCCCATAGATTCAGAGCTTATACGCCAGATAGCCAACAGTGGAAAATATTTCCGGTATAGGTACACTCTAGGAAGTAGGACCATGCGAGTTGGAGAAGTATCACCAGGATACTGTGCACATATCGTACAACCGGATACGTGCACTAGACAGATGGGAGAATTAGGGTTAGGAGATTTCACATGGAAAGTTTGTAACATGGTTATGTCATACTCCGTCCCATATGTTCTCCCCGATGATGCATATTTCATATGCGGGAGGAAGGCGTATAAGTGGCTCGCCCCAAACTCAGAGGGATTGTGTTACATTGGAAAGGTACTGCCTGAAGTAATGACTGTATCCCATAACAAAATTAAAGACATGCACCGCGGTGCCCAAGCTCCTTATACTCACACTCATTACGAGCACGTTGTTAAAAGGCACCTGATAGAGAGGACAGAGCATCCGGCCTCTGATCTGATCCATGAATCCACCGGGATTCAATTCCTACTCGCGTTAGATATCACTCGTACCGCCAGAGGAGTGATAAACTTTAGGTATATAAATGCACTTGCGAACCTGATAGACAATATCACCGAAATGTATGACGACACGTTCAGGTATACTGGGAGAGAGCTACAAGCCTACAAAACAGAGCTGGTTCAGCATAGGATGATTCTCAATTACCTCACAGCAATGACAGGCGGGTATTGTGTTACCCTAGCAACTCAGTATGGTGTAAAGTGCTGCACGTATATTACAAACAGCACTGAGGACCCGGCCGAGGTCATAGACCAAAAGATGGATGACATTTTACAATTAAAGTGGGAGTTTCGAAGAAGGCATAATCTTACTCTCGCTGCTGTGGGTAATGAACTGACCAGCTGGGTGTCATGGTTGAACCCACGAAATTGGTTCTCTGGTTTAGGAGAATGGGCCCAAGGCATTATCATGGATGTAGGGAAATTTCTCTTGTGTATTCTGGGAGTCGTCATATTGATTAGTCTGATAATAAGAATTTACTTACCGATAATTCTATTTCTCGTAGTCCGTAGTGGATGCTGGGGACTCCGTCAGGACCATGGGGTTTAGCGGCTCCGCAGGAGACAGGGCACAATAATAAAAGCTTTAGGATCAGGTGGTGTGCACTGGCTCCTCCCCCTATGACCCTCCTCCAAGCCTCAGTTAGGATACTGTGCCCGGACGAGCGTGCATAATAAGGAAGGATATTGAATCCCGGGTAAGACTCATACCAGCCACACCAATCACACCGTACAACCTGTGATCTGAACCCAGTTAACAGTATGATAACAACGAAGGAGCCTCTGAAAAGATGGCTCACAACAAGAATAACCCGATTTTTGTAACAATAACTATGTACAAGTATTGCAGACAATCCGCACTTGGGATGGGCGCCCAGCATCCACTACGGACTACAAGAAATAGAATTATCGGTAAGTAAATTCTTATTTTCTCTAACGTCCTAAGTGGATGCTGGGGACTCCGTCAGGACCATGGGGATTATACCAAAGCTCCCAAACGGGCGGGAGAGTGCGGATGACTCTGCAGCACCGAATGAGAGAACTCCAGGTCCTCCTCAGTCAGGGTGTGCCCCTGACCAAGTAGCAGCTCTGCAAAGTTGTAAAGCCGAGACCCCTCGGGCAGCCGCCCAAGATGAGCCCACTTCCTTGTGGAATGGGCTTTTACTGATTTTGGCTGTGGCAAGCCTGCCACAGAATGTGCAAGCTGAATTGTACTACAAATCCAGCGAGCAATCGTCTGCTTAGAAGCAGGAACACCCATCTTGTTGGGTGCATACAGGCTAAACAGCGAGTCAGATTTTCTGACTCCAGTCGTCCTGGAAACATATATTTTCAGGGCCCTGACAACGTCAAGTAACTTGGAGTCCTCCAAGTCCCTAGTAGCCGCAGGTACCACAATAGGTTGGTTCATGTGAAAAACAGAAAACACCTTAAGGAGAAATTGAGGACGAGTCCTCAATTCTGCCCTGTCAGAATGAAAAATTAAGTAAGGGCTTTTATATGATAAAGCCGCCCATTCTGACACACGCCTGGCTGAAGCCAGGGCTAATAGAATCTTCACCTTCCATGTGAAATATTTTAATTCCACAGTGGTGAGTGGATCAAACCAATGTGACTTTAGGAAACTCAAAACAACATTGAGATCCCAAGGTGCCACTGGGGGCACAAAAGGAGGCTGTATATGCAGTACCCCTTTTACAAACGTCTGAACTTCAGGCACTGAAGCCAGTTCTTTCTGGAAAATTTGACAGGGTCGAAATTTGAACCTTAATGGACCCTAATTTTAGGCCCATAGACAGTCCTGTTTTCAGGAAATGTAGGAAACGACCCAGTTGGAATTCCTCTGTAGGGACCTTCTTGGCCTCACACCACGCAACATATTTTCGCCAAATGCGGTGAAAATGTTTTGCGGTTACATCCTTCCTGGCTTCGACCAGGGTAGGGATGACTTCATCTGGAATGCCCTTTCAGGATCCGGCGTTCAACTGCCATGCCGTCAAACGCAGCCGCGGTAAGTCTTGGAACAGACAAGGCACCTGCTGGAGCAGGTCCTTTCTTAAAGGTAGAGGCCACGGTTCTTCCGTGAGCATCTCTTGAAGTTCCGGGTACCAAGTCCTTCTTGACCCATCCGGAACCACGAGTATCGTTCTTACTCATCTCCTTCTTATGATTCTCAGTACTTTTGGTATGAGATGCATAGGAGGGAACACATACCCTGACTGGTACACCCACAGTGTTACCAGAGCGTCCACCGCTATTGCCTGAGGGTCCCTTGACCTGGCGCAATATTTGTCTAGTTTTTTGTTCAGGTGGGACGCCATCATGTCCACCTTTGGTTTTTCCCAACGGTTTACAATCATGTGGAAGACTTCCCGCTGAAGTCTCCACTCTCCCGGGTGGAGGTTATGCCTGCTGAGGAAGTTTGCTTCCCAGTTTTCCACTCCCGGAATTAACACTGCTGAGAGTGTTATCACATGATTTTTCGCCCAGCGAAGAATCCTTGCAGTTTCTGCCATTTCCCTCCTGCTTCATGTGCCGCCCTGTCTGTTTACGTGGGCGACTGCCGTGATGTTGTCCCACTGGATCAATACCGGCTGACCTTGAAGCAGAGGTCTTGCTAAGCTTAGAGCCTTGTAAATTGCCCTTAGCTCCAGTATATTTATGTGGAGAGAAGTCTCCAGACTTGATCACACTCCCTGGAAATTTTTTCCTTGTGTGACTGCTCCCCAGCCACTCAGGCTGGCATCCGTGGTCACCAGGACCCAGTCCTGAATGTCGAATCTGCGGCCCTTTCATAGATGAGCACTCTGCAGCCACCGCAGAAGAAAACACCCTTGTCCTTGGAGACAGGGTTATCCGCTGATGCATCTGAAGATGCGATCCGGACCATTTTCCCAGCAGATTCCACTGAAAGGTTCTTGCGTGAAATCTACCGAATGGGATCGCTTTGTAAGAAACCACCATTTTTCACAGGACCTTTGTGCAATGATGCACTGATACTTTTCCTGGTTTTAGGAGGTTCCTGACTAGCTCGGATAACTCCCTGGTCTTCTTCTCCAGGAGAAAACATCCTTTTCTGGACTGTGTCCAGAATCATTCCTAGGAACATTAGACGTGTCGTCGGAAAAAGCTGCGATTTTGGAATATTTAGAATCCACTCGTGCTGTCGTAGAACTACTTGAGATAGTGCTACTCCGACCGCCAACTGTTCTCTGGACCTTGCCCTTATCAGGAAAGCGTCCATATTTCTTTTAGGAAGAATCATCATTTCGGCCATTACCATGGTAAAGACCCGGGGTGCCGTGGACAATCCAAACGGCAGCGTCTGAACTGATAGTGACAGTTCTGTACCACGAACCTGAGATACCCTTGGTGAGAAGGGCAAAATTTGGACATGTAGGTAAGCGTCCCTGATATCCAGTGACACCATATCGTCCTGGTTCGCTATCACTGCTCTGAGTGACTCCATCTTGATTTGAACCCTTGTATGTAATTGTTCAAATCTTTTAGATCTCACCGAGCCGTTTGGCTTCAGTACCACAATATAGTGTGGAATAATACCCCTTCCCTTGTTGTAGGAGGGGTACTTTGATTATCACCTGCTGGGAATACAGCCTGTGAATTTTTTTCCAATACTGCCTCCCTGTCGGAGGGAGACGTTGGTAAAGCAGACTTCAGGAACTTGTGAGGGGAAGACGTCTCGAATTTCCAATGTACACCTGGGATACTACGTGTAGGATCCAGGAGTCCACTTGCGAGTGAGCCCACTGCGTGCTGAAACTCTTGAGATGACCCCCCACCGCACCTGAGTCCGCTTGTATGGCCCCAGCGTCATGCTGCGGACTTGGCAGAAGCTGTGGAGGACTTCTGTTCCTGGGAATGGGCTGCCTGCTGCAGTCTTCTTCCCTTTCCTCTAACCCTGGGCAGATATGACTGGCCTTTTGCCCGCCTGCCTTTATGGGTACGAAAGGACTGAGACTGAAAAGACTGTGTCCTTTTCTGCTGAGATGTGACTTGGGGTAACAAAAGTGGATTTTCCAGCTGTTGCCATGGCCACCAGGTCCGATGGACCGCCCCTTTATACGGCAATACTTCCATGTGCCGTCTGGAATCTGCATCACCTGACCACTGTCGTGTCTATAAACATCGTCTGGCAGATATGACATCACATCTACTCTTGATGCCAGAATGCAAATATCCCTCTGCGCATCTCGCATATATAGAAATGCATCCTTAAAATGCTCTATAGTCAAAAAATATTGTTCCTGTCAAGGGTATCAATATTTTCAGTCAGGAAATCCGACCAAGCCCCCCCAGCGCTGCACATCCAGGCTGAGGCGATTGCTGGTCGTAGTATAACACCAGTATGTGTGTATATACTTTTTAGGATATTTTTCAGCTTCCTATCAGCTGGCTCTTTGAGGGCGGCCGTATCTGGAGACGGTAACGCCACTTGTTTTTATAAGCGTGTGAGCGCCTTATCCACCCTAAGGTGTGTTTCCCAACTCGCCCTCACTTCTGGCGGGAAAGGGTATACCTCCAATAATTTTCTATCGGAGGAAACCCACGTATCATCACACACTTTAATTTATCTGATTCAGGAAAAACTACAAGTAGATTATTCCCACCCTACATAATACCCTTATTTGTGGTACTTGTAGTATCAGAAATATGTAACACCTCCTTCATTGCCCTTAACATGTAACGTGTGGCCCTAAAGGAAAATACGTTTGTTTCTTCACCGTTAACACTGAAGTCAGTGTCCGTGTCTGTGTCTGTGTCGACCAACTGAGGTAAATGGGCGTTTTTACAAGCCCCTGACGGTGTCTGAGACGCCTGGACAGGTACTAATTTGTTTGCCGGCCATCTCATGTCGTCAACCGACCTTGCATCGTGTTGACATTATCACGTAATTCCTAAATAAGCCATCCATTCCGGTGTCGACTCCCTAGAGAGTGACATCACCAATACAGGCAATTTGCTCCGCCTCCTCACCAACATCGTCCTCCTACATGTCGACACACACGTACCGACACACAGCACACACACAGGGAATGCTCTGATAGAGGACAGGACCCCACTAGCCCTTTGGGGAGACAGAGGGAGAGTTTGCCAGCACACACCAAAAACGCTATAATTATACAGGGACAACCCCTTATACAAGTGTTTTCCCTTATAGCATTTTCACATATGTAATCATATCGCCAAATAAGTGCCCCCCCTCTCTGTTTTAACCCTGTTTCTGTAGTGCAGTGCAGGGGAGAGCCTGGGAGCCTTCCTCACAGCAGAGCTGAGCAGGAAAATGGCGCCGTGTGCTGAGGAGAATAGGCCCCGCCCCCTAAAACGGCGGGCTCTTCTCCCGGAGTTTGTGAGATCTGGCAGGGGTTAAATACATCCATATAGCTTTAAGGGCTATATGTGATGTATTTTAGCCATAAAAAAGGTATAATACATTGCTGCCCAGGGCGCCCCCCCCAGCGCCCTGCACCCTCAGTGACCGCTGGTATGAAGTGTGCTGACAACAATGGCGCACAGCTGCAGTGCTGTGCGCTACCTTATGAAGACTGAAAGTCTTCTGCCGCCTGTTTCTGGACCTCTGGACCTCTTCAACTTCGGCATCTGCAAGGGGGGTCGGCGGCACGGCTCCGGGACGAACCCCAGGGTGAGACCTGTGTTCCGACTCCCTCTGGAGCTAATGGTGTCCAGTAGCCTAAGAAGCAAATCCATCCTGCACGCAGGTGAGTTTACTTCTCTCCCCTAAGTCCCTCGTAGCAGTGAGCCTGTTGCCAGCAGGACTCACTGAAAATAAAAAACCTAACTTAAACTTTTATTCTAAGCAGCTCAGGAGAGCCACCTAGATTGCACCCTTCTCGGCCGGGCACAAAAATCTAACTGAGGCTTGGAGGAGGGTCATAGGGGGAGGAGCCAGTGCACACCACCTGTTCCTAAAGCTTTTATTATTGTGCCCTGTCTCCTGCGGAGCCGCTAAACCCCATGGTCCTGACGGAGTCCCCAGCATCCACTTAGGACGTTAGAGAAATTTAGATGCGTTCGGACTTTAATGAAGTGTAAACGTAGTACCAGAGTGATGAGTCTGAGGAGCGAGGATACTGTAATACCAATTGGTTTAATTTACGACCCAACGATAGAGACAATGGCCCTCATTCCGAGTTGTTCGCTCGTTCTTTTTCATCGCATCGCAGTGAAAATCCGCTTAGTACGCATGCGCAAAGTTCGCACTGCGACTGCGCCAAGTAACTTTACTATGAAGAAAGTATTTTTACTCACGGCTTTTTCTTCGCTCCGGCGATCGTAATGTGATTGACAGGAGATGGGTGTTACTGGGCGGAAACACGGCGTTTCAGGGGCGTGTGGCTGAAAACGCTACCGTTTCCAGAAAAAACGCAGGAGTGGCCGGAGAAACGGTGGGAGTGCCTGGGCGAACGCTGGGTGTGTTTGTGACGTCAACCAGGAACGACAAGCACTGAAATGATCGCACAGGCAGAGTAAGTCTGGAGCTACTCTGAAACTGCTAAGTAGTTAGTAATCGCAATATTGCGAATACTTCGGTCGCAATTTTAAGAAGCTAAGATTCACTCCCAGTAGGCGGCGGCTTAGCGTGTGTAACTCTGCTAAATTCGCCTTGCGACCGATCAACTCGGAATGAGTGCCAATGTTGTGATGAAAATGTGATTCCACGGTCCGTTTCTTTCACCCGTTTCTCCTTTGTTTTCCTCCAAGGTACAAGGACATCCACTTGGAAGAAGAATATGACAACCTCTTTTATACAGACCATTGATGAACTATGTCACAGACACCCAATACTTTTAGTGACTTTAACTATCTACTGGAAACCCAATACTTTAGAGACTGTAATTTTATGGACACTGGAAAAGCTTTTGTTCACCACTTACAGCAAAAGCACCGCGAGACATCAGACAACACGTACATCAGACAAGACATCAACAAGACCTCAATCGGCGACTGTATACTAAAACCCACATAGTTATATGACTGCATTTATAACGCTTGTTTCTTATCTTCATCTCTACAACCTCCAGGTAATATCCCACATAGTCGACAGGTGATTCTCACATATTAGCATCCACATACTCTCCCCCCCTCCATGTATCATCAACTAATGTGCACCCCATTTGTTGCAACCAAAAGCCGAAAAGAGCTCGGTAGAGTTTGACAGCCCATCCACAGACCCTTAATATGGGATAAGAAGGATTCAAATGTATACTTCGCAATACCACGAAGCTTGCTTTAAAACACGTACGGCACGATGATACATGACCCCTCAGACATGGATTCATACACACATGCTTTACTCATACCTTTCCCACCTTCTCCTCTCCTCCCTTTACCCAATCATAAAAAGGTATTTACATGATGACATATATTTTTCTGTTTGAATTGTTTAGGAAGTGGCAGTTATTGGTGACTGCCAAAGGGTGGACTGTCAAAGTCGAAAAATATTGTTATTCTCATCGCCATGTACTAACCCCAATGCACATGCCCGCTGCTCGTGCACCCACTCCCCCGTGCGTACGCATCCCCTCAGGTTGCGCAAGGGACGCTCCCACGTCGCCTGCGCGTGGGGATGTGCATTTACGGTAGAGTTTGTGTACGACTAGCGAGCGACTCGATCGCTACATATTTAACCAATATAATGTGTTTTGTAGATATTAATCCCCTTAATAATGTCTGCAAGTATGTTTAGTGTAAATGGTTCAGGGACCTGGGAATTCCTCTTTCCACGATACAAAGGGTCTGACAAAGGTTGAACAGTGGTGTCTGGTACCTAACTGAAGAGTATTTTATTAGAAACAATCCGGTGCTGGTTAGGTAGAGATTAATCGCTCCTGCGTATAGTTATGTCTATGAGTAGTTTATGGACATTTACTGTATTTGCGGTTCATTATCCATGCGGCGGGAATCTTGAGGATACCTCCCATCTGAGCAGTTTGAAATAGTCACAGCCCACCTGTTCAAATCCACCTATGACCTTTTGCCATAGTGCCGAGAGACATTCCTGTGTCCAATGAACAATGAGATTGTAGGGCCCATTGTATTGTACAGTATGTTGTGTATATAAAGACCCCCATAGCCAGACCAGCCTCACTTCTCTCCACAAGGTTTTCCCCGCTATGACTGAGAGCTGGTTTCCAGATAGCGCCTGCGATTCATTCCCACGTGTGTAAGTTTTTCTCTGTGGCCATTTCGTTACTCTGTATGTATGCAATTGTTCTTTTGTAGCTAACCTATAAGTGTCTGCCATTTATTCTCTTTCTGTTTATTTGTATTTGCAATCGTTTGCTAGTGTTTGTATTTCTGCTTAGTTATTGTGTTTAGGTATTAATGTCAGGTCTGTAGTGTTTGAACTGTATCTGTTTTCCCCTTTTTACGTACTAAATATCGTCAGTAAAGGTGTTGGAACCTTAGCAAGGAGTGTGTGTTTCACTAGTTAGTATAAAGGGTTTTTGAGCGTCTCAGTCGCTCAAACAGCTTTCATATCATAAAGGTTAATCAGCGTTACATTGTGATAATATTACAGTACTAAGGTTTACAGTATAAGCATACCCTTATAGTGTGTTGTTACAAGGTTGTCTGTGTGTAAATCAGTGAGCGTCAGCACCGCTCGTATCCCGCTCTCGCGTTACAGCGTCTGCTACGCTAAGTACGTACCATTACGGCACCTCGTGCGCCTATTGCGTATGTTGTCTTTAATAAGTATATAGCTTAGGTTCAAGATAAATAATTGACTTTATCAACACACACACACACTATCTCAGAAATGCCATATAAACAGTGATAACCAGTATATATACAATAATATATGATTTCCTTCCTTTCAAATCAAGGGAGTAACGTTGGCGTGTCTAAATATATTTTGGGGTAAAAGGTAAAAAAGTTCCCTGACCCCTGTACTAGAATAACAGTCATCCTTATACACCAGTAAACAGCTCTAATTTTATGTTGGATAAATAATGATAAGCAGAGTGATGTAATAGTCTAGCCGGGGCAAGCTTAATATATAGGCACACTGGGCAGCAACCCAGATCCCCACAATACTAGGGGCATTTAAGCAGGGGCGGTGGTGGTCACACAATCAGAGCAATGAAGCAGCATTTTCTACCCACCTCCCAGCCTGCAGCCAGACAGTGAATAGCTGCCAGCATGGTGATTGGTGAATGGCTGAAGCTATCCACCAATCAGAGTGCTGACAGCCATTCACTGTATGAAAGCATGTTGAGAGACTTTGCAGGACCACAGATGGGGCATGTTATGATTATTTAGAATTGGTTCATGTGAATTAAAGTGTGGGGGCTCCAGTGTATTGCATTGCCAAGTACCTACAATGCTGTTAGACGGCATTTAGTATAGCTATCCTGGAAGTAAAAAACTCCCTTAAAAACGTGCAGGCATACATCTGCCAGTAATAATTGTTTGCAATATCCACTGGACATGCTGCCCACATGCCAGAAAAAGCCTCTGTACTGCGAGTAAAGATCTTAAAGAGATATAGGGGTATCAATTAGTGATGTGCACCGGACATTTTTCGGGTTTTGTGTTTTGGTTTTGGATTCGGTTCCGCGGCCGTGTTTTGGATTCGTACGCGTTTTGGCAAAACATCCCTGAAAAATTTTTGTCGGATTCGGGTGTGTTTTGGATTCGGGTGTTTTTTTTACAAAAACCCCTCAAAAACAGCTTAAATCATAGAATTTGGGGGTCATTTTGATCCCATAGTATTATTAACCTCAATAACCATAATTTCCACTAATTTTCAGTCTATTCTGAACACCTCACACCTCACAATATTATTTTTAGTCCTAAAATTTGCACCGAGGTTGCTGGATGACTAAGCTAAGCGACCCAAGTGGCCGACACAAACACCTGGCCCATCTAGGAGTGGCACTGCAGTGTCAGACAGGATGGCACTTCAAAAAAATAGTCCCCAAACAGCACATGATGCAAAGAAAAAAAGAGGTGCAATGAGGTAGCTGTGTGACTAAGCTAAGCGACCCAAGTGGCCGACACAAACACCTGGCCCATCTAGGAGTGGCACTGCAGTGTCAGACAGGATGGCACTTCAAAAAAATAGTCCCCAAACAGCACATGATGCAAAGAAAAAAAGAGGCGCAATGAGGTAGCTTTGTGACTAAGCTAAGCGACCCAAGTGGCCGACACAAACACCTGGCCCATCTAGGAGTGGCACTGCAGTGTCAGACAGGATGGCACTTCAAAAAAATAGTCCCCAAACAGCACATGATGCAAAGAAAAAAAGAGGTGCACCAAGGTCGCTGGATGGCTAAGCTAAGCGACACAAGTGGCCGACACAAACACCTGGCCCATCTAGGAGTGGCACTGCAGTGTCAGGCAGGATGGCACTTCAAAAAAATAGTCCCCAAACAGCACATGATGCAAAGAAAAATGAAAGAAAAAAGAGGTGCAAGATGGAATTGTCCTTGGGCCCTCGCACCCACCCTTATGTTGTATAAACAGGACATGCACACTTTAACAAACCCATCATTTCAGCGGCAGGGTCTGCCACACAACTGTGACTGAAATGACTGGTTGGTTTGGGCCCCCACCAAAAAAGAAGCAATCAATCTCTCCTTGCACAAACTGGCTCTACAGAGGCAAGATGTCCACCTCCTCCTCATCATCCGATTCCTCACCTCTTTCACTGTGTACATCCCCCTCCTCACAGATTATTAATTCGTCCCCACTGTAACCCACCATCTCAGGTCCCTGTGTACTTTCTGGAGGCAATTGCTGGTGAATGTCTCCACGGAGGAATTGATTATAATTAATTTTGATGAACATCATCTTCTCCACATTTTCTGGAAGTAACCTCGTACGCCGATTGCTGACAAGGTGAGCGGCTGCACTAAACACTCTTTCGGAGTACACACTGGAGGGTGGGCAACTTAGGTAAAATAAAGCCAGTTTCTGCAAAGGCCTCCAAATTGCCTCTTTTTCCTGCCAGTATACGTACAGACTGTCTGACGTGCCTACTTGGATGCGGTCACTCATATAATCCTCCACCATTCTTTCAATGGTGAGAGAATCATATGCAGTGACAGTAGACGACATGTCAGTAATCGTTGGCAGGTCCTTCAGTCCAGACCAGATGTCAGCACTCGCTCCAGACTGCCCTGCATCACCGCCAGCGGGTGGGCTCGGAATTCTTAGCCTTTTCCTCGCACCCCCAGTTGCGGGAGAATGTGAAGGAGGAGCTGTTGACGGGTCACGTTCCGCTTGACTTGACAATTTTCTCACCAGCAGGTCTTTGAACCTCTGCAGACTTGTGTCTGCCGGAAAGAGAGATCCAACGTAGGTTTTAAATCTAGGCTCGAGCACGGTGGCCAAAATGTAGTGCTCTGATTTCAACAGATTGACCTGGTTAAGCGAATTAAGGGCTCCATCCACAAGTCCCACATGCCTAGCGGAATCGCTCTGTTTTAGCTCCTCCTTCAATATCTCCAGCTTCTTCTGCAAAAGCCTGATGAGGGGAATGACCTGACTCAGGCTGGCAGTATCTGAACTGACGTCACGTGTGGCAAGTTCAAAGGGTTGCAGAACCTTGCACAACGTTGAAATCATTCTCCACTGCGCTTGAGTCAGGTGCATTCCCCCTCCTTTGCCTATATCGTAGGCAGATTGTCACGAACCGATCTCTCACCTTTGCGGGTTCTGGGGTTCATCCATTGCCAGTGCGGTTGCTCGCGGTGCTGTGCGCCCGTGTGGGGACGCGGCGTGATCAGTGGCACAGGTAATGCAGAGTCTGGGAACTGGGAGTGCGGGGACCAAATGGCCTAAGGCACTGCGGTGTGTCTGCTGTATAGGAAGTGGCCATGTTGGAGACCGAATAGGTAATACAGAGCTCTTGTGAAAACATCTGTGGGCAGGTGTAAGCCAATCCCGTGCTTGTGCTGCCTTTAAGTAGGCTGGGATTATGTTACTCTGGGCCAGTGCTTTGTTGTATCAACGCTGTGCTCTAGCTCTGAGCTCTCTCCGTGCATTCCTGTGTGATTCCCGTGGTCCAGATATCGCCTCCGTTCCCAGAGGCCCGTCGGCAGCCTTCACTGCTAAAGATCCACCGGCTCCCCGCTGTGCTGTCAGTTAATCACGCACCTACTGGTAACAATTGGATTCCCAGAGTCTTGCATGAGGAAACCCTGTCTGCCTGCTTTCAACCATACAGAGTTTGGAGGATTCCACTAACTTCAGCTGTTCGTTTGTTCTGCTCTGCATTTAACCCGTTCATCACTTATATCATCTGCTACAGTCTCACAGTGATCTCCGGAACTCGCAAGTAACCCAATTTAGTACTTTTACTTTCTATGTTGCCATTACAAGGATAATTCTTCACAGTCTCTCAGTTACCTCTCAAAACTTCATTGCAAATCCTCACAGTTATTTCTTCATGTCTGCATTACCCAGTTAAACACGTTCTACAGTTCAGCTTCAAAGCTTGTTTATATTTGAACAATTTAACATTTATTCTCCAGCCTGTTTTAAACGCAATTCCATGAACATTTCTTTTATTTTTTCTTTAAGATATATCCTGCATATTATTTCTATTATTCATGCAATACGTCAGTATACTATGGTGATTAATAACTTGCCATTTACCACTTTACTGAATTGTTATTTTTCAATAAATATATGAAACGGAGCTTTCTTCGTCCTCCCTGCTTTCTTCATACCCCAGCACCTACACCTGTGGTTGGTCCCGGGTTAACGGATTCACAAAAACACCCGGACCTGACAGTAAGCACTGGCCACATGGATCCGTCAAGTGACCAATTCGCAGGAGGTGGTGCTACGTCAGATATCCTTTCCCGTCTGGAAAACCAGGAGTCTATACAGACACAAATAGTGCAGTTTATGCAAACTATGGCAGACCGTTTAGAGACTCTTCATATGGCTATTAAAACGTCTCAAGTCCAGATTCCAACTCCGGTTGTCCCAGTTACCACTACAGCTTCTCCTGTGACGCTGCCTACGTCCCGCTTGCAGTTACCCTCTCTGAGTAAGTTTGACGGAACTCCAAAACTTTGCAGAGGATTCCTGAATCAATGCGAGATCCAGTTCGAACTGTTGTCTGCCAGTTTCCCATCAGCTCGTTCTAAGGTTGCATATATTATTGCACTCCTCTCCGGTCAGGCTCTGGAGTGGGCATCACCATTATGGGAAAGAGGTGATCCTATCCTCTCTAATTACAAGGAGTTCGTATCATCCTTCCGAAGAATCTTTGACGAACCAGGCAGGACCACCTCAGCATCTTTGGAGATTCTCTGTCTACGTCAAAGTTTACGTCCTGTCAGTCAATATATCATTCAGTTTCGCACGTTGTCTTCAGAGTTAAACTGGAATGAGGAGGCCCTGATCGCCGCGTTTTGGAATGGGCTTTCAGAGAGAATCAAGGATGATTTAACTATCCGGGATGTGCCAACTAAACTGGATGAATTGATTTCTCTCTGTAACAAACTTGACCTACGCTACAGGGAGCGAAGTTTAGAGAAATCCAGGGTAGAGCGATCCAGTCCACGTTATCATCCTAGGCCTCGACAAGATTCTTCATCACAGTCTCCGGTAATGACAGAAGAACCTGTGCAGATTGGGTGCTCTCGCCTCACAGAGGAGGAACGACTTCGTCGTCGACAGGGTAACCTCTGCATGTACTGTGGGTCCTCCGAACATTTAGTTAAATTCTGCAAACTCCGACCGGGAAACTCTCGCTCCTAGCTTATTCAAGAGAGGTTAAGCTAGGAGTTACTTTAGAATCACGTTCTGGGAAAGAGCCGACCTTGTCTATTCAATTAGAAGTTCCAAGTTCTACAGTGAAAGTTTCAGCTCTCCTAGATTCCGGGGCAGCCGAGAACTTCATCTCCTCAGCCTTTGTCTTACGGTCTAAAGTTCAAACCATGCCTCTGGAAGCAGCAGTTGCTGTTACAGCAGTGGATGGAAGTCGAATTCCAGATGGTATAATTACTCATCGAACCGTATGTCTCAAGATGAAAGTTGGTGTGCTCCATTCCGAATACGTCTCCTTCTACGTGATTCCCAAAGCCTCTCAAGATGTGATACTTGGTTTACCTTGGCTGCAGAAACATAATCCTCAACTTAATTGGCAAACCATGGAAGTCCTTTCGTGGGGTAAATCTTGTACCAAGGACTGTTTAGCCTCAATTGTACTTCTCCGGTCAATTAGCCTTCCCGACCTACCTCCGGTGTATCAATCCTTTGCGGATGTTTTCAGTAAACAAGCAGCAGACTCTCTACCTCCTCATCGCGAATGGGACTGCCCAATCGTCCTGGTTCCGGGTAAAACCCCTCCTAGGGGACGAATTTATCCGCTATCCATCCCAGAGACGCAAGCTATGTCTGATTATATACAGGAAAATCTAACCAAAGGATTTATCAGACCATCTTCTTCACCTGCAGGAGCCGGATTCTTTTTCGTTAAGAAGAAGGACGGTGGGTTACGACCATGCATAGATTACCGTGGACTCAATGAGATCACTGTGAAAAACAAGTACCCATTACCCTTAATTCCAGAATTATTTGATCGGGTAAAGGGAGCTACTGTGTTTACAAAATTGGATCTCCGAGGGGCCTACAATTTAATCCGCATCCGGGCAGGGGACGAGTGGAAGACTGCTTTTAATACCCGGGATGGGCATTACGAATACCTTGTAATGCCTTTTGGTCTTTGTAATGCACCTGCAGTTTTTCAAAGCTATGTGAATGAACTTTTTCGTGATCTTCTCTACAAGTGTCTAGTAGTGTACCTGGATGATATCCTAATATTCTCTAAGGATCTAAAGTCTTACCGTCACCAAGTTAAAGAGGTACTGACACGTCTGAGGGAAAATCAACTTTATTGTAAGTTAGAGAAGTGCACCTTTGAAGTATCTTCCATACCGTTCCTTGGTTACATCATTTCTGGATCAGAGCTATGTATGGATCCCGGTAAGGTACAAGCTATCCGAGATTGGTCCACTCCTACAACTCTCAAGGGGATTCAGTGATTTCTTGGCTTTGCTAATTTCTATAGGAGATTCATTAAGAATTATTCTTCGTTAGCTGCTCCCATCACAGCTCTAACTCGCAAGGGAGCAAATCCTACGAACTGGTCTTCTGAAGCAATCAAAGCCTTCTCTGATTTAAAGCAAGCCTTTGGGTCAGCACCCATTCTTCGACAGCCTGATTTGAATCGTCCCTTTCTACTAGAGGTGGATGCATCTACAGAAGCAGTAGGAGCTGTGTTGTCACAAGTCTTTGAAGATAAAAAGGTCCATCCCTGCGGATATTTCTCCCGTAAGTTCCTCCCGGCAGAACATAATTATGCAATCGGTGAGCAAGAATTACTTGCCATCAAGTTAGCATTTGAGGAGTGGAGTTACCTTCTAGAAGGAGCACAACATCGCATTACAGTTTATACTGATCATAAGAATCTTCTATATCTGCAGTCAGCTCAGTGCTTGAATCCACGACAAGCTAGATGGGCGCTTTTCTTCACACGATTCAATTTCAAGCTCACCTATCGACCAGGGTCTCAGAACAAAAAGGCAGATGCCCTTTCTCGGTCCTTTGCTTCTTCTGAATCAAATGATGGTACCACGAATCAAGCCATTGTGAATCCTACGTCCTTTTTAATGACTCGAACCTCTCCAGTTCCTCCGCCTGGCAAGACCTTTGTCGCCACAAATCTTCGTAAACGGCTGCTTACCTGGGCTCACTCCTCTTCCTTCATGGGTCATCCTGGGGTTCTAAAGACTCTCAAATTTATTCAACAGTCTTATTGATGGCCACGTCTCAAAGCCGATGTCCAAGAGTTTATAGCAGCATGTCCTAAATGTGCCCAACATAAGAGTCCAAGAAGTTCTCCACCAGGTTTATTACATCCATTATCCATACCCAAACAACCATGGACTCATATCTCAATGGATTTCGTGACCGATCTACCTCCATCAAAAGGGCGAAATACCATTTGGGTGATAGTGGATCGATTTTCGAAAATGGCACATTTCATTCCATTAACTGGGTTACCATCAGCCCCTTTACTAGCCAGATTGTTCATCTCTGAAATCTTCAAGTTGCATGGCCTTCTTCGAGAGATCATCTCTGATCGGGGAACACAGTTTGTGGCCAAGTTTTGGAGGTCGCTTTGTTCATCTTTAAATGTCAAGTTGAATTTTTCTTCTGCATATCATCCTCAGACAGATGGACAAACTGAGAGAGTCAACCAAGACCTTGAAACATTTCTCCGGCTATATATATCGTCCTCACAGGATGACTGGGTTGACTACCTTCCATTGGCAGAATTTGATCATAATAATCTCTTCCATTCATCTTCAGAATCTACGCCCTTTTATATTAACTTCGGCTTTCATCCTCGTGTGCCAGAGTTCCATCCATTGCCAGCCCTAGAGGTTTCAGCAGCAGATCAAGAACTTCAACGTCTATCTAAAATCTGGAGTTGTGTGCGTAAGTCGTTGGTCAAAACTTCAGCTCGTTATAAATCTTTCGCAGATAGAAAACGTAAAGCTGTACCGAATTACAAGGTGGGGGACCAAGTTTGGATTTCTACGCGCAATCTCAGGTTCAAAGTTCCTTCTAAGAAATTTGCTCCCAAGTTTATTGGTCCATTTCCCATTGTAAAGGTACTCAATCCTGTGTCATACAAAGTCAAGTTGCCACCATCTTTGAGAATTCCTAACGCCTTTCATACATCTTTATTGAAGCCTTTGATTCTCAATAAGTTTCGTACCACCCAGTCCAAATCTCCTAAAGTTGACTCTGTGCAAGATGAGGAATTTGAAGTTAAAGAGATTGTAGACTCACATTCCCGATATGGACGTTTACAGTTTTTGGTCGACTGGAAGGGTTACGGTCCGGAGGAGAGATCCTGGGTTTTCTCTGAAGATGTTCATGCTCCAAGACTGGTACAGAAATACTTCTCCAAAAATCCTGATAAGGTTCAAAGGTGTTCGGAGACCACCCGTAGAAGAGGGGGTACTGTCACGAACCGGTCTCTCACCTTTGCGGGTTCTGGGGTTCATCCGTTGCCAGTGCGGTTGCTCGCGGTGCTGTGCGCCCGTGTGGGGACGCGGCGTGATCAGTGCACAGGTAATGCAGAGTCTGGGAACTGGGAGTGCGGGGACCAAATGGCCTAAGGCACTGCGGTGTGTCTGCTGTATAGGAGGTGGCCATGTTGGAGACCAAATAGGTAATACAGAGCACTTGTGAAAACACCTGTGGGCAGGTGTAAGCCAATCCCGTGCTTGTGCTGCCTTTAAGTAGGCTGGGATTATGTTACTCTGGGCCAGTGCTTTGTTGTATCAACGCTGTGCTCTAGCTCTGAGCTCTCTCCGTGCATTCCTGTGTGATTCCCGTGGTCCAGATATCGCCTCCGTTCCCAGAGGCCCGTCGGCAGCCTTCACTGCTAAAGATCCACCGGCTCCCCGCTGTGCTGTCAGTTAATCACGCACCTACTGGTAACAATTGGATTCCCAGAGTCTTGCATGAGGAAACCCTGTCTGCCTGCTTTCAACCATACAGAGTTTGGAGGATTCCACTAACTTCAGCTGTTCGTTTGTTCTGCTCTGCATTTAACCCGTTCATCACTTATATCATCTGCTACAGTCTCACAGTGATCTCCGGAACTCGCAAGTAACCCAATTTAGTACTTTTACTTTCTATGTTGCCATTACAAGGATAATTCTTCACAGTCTCTCAGTTACCTCTCAAAACTTCATTGCAAATCCTCACAGTTATTTCTTCATGTCTGCATTACCCAGTTAAACACGTTCTACAGTTCAGCTTCAAAGCTTGTTTATATTTGGACTATTTAACATTTATTCTCCAGCCTGTTTTAAACGCAATTCCATGAACATTTCTTTTATTTTTTCTTTAAGATATATCCTGCATATTATTTCTATTATTCATGCAATATGTCAGTATACTATGGTGATTAATAACTTGCCATTTACCACTTTACTGAATTGTTATTTTTCAATAAATATATGAAACGGAACTTTCTTCGTCCTCCCTGCTTTCTTCATACCCCAGCACCTACACCTGTGGTTGGTCCCGGGTTAACAGATTCACAAAAACACCCGGACCTGACACAGATGTATAGGCTTGAATGGCCTTTTGCTGCTCCTCCATCCTCTAAAGCATATAGAGGGTTGAATTCCACCTCGTTACCACCTCTTGCTTCAGATGATGGCAGGGCAGGTTCAGGACTGTTTGCTGGTGCTCCAGTCTTCGGCACGCGGTAGCTGAATGCCGAAAGTGGCCCGAAGGCAACCAACAGCATCTCTTGCATGCCCCTGTCGTTTTTTAAATAATTCTGCACCACCAAATTCAATGTATGTGCAAAACATGGGACGTGCTGGAATTTGCCCAGATGTAATGCACGCACAATTTTGCTGGCGTTGTCCGATGTCACAAATCCCCAGGAGAGTCCATTTGGGGTAAGCCATTCTGCGATGATGTTCCTCAGTTTCTGTAAGAGGTTGTCAGCTGTGTGCCTCTTCTGGAAAGTGGTGATACAAAGCGTAGCCTGCCTAGGAACGAGTTGGTATTTGCGAGATGCTGCTACTGGTGCCGCCGCTGCTGTTCTTGCTGCGGGAGGCAATACATCTACCCAGTGGGCTGTCACAGTCATATAGTCCTGAGTCTGCTCTGCTCCACTTGTCCACATGTCCGTGGTTAAGTGGACATTGGGTACAACTGCATTATTTAGGACACTGGTGACTCTTTTTCTGAGGTCTGTGTACATTTTCGGTATCGCCTGCCTAGAGAAATGGAACCTAGATGGTATTTGGTACCGGGGACACAGTACCTCAATCAAGTCTGTAGTTGCCTGTGAATTAACGGTGGATAACGGAAACACATTTCTCACCGCCCAGGCTGCCAAGGCCTGAGTTATCCGCTTTGCAGCAGGATGACTGCTGTGATATTTCATCTTCCTCGCAAAGGACTGTTGGACAGTCAGTTGCTTACTGGAAGTAGTACAAGTGGTCTTCCGACTTCCCCTCTGGGATGACGATCGACTCCCAGCAGCAACAACAGCAGCGCCAGCAGCAGTAGGCGTTACACTCAAGGATGCATCGGAGGAATCCCAGGCAGGAGAGGACTCGTCAGACTTGACAGTGACATGGCCTGCAGGACTATTGGCTTTCCTGTGTAAGGAGGAAATTGACACTGAGGGAGTTGGTGGTGTGGTTTGCAGGACCTTGGTTACAAGAGGAAGGGATTTAGTGGTCAGTGGACTGCTTCCGCTGTCATCCAAAGTTTTTGAACTTGTCACTGACTTATGATGAATGCGCTGCAGGTGACGTATAAGGGAGGATGTTCCGAGGTGGTTATCGTCCTTACCCCTACTTATTACAGCTTGACAAAGGCAACACACGGCTTGACACCTGTTGTCCGCATTTGTGTTAAAATAATTCCACACCGAAGAGGTGATTTTTTTTGTAATTTGACCAGGCATGTCAATGGCCATATTCGTCCCACGGACAACAGGTGTGTCCACGGGTGCCTGACTTAAACAAACCACCTCACCATCAGAATCCTCCTTGTCAATTTCCTCCTCAGCGCCAGCAACACCCATATCCTCATCCTGGTGTACTTCAACAGTGACATCTTCAATTTGACTATCAGAAACTGGACTGCGGGTGCTCCTTCCAGCACTTGCAGGGGGCGTGCAAATGGTGGAAGGCGCCACCTCTTCCCGTCCAGTGTTGGGAAGGTCAGGCATCGCAGCCGACACAATTGGACTCTCCTTGGGGATTTGTGATTTAGAAGAACGCACAGTTCTTTGCTGTGCTTTTGCCAGCTTAAGTCTTTTCATTTTTCTAGCGAGAGGATGAGTGCTTCCATCCTCATGTGAAGCTGAACAACTAGCCATGAACATAGGCCAGGGCCTCAGCCGTTCCTTGCCACTCCGTGTCGTAAATGGCATATTGGCAAGTTTACGCTTCTCCTCAGACGCATTTAATTTTTATTTTTGGGTCATTTTACTGAACTTTTGTGTTTTGGATTTTACATGCTCTCTACTATGACATTGGGCATCGGCCTTGGCAGACGACGTTGATGGCATTTCATCGTCTCGGCCATGACTAGTGGCAGCAGCTTCAGCACGAGGATCTTGATCTTTCCCTATTTTACCCTCCACATTTTTGTTCTCCATTTTTTAATGTGTGGAATTATATGCCAGTATCAATAGCAATGACCTACTACTATATATACTGCGCACAACTGAAATGCACCACAGGTATGAATGGATAGTATACTTGACGACACAAAGGTAGGTAGAGCAGTGGCCTACTGTACCGTACTGCTATATATTATATACTTGTGGTCAGCAAACTGTGCAAAACTGAAATGAACCACAGGTATGGATGGATAGTATACTTGACGACACAGAGGTAGGTAGAGCAGTGGCCTACTGTACCGTACTGCTATATATTATATACTGGTGGTCAGCAAACTGTGCAAAACTGAAATGCACCACAGGTATGGATGGATAGTATACTTGACGACACAGAGGTAGGTAGAGCAGTGGCCTACTGTACCGTACTGCTATATATTATATACTGGTGGTCAGCAAACTGTGCAAAACTGAAATGCACCACAGGTATGGATGAATAGTATACTTGACGACACAGAGGTAGGTAGAGCAGTGGCCTACTGTACCGTACTGCTATATATTATATACTGGTGGTCAGCAAACTGTGCAAAACTGAAATGCACCACAGGTATGGATGAATAGTATACTTGACGACACAGAGGTAGGTAGAGCAGTGGCCTTCTGTACCGTACTCCTATATATTATATACTGGTGGTCAGCAAAATTATACACTGTACTCCTACTATATACTACAATGCAGCACAGATATGGAGCGTTTTTCAGGCAGAGAACGTATAATACTGGTGGTCACTGGTCAGCAAAACTCTGCACTGTACTCCTCCTATATAATACTGCTGGTCCCCAGTCCCCACTATAAAGCAGTGTGAGCACAGATATATGCAGCACACTGAGCACAGATATGGAGCGTTTTTCAGGCAGAGAACGTATAATACTGGTGGTCACTGGTCAGCAAAACTCTGCACTGTACTCCTCCTATATAATACTGCTGGTCCCCAGTCCCCACAATAAAGCAGTGTGAGCACAGATATATGCAGCACACTGAGCACAGATATGGAGCGTTTTTCAGGCAGAGAACGTATAATACTGGTGGTCACTGGTCAGCAAAACTCTGCACTGTACTCCTCCTATATAATACTGCTGGTCCCAGTCCCCACAATAAAGCAGTGTGAGCACAGATATATGCAGCACACTGAGCACAGATATGGAGCGTTTTTCAGGCAGAGAACGTATAATACTGGTGGTCACTGGTCAGCAAAACTCTGCACTGTACTCCTCCTATATAATACTGCTGGTCCCAGTCCCCACAATAAAGCAGTGTGAGCACAGATATATGCAGCACACTGAGCACAGATATGGAGCGTTTTTCAGGCAGAGAACGTATAATACTGGTGGTCACTGGTCAGCAAAACTCTGCACTGTACTCCTCCTATATAATACTGCTGGTCCCAGTCCCCACAATAAAGCAGTGTGAGCACAGATATATGCAGCACACTGAGCACAGATATGGAGCGTTTTTCAGGCAGAGAACGTATAATACTGGTGGTCACTGGTAAGCAAAACTCTGCACTGTACTCCTCCTATATAATACTGCTGGTCCCAGTCCCCACAATAAAGCAGTGTGAGCACAGATATATGCAGCACACTGAGCACAGATATGGAGCGTTTTTCAGGCAGAGAACGTATAATACTGGTGGTCACTGGTCAGCAAAACTCTGCACTGTACTCCTCCTATATAATACCCCTACTCTTTTTGTCCCCCATATTTTTGGAACCAGGACCAGGCGCAGAGCCCGGTGCTGGTTGTTTAAATATGGGGGAACCTCTATCATTTTTTCCCCCATATTTTTGCAACCAGGACCGGCTCAAAGAGCCCGAGGCTGGTTTTGCTTAGGAGGGGGGACCCCACGCATTTTTTTACAAAAAATATAACACTTTCCCATCCCCTTCCCACTGATAAACATGCACGGATCTCATGGATCCGTGCATGCCTATCCAAACACGGGATAAAAAAGCAGGTCTGTTTTTTTTTAGCACTTTTTCACGAATTGTATTTCAGCATGGCAGTGTTTGGCTATTGTCGGCAGTGTTTGTGATTTGCACTTTTTAGTAAATTACCGATTTCTACCAAATTGCAGGCGTATTTGACCGATGGTGTATTGATTCGTGATTTTTTCCTAGGACTTACAATATATTACGAATGCCCTCATCACTGCCGAGATTTTTGCTTAGTAAATTCCCGAAATGACACTTTGAAGAAAAAACGTCATCTCGGTCAAAATCGGGACCTTAGTAAGTATACCCCAAAGTGAGAGGACGCCAGCCACGTCCTCTCACTATCATTTCCAATGCACGAGTGAAAAATGGCAGCGACGCGCGGCTCCTTATATAGAATCCAAATCTCGCGAGAATCCGACAGCGGGATGATGACGTTTGGGCGCGCTCGGGTTAACCGAGCAATACTGGAGTATCCGAGTATGCCTCGGACCCGTGTAAAATGGGTGAAGTTCGGGGGGGTTCGGATTCCGAGGAACCGAACCCACTCATCACTAGTATCAATAAAAAAAGTAAATGATTCAGAATTAAGTTATCCAATAGTAAGGGAATCTCAAGTAGTGCTTCATAAATATAATTTCCCGAGAGAAGACCCATTCAATCTACAAATTTTGAGATGTCTAGTGATTTTTGGGGAGTAGCATTTGAAATAACGCTAGTGTACGAATGGTCTATTGTCTCCCCTGTTTCCCCACTGAGTGCAAAGTGCCTTTAACCATTAGAGACCTGGGACACAGGTAACAGTGCCTCAGCAAACAAAATTGGGGGGGCCCTACTACCTGCAGGGCCCCTAGGCTTCAGTCTAGTCAGCCTTCTGGATCATACAGCCTTGGTGCCACAGGTTGTTGGTCCAGTACTAAATCCAATTCTTTATGGTCAATGAGATAGGCAATACCAGTGCTTGTGGCTGCTAGCCATAAAATATGTGGACAATCAGAAGCACAACCCTTTCCACCACCACTTAACGGACCCTAAGGATTACATGTAAGCACAATTTACTTAGTTGAGAAAGTTTTGGTGAATCTCTCAAGAAGAGACATCTGGCTTAGGGGTGCAGTGGAAACAATGCTAATACTCTAGGGGCCATGACTGAATAAAGTTTGAGAATCTCTGTACCAGGCTATACAGATGCTGGGCCTGATCCTGCGCTCAGATAGTCGCCGCCCAAGGGGGAGTATAAATTCTCTGTGTAAGTGTGCGATCGCATGTGTACGACGAGCTGCAAAAATCCAGTGTGTGCAGTCTGTGCGTAGCCCAGGACTTACTCCCACAGTGCGATGAGAACAGGCTGATCGGGGCCGGAGCTGACGTCACAATCCTCCCTGAAAACGCCTGTGAATGCCTGGGTTTTTCCACGACCCTCCCAATAAATGGCCAGTTACCACCCACAAACGGCCTCTTTCTGTCAATCGCCTTGCAAACGCTCGTGCAAATGAAATTTTCACACCATCCTGTCGCCGACCGCCGATGCCCGTTGTTGGTGGCCGAAGCACATGCGCAGTTTATTGCTGATCACCCACTGTGCGAAAATGCACAGCAGGGATCAGGCATGTATCACCGCCTATGCGCACTGCTGACGCACTAAAATTAAAAAAATCGGACAGCTGCTAGTACTGAATCTGGCCCAATATTAATTACATTTTTATTGCAAAATGTTTTGCCTGTGTTGTCTTGGCTGATGTCGATTAAGGCTATTTGAGGCCTTCTTGGGGTTGATTCACAAACTAGCCCTTGTTTAGACGGAAGCCTCTGTGTCTGGGGGGTAAGTACATCTATACTGTCAATCCAATGATGTGTGAATCATATATAGCATTCTTGCCTACTCTCCTCAAATTGACAGGAGACTTCAGAAACCCGGGTGGCGCTCTCGGCCGCCGAGTAGAGTCTTCTGCAGCCGTCCGCCATCTGTACCAAGCTGCCAGAATCATGTCAATGTAGCCATTCCCTCCGCTGTACAATGGCAGTAATCTTGGCATTGTATAGTTGGGGTCATAGTTACAGCAATACAAACATGCTGTCACAGCCTCCTATGCACCGCCACACCCCTGAACAGCCCAGAGGGGGACTTCTGGATGTCGTTAACTATGATATACTGTATAGTAGTATAGGAGCTTGCAAAAAATCATAGATGTTGGGCTGGACACTTCAATGTTTTGATCAAAATATGAGCAAATTCCTCATGTTTTCTTTTGCTAGATGCACACAAATTTGCATTGATGGTGACAGCAATTGTCTTTGTATTATATTTATATATATTGTCATGTAGATTAGACTATGTATATTACGGGTAAAATGGAGTGTAGGCATATTTCTTTTGTGATCATCAAGGCACAAATTGGGGGAGGACATAGTAAAGCATGAAGCCCTGTTTGGTGCTTTATTGTGTATATGCTGGCCTGCACATGCATTATGCTCTGCTCTACTAAGAATATGTGGGGTCAGCATAGTGCAGCTCTAAACGGAGTGCTCAGAGGAGCAAAGCTGGGGTCTAGGGAGGATTGGCCATATCTACGAGGCCGTTTTTTTTTTTCTGACATGTGCCCCCCCCCCACATATGACAAACAGTCCACCACACTCATTGCAGTGCATTGTTCCCATTCGTTTTGTTATTCCATCTCTGCAGTACAGTAACTCTGCCATCCAGTGATTCTGCCATTGCTACACAGGATGTAGTTATGATCCCGGAGGTTGGGATCCCGGTGGTCAGCATACCGACGCCAGGATCAGAGCTGCCAGAATGCTGGCAGGGGGCCCAGGACTATTTCCACTTGTGGGTGTCCACGACACCCATAGAATAGGAATAGAGCCTGTGGAGCGTGCAGCAAGGCACCGAGCCCGCAAAGGGCTTCACTGCGCTCACCCCCCTGCCGGCATACTGACCGCCGGCATCCCAGCTGCCGGTCACCCGATCCCAACCCGGCTACACGGCATGTTATACCTCTGATGCTGCCCTTGTCGGGTCAATTCTATCAAATTTTCCAGGGTCACTTTTAGTTTCCAATCCACCCCTGCCAAGTTCTCCAAGCCTATGGGCCCCATATAGTGGCCACACTCCCTATAGTGCGGGATCTACAACAACTAATGGAAGCTCCCAAAAGACAGTTTCACCAGTGTCAAAAACACGTGAGAGAATTGTGAATGAACTCTGAGCATATCATTTATTCATTTTATTGAACAAAAACTTACATAGATAAAGAAAAGTTTAGATAAATAAATCAGTGGAACTTTCTCAAAATCATCAGAATACCCTTATAAATGTTACTTTGTAATATGTGTAGATACAGAAAAACATTTGCCAAAACACAGATGGCCAGTATTCACTCATTTTCGCAGCCCGGCATGCCAACTACAGTGCGACACAATCCTTAAAACTATTTTATATGTTGCTCTGTATAATGTTAGCATTTTCTTCACTGTTCATGAAAAAATAATAATGTATAAATGAGCTGGTTTTCCCTCAAATCTTGAAACCACTTTCTCCCTTTGCAGGGCTACTGTATCTATGAAATAATGTGACATTCTGATTTTTCCTAAGTGACCATTAGAGGGAGACCAACATCAAGAAACTGTCAACAGCTGACTCCAGATCGTTCTCTATGACAGTTCTCTGCTTGGTCCATGCTTACTAGCAATTTACACTAATAAACATACATAAGAAAGTGTCACACACATAGCCAGATAAATTATTATAAGTAATAAATAGTAGCAAAAATATAAGTTTTGTGTGTGTGCATTTTGAGCTTAAGGTTTGCTTCACTAGCGCAAGTTTTCATTATAAATGGTTATCTCTTGTTACCTTGTAAACTACCATTGGTGCAGCAGGTTAATTGTAATGTCGCATGAATGGCCAAGTGCAGAGTTACAGAGTGGGCACCACTGCCTGAGGGACTTGCCCCTGACCTTAGGTAGGCAGGGCGGACCTTGTGTGTGTCGGACTGATAGAGGAGACCTGCCACCTGTCAGCGCTGATGGTCACAGCCACATACTGACTTTAAGTAGCAGACAGCTGTACATTTATTCTGATTCACTGCTGTCTGTGAATAAGGCAGCTCACAGCAGCTGTAAGTGGCACTGTCAGAGTCTGCCTGGCTGGTGGCTGGTGGATAAGTGAAAGATGATAAAGCACCAGCCAATCAGCTCCAATATGTAAATTGACAGTTAGGAACTGACTAGCTGGTGCGTTATCACCTTGCACTTATCACTGCTTTATCACTTCTCCAGGCTTAATACATCTGCCCCGTGGTGTGGAAAGATAGCACAGAACGGTAGTGCGGGAAGGTAGTGCAGTAATGTTGCGCAGGAAGGTAGTGCAGTAATGTTGTGCAGGAACCTGCACTACAGTGGTGTAGGAAGGCAACACAGTACGGTGGTGTAGGAAGGTAGCGCAGTACGGTGGTGCAGGAAGGTAGCGCAGTACGTGGTGCGGGACATTAGCACAGTATGGTGGAGCGGGAAGGTAGCGCAGTAATGTGGTGTGGGAAGGTAGCGCAGTGCAGTGGTGAGGAAAGGTAGCGCAGTACAGTGCTGAAAGAAAGTAGCACAGTAATGTGGTGTGGGAAAGTAACGCAGTGCAGTGGTGAGGAAAGGTAGCGCAGTACAGTGGTGTGGGAGGGTAGCGCAGTACTATGGTGTGGGAAGGTAGCACAGTAATGTGTGGGAAGGTAGCACTGTACGGTGGTGCAGGAAGGTAGCGCAGTAATGTGGTGTGGGAAGATAGCACAGTACGGTGGTGCGGAAAGGTAGCGTAGTACAGTGGTGCGGGAAGGTAACGCAGTAATGTGGTGTGGGAAGGTAGCACAGTATGGTGGTGTGGGAAGGTAGCAGAGTATGGTGGTGCGGGAAGGTAGCGCACTACAGTGGTGTGGGAAGATAGTGCAGTAACGTGGTGTGGGAAGGTAGCACAGTACGGTGATGCGCAAAGGTAGCGCAGTAATATGGTGCGGGAAGGTAGCACAGTACCGCGGTGCGAGCAGAGCCGGATTAAGGGGGGGGCCAGGGGGTACATTACCCTGGGCCCCCCTGTCTTAGGGGCCCCCGTCCCTGCTGTCCTATACAGGCCGTTTGAATGCATTTTTTTAAGTGAAGTTAACGGCTAAGGGCCCCTCAGCATACACCTGAGCTGCCAGCGCTGTGGTCACCGATCTATAGCTGCCATCGGAGACCATCACATGCAGGGAAGCAGTAGCCTCACAGAATGCAGCGGCCCCATAGCATGGATGAAGTCTAGATAGGACGAAACGCGTTGGGTGCTACTCCTTGATCAAACCTCACCACAAAGCTAAGCTATTTTTTGATTCCTCTATTTTTAAAAAAAAGTTTTGAAAGCCTATATTCCCGTGTGCCTTTTAAACCTGTTAAGTATTTTTTACCTTCTATACTGGAGTGATACTCTTAGGTTTTTAGACAACACATGTGGTTTTATGTTACCATGCTTTTTTCCTTTTATTCTCTAAAAAAAAATTAATACTATTTTTAAATTTTTCTTTCATTTTTTTGTGTTTTTGTATGGGTCATATATATATCCTTTTTATGAGCTTATATGTTTTTATAATCAGTTTTTGTGTATAGTGCGTTCCACTGCAATAAATTTATATATTTTTTATAACATACACTGCTTTTAGCAATCTTTTGGCACCATTGGTCGCTCTCCACCACCTCATCCCCTGTCCACATATATATATATATATATATAGCACATTTTGCTGACACTCGATCACGTCTTGTGGAGATGTGTACCTTTCTACCCTCTCGCCACCACGGCTGTGGTCAGTATAGCAGATACGAAGACGAGCGGCACTCACAGGCTATCAATTACGAATTTTTTGCTTATATGTCAATGAGCCCCAAGAAATGATGTTTAGTCCTTTAATCATGACATTTTGCTAGTTATGGGGCGGTTGAGACTAGTGGCCTATTCGTAATTGATTGCCTTAGAATGTCTAGATATATAATTTATTTATAGCTGGGTCACTTACGAATTTATTCCCAGTCCCTGTTTCAGGGTTTTTAATTCTAGTGTATTGTTATTATTTGATTCAGTTCGGTAATTTCTTGTATATGTTGTACAGTGGGCACCGGGGACGTGAGTTGTTTATGCTCCGGTTTCCATGGAGCTCCCCTGCGACGCGGCGCATCTGTGACGTCGCGGAAGTGACTCGTGACGGCTGGCAGGCGGGTGCGCCGTGGAGCAGGTGAGTATGGTTAGGTTTGTTAACGGTGGGGGTTTCATGCTTTAAATGTCAGTTGTGCACATGTTGTATGTTTGTCTGGCCCTGAGGACGGAGAGGTTTTCTCCGAAACATGTCGGTCTGTTGCCAATAAAGTAACTACGTTTGTTCCAGCCTGCTGAGTGCCGCCTATCTAGCTCTCTTTGCTATTTTGATGGGAAGTGCTTTTCCATGAGGAGGGCACCACAGCATTATACAATCTCACTATAGAGTGCCGGAAGCTACATTGGACGGTATATATATATATATATATATATATATATATACATACACACACACACACTTTATTTTAGTCCATGGGGCCCCCCTGCTCTTTAGTGCCCCAGGCCTCCCAGCGCCTTAATCCGGCTCTGGGTGCGAGAAGGTAGCGCAGTACAGTGCTGCAGGAAGGTAGAACAGTAATGTGGTGTGGGAAGGTAGCACAGTATGGTGGTGTGGCGAGGTAGCACAGTACGATTGTGCGGAAAGGTAGCACACTATTGTGGTGTGGAAAATTAGCGCAGTAATATGGTGTGGGAAGGTAGCGCAGATGGCGGGAAGGTAGCGCAGTATGGTGGTGCAGGAAGTTAGCTCAGTAATGTGGTGTGGGAAGGTAGCAAGTAATGTGGTGTAGAAATGTAGTGCGTTAATGTGGTGTGGGAAGGTAGCACAGAGTGGTGGTGTGGAAAGGTAGCGCAGAACAGTGGTGCGGAGAGGAAGCGCAGCATTATGGTGTGGGAAGGTACAGTAGCACAGTAATGTGTGCGAAGTAATGTGGTGCAGGAAGGTAGCGCAGTAATGTGGTGTGGGAAGGTAGCACAGTAATGTGGTGTGGAAAGGTAGTGCAGTATGGTTGTGTGGGAAGGTAGCACAGTACAGTGGTGTGGGAAGGTAGCGCAGTATGGTGGTGCGGGAAGATAATGCAGTAATGTGGTGTGGGAAGGTAGCACAGTACGGTGGTGCAGGAAGGTAGCACAGTATGGTGGTGTAGGAAGGTGGCGCAGTAATGTGGTGCGGGAAGGTGGCGCATACAGTGGTGTGGGAAGGTGGCGCAGTACGGTGGTGTGGGAAGGCAGCGCAGTACGGTGGTGCAGGAAGGTAGCGCAATACGGTGTCGTGGGAAGGTAGTGCAGTAATGTGGTGCGGAAAGGTAGCACAGTAATATGATGTGGGAAAGTAGTGCAGTAATGTGGTAGTGAGAAGATAGCACAGTATGGTGGTGCGGGAATGTAGCGCAGTATGCTGGTGCAGGAAGGTAGTGCAGTGCGGTGATGTGGGAAGGTAGCGCAGCACTGTGGTGTGGGAAGGTAGTGCAGTACTGTGGTTTGGGAAGGAAGTGCAGTATAGTGGTGTGGAGAGGTAGCGCAGTACAGTGGTGTGGAGAGGTAGCGCAGTAATGTGATGTGGGAAGGTTGCACTGTATGGTCTTGCAGGAAGGTAGCACAGTACATTGGTGCAGGAAGGTAACGAAGTAATGTGGTGCGGGAAGGTAGCGCAGTATGCTGGCACGGGAAGGTAAGTCAGTACTGTGGTGTGGGAAAGTAGCGTAGTACAGTGGTGTGGGAAGGTAGCACAGTAATATTGTGTGGGAAGGTAGCAGAGTACGGTGGTGCGGGAAGGTAGCGCACTACAGTGGTGTGGGAAGATAGTGCAGTAATGTGGTGTGGGAAGATAATGCAGTACAGTGGTGTAGGAAGGTAGCGCAGTACAGTGGAGTGGGAAGGTACCGCAGAACTGTGGTGTGTGAAGGTAGAGCAGTAATGTGGTGTGGGAAGGTAGCGCAGTGTGGTGGAGAGGAAAGGTAGCACAGTACAGTGGTTCGGGAAGGTAGCACAGTAATGTGGTGCGGGAAGGTAGCACAGTAATGTGGTGCGGGAAAGTAGCACAGTACCGTGGTGTAGGAAGGTAGCGCAGTATGGTGGTGTAGAAAGGTAGCGCAGTACGGTGGTGCAGGAAGGTAGCGCAGTACGTGGTGCTGGACTTTAGTGCTGTATGGTGGTGCGGGAAGGTAGCGCAGTAACGTGGTGTGGGAAAGTAGCACAGTAATGTGGTGTGGGAAGGTAGTGCAGTGATGTGGTGAAGAAAGGTAGCGCAGTACAGTGCTGCAGGAAGGTAGCACAGTAATGTGGTGTGGGAAAGTAACGCAGTGCAGTGGTGAGGAAAGATAGCGCAGTACAGTGGTGTGGGAAGGTAGCGCCGTACTATGATGTGAGAAGGTAGCACAGTAATGTGTGGGAAGGTTGCACAGTACGGTGGTGTGGGAAGGTAGCGAAGTATGGTGGTGCGGGAAGGTATAGCAGTACATTGGTGCGGGAAGTTAGCGCAGTACGGTGGTGTCAGAAGGTAGCGCAGTACGGTGGTGTGGGAAAGTAGTGCAGTACAGTGGTGCGGGAAGGTAGCGCAGTACTGTGGTGTGTTAAGGTAATGCAGTAATGTGGTGTGGGAAGGTAGCACAATAATGTGGTTTGGGAAGGTAGCGCAGTGCAGTTGTGAGGAAAGGTAGCACAGTACAGTGGTGCGGGAAGGTAGCACAGTAATGTGTGGGAAGGTAGTGCAGTACGGTGGTGCGGGAAGGTAGCACAGTATGGTGGTGCAGGAAGGTACTACAGTACGTTGGTGCAGGAAGGTAGCGCAGTACAGTGATTTAGGAAGGTAGCGCATTACGGTGGTGCCGGAAGGTAGCACAGTGCGGTGGTGCTTGAAGGTAGCACAGTACGGTGGTGAGGGAAGGTAGTGCAGTTCAGTGGTGTGGGAAGCTAGCAAAGTAATGTGGTGCAGGAAGTAGCGCACTAGTGTGGTGTGAGAAGGTAGTACAGTACGGTGGTGCGGAAACGTAGTGCAGTAATGTTGTGCGGGAAGGTAGCACAGTACGGTGGTGCAGGAAGGTAGCACAGTAATGAGGTGCGGGAAAGCAGCACAGTACGGTGCTACAGAAATGTAGTGCAGTATGGTGGTGCTTGAAGGTAGCACAGTACTGTGTTGTGGGAAGGTAGCTAAGTAATGTGTTGTGGGAAGGTAGAGCAGTAATGTGGTTTGGGAAGGTAGTGCAGTATGGTGGTGCGGGAAGGTAGCGCAGTAATGTTGTGTGGGAAGGTAGCGCAATAATATGTTGTGGGAAGGTAGCGCAGTAATGTGGTGTGGGAAAATAGCACAGTACGGTGGGGCAGGAAGGTAGCGCAGTAATGTGGTGTGGCAAGGTAGCGTAGTATGATTGTGTGGGAAGGTAGTGCAGTAATATGGTTGTATAGGTTATGCAGTAATGTGGTGTAGGAAGATAGCACAGTACGGTGGTGCAGGAAGGTAGCACAGTAATGTTGTGCTGGTAGGTAGTACAGTAATGTGGTGTGGGAATGTAGCGCAATACGGTGGTGCGGGAAGGTAGAGCAGTACTGTGGAGTGGAAAGGTCGCGCAGTAATGTGATGTGGGAAGGTAGTACAGTATGGTGGTTTGGGAAGGTAAAGCAGTAACGTGGTGTGGGAAGGTAGTGCTGTAATGAGTTATGGGAATGTAGCACAGTATGGTGGTGTAGGAAGGTTGCTCAGTAATGTGGTGCAGGAAGGTAGCGCAGTACGTGGTGCTGGACTTTAGTGCTGTATGGTGGTGCGGGAAGGTAGCGCAGTAACGTGGTGTGGGAAGGTAGCACAGTAATGTGGTGTGGGAAGGTAGTGCAGTGATGTGGTGAGGAAAGGTAGCGCAGTACAGTGGTGTGGGAAGGTAGCACAGTAATGTGTGGGAAGGTTGCACAGTACGGTGGTGTGGGAAGGTAGCGAAGTATGGTGGTGCGGGAAGGTATAGCAGTACATTGGTGAGGGAAGTTAGTGCAGTACGGTGGTGTCGGAAGGTAGCGCAGTACGGTGGTGTGGGAAAGTAGTGCAGTACAGTGGTGCGGGAAGGTAGCGCAGTACTGTGGTGTGTTAAGGTAATGCAGTAATGTGGTGTGGGAAGGTAGCACAATAATGTGGTTTGGGAAG
Source organism: Pseudophryne corroboree (assembly GCF_028390025.1). Taxonomy (NCBI): domain Eukaryota; kingdom Metazoa; phylum Chordata; class Amphibia; order Anura; family Myobatrachidae; genus Pseudophryne; species Pseudophryne corroboree. The sequence goes on from NC_086445.1 coordinate 785,164,948, forward strand.
GTAGCGCAGTGCAGTTGTGAGGAAAGGTGGCGCAGTACAGTGGTGCGGGAAGGTAGCACAGTAATGTGTGGGAAGGTAGTGCAGTACGGTGGTGTGGGAAGGTAGCACAGTATGGTGGTGCAGGAAGGTACTACAGTACGTTGGTGCAGGAAGGTAGCGCAGTACAGTGATTTAGGAAGGTAGCGCATTACGGTGGTGCCGGAAGGTAGCACAGTACGGTGGTGCTTGAAGGTAGCACGGTACAGTGGTGAGGGAAGGTAGTGCAGTGCAGTGGTGTGGGAAGCTAGCGAAGTAATGTGGTGCAGGAAGTAGCGCTCTAGTGTGGTGTGAAAAGGTAGTACAGTACGGTGGTGCGGAAACGTAGTGCAGTAATGTTGTGCGGGAAGGTAGCACAGTATGGTGGTGCAGGAAGGTAGCACAGTAATGAGGTGCGGGAAAGCAGCACAGTACGGTGCTACAGAAATGTAGTGCAGTATGGTGGTGCTTGAAGGTAGCACAGTACTGTGTTGTGGGAAGGTAGCTAAGTAATGTGTTGTAGGAAGGTAGAGCAGTAATGTGGTTTGGGAAGGTAGTACAGTATGGTGGTGCGGGAAGGTAGCGCAGTAATGTTGTGTGGGAAGGTAGCGCAATAATATGTTGTGGGAAGGTAGCGCAGTAATGTTGTGTTGGAAAATAGCACAGTACGGTGGGGCAGGAAGGTAGCGCAGTAATGTGGTGTGGCAAGGTAGCGTAGTATGATTGTGTGGGAAGGTAGTGCAGTAATATGGTTGTATAGGTTATGCAGTAATGTGGTGTAGGAAGATAGCACAGTACGGTGGTGCAGGAAGGTAGCACAGTAATGTTGTGCTGGTAGGTAGTACAGTAATGTGGTGTGGGAATGTAGCGCAATACGGTGGTGCGGGAAGGTAGCGCAGTAATGTGGTGTGGCAAGGTAGCGTAGTATGATTGTGTGGGAAGGTAGTGCAGTAATATGGTTGTATAGGTTATGCAGTAATGTGGTGTAGGAAGATAGCACAGTACGGTGGTGCAGGAAGGTAGCACAGTAATGTTGTGCTGGTAGGTAGTACAGTAATGTGGTGTGGGAATGTAGCGCAATACGGTGGTGCGGGAAGGTAGCGCAGTACTGTGGAGTGGAAAGGTAGCGCAGTAATGTGATGTGGGAAGGTAGTACAGTATGGTGGTTTGGGAAGGTAAAGCAGTAACGTGGTGTGGGAAGGTAGTGCTGTAATATGTTATGGGAATGTAGCACAGTATGGTGGTGTAGGAAGGTTGCTCAGTAATGTGGTGCAGGAAGGTAGCGCAGTATGGTGGTGCGGGAAGGTAGCACAGTACGGTGGTGCGGGAAAGTAGCGCAGTACAGGTGTGCAGGAAGGAAGCGTAGTACAGTGGTGCAGGAAGGTAGCACAGTATGGTGGTATGGGAAGGTATCGCAGTACAGTGGTGCAGGAAGGTAGGACAGTACGGTGGTGTGGAAAGGTATCGCAGTATGGTGGTGCAGGGATGTAGCGCAGTAATGTGGTGTGGGAAGGTAGTGCAGTAATGTGGTATGGGACGGTTGCGCAGTACAGTGGTGCATGCAGTAAAGTGTGTGAAGGATATGCAGTAATGTGGTGTGGAAAGATAGCACAGAACGGTGGTGCGGGAAGGTAGCGCAGTAATGTTGTGCAGGAAGATAGCGCAGTATTGTGGTGCGGGAAGGTAGCACAATACGGTGGTGCAGGTAGGTAGTACAATAATATGGTGTGGGAAGGTAACGCATTATGGTGGTGTAGGAAGGTAGCGCAGTAATGTGTTGCAGGAAGGTAGATGTAACACGGGAATGTAGTCTGGAGAGGTAGCGTAGTTAAATAGTGTGGAGTTGTAGTGTGGGGAAGTAGCTTAGTGATACACTGCAGGGATGTAGTATGAATAAGCATCATAGTGATATAGTGTGGGGATGTAGTGTGGGAAGTAGTACAGTAATGTAATGTGGTGAGGTAATTCAGTGATGTAGTGCAGGAAGGTAGCTTAGTGATGTAGTGTGGGGAGGTAGTGCAGTGATATAGTATGTCACCACATCCCCCTACCCACCAGAGAGAACTTCTCTACGATGCTGATCACACCAGGGCTGGCTCGAGATATGTTCCTTAGAAGCGGCTGCGCGGGGCACCTGACTCCTAAGGGTGGCCATCAGCCGGCCCGTAAGTTAAATAAATAATGGAGCCGGTACATCAACCAATCAGCTCGTGGATGGGTGGCGGCTCCTGATTGGCGGGCGGACCGTGAGCTACGATTGGCTCCCGAACTGGCGCCTGACTTGACTTACCAGACGCTGGGGACCGGACCCTTACAGCATGCCGGGAACAGCACAGGCAGCGTCGGCGAGCAGCGGCACGGGGGGCATATGTGTTTCTGGCACTGGGGGCATGTGTGTACCTGGCACTGGAGGCATGTGTGTACCTGGCACTGGGGGCATGTGTGTACCTGGCAATGGGAGCATGTGTGTATATGGCACTGGGGGCATATGTGTTTCTGGCACTGGGGGCATGTGTGTATATGGCACTGGGGGCATGTGTATATGGCACTGGGGGCATGTGTATATGGCACTGGGGGCATGTTTCTGGCACTGGGGCCATGAGTGTACCTGGCACTGGGGATATGTCTGTACTTGGCACTGGGGGCATGTGTGTACCTGGCACTGGGGGTATGTGTGAACCTGTCGCTGCAGGCATGTGTGTACCTGGCACTGGGGGCATGTGTGTACCTGGCACTGGGGGCATGTGTTGTTCTGGCACTAGGGGCATGTGTGTACCTGGCATTGGGGGCATGTGTGTATACGGCACTGGGGGCATGCGTGTACCTGGCACAGGGGGCGTATGTGTACATGGCACTGGGGACATGTGTGCTTCTGGCACTGGGAGCATGTGTGTATATGGCACTGGGGGCATGTGTGTTTCTGGCACTGGGGACATGTGTGTATATGGCACTGGGGGCATGTGTATATGGCACTGGGGCATGTTTCTGGCACTGGGGGCATGTTTCTGGCACTGGGGCCATGTGTGTACCTGGCACTGGGGGTATGTCTGTACCTGGCACTGGGGGCATGTGTGTACCTGGCACTGTGGGCATGTGTGTACCTGGCACTGGAGGCACGTGTTGTTCTGGCACTGGGGGCATGTGTGTACCTGGCATTGGGGGCATGTGTGTATATGGCACTGGGAGCATGCGTGTACCTGGCACAGGCGGCATATGTGTACATGACATCGGGGACATGTGTGCTTCTGGCACTGGGAGCATGTGTGTATATGGCACTGGGGGCCTGTGTGTTTCTGGCACTGGGGGCATGTGTGTATATGGCACTGGGGCATGTGTGTATATGGCACTGGGGCATGTTTCTGGCACTGGGGGTATGTTTCTGGCAATGGGGCCATGTGTGTATATGAAACTGGGGTTATGTCTGTACCTGGCGCTGGGGGCATGTGTGAACCTGGCGCTGCAGGCATATGTGTACCTGGCACTGGAGGCATATGTGTACCTGGCACTGGGGGCATGTGTGTACCTGGCATTGGGGGCATGTGTGTATATGGCACTGGGGGCATGCGTATACCTGGCACAGGGGCATATGTGTGCATGGCACTGGGGACATGTGTGCTTCTGGCACTGGGAGCATGTGTGTTTCTGGCACTGGGGGCATGTGTGTATATGGCACTGGGGGCATGTGTATATGGCACTGGGGCATGTTTCTGGCACTGGGGGGTATGTTTCTGGCACTGCAGCAATGTGTGAACCTGGCATTGGGGGCATGTGTGTATATGCCGCTGGGGGCATGCGTGTACCTGGCACAGGGAGCATATGTGTACATGGCACTGGGGACATGTGTGCTTTCTGGCACTGGGGGCATGTGTGTACCTGGCACTGGAGGCATGTGTATATGGCACTGGGGGCATGTTTCTGGCACTGGGGGCATGTTTCTGGCACTGGGGCCATGTGCGTACCTGGCACTGGGGGTATGTCTGTATCTGGCGCTGTTGGCATGTGTGTACCTGGCACTGGGGGCATGTGTGGTTCTGGCACTGGGGGCATGTGTGAACCTGGCATTGGGGGCATGTGTGTATATGCCACTGGGGGCATGCGTGTACCTGGCACAGGGAGCGTATGTGTACATGGCACTGGGGACATGTGTGCTTTCTGGCACTGGGGGCACGTGTGTACCTGGCACTGGAGGCATGTGTATATGGCACTGGGGGAATGTTTCTGGCACTGGGGGCATGTTTCTGGCACTGGGGCCATGTGTGTACCTGGCACTGGGGGGTATGTCTGTACCTGGCACTGGGGGCATGTATGTACCTGGCACTGGGAGCATGTGTGTACCTGGCACTGGGGGCATTTGTGTACCTGGTGCTGGGGACATGTGTGTACCTGGCACTGGGGGCATGTATGTACATGGCACTGGGTACATATGTGTACCTGGCACTGGGAGCATGTGTGTATATGGCACTGGGGCCATGTGTATACATGGCACTGGAGGCATGTGTGTACCTGGCACTGGGGGCATGTGTGTACATGGCACTGGGGCATGTGTGTACCTGGCACAGAGGGCATATGTATATCTGGCACTGGGGGCATATGTGCGTTAATGGCACTGGGAGCATGTGTGTATCTGGCACTGTGGGGGCATAAAATGTATCTGGCACTGTGGGCACATAGAATTTGTTTCTGGCACTGTGGGGACATATAATGTGTATCTGGCACTGTGGCGGCATATTATGTGTATTTGGCATTGCACTGTGGGGGCATATTATGTGCATCTGGCATTGCACTATGGGGGCATATTATGCATTTCTGGCATTGCACTACTGGGGGCATATGTATATCTGACACTATTGGGGGCATATGTGTATCTGATACTGCTGGGGCATATGTGTATCTGGCACTGCACTACTGGTGGCATATATGTATCTGGCACTAATAGGGGCATATGTGTATCTAGCACTGCACTACTGAGGGCATATGTGTATCTGGCACTATTGGGTGCATATGTGTATCTGGCACTGCACTATTGGGTGCATAAGTGTATCTGGCACTCTACTGGGGTCATTATATGTATCTGGCACTATACTGGGGTCATTATGTGTATCTGGCACTATACTAGGGACATTATATGTTTATATGTAATGAACACTACTGTTGTCGTTATTTGTAAGGCTGATAATTGTGTGTGTAGAGGGGGGTTGAAAAAATATTTATAGTTTGATAATATAAAGTTGTGAGGCCACGCCCACTTTCCCAGGAGCGGGGTAGGGGGCACTTCAAAAATTCTCACTCAGGGTAGTAGGCTTGGAGCCGGCCCTGGATCAGACTACCTGCGACGGCAGATGATATGCCTTTTCTAAATCTTAGCTTCAGGCCCATGTGCAGAGCCGGCCATAGGCATAGGCAAACTAGGCAATTGCCTAGGGCATTTGATATGCCTAGGGTCATCATCAGCTTCTGCTGATTAAAATTATATGCGACATGCCTATATTCTGTATGTAACATTTCATATGCAGATACAGCCACAGTCTCACACAGTATATTGGCATGCTGCATATCAGTTTAATCAGCAGAAGCTGCTTGTGCATCCTAGCCACATAGCAATGCAAATAAGATGCATTTTCATTAAAAAAAAGGTGCCCGATGTTAGCATTGATGCAAGATTTGTGAGGACACATCTGTATCCAAGCAGAGGCAGAGGTCACAGTGTTAGTGGAAGTGTGAGTGCTGTGTGCATGTGAGTGGGTTAGTTGTGCAGTAGTGTTCAGAATATGTGTAAGGAGCATTATGTGTGTCATGTAAAAATGCATTAATAATGTGCAACATATGTGTAAAGGGCCACTATGTGTGTCATTATGTGTATAAGGGCATTAATAATGTGCGGCATATGTGTAACAGGGTACTACTGTATGTGTGTCATTATGTGTATAGGGGCACTAATAATGTGCAGCAAATGTGAAGGGGGCACTATGTGTGTCATTATGTGTATAAGGGCATTAATAATGTGCGGCATATGTGTAAGGGACATTATGTGTAAAAGGGCATTAATAAAGGTTGTCATAATGTGTAAGGTGCATTATGTTTATAAGGACATTAATGTGTCTCATATGTGTAAGGGGCATTACTGTGTGGAATTGTGTATAAATGCATTACTAATGTGTGGCATTATGTGTATACGGTGCTCTACTATGTGGCGTTGCAAATAGAAAGGGCACTACTGTGTCGTCTAATGTGAATAAAGAGCAATAAGGTGTGGTGTAATGTGAATAAGGAGCAATTCAGTGTGATGTAATGTGAATAAGGGGCTCTACTGTGAGGAGTAACGTTTATAAGGTAAAGTGATATTACTGTGGGATGTATAATGAATTATGAACACTATCGCAAGATAAAATGTGAATAAAGTTGCAGTACTGTGTGGCGTAATTGGAATTGGGGTAACTATTATGTGGCCATGTCCCTTCCCAGCAAGATGATGCCCCTTTTTGGGCTGTGCGTCAAATGTGCGAACTGTTCCTATTTAAAATATAGGGGGTACAAAGACTGCTATGGGTGAGGGGTGATGGTGCTGGGAAAGAGGTGCAAGGTCAGAGGCAGAACCAGCGGTGGTGCTAGGGGGCACCAGCCAAAATCTTGCCTAGGGCATCATATTGGTTAGGGCCGGCTCTGCCCATGTGGATATTAATCTGGTACTGCCTACACCCCCTGTTGTATCTGGACCCTACTTGGTACACATACCCTTCATTATCCAACTTTAAAGACTGGCAGGGTTTCAATTAAAAAAAATCCACCCCTTTCTGGGCCAGGGCTATATTTCTATTTACAGTATATTTGTACAAGTCAAATTATGTATGCATATATGTATATTTATTATTATTATTATTATTATTATTATTATTATTATTATTATTACTATTATTATTATTATTATCCTTTATTTATATGGCGCCACAAGGGTTCCGCAGCGCCCAATTACAGAGTACATAAACAAATAATCAAAACAGGAAAACAGCAACTTACAGTTGAAGACAATATAGGACAAGTACAGGGTATATAAACATAGCTACATCAGCAGATAACACTGAAATAAGTATTAGGTGGCAGAGGACTGCTGGAGTTGATGCAGTTGAAGATTATTAAAGTAAGAGAAAGGATAAGCACATGAGGGAAGAGGGCCCTACTCGTGAGAGCTCACATTCTAAATATATTTGCTTGTTTGTTCTTCATAGGCACCTACATGCCGTGATGGATCTGGACCAAACGTGGTACAAATACCCTTCCTACCCAACTTAAAATACTGGTGGAGTTTCACGAACATTTATATAGAAAATGTATTGGTCTGTTTGTGTGTCTATCTGTGAGGTCATGCTGTGATGTCATAATGGTAGCAACTGTCTATACTAGGACTTTGCTACTGCTGCCCTATCTCATACTCTTCCAGACCCCTGGCATCACACACCTCACCAGCAGTAGGCAATATCACATGAAAAGCTATTCGCATAAGGTAAGTGACTGGACAAAGTTAAGTGCAGATTAGTGCAATGCGGTTGCAGCAGACTTGTAGTGGGTTTATCGAGAGTTAAAGAAAAATACTGGTAATGTTTTAATGGAAAAAAAAATACTCTGTTTCTGGGCCAGGGCCATATAACTATCTATCTATGTATCTATCTATCTATCTATCTATCTATCTATCTATCTATCTATCTATATGTGAAAATATGTGCAGTATATATGTATATTTGTATGTTTGTTCTACATAGGCTTTGTTGTATTCTCCTACAACCCTTGATGTATCTGGTCCATACTTGATACACATACCCATCAGTATCCAACTTAAAATACTGGCAGGGTTTCAATTAAAAAACATTCACCCCTTTCAGGGCCAGGGCTATATTTCTATCTATGTATGTACAAGTCAAATGATGTATGTATATGTATATTTGCATGTTTGTTCTTCATAGGCACCTACATGCCTTGATGGATCTTGTCCAAACTTGGTACACATATCCTTCCTTATCCAACTTAAAATACTGGTGGAGTTTCAAGTGACATCATCCACCCCTTGCGGGGCCATGGCCCCAATCATGAAAATGTATTTAGAAAAAGTATTGGTCTGTTTGTTTGTGTGTCTGTCTGTTTGGTTTGTATGTGAGGTCATGCTGTGATGTAATAGACTTTGCTACTGCTGCCCTATCTCATACTCTTCCAGACCCCTTGGATCACACAGCTCACCAGCAGTAGGCAATGTCACAAAAAAAGCTATTCACATAAGGTAAGTGACTGGACAAAGATAAGGGCAGCTTAGTGCAATGCGGTTGCAGCAGACTTGTAGTGTGATTATCGAGAGTAAGAGGAAAATAGAAATAATTGATATTTACACATACCCTTCATTATCCAACTTAAAATACTGGCAGGCTGTCAATTAATCAATCCACCCTTTTCCGTGCCAGGGACACTTTTCTACATATATACAAGTCAAAATAATTATTCACAGTAAGACATTCCCTTCATTATATAACTTAAAATACTGTCCAGGGCCATATAACTATCTATATATATCTATCTATATATATAAAAATCAAAATATGTATACATGTATATTTGTATAGGCAGGGGAGAAGAACAAGCGCCATATTGGTGTAGTATTTTAGGGTAAATGGGAGTGGTACATATGTGTATAAAATATAAGTACCGGATAGATTCTTGAGAATAGGCCTGTATATCTCAAAAAAATTATGTTTATCACTGCACCACCAATGAAATACAATGGTATATGTTAAGCTATGGATACAATTAAAAGTCGGACCGAGCACTTCCGGTTCCGGAAATGACGCGAACCGGAAGTGCTGTTGAAAATGAAACTGAAAGTACTATAAATATGTGCACTTTCTGATATGATGTATTCTCCTGAGGAAGCCCTGGAGGCGAAACGCGTTGAGACAGACCTGCCTACTGCCTATACCAATCAGCTAAGATTTTTGATTTGTTTTATTTTTTGAATTTGTGTATTATTATTTTTATTGATTAAAAAACTTTATTGATATTATACAAGGCAGTAGCAGACGATTGATTCAGCCATCACATTTCACTGGACCGACTTGATCTACTTGGATATATGTATATCCTATATGCTATATTGAATTTATCTTTTGGTACGCTTGTAATATAAGGGGGGGCACCCCAAGATATATCTGAGGTTACTACACCATATGGCGATGATCTTTGTTTCCTAGGTGGGGAACAGCCACAAAGAATTTTTTTGAGATATACAGGCCTATTCTCAAGAATCTATCCGGTACTTATATTTTATACACATATGTACCACTCCCATTTACCCTAAAATACTACACCATATGGCGCTTGTTCTTCTCCCCTGCCTTTACAGAATTGCATGACTGAACATACCCAAGTCATATTTTGAAGAACGGAGCAGCCACCAAAGAAGCTTGGGAGGTGTCTATTAACGGAGTATCTACGACTGACTTAACCAAAACAGCAGAACTTTCTGACGACCCATTCCTTTAAAGTAACATTTGGACGTGAGACTAAGCGCACTGACCTAAAAAAAACTCTTTTTATGTATATTTGTATGTTTATTCTTCATAGGCTTTGTTCGTATTCTCCTACAACCCTTGATGTGTCTGGACCATACTTGGTGTACATACCCTTCATTATCCATCTTAAAATACTGGCAGGGGTTTTCAATAAAAAAAAAATCCACCCCTTACGAGGCCAGGGCCACAATCATGAAAATTTATATAGAAAATGTATTGGTCTATTTGTGTGTCTTTCTGTCTGTCTGGTAGTGTTTTAATTTAAAAAATCCACCCCTTTTTTGGGCCAGGGCCATATAACTATATATATATATATATATATATATATATATATAAAGTCAAAATATGTAAGAACAAGTTGGTTTCATACCCAGTTGACAAGCATTCGACAACATGCAGTGCACAATCGATTTGATCCACGCAATTCACAGACAGAAATCACTGGCCGTGGTTATGGGATTAGACGCCAAAATGGCTTTCGACCGGATCCAATGGCCTTTTATGTTTTACACTCTCCAATCTATAGGTTTGGATAACTGGTTCTTTCACTGGATTGCCGCCCTTTATGATAAGCCTAGAGCAGCTGTGTTGGCCAACAGGGTTGCTTCTCCCCCCTTCTCAATATCCAATGGAACCCGACAGGGATGCTCCTTATCCCCACTTATTTTCGCCTTATTAATTGAGCCACTTGCTGCATGAATTCGTGCTAATCCCAATATATGGTGTATTAGAATTGGACCCACTGAACATAAAATAGCCCTTTACGCAGACAACTTTTTACTCACGATATCTGATCCAGCCCACTCCCTTCTTCAGTTGTTCCGGGAAATTGAGGAATACAGGGCGTTATCAGGCTATAAAATTAATACGCTAAAAACTGAGGTCCTTTATTTTTATATTCCACAAAATGTTAAAACTCTCTAGAGCAATCTTTCCATTTCCGTTGGAACAGAAGACATCTTTCTTATTTAAGTGTTTCTATTACCAAAAACTACTGGCAGCTCTATCAAGCTAACTATCCCAAATTATTAGCCCAGTTTCAGAAAGACCTTGAGGATTGGGGAGTTTATCATATCTCTTGGATCAGACGAATTAACGCCATGAAAATGAAGTTATTGCCGAGATTACTCTACATTGCCAGTCCATATACAGTACCTCCCTGCAGGGACGTGCAGTCAGGGGAGGCAGTGCCTCACCTGTCATTTAATGATTAAAATAATACAAAGAACATATTTTTAACACATATTCTGTGTTATGACTATCTGTTTTGTATTATTGTAATCAATTTTGCTTTGCAAATACAGCCAGTTTTGTTTGTGAGGCAGCGAGAGCGCTGCCTCACACTTACAATACTGAAGGAGCTGACGCCGTCGGCGGGCAGGGGGCGGGGACAAGCTATGGGCTGTAAAAGCCCATTGAAAAAAAAAGCATTACAGGCGGCACTAGTATAAGTACCTCAGCCAGGGCCGGCCACTGGAGGGCGCTGCAGGAAGTCCAAGAAGCTAATGACGCGACAATGCCTCAGGCTCAGAGGAGCCGGGACAGAAGGAAGAAGACAGCCATTCTCAGTAAGTACACCGAAGTACCGGCTGCCAGTACCTGGAACCCCCCTTCCCCCCGCATGGCCCAAATATTTAATATTAGAGATGGAGACAGGCAGCTGTGCACTGTCTCCATCTCAGAAAAAGCCGCGATCGTGTTCGCGGAGCGGCACCAGCAACAGAACTCTGTAGCTCCCTGCATACAGTATGTCTGGAGGGAGCTGCTGGTTGTGCACGCAGCTCCCTCTGTCCTCGGGCTCACAGTTTCAAAGTCAAGTATCCATGTAGGCAGTGTAATAATGTTAACTATGCGGGATTGGTGTGGGGGAGTATTAATGTTCTCTAGGAGCCTGTGGGGGTATTGGGCTGTAGGGGTGTACTAAAGTGTCGCTAGGAGGGGGTGTTGGGGTGTAGTGAATTGTCTCTAGGATGGGGTGTCGAACTGTGTGGTTGTATTTATGTTTGCTAGGAGGGAATAATGTGTGGGGCAGTATTAATGTTCTCTAGGAGAGTTACTGTGGAATGTTGGTGTATTAATGCCATCTGGGGTGGCAATATATTACTGTTGTCTGGGGTATGGGGGTGTCTACTAATGTTATCTTGGCGTGGCCTAACCGTGCCCCCCCCCCCCCCCCCCCGCGAAAACGCACAGCAGCGATCGGGACGGAATGACCCCCATAGTGTGTGTGTTATCCAGGGGGCTTTGTGGAAGAATCACTGCACTTTCCAGCATAAGTGTTTACTGGTACAATGTTTCTCCGGGTGTAGCATGGCTGACCGGCAGTCAGCTTACCGACGCCGGGATCCCTGCGGGGAGGGGCGAGTGCGGGCTCGGTGGCGACCGGGTTCTATTCCCACTCTGTGGGTGTCGTGGTCACCCACGAGTGGAAATAGTCCCTGTTGGTCGGCATGCCGACCATCGGGATAGTGAGGGGTCGGGATGCTGGAGGAGGTCATGTGACTGTCGGTCTCTCGACCGTCAGTCACATGAATACCTCCCGGTTTCTCCTATAGTATCTGGCTTCAGGTGACACATTGTGATTTATTTGTGATTTTGTTTTTAATTTGTATGTATGTTCTATATATTAAAGGTTATATCTATTTTTTTTTTAACACTGCTGGAACCATCAGAATGCTGTTTTTCTTCAAGCGCAGCCTTTTCTGAAGTGTAATTTACTTGTAGTTTTATAAACCATACAGAGGGTTTTTTTTCCTGAGACGGCTACTGGATTATACAGCTAAGATTATTGAGTGAATAGATTCTTTTCTCTGTCTGCCTGTATGTTAACTTTCCAGCATGGGGCTGATAGTATTGTCATACTTAAGTGAAGGGTTTCTCCCCGCAGCTCAGTGCTCGGATCCCCACAGACATGGCAGTTAATGCACTGCTGCAGTCTGCTCTTGTACCGCTGAGAGCCTCAGGGGAGTGACCAGATGTCAGCTGCATTAGGGGTTGTCCTTCCGGCACTTACCCGTCTGTACTGGGAGATGCGAGTAACTGGCCATTCTCAGATGGAAATTATACCTGTCCCACTTCATGTCATGCTGCAGCTGGCTGAGGAACTAGAAGTCCCATCACACTTTGACTCTGGTTGGACACACCATATATATATGTATATATATACACTGCTCAAAAAAATACAGGGAACACTAAAATAACACATCCTAGATCTGAATGAATGAAATATTCTTGTTAAATACTTTGTTCTTTACATAGTTGAAAGTGCTGACAACAAAATCACACAAAAATTATCAATGGAAATCAAATTTATTAACCCATGGAGGTCTGGATTTGGAGTCACACTCAAAATTAAAGTGGAAAAACACACTACAGGCTGATCCAACTTTGATGTAATGTACTTAAAACAAGTCAAAATGAGGCTCAGTAGTGTGTGTGGCCTCCACGTGCCTGTATGACCTCCCTACAACACCTGGGCATGCTCCTGATGAGGTGGCGGATGGTCTCCAGAGGGATCTCCTCCCAGACCTGGACTAAAGCATCCGCCAACTCCTGCACAGTCTGTGGTGTAACGTGGCGTTGGTGGATGGAGCGAGACATGATGTCCCAGATGTGCTCAATTGGATTCAGGTCTGGGGAACGGGCGGGCGAGTCCATAGCATCAATGCCTTCGTCTTGCAGGAACTGCTGACACACTCCAGCCACATGAGGTCTAGCATTGTCTTGCATTAGGAGGAACCCAGGGCCAACCGCACCAGCATATGGTCTCACAAGGGGTCTGATGATCTCATCTCGGTACCTAATGGCAGTCAGGCTACCTCTGGCGAGCACATGGAGGGCTGTGCGGCCCCCCAAAGAAATGCCACCCCACACCATTACTGACCCACTGCCAAACCGGTCATGCTGGAGGATGTTGCAGGCAGCAGAACGTTCTCATTGGCGTCTCCAGACACGTCTGTCACATGTGCTCAGTGAGAACCTGTTTTCATCTGTGAAGAGCACGGGGCGCCAGTGGCGAATTTGCCAATCTTGGTGTTCTCTGGCAAATGCCAAACGTCCTGCATGGTGTTGGGCTGTAAGCACAACCCCCACCTGTGGACGTCGGGCCCTCATACCACCCTCATGGAGTCTGTTTCTTATCGTTTGAGTAGACACATGCACGCTTGTGGCTTGCTGGAGGTCATTTTGCAGGGCTCTGGCAGTGCTCCTCCTGTTCCTCCTTGCACAAAGGCGGAGGTAGCGGTCCTGCTGCTGGGTTGTTGCCCTCCTACGGCCTCCTCCACGTATCCTGATGTACTGGCCTGTCTCCTGGTAGCGCCTCCATGCTCTGGACACTACGCTGACAGACACAGCAAACCTTCTTGCCACAGCTCGCATTGATGTGCCATCCTGGATGAGCTGCACTACCTGAGCCACTTGTGTGGGTTGTAGGGAGGTCATACAGGCACGTGGAGGCCACACACACTACTGAGCCTCATTTTAACTTGTTTTAAGGACATTACATCAAAGTTGGATCAGCCTGTAGTGTGTTTTTCCACTTTAATTTTGAGTGTGACTCCAAATCCAGACCTCAATGGGTTAATAAATTTGATTTCCATTGATTATTTTTGTGTGATTTTGTTGTCAGCACATTCAACTATGTAAAGAACAAAGTATATAATAAGAATATTTCATTCATTCAGATCTAGGATGTGTTATTTTAGTGTTCCCTTTATTTTTTTGAGCAGTGTATATATATATATATATATATATATATATGTGTGTGGAGTATGGTATACCAGCGGCCGGGCTCCCGGCGACCAGCATACTGGCACCGGGATCCCGACCGCCGGCATACCGACAGCATGACGAACGCAAATGAGCCCCTTGTGGGCTCGCTGCGCTACGCGCGCCACGCTACGCGCGCCATGCTATTTGTTCTCCCTCCAGGGGGGTTGTGGACCCCCGAGAGGGAGAAAAAGTGTCGGTATGCCGGCTGTCGGGATTCCGGCGCCAGTATACTGTGCGCCGGGATCCCGACAGCCAACAAACTGAAGACCACCCATATATATATATATATATATATATATATATATATATATATATACTCACACATACCTTCAGCTCCATATATATCTATATATACTGTACCCTCTAGCTCCATGCACACACATTTTTAGGGGGGGTCCCACTTTCAATTCCAATTCTGGGCTGACTGGTTTTGGGGTGTTTAAGGTGATAGCAAGGGGACACCACACAGAGTGTTCCCCCCGTTATGGCATTATCCCCCTTGCTAGTTCAGCCTCGTGCTGGTTTTGGTTAAATAAGGGGGTATCTACTTCTTTTTTTTTTCTAAGTTGGGGGGGGGGCATGGAGGTGCAATTGTGCGTGAATCAGGAGTGCCTCACTGGCCACTGACTTCACCGCACGTCACTGCCTCCCTGTGTCTTCAAGCTCCTTCCGCACAATATAATGAATTTTATTCGGTCTAAGAAAAAACCTACAGTGAAGCATTTGGTAATCCAGAGACTCACTTCTGAGGGTGGTTTGGGTGTGTCCAATTTTAAATCCTACTATTTGGCGGCTAGATTGTCACAATGTATTTTATGGAACAGACTTAACTTTGAGAAAGTATGGGTTGCGGTAAAATCTCATGCTCTCAAGTTGTACTCTATATCTTCCTTGCTAATGCTCCCTAGATCGGTCCGACCTAAGACAGTTGCCGGCCATCCAACTGTGGGGATGATTCAGACCTGATCGTAGATGTGCTAAATTTAGCACATTTACGATCAGATTCTCTGACATGCTGGGGAACGCCCAGCACAGGGCTAGTCCGCCCCACATGTCAGGTCCTACCCCGCCGCACAAGTGCAAAAGCATTGCACAGCAGCGTTGCTTTTGTACTTGAAGAGTAGTTTCCAGCCAGCGCAGCTCCTTCGCTCTGGCAGGGAGCTACTCGTCGTTGCCCGGGTCGCAGCGGCTGCGTGTGACGTCATGCAGCTGCCGCGGCTCACCCTTCCAATGGTCCGGGCATGCCTGCGTTGCCCGGACTGCGCCCCCTAAACGCCGCCAGACCGCCCCCTCCCACCTCTGCCTGTCAATCAGGCAGAGGCGATCGCAGGGCTGAGACGGCCGTCAGCTGTCTGGCATGTGCCACCGCATGCGCAGTTCAGACCTGATCGCTGCTGTGCGAAAACACACAGCAGCGATCAGGTCTGAATTAGCCCCTGGTATCTCATACATTGGATGTCTGGGACATGGCCAACAGGCAGTTTAGCCTAGCTCCACATCCTAGCCCTCTGGTCCTGCTGTTCGACAACCCTTACTTTCGTCTGGTTGTTCCCCCGCTTCTTTTGATTGCTGGCAGAATAGCGGAATAAGACTACTTCATGATATCACACAAAACCCGTCCTTCCCAACATTTGCGGAGATACAAGCCAAATACTCTATTCTTCACAAATCTTTCTTTCAATACTTAGAAAATAGACATTGTCACTCTTCAATTATATAACAAATGAGTGCTAGACCTCTTTCCTCTGTAGAAAACTTGTTTTTTTTATAAAGCTTCCACTAAAGGGCTCATATCCACTTTATACACATTATTGTTACCCCAATCTATGGAAACTAAAGATTCTCATGAAAAGGCCTGGGAGTCTGACTTGGGAGAAACACTAGATAGTGATGACTAGTCAGAAATTTATGCAAATGTGGCCTCTAGCTCAATTTGTGTTAGACTGAAAGAAAATGCATATAAATTATTCTATAGATGGCACTATGTCCTAAACAGGCTTAATAAAATGAATTCTGAGATCTCCTCTTTATGTTGGCGATGTAAAGACATTGAAAGAACGTTCCTCCACATCTGGTGGAACTGCCCAATTCTGATTCCCCAAAGGAAAGAAGTCGCGTCCTTGGCCAACACAATTTTATCAATTTCAAACCTCCTTTAGGGCCAGCTATTTTCTTCTCTCCATGGATATTCCTGAAGCATTCCATCAACAGAACAAACTGTTTACTCATATGGTCCTTGCAGCCAGATGCTGCATAGCAGCCCAATGGAGGACATCTGAGCCCCCTAGGATAGACAAGGCTATTGCAAAAATCTGGCACATACATTTGATGGAATATATCACGAGCATATAGAGAGGCTCTTCCACAAAGTTTATTAAAGCTGGGATCCTTGGACTTATTTTAAAGTCCCACCTGCATTTAACTAAGTAAACAGTGCCTTTTCTATCTCTACACGTTGACACCCCCCTGTTGGTTTGGCTAGCTATTTGAGTACTGGTCTGACCAGTCGTGTTGCCCTCTTCCTTTTATGAATTTCCTTTTCTTCTATTACTCTCACTCCCTAGTCTTTTCTATCCTATTCTGGCTCTATATTCCTTTAACATAAAAACAGAGATGACACTATGGAGTTTTTTTTATTTGTCTTTTGATATTATTCTTATGGACAATGGGGGTCATTCTGAGTTGATCGTTCGCTAGCTGTTTTTAGCAGCCGTGCAGACACATAGTCGCCGCCCACAGGGGAGTGTATTTTTGCTTTGCAAGTTTCTGAGTAGCCCAAGACTTACTCAGCCACTGCGATCACTTCAGCCTGTCTGGTCCCAGAATTGACGTCAGATACCCGCCCTGCAAACGCTTGGACACGCCTGCGTTTTTCCAAACACTCCCAGAAAATGGTCAGTTGACACCCAATGGTCAGTTTACTCTATATTATCCACTTATACTTTATCTATAATACATTACAGATTTTACATCTAATTCTTTTAATGTCCCTCATAAAATTATTACCTATTTAGTTAAATAAATGCTTCTGCTCCATAGAACATTCTCCAATGGTTTCATAAATCAACAGAGGATACAACTATATCCAAAACAGGTTAGAGGACATATAAGAAGAGAGAAAGAGAGAATACATACTGAGAGAGGGAGAGTATGAAAACAAAATACTCTTATTATGGAAGAGAAATGGAAAAGAGGAAATTTTATTTATAATATTTAATAAGACCAGCCAACTACTACCAACCAAGTTCATATGTTATTCATTTCTATATTATCATTAAGCCCCAAAGGGGATAATGAACCCAAAGAAAATATCCAGAGAAAATGTGATATAGACGGATGATTAATGATTTACATGTATTAGCAGTATAATGATTACTAATTGAGTGGTTTAATTAGCACATCAGTAATATATGCATGTATTAATATTGAAAAGGATTTTTTTTAGGATTTTTTAAATTGTAATAAAACTATATAAAACTTTATGCGCTCTCTTCTTTTATATGTATTAGTTGTGTTTAATTTTTGGTAATACTTCAGATTACCAAGTGGGAGCTGCTTGTAGTTTTATATTCTTTATGCTTTTTGACTAGCACAGTATATTGGAAAAGCACTTTGCGCCTGAATTAATATACACACACAGAAGTATTAAAGATCTTTAGGCTGTGTTCTACGCCTGTGTGTGTGTATATAATTTTAGTAATTTAAAAAATTATGCAACTTAAAATACTGGCAGGGTTTCAATTACAAAAATCCACCCCTTTCTGGGCCAAGGCCATATAACTATCTATAAATATAAAAGTCAAAATATGTACATATGTATATTTGTATGTTTGTTCTTCATATGCTTTGTTGTATTCTCCTACAACCCTTTATGTGTCTGGACCATACATGGGAGGTCTGGTATGGTAGGTAGATTAGACTTAGGTCGACAATTAGTTGGTCGACATGGTTTCTATGTCGACAGGGACTGTAGGTCGACATGAGAAAAGATCAACATGATTTTCCCCCCTTTTTTTGGTGTTGTTTTGTCCGTACAGTGACCGGGAACCCCAATTAGTGCACCGTGTTCGCTCGCCATGCTTCGGGCACAGGTTACCGTTCCCAATTGTGGTCCACGTGGTTCGTAAAGTATGAAAAAGTTAAAAAAATGGGGGGTGGGGGGGAATAAATGGAAAAACTCATGTCGACCTTTTGTCATGTCGACCTATAACATGTTGACTTAGAGTACCCGTCGACCTAGAAACCATGTCAACCTACTTACTGTTGACCTAAAGACCGGATGCCCTTGGTACACATACACTTCATTATCCAACTTAAAATACTGGCAGGGTTTCAGTTAAAAAACAATCACCCCTTTAGGGCCAGGGCTATATTTCTATCTGTATATGTACAAGTCAAATTATGTATGCATATAAGTATATTTGCATGTTTGTTCTTTATAGGCACCTACATGCCTTGATGGAGCTGGACCAAACTTGTTACACATACCCTTCCTTATTGAACTTAAAATACTGGTGGGATTTCAAGTGACAACATCCACCCTTTGCAGGGCCAGGGCCCCAATCACAAAAATTTATATAGAAAATGTATTGGTCTGATTGTGTGGTTTGTCTGTGAGGTCATGCTGTGATGTCATAATGGTAGCAACTGTCTATACCAGGACTTTGCTACTGCTGCCCCATCTCATACTCTTCCAGACCCCTGGCATTACGCACCTCACCAGCAGTAGGCAATATCATATGAAAAGCTATTCACATAAGGTTAGTGACTGGACAAAGATAAGGGCAGCTTAGACATGTACAGTAGTGTGATTATCGAGAGTTAGAGGAAAATAGAAATTATTGACAGTTACACATATCCTTCATTATCCAACGTAAAATACTGGCAGGCTTTCAATTAAAAAATCCACGCCTTTCCGTGCCAGGGCCATATTTCTACATACACTGCTCAAAAAAATAAAGGGAACACTAAAATAACACATCCTAGATCTGAATGAATGAAATATTCTTATTAAATACTTTGTTCTTTACATAGTTGAATGTGCTGACAACAAAATCACACAAAAATTATCAATGGAAATCAAATTTATTAACCCATGGAGGTCTGGATTTGGAGTCACCCTCAAAATTAAAGTGGAAAAATACACTACAGGCTGATCCAACTTTGATGTAATGTCCTTAAAACAAGTCAAAATGAGGCTCAGTAGTGTGTGTGGCCTGTATGACCTCCCTACAACCCACACAAGTGGCTCAGGTAGTGCAGCTCATCCAGGATGGCACATCAATGCGAGCTGTGGCAAGAAGGTTTGCTGTGTCTGTCAGCGTAGTGTCCAGAGCATGGAGGCGCTACCAGGAGACAGGCCAGTATATCAGGAGACGTGGAGGAGGCCGTAGGAGGGCAACAACCCAGCAGCAGGACCGCTACCTCCGCCTTTGTGCAGGAGGAACAGGAGGAGCATTGCCAGAGCCCTGCAAAATGACCCCCAGCAAGCCACAAATGTGCATGTGTCTACTCAAACGATCAGAAACAGACTCCATGAGGGTGGTATGAGGGCCCAACGTCCACAGGTGGGGGTTGTGCTTACAGCCCAACACCGTGCAGGACATTTGGCATTTGCCAGAGAACACCAAGATTGGCAAATTCGCCACTGGCGCCCTGTGCTCTTCACAGATGAAAGCAGGTTCTCACTGAGCACATGTGACAGGGTATCCGGACTCCAGGTCGACAACAAAAAGGTCGACACACCTTAGGTTGACGCCAATTGGTCGACACACCTTAGGTCGACATGTACAAAAGGTCGACATGGACAAAAGGTCGACAGGAACAAGGTCGACATGGAAAAAGGTCGGCATGAGTTTTTCACAATTTTTTTTTTTTTTGGCACTTTTTCATACTTAACGATCCATGTGGACTACGATAGGAACGGTAATCTGTGCCGAGCGAAGCGAGCCATGCGAGGGGACGCGGTGCACTAATTGGGGTTCCCGGTCACTCTACGAAGAAAACAACACCAAAAAAACATAAAAAACTCATGTCGACCTTTTTCCATGTCGACCTTGTTCCTGTCGACCTTTTGTCCATGTCAACCTTTTGTCCACGTCGACCTAAGGTGTGTCGACCAATTGGCATAGACCTAAGGTGTGTCGACCTTTTTGTTGTTGACCTGGAGTCCCAGACCCATGTGACAGATGTGACAGAGTCTGGAGATGCCAAGGAGAATGTTCTGCTGCCTGCAACATCCTCCAGAATGACCGGTTTGGCAGTGGGTTGTAATGGTGTGGGGTGGCATTTCTTTGGGGGGCCGCACAGCCCTCCATGTGCTCGCCAGAGGTAGCCTGACTGCCATTAGGTACCGAGATGAGAACCTCAGACCCCTTGTGAGACCATATGCTGGTGCGGTTGGCCCTGGGTTCCTCCTAATGCAAGACAATGCTAGACCCCATGTGGCTGGAGTGTGTCAGCAGTTCCTGCAAGATGAAGGCATTGATGCTATGGACTGGCCCGCCCGTTCCCCAGACCTGAATCCAATTGAGCACATCTGGGACATCATGTCTCGCTCCATCCACCAACGCCACGTTGCACCACAGGCTGTCCAGGAGTTGGCGGCTGCTTTAGTCCAGGTCTGGGAGGAGATCCCTCTGGAGACCATCCGCCACCTCATCAGGAGCATGCCCAGGCATTGTAGGGAGGTCATACAGGCACGTGGAGGCCACACACACTACTGAGCCTCATTTTGACTTGTTTTAAGGACATTACATCAAAGTTGGATCAGCCTGTAGTGTATTTTTCCACTTTCATTTTGAGGGTGACTCCAAATCCAGACTTCCATTGGTTAATAAATTTGATTTCCATTGATAATTTTTGTGTGATTTTGTTGTCAGCACATTCAACTATGTAAAGAACAAAGTATTTAATAAGAACATTTCATTCATTCAGATCTAGGATGCGCTATTTTAGTGTTCCCTTTATTTTTTTGAGCAGTGTATATACAAGTCAAAGTAATTATTGACAGTAATACAGTACATAGCCTTCATAATACAAATTAAAATACTGGTGGTGTTTCAATTAAAATTTGGGCCAGGGCCAGGGCTATATAAGTATCTTTATATATAAAAGTCAAAATATGTATATATGTATATTTGTATGTGTATTCTTCATAGGCTTTGTTGTATTCTCATGCAACCTGTGGTGTATTGGGACCATACTTGGTACACATACACTTAATTTTTCCACTTAAAATACTGGCAGGGTTCCCCGTTCAGGACCAGGGCCAAATTTCTATCTATATATGTACAAGTCACATTATGTATGCATGTAGGTATATTTGCAAGTTTGTTCTTCATAGTCACCTACATGCCTTGATGGATCTGGACCAAACTTGGTACACATATCCTTCCTTATCCAACTTAAAATACTGGGATAAGAGCAGCTCAGTGTAATGCGGTTGCAGGAGACTTGTAGTGTGATTATCAAGAGTAAGAGGAATATATAAATTATTGATAGTTACACAAACATTTTATTATCCAACTTAAAATACTGGCAGGCTTTCAATTAAAAAAATCCACCCCTTTCTGGACCAAGCCATCTATCTATCTATCTATCTATCTATCTATTTATCCATATATATATATATATATATATATATAGATGAGCGGGTTCGGATTCTCGGAAACCGAACTCCCCCGAACTTCACCCTTTTTACACGGGTCCGAGCCATACTCGGATTCTCCCGTATGGCTCGGTTAACCCGAACGCGCCCGAACGTCATCATCCCGCTGTCGGATTCTCGCGAGATTCGGATTCTATATAAGCAGCCATTTTCACTCGTGCATTGGAAATGTTAGGGAGAGGACGTGGCTGTCGTCCTCTCCGTTATTGTTGAACTTGATTGTGCTTTATTGCTTAATTGTGGGGAGGACTGGGGAGCAGCTGTATAATATAGGAGTACAGTGCAGAGTTTTGCTGATCAGTGACCACCAGTTTTATCCTTTCTCTGCCTGAAATAAACGCTCCTTATCTGTGCTCAGTGTGCTGCATATATCTGTGCTCACACTGCTTAATTGTGGGGACTGGGGAGCAGCTGTATTATATAGCAGGAGTACAGTGCAGAGTTTTGCTGACAGTGACCACCAGTATACGTTGTCTGCCTGAAAAACACTCCATATCTGTGCTCAGTGTGCTGCTTTATTGTGGGGACTGGGAACCACCAGTATAATATTATATAGGAGGAGTACAGTGCAGAGTTTTGCTGACCAGTGACCACCAGTATATAATATATAGCATTACGGTACAGTAGGCCACTGCTGTACCTACCTCTGTGTCGTCAAGTATACTATCCATCTAGATTCTATACCTGTGGTGCATTTCAGTTGTGCAGTTTGCTGACACAGTGACCACCAGTATATATAGCAGTACGGTATGGAAGGCCACTGCTGTACCTACCTCTGTGTCGTCATTAAGTATACTATCCGTCTACATTCTATACCTGTGGTGCATTTTAGTTTTGCAGTTTGCTGACACAGTGACCACCAGTATATATAGCAGTACGGTATGGAAGGCCACTGCTGTACCTACCTCTGTGTCGTCATTAAGTATACTATCCATCTACATTCTATACCTGTGGTGCATTTTAGTTTTGCAGTTTGCTGACACAGTGACCACCAGTATATATAGCAGTACGGTACGGAAGGCCACTGCTGTAGCTACCTCTGTGTCGTCATTAAGTATACTATCCATCTACATTCTATACCTGTGGTGCATTTTAGTTTTGCAGTTTGCTGACACAGTGACCACCAGTATATATAGCAGTATGGTACGGAAGGCCACTGCTGTACCTACCTCTGTGTCGTCATTAAGTATACTATCCATCTACATTCTATACCTGTGGTGCATTTTAGTTTTGCAGTTTGCTGACACAGTGACCACCAGTATATATAGCAGTACGGTACGGAAGGCCACTGCTGTACCTACCTCTGTGTCGTCATTAAGTATACTATCCATCTACATTCTATACCTGTGGTGCATTTTAGTTTTGCAGTTTGCTGACACAGTGACCACCAGTATATATAGCAGTACGGTACGGAAGGCCACTGCTGTACCTACCTCTGTGTCATCATTAAGTATACTATCCATCTACATTCTATACCTGTGGTGCATTTTAGTTTTGCAGTTTGCTGACACAGTGACCACCAGTATATATAGCAGTACGGTACGGAAGGCCACTGCTATACCTACCTCTGTGTCGTCATTAAGTATACTATCCATCTACATTCTATACCGGTGGTGCATTTTAGTTTTGCAGTTTGCTGACACAGTGACCACCAGTATATATAGCAGTACGGTACGGAAGGCCACTGCTGTACCTACCTCTGTGTCGTCATTAAGTATACTATCCATCTACATTCTATACCTGTGGTGCATTTTAGTTGTGCGCAGTATATATAGTAGTAGGCCATTGCTATTGATACTGGCATATAATTCCACACATTAAAAAATGGAGAACAAAAATGTGGAGGTTAAAATAGGGAAAGATCAAGATCCACTTCCACCTCGTGCTGAAGCTGCTGCCACTAGTCATGGCCGAGACGATGAAATGCCATCAACGTCGTCTGCCAAGGCCGATGCCCAATGTCATAGTAGAGAGCATGTAAAATCCAAAAAACAAAATTTCAGTAAAATGACCCAAAAATCAAAATTGAAAGCGTCTGATGAGAAGCGTAAACTTGCCAATATGCCATTTATGACACGGAGTGGCAAGGAACGGCTGAGGCCCTGGCCTATGTTCATGGCTAGTGGTTCAGATTCACATGAGGATGGAAGCACTCATCCTCTCGCAAGAAAAATGAAAAGACTTAAGCTGGCAGAAGCACAGCAAAGAACTGTGCATTCTTCTAAATCACAAATCCCCAAGGAGAGTCCAATTGTGTCGGTTGCGATGCATGACCTTCCCAACACTGGACGGGAAGAGCTTGCGCCTTCCACCATTTGCACGCCCCCTGCAAGTGCTGGAAGGAGCACCCGCAGTCCAGTTCCTGATAGTCAAATTGAAGATGTCACTGTTGAAGTACACCAGGATGAGGATATGGGTGTTGCTGGCGCTGGGGAGGAAATTGACAAGGAGGATTCTGATGGTGAGGTGGTTTGTTTAAGTCAGGCACCCGGGGAGACACCTGTTGTCCGTGGGACGAATATGGCCATTGACATGCCTGGTCAAAATACAAAAAAATCAGCTCTTCGGTGTGAAATTATTTCAACACAAATGCGGACAACAGGTGTCAAGCCGTGTGTTGCCTTTATCAAGCTGTAATAAGTAGGGGTAAGGACGTTAACCACCTCGGAACATCCTCCCTTATACGTCACCTGCAGCGCATTCATCATAAGTCAGTGACAAGTTGAAAAACTTTGGATGACAGCAGAAGCAGTCCACTGACCACTAAATCCATTCCTCTTGTAACCAAGCTCCTGCAAACCACACCACCAACTCCCTCAGTGTCAATTTCCTCCTTACCCAGGAAATCCAATAGTCCTGCAGGCCATGTCACTGGCAAGTCTGACGAGTCCTCTCCTGCCTGGGATTCCTCTGATGCATCCTTGAGTGTAACGCCTACTGCTGCTGGCGCTGCTGTTGTTGCTGCTGGGAGTCGATCGTCATCCCAGAGGGGAAGTCGGAAGACCACTTGTACTACTTCCAGTAAGCAACTGACTGTCCAACAGTCCTTTGCGAGGAAGATGAAATATCACAGCAGTCATCCTGCTGCAAAGCAGATAACTCAGGCCTTGGCAGCCTGGGCGGTGAGAAATGTGATTCCGGTATCCACCGTTAATTCAGAGGCAACTAGAGACTTGATTGAGGTACTGTGTCCCCGGTACCAAATACCATCTAGGTTCCATTTCTCTTGGCAGGTGATACCAAAAATGTACACAGACCTCAGAAAAAGAGTCACCAGTGTCCTAAAAAATGCAGTTGTACCCAATGTCCACTTAACCACGGACATGTGGACAAGTGGAGCAGGGCAGACTCAGGACTATATGACTGTGACAGCCCACTGGGTAGATGTATTGCCTCCCGCAAGAACAGCAGCGGCGGCACCAGTAGCAGCATCTCGCAAACGCCAACTCGTTCCTAGGCAGGCTACGCTTTGTATCACCGCTTTCCAGAAGAGGCACACTGCTGACAACCTCTTACGGAAACTGAGGAAGATCATCGCAGAATGGCTTACCCCAATTGGACTCTCCTGGGGATTTGTGACATCGGACAACGCCAGCAATATTGTGCGTGCATTACATCTGGGCAAATTCCAGCACGTCCCATGTTTTGCACATACATTGAATTTGGTGGTGCAGAATTATTTAAAAAAACGACAGGGGCGTGCAAGAGATGCTGTCAGTGGCCCGAAGAATTGCGGGCCACTTTCGGCATTCAGCCACCGCGTACAGAAGACTGGAGCACCACCAAACAATCCTGAACCTGCCCTGCCATCATCTGAAGCAAGAGGTGGTAACGAGGTGGAATTCAACCCTCTATATGCTTCAGAGGATGGAGGAGCAGCAAAAGGCCATTCAAGTCTATACATCTGCCCACGATATAGGCAAAGTAGGGGGAATGCACCAGACTCAAGTGCAGTGGAGAATGATTTCAACGTTGTGCAAGGTTCTGCAACCCTTTGAACTTGCCACACGTGAAGTCAGTTCAGACACTGCCAGCCTGAGTCAGGTCATTCCCCTCATCAGGCTTTTGCAGAAGAAGCTGGAGACATTGAAGGAGGAGCTAAAACAGAGCGATTCCGCTAGGCATGTGGGACTTGTGGATGGAGCCCTTAATTCGCTTAACCAGGATTCACGGGTGGTCAATCTGTTGAAATCAGAGCACTACATTTTGGCCACCGTGCTCGATCCTAGATTTAAAACCTACGTTGTATCTCTCTTTCCAGCAGACACAAGTCTGCAGAGGTTCAAAGACCTGCTGGTGAGAAAATTGTCAAGTCAAGCGGAACGTGACCCGTCAACATCTCCTCCTTCACATTCTCCCGCAACTTGGGGTGCGAGGAAAAGGCTGAGAATTCCGAGCCCACCCGCTGGCGGTAATGCAGGGCAGTCTGGAGCGAGTGCTGACATCTGGTCCGGACTGAAGGACCTGCCAACGATTACTGACATGTCGTCTACTGTCACTGCATATGATTCTCTCCCCATTGAAAGAATGGTGGAGGATTATATGAGTGACCGCATCCAAGTAGGCACGTCAGACAGTCCGTACGTATACTGGCAGGAAGAAGAGGCAATTTGGAGACCCTTGCACAAACTGGCTTTATTCTACCTAAGTTGCCCTCCCTCCAGTGTGTACTCCGAAAGAGTGTTTAGTGCAGCCGCTCACCTTGTCAGCAATCGGCGTACGAGGTTACTTCCAGAAAATGTGGAGAAGTGGATGTTCATCAAAATGAATTATAATCAATTCCTCCGTGGAGACATTCACCAGCAATTGCCTCCAGAAAGTACACAGGGATCTGAGATGGTGGATTCCAGTGAGGACGAATTAATAATCTGTGAGGAGGGGGATGTACACAGTGAAAGGGGTGAGGAATCGGAGGATGACGATGAGGAGGACATCTTTGCTCTGTAGAGCCAGTTTGTGCAAGGAGAGATTGATTGCTTCTTTTTTGGTGGGGGCCCAAACCAACCAGTCATTTCAGTCACAGTCGTGTGGCAGACCCTGTCGCTGAAATGATGGGTTCGTTAAAGTGTGCATGTCCTGTTTATACAACATTAGGGTGGGTGGGAGGGCCCAAGGACAATTCCATCTTGCACCTCTTTTTTCTTTCATTTTTCTTTGCATCATGTGCTGTTTGGGGACAATTTTTTGAAGTGCCATCCTGTCTGACACTGCAGTGCCACTCCTAGATGGGCCAGGTGTTTGTGTCGGCCACTTGTGTCGCTTAGCTTAGTCACACAGCGACCTTGGTGCGCCTCTTTTTTTCTTTGCATCATGTGCTGTTTGGGGACAATTTTTTTGAAGTGCCATCCTGTCTGACACTGCAGTGCCACTCCTAGATGGGCCAGGTGTTTGTGTCGGCCACTTGTGTCGCTTAGCTTAGTCACACAGCGACCTTGGTGCGCCTCTTTTTTTCTTTGCATCATGTGCTGTTTGGGGACAATTTTTTTGAAGTGCCATCCTGTCTGACACTGCAGTGCCACTCCTAGATGAGCCAGGTGTTTGTGTCGGCCACTTGTGTCACTTAGCCTAGTCACACAGCGACCTTGGTGCACCTCTTTTTTTCTTTGCATCATGTGCTGTTTGGGGACAATTTTTTTGAAGTGCCATCCTGTCTGACACTGCAGTGCCACTCCTAGATGGGCCAGGTGTTTGTGTCGGCCACTTGTGTCGCTTAGCTTAGTCACACAGCGATCTTGGTGCGCCTCTTTTATTCTTTGCATCATGTGCTGTTTGGGGACAATTTTTTTGAAGTGCCATCCTGTCTGACACTGCAGTGCCACTCCTAGATGGGCCAGGTGTTTGTGTCGGCCACTTCTGTCGCTTAGCTTAGTCACACAGCGACCTTGGTGCGCTTCTTTTTTTCTTTGCATCATGTGCTGTTTGGGGACAATTTTTTTGAAGTGCCATCCTGTCTGACACTGCAGTGCCACTCCTAGATGGGCCAGGTGTTTGTGTCGGCCACTTGTGTCGCTTAGCTTAGTCACACAGCGACCTTGGTGCGCCTCTTTTTTTCTTTGCATCGTGTGCTGTTTGGGGACTATTTTTTTGAAGTGCCATCCTGCCTGACACTGCAGTGCCACTCCTAGATGGGCCAGGTGTTTGTGTCGGCCACTTGTGTCGCTTAGCTTAGCCATCCAGCGACCTCGTGCAAATTTTAGGACTAAAAATAATATTGTGAGGTGTTCAGTGTTCAGAATAGACTGGAAATGAGTGGAGATTATGGTAATTGAGGTTAATAATACTATGGGATCAAAATGACCCCCAAATGCTATGATTTAAGCTGTTTTTTAGGGTTTCTTGGGAAAAAAACCCGAATCCAAAACACACCCGAATCCGACAAAAAAATTTCGGTGAGGTTTAGCCAAAACGCGTCCGAATCCAAAACACGGCCGCGGAACCGAATCCAAAACCAAAACACAAAACCCGAAAAATGTCCGGTGCACATCACTAATATATATATATATATATATATATATATATATATATATACTAGGTGATTCATCGCGCCCTACGGGCGCTCTTCACACCGTTGTTAGGGGCTACGCCTCATTAACCCCTGCACGCCTTTGAACAAACGCAGGCCGGTAGATAACAGATCCAGAAATGCAGGGCAGTATAGAGGGCATACAGAAATGGGGTCCGGTTGAGAAAAGATAGAGAGGCTTAGGGGGGGGAGGAGAAAGGGAATGTACAGAAACGCTGTGCGATTGGTAAAGGATAGGGAGAGTCAGGGTGGTAGGGAGAGGATAAAGAGAGGGAAGGTGTTAGACAGAAAATACCGTTGCAAGAGGCTACGACCCGTTAACCCCTGCACGGGCTTCAGCTGTGCTATAATTGTTATTATATGGAGTATTACCTGCAAAAAAGTTTATGCTAGTGGGTAAGTATTGCATGAGGGAAGGGCGTGCGATTGTCAAGGAGGCGTAGCCCTTTGTGAGGGCGTGAAGAGTGGCCGCAGGGCACAATGAATAATATAGTGTAGTATATACTGCTAGTGTATGCAGCGCAGCTTACACACACAGTGGTCACAGGTATCAGAGCTGAGCCGCTTATACACACAATGGCCACAGGCAACGGAGCCACGTATCCACACAGTGGCCAGAGGTAGCAGGGCAGCTTATACACACAATGGCCACAGGTAGCAGTGTCACTTATACACACAATGGCCACTGGTAGCAGAGCCGCGTATACACACAGTGCCCACAGGTAGCAGTGCCACTTATACACAATGGCCACAGGTAGCAGTGTCGCTTAGACACATAATGGCCACAGTATAACTTTTTTTATTATTCCAATGTACACTGGTAGCAACTATACGCACAGAAGTTCAGTGTGTGTGGGGGGGGTTTGGAAAGGGGGTGGGTTCAGTGAGGTGGAGGTGCCTATCCGTGCCGCTGATCACCCCGATTCAGGGAAGCACTTGTAGCGGCTGCGGATGGTGGTGGTCATTCCGAGTTGTTAGCTCGGTAATTTTCTTCGCATCGCAGCAATTTTCCGCTAATTGCGCATGCGCAATGTTCGCACTGCGACTGCGCCAAGTAAATTTGCTAGGAAGATTGGTATTTTACTCACGGCATTACGAGGTTTTTTCTTCGTTCTGGTGATCGTAATGTGATTGACAGGAAGTGGGTGTTTCTGGGCGGAAACTCGCCGTTTTATGGGAGTGTGTGAAAAAACGCTACCATTTCTGGGAAAAACGCGGGAGTGGCTGGCGAAACGGAGGAGTGTCTGGGCGAACGCTGGGTGTGTTTGTGACGTCAAACCAGGAACGACAAGCACTGAACTGATCGCACTGGAAGAGTAAGTCTCGAGCTACTCAGAAACTGCACAGAGAAGTCTTTTCGCAATATTGCGAATCTTTCGTTCGCAATTTTGATAAGCTAAGATTCACTCCCAGTAGGCGGCGGCTTAGCGTGTGCAATGCTGCTAAAAGCAGCTTGCGAGCGAACAACTCGGAATGAGGGCCGGTGTCCGAGGTGCTACGTGTGGTGGAGGGGTGGGTGCGGGAGGGGGTCCAGAGGTGTTGCGGGTGGTGGAGGGGTGGGTGCAGTGGCACGGATGGCGGAAATGGTACAGAAGTGCTGTGGGTGGGGGAGGGGTAGGTGTGGAGGAGGCGTGGATGGGGGAGGTGCGGGTGCGGAAGGGGAGTGTAGATGCTGTTGGTGGGGGAGGGGTGGGTGCGGGGGGCTGTGGATGAAGGAGGGGGTTTGGAGGTGGTGTACGTGGGGGAGGGGCGATGTAGTGGGGGGTGTTTGGGGAGGTGGGGTTGCAGGGGGGGTGAGGTTGGGTGATAGATGCTAGAAGTGCTGTGGGTGGAGGAGGGGTGGCTGCAGGGGAGCCGTGGATGGGGTCCGGAGGTGCTGTGGGAGGTGGTCCAGAGGTGCTGTGGGTGGGGGAGGTGTGGTAGGTCCACAAATGGGGGAAGGTGTCTATAGATGATGTGGGTGGGGGAGGGGGCCGGAGGTGCTGTGGTTGGGGGAGTGGTGGCTGTGAGGGTGTGGTGGGGGTATGGATGCACTGCGGGCAGGGGAGTGGGCAGGGGGTGCTGCGGGTGTGGGTGCTACGGGTGAGGGGAGGGGGCGGGAGTGCTGCGGGTTGGAGGGGGATGTGGTGGATGCTGCTTCGTGTGCCGCGGGTGGGGGATGTGGTGGGTGGATGCTGTTAGTGCTGCGGGTGGGGGAGGGGTGGGTGGGTGGGGTGGAGGGTGCGGGGGTGTAGCGGGGGGGAGAGGTGGGTATGGGGGTGCGGGGGTGCCACGCATAAGGGAGGGGTTGTGGGTGCTATGGGTGGGGGAGGGGCATGTGCCACGGGTGGGGGGTGGATGCTGTGGGTGCCGCGGGTGGGCGAGGGGTGGGTGGGGTTGAGGGTGCAGGGGTGTAGCGGTGGAGAGGTGGGTATGGGGGTGGGGGAGTTGTGGGAGTGCTGCGGGTGGGGCAGGGAGTGCAGTGGGCGGGGGAGGGGCATGTGCCACGAGAGGGGGGCCGATGTGGTGGATGCTGTGTGTGCCGCGAGTGGGGGAGCTGCGGGTGGGGTGGAAGGGGTGTAGGGGGGAGAGGTGGGTATGGAGGTGGGGTAGGTGCGGGGGTGCTGCAGGGGAGGGGCGGGGGTTTTGCGGGTTGTGGGTGATACGGGTGGGGGAGGGGGTGGGAGTGCTGCGGGTGGGGGAGGAGTATGTGGCGGGTGGGGGATGGATGTGGTGGGTGCGGTGGGTGGGGCAGGGGCGGGAGTGCCGTGGGTGGGGGAGGGGCAGGTGGTGCTGCGGGTGTGGGTGCTACGGGTGGGGGAGGGGGCGGGAGTGCCACGGGTGGCTGGGCGGATGTGGTGGATACGGGGGTGTAGCAGGGGGGAGAGGTGGGTATGGGAGTGGGGGAGGGGCGGGGGTGTCAGGGGTGGGGGAGGGGTGGGGTACGCTGAGGTTTGTGGGTGCTACGGGTGGGGGAGGGGGCAGGAGTGGTGCGGGTGGGGGAGGGCTGTGTACCGTGGGTGGGGGACAGATGTGGTGGGTGCTGTGGGTGCCGCGGGTGGGGGAGGGGCGGGGGGTGCTGCGGGTAGGGGAAGGGGCGGGAGTGCCGCGGGTGGGGGAGGGGGCGGGGGGTGCTGCAGGAGTGGGTACTGCTGGTGGGGGAGGGGGCGGGAGTGATGTGGGTGGGGTAGGGACGTGTGCCGCTGGTGGGGGAGGGGCGGGAGTGCCGCGGGTGGGGGAGGGGTGGTGGGTGCTGCAGGTGTGGGTGCAACGGGTGGGGGAGGGGGCAGGAGTGCCGCAAGTGGGGGAGGGGCGTCTGCCGCCGGTGGGGGAGGGGCAGGAGTGCCGAGGGTGGGGGAGGGGTGTGGGGTGCTTCAGATGTGGGTGCTATGGGAGGGGGAGGGGCGGGAGTGCCGCGGGTGGGGGAGGGGCGGGAGTGCCACGGGTAGGGGAGGGGCGGGAGTGTCGCGGGTGGGGGAGGGGCGGTAGGTGCTGCAGGTGTGGGTTCAACGGATGGGGGATGGGACGGGAGTGCCGCAGGTGGGGGAGGGGCGTCTGCCACGGGTGAGGGAGGGGCGGGAGTGCCGCGGGTGGGGGAGGGGTGGGGGTTGCTGCAGATGTGGGTGCTATGGGTGGGGCAGGGGGCGGGAGTGCCGCGGGTAGGGAAGGGGCAGGGGGTGCTGCAGGTGTGGGTGCAGCGGGTGGGAAGGGGCAGGTGGTCGTCCACGGCATGCTCCCCCGGAGTGTGCGGCAGCCGCAAGACTCACTGGCTGCAGTGTCACCAGGGTGCAGGGAGTGTACAGGGAGGAGGAAAAGAGGGGACTGGGCAGAGATGGGGAGGGAAATGGGCGGGGATGGGCGGACCGAGGGAGGGGACTGTTCCTGGCCTGCATCCAGCCACCCAGATCTGTGACTGTGACTCCGCCCAGCGCTAGAGGGCCAGGCACAGAATCACAAGGCTATTATATAGGATATATATATATATATATATATATATATATAGCATAGACGTCGGCGGCACTCAGAAATAAAGCCATAAAGCGGCAGATTACTGCTGCGGTGCCCTCCGACGTGGATCTCCCTGATGCCGGGAAGCCAAATACAGCTCAGGCGTCGGCGGCACTCAGAAATAAAGTCACAAAGCGGCAGGTGGTATCAACGTTTCGAAAGTTTATTCCCTAGTCATGAGAATAACGAGGAAATAAACCTTCGAAACGTGTGACTTTATTTCTGAGTGCCGCCGACGTCTTTGCTGTATTTGGCTTCCCGGCATCGGGGAGATCCACGGAGGGCACCGGAGCAGTAATCTGTACGAGGGGGAGTGCTGCCTCTCTGGACAATATATATATATATATATATATATATATATATATATATATATATATCAAAATATGTATATATGTATATTTGTAGGTTTGTTCTTCATAGGCTTTGTTGTACTCTCCTACAACCCTTGATGTGTCATACAGTACCGTTCATTATCCAACTTAAAATACTGGCAGGGTTTCAATTTAAAAAAATCCACCCCTTTCTGGGCCAAGGCCATATAACTATCTATAAATATAAAAGTCAAAATATGTACATATGTATATTTGTATGTTTGTTCTTCATATGCTTTGTTGTATTCTCCTTCAACCCTTGATGAAAATTCTATCTTTATATGTACAAGTCTCGATGGATCTGAATCAAATTTGGTACACATACCATTATTTAGCCAACGTAAACTACTGGCAGGGTTTAAAGTGAAAAAATCCAACCCTTGCAGGGCCAGGGCCCCAGTGACGAAAATGTATATAGAAAATATATTGCTCTGTTTGTGTGTCTGTCTGTCCAGTTTGTCTGTGAGGTCATGCTGTGATGTCATAATGATAGCAACTGTCTATACCAGGAGATTCCTACTGCTGCCCCATCTCATACTCTTCCAGACCCTTAGCATCACACAGGTCACCAGCAGTAGGCAATATCACCGGAAAAGCTATTCATATAAGGTAAGTGACTGAACAAAGATTAGGGCAGATTTGTACAATGCAGTAGCAGCAGGCTGGTAGTGTGATTATCGAGAGTTAGAGGTAATATAAATTATTGATAGTTACACATACCTTTTATTATCCAAATTAAAATACGTACTAGCAGGCTTTCAATTAAAAAAATGCACCCCTTTCCGTGCCAGGCCATATTTCTACATATAAACAAGTCAAAGTAATTATTAACGGTAAGACATACCCGTTATTTTCCACCTTAAAATATTGATTGTGTTTCAAATAAAGAATCCATGTGTGATGTCACACAGCCGCCGCGGCCAGTCCCCACAATGGTCCGGACACACCTGCGTTGCCCATTCTAATGCTGCTGGCACGCCCCCTCCCACCCCGCGACCGCCCCTGCCTGTCAATCAGGCAGAGGCGATCGCAGCCCTGCAATGCTTTTAGCATCTCACTGGGCTCCCAGGGTGCACACACACAGTGCGACCACTGCACGTGCGCACTCCTCAAAAAAATTCAGACTGCAATTGCTGCCGCTGCAGCGATCCAGTCTGAATTACCCCCAATATCATTGTTCTAAAGTAGTTACCAAACAGCAAAGAAAAAAAAAAACAAAACCATGTGTAAAATTGCAACAGAGGACATTGATGCCCCTACACAAGTGCACATGCCTATTCTCAGTGCCCAGTCTGTACCTCCCTCCTGGGAGCCCTGGGTTACTGATGACTGGCACTCTGTGCCCATGAAAAGCCCCGATCAATTAGCCTTTTTGTCGAGCTGCTCCCCAAAATCTCTCCAATCACAAGAATCAGCATTTGTCCTGTATCCGACCAGGATACAGTGCTGGTTGGATACAGTGCGGATCAGACACAGTGCGGGTTACATTGCAGGTTGGATACAAAGTGGGCCGGATACAATGTAGGTTACAGTGTGGGTCAGATACAGTGCAGGTGGATACATGGCAGGAAGGATACAGTGTAGGTGGAATTCATTGCTAGTTGTATATAATGCAGATCGCACACAATGCGGATCAGATACAGTGCAGGTCAGAGTGCAAGTTGGATACAGTGTGGGTTGGATACAGTGTAGGCTACAGTGCAGGTTGGATACAGTGCGTGTCGCATACAGTGAGGGTTGGCTACAGTGCAAGGTCAGATACAGTGCTCGTCTGATACAGTGCGAGATACAGTGCAGGTCAGATACAGTACAGGTCGCATACACTGTGAGTTGTATATATTGTGGGTCAGATACAGCATGGGCTGGATAAAGTTTACAGTGCGGGTCAAATACAGTGTAGGTCGAATACAGCGCAGGTCGGATACAGTGTAGGTTGGATACAGCGCAGGTCAAATACAATGTGGGTTGGATACCGTGCGGGTCAAATACAATGCGGGTCGGATATAGTGTGGGTCGGATACAGTGCGGATTTCAGTGCAGGTCAAATAGAATGTGAGTTGGATACAGCACGGGTTACAGTGCAGATCGGATACAGTGCAGGTTAGATACACCAATAGTGCACTTACTGTGACAGTGGGTCCTCAGTGCAAAGTTGTCAGCAGTGTCTTCAGTGTGGTGGTGCGGCAGTATCGGCAGTGCAGGGGTGCCAGTGGTGTCCTTAGAGCAGTAGTGTCAGCAGTGCAGAGGTATCCTCAGTGCGGTAGAGTCGGAAGTGCAGGGGTGCCAGCGGTGCCCTCAGTGCGGTGGTGAGGCAGTGGCCCTCATTCCGACCCGATCACATGCTGCACTTCCTCGCAGCGGTGTGATCATGTCTGGAATGTGCATGCGCGGCATTGCCCGGCGGACGCTGACAGCAGAGAAAACGGAGAAAACGGTCGCAGCGGCGACCGCAAGAAGATTGACTGCAGGAAGGTGTTCCGGGGCGTCAACTGACTGTTGGAGGCCGTTTTCGGGGAGTGGTAAGAAAAACGCAGGCGTGTCCAGGCGAACAGAGGGCGGATGTCTGACGTCAAAGCCGACCCCATCACCGCTGGATTCGTCGCACAGGGTAAGTATGTCCAGGGCTGGTCTTGATTTGTGTGAAACTTTTTTAGCATAGCAGGGCTGCACAAGCGATCGCAGCCCTGCTATGCTAAAATACACTCCCCCATAGGTGGGGATTAGTTGATTGCACCAGCAGCAAAAAGTTGCTTGGTGCGATCAACTCGGAATGAGGGCCAGTGTCAACAGTGCAGGGGTGCCACCAGGGTCCTCAGTGAGGTGGTGCTGGCAGTGCAGGCGTGCCACCGGTGTCTTCAGTGTGGTGGTGCCAGCAGTGTCGGCAGTGCAGGTGTCAGCAGTGTCCTCAATGTGGTAGTATCATCAGTGCAGGGGTGTCAGCGGTGTCCTCAGTGTGGTAGTGCTAGCAGTGTCGGCAGTGCAGGGGTGCCCGCAATGTCCTCAATGCGGTAGTGTGGGCAGTGCAGGGATGTCAGTGGTGTCCTCGGTGCAGTGGTGCCGGCAGTGTCGGCGGTGTCCTTAATGCGGTAGTGTCGGAAATGCAGGGGTGTCAGCTGTGTCCTCAGTGCGGTAGTGCTGGCAGTGTTGGCAGTGCAGGGGTGCCAGCGGTGCCCTTTTGTGTGGTGGTGCAAGCAATGTCGGCAGTGCAGTGATGGTGGTGTCCTCACTGCGATGGTGTCAGCAGTGCATGGATGCCAGCAGTGTCCTCAGTGTGGTGGTGCCGGCAGTGACAGCAGTGCAGGGGTGCCAGCGGTGTCCTTAGTGTGGTGGTGCCGGCAGTGTGGGAGTGCTGTAGGTGTCCTCAGTGAGGTAGTGCTGGCAGTGTCAGCAGTGCAGGAGTGCCGGCAGTGTCCTCAGTGCAGGGGTGTCGGCAGTGCTGGAGGTGTCCCCAGTGCACGAGTGCCGGCAGTGTCCCCAGTGCAGGGGGCGGTGCTATTAGCACTGTGGGGGCATCCATCTTGCCCATAGTAGCCTATGGGGAGACGCTGATTGGCTGAGAGCTGTGACAGACCACTCTCTCAGCCAATCAGCGGTCTTCACTAGGTTACTATGGAGACCGGCGTCTGAGCCAAAACCTCAGGATCTGGCAGCGGGATCCCGACGTTTTGCCTCGATTGGGGATCCGAGGCAGGCAGGTAGATCAGAGCCTGACTCGGATTCGGGCATGGATCTCAAAGTTCATGTGGGTTCGGTTCTCAGGGAATCGAAAATGCTCAACCCTAATTATTATGTGGGCAAAACGATACGCCCATTTAAAGAGCCGTAACCATGGGTGACAGTGATCAGTCTGTGGCTAAACATTTCGCAGAGAGAGGCCACACTTTGGCCGGGTTAGGTATATAATTATCGATCATTTGGCAGAAAATCGACGAGGAGGTGATAGGAATAAACAATTGTTAATACAGGTTGAGTGTCCCTTATCCAAAATGCTTGGGACCAGAGGTATTTTGGATATCGGATTTTTCCGTATTTTGGAATAATTGCATACCATAATGAGATATCATGGTGATGGGACTTAAATCTAAGCACAGAATGCATTTGTGTTTCATATACACCTTATACACACAGCCTGAAGTCAATTTTAGCCAATATTTTTTATAACTTTGTGCATTAAACAAAGTGTGTGTACATTCA
The DNA here is from genome assembly GCF_028390025.1 of Pseudophryne corroboree. NCBI lineage: Eukaryota > Metazoa > Chordata > Amphibia > Anura > Myobatrachidae > Pseudophryne > Pseudophryne corroboree. The sequence goes on from NC_086445.1 coordinate 785,202,025, forward strand.
CACAATTTATTTATGTTTCATATACACCTTATACACAGCCTGAAGGTCATTTAATACAATATTTTTAATAACTTTGGCCCTCATTCCGAGTTGTTCGCTCGGAGATTTTCATCGCATCGCAGTGAGAATTCTCTTAGTGCGCATGCGCAATGTTCGCACTGCGACTGCGCCAAGTAACTTTACTATGATGAAAGTAAGTTTACTCACGGCATTTTCATCGCTCCGACGTTCGCATTGTGATTGACAGGAAATGGGTGTTACTGGGCGGATGCACGGCGTTTTAGGGGCGTGTGGCTGGAAACGCTACCGTTTCCGGAAAAAACGCAGGAGTGGCCGGAGAAACGGTGGGAGTGCCTGGGCGAACGCTGGGTGTGTTTATGACGTCAGCCAGGAACGAAAAGCACTGAACTGATCGCACAGGCAGAGTAAGTCTGAAGCTACTCAGAAACTGCTAACTCGTTTGTAATCGCAATATTGCGCGTACGTCGGTCGCAATTTTAAGAAGCTAAGATTCACTCCCAGTAGGCGGCGGCTTAGCGTGTGTAACTCTGCTACATTCGCCTTGCGAGCGAACAACTCGGAATGAGGGCCTTTGTGTATTAAACAAAGTATGTGTACATTGAGCCATCAAACAACAAAGGTTTCACTATTTCACTCTCACTCAAAAAAGTCCGTATTTCGGAATAGTCCGTATTTCGGAATATTTGGGTATGGGATACTCAACCTTTATTAGAGGTAATCAGATTGGACACAATTACTCCCCGAGGTCGTAACGAGAACATTTTTTGGAATAGCCTTGTGTAGAGGTTCCTGGTGTAGTGGCTTGAAGACGTCACACAGAGGCGCCCCGCTGCTGGAGCTGATGCCATGACAACGGGGTGACGTCTCTGTGGTGCGTACCGGAGTGCCAGCCAGAGTCCCGTGCAGCACACATGTGGAGTGAGTTAATGTGTTTTTCAGGTATTTAAGCGGAGTAAGTCTTTGTACACATGTTGTTTGTGTCATACGTGTTTAGGCAGTATCATATCCTGACGACAGTGCATGCTGGCACTGAAACGTTGATATAACGATATAATGGGGGTAATTCCAAGTTGATCGCAGCAGGAAAATTTTTAGCAGTTGGGCAAAACCATGTGCACTGCAGGGGGGGGGGGGGCAGATATAACATGTGCAGAGAGAGTTAGATGTGGGTTGGGTGTGTTCAAACTGAAATCTAAATTGCAGTGTAAAAATAAAGCAGCCAGTATTTACCCTGCACAGAAACAAAATAACCCACCTAACTCTAACTCTCTCTGCAAATGTTATATCTGCCCCCACTGCAGTGCACATGGTTTTGCCCAACTGCTAAAAAATTTCCTGCTGCGATCAACTTGGAATTACCCCCAATGTTCTGCTGAATTATTGAATACATTATGGCCCTCATTCCGAGTTGTTCGCTCGCTAGCTGCTTTTAGCAGCATTGCACACGCTAAGCCGCCGCCCTCTGGGAGTGTATCTTAGCATAGCAGAATTGCGAACGAAAGATTCGCATAATTGCGAATAGAAATTTCTTTGCAGTTTCTGAGTAGCTCGGGACTTACTCTGCCACTGCGATCAGTTCAGTCAGTTTCGTTCCTGGTTTGACGTCACAAACACACCCAGCGTTCGCCCAGACACTCCCCCGTTTCTCCAGCCACTCCCGCGTTTTTCCCAGAAACGGCAGCGTTTTTCCGCTCACACCCATAAAATGGCCAGTTTCCGCCCAGAAACACCCACTTCCTGTCAATCACACTCCGATCACCAGAACGATGAAAAATCCTCGTAATGCCGTGAGTAAAATACCTAACTTTTGAGTAAAATAACTACCCGCATGCGCTCTGCGAACCTTGCGCATGTGCAGTAAGCGACTAATCGCAATATAGCGAAACTCGGCAACGAGCGAACAACTCGGAATGAGGGCCTATATGCAACAAATCCTCTGAGTGTCATCCCACACATCTTTCAACCATTGGCGGTAATATCGCTTCGGACTAGGACACCGGGGATATTTATACATATATTGAGTGCCGGACTCTGCTACTATATATATATATATATATATATATACACACTGCTCAAAAAAATAAAGGGAACACTAAAATAACACATCCTAGATCTGAATGAATGAAATATTCTTATTTCTCTAACGTCCTAAGTGGATGCTGGGGACTCCGTAAGGACCATGGGGATTAGCGGCTCCGCAGGAGACTGGGCACAACTAAAAAAAGCTTTAGGACTACCTGGTGTGCACTGGCTCCTCCCACCAAGACCCTCCTCCAGACCTTAGTTAGATTCTTGTGCCCGGCTGAGCTGGATGCACACTAGGAGCTCTCCTGAGCTCCTAGAAAGAAAGTATATTTAGGTTTTTTATTTTACAGTGAGATCTGCTGGCAACAGACTCACTGCAGCGAGGACTAAGGGGAGAAGAAGCGAACCTACCTAACAGGTGGTAGTTTGGGCTTCTTAGGCTACTGGACACCATTAGCTCCAGAGGGATCGACCGCAGGACCCGACCTTGGTGTTCGTTCCCGGAGCCGCGCCGCCGCCCCCAGAGCCGGATTAAGGGGGGGGCCCGGGGGATACGTACCCCGGGCCCCCCTTTCCAAAAGGGCCCCCTGCTACACCGCAGATCGGATCTCTCTTCCGATCCGCGGTGCTGTGCTCCGCTCCCCGGCTCCAGAACAGATTGACATGCGGACGAGCGTCCGCATGTCAATCTGCGGTCTCCTCTCCCTCCCTGCTGTGTTGGAGGGACACGGAGCGCGTCTCTCCTGTGTCCCTCCCTGGCTCTCCCCCGGCCGGTCTAAGGAAGTGCCGTTCGTGAGCTCTGATTGGCTCACGAACCGGCACTTCCTGTATTAGACCAGCGGGGGAGAGCCAGGAGGGACACAGGAGAGACGCGCGATGCGCTCCGTGTCCCTCCAACACATGGGGGGGGGGGGGAAGCAGGCACTTGGGGCATATACCTGGCACTGTGGGGGGCAGATCTGGCACTGGGGGCATATACCTGGCACTGGGGGCATATACCTGGCACTGTGGGGGGCAGATCTGGCACTGGGGGCATATACCTGGCACTGGGGGGAAGATCTGGCACTGGGGGCATATACCTGGCACTGTGGGGGGCAGACCTGGCACTGGGGGCATATACCTGGCACTGTGGGGGCAGATATGGCACTGGGGGCATATACCTGGCACTGTGGGGGGAAGATCTGGCACTGGAGGCATATACCTGGCACTGTGGGGGGAATATCTGGCACTGGGGCATATACCTGGCACTGTGGGGGAATATTTGGCACTGGGGGGAGCAGGCACTGAGGGGGCATATGTGGCACTGGGGGGGGGGTATATGTGGCACTGGGGGCATGTACCTGGCACTGTGGGGGAATATCTGGCACTAGGGGCACATACCTGGCACTGTAGGGGAATATCTGGCACTGGGGGCATATGTGGCACTGGGAGCATGGCCCTAGCAACAAGCACTACCCCCTAGCAACGAGCATGACACCCAGTGCATGAAACCCCTTGCAACGAGCATGACATCCTGATCATGAAAACCCCTGGCACCGTGCATGGAACCAAGAGCATGAAACCCCTGTCAACGAGCAGGTAATTTAAAATTAATTTGAAGCCTTACTGTAGAACTTAATGTGTAATGGGCATTACGGTGTGTGGCATAATGTATCACGGACATTGCGGTGTGTGTCATAATGTATCAGGCATTACGGTGTGTTGTATACTATATCACGGGCATTGTGGTATGTGGTATAATGTCTCAGGATCATTGTGGTGTGTGTCATACTGTGTCACAGACATTGTATGTGCTATAATGTATCAGGGGCATTGCAGTGTGTAGCATAATGTATAACGGGCATTGCGATTCCTGTCATAATGTGTCACAGACATTACGGTGTGTGGCATAATGTGTCTGGGGCATTACAGTGTGTGCATATTGTGTCATGTGCATTATTGTGTGTGGAATAATGTCTAAGGGCCATTGCAGTATGTGGAATAATGTATACTGGGCATTACTATAAGGAGGAAAAATGACAAATAATGTAAGGGGCATGAATCAGGATTATTTTTCTTTCCTGTGGTGGCCAACGTCTGGGCGTGCAGGTTGCAAAACTGGGGTATAAGGTAGTCTTTTCCTGCAATGCCAGGCTCTCCACGCAAAGCCACGCCCATTTCAACAAAGCCACACACCCTTTTTGCCGGCGCGCACCTGCGGCGTGCACATTTTTCTACCTTTGTTAGTGTCAAGTATGGGGGGGGGGGGGGGGGGGGGCGCCGAAGGATTTTTTGGCTTGGGGGAGAAAAATTTCTAGTTACGCCACTGGGCTCAGCTGTCCAATAATGTATCAATGAAACAGCCTGCGTGCCCAGCCAATGACTGAGCGGCAGGCTGCTTCATTCATACTTTATTGGACAGCTGAGCCGTCGCTCAGCTCAGCTGTCCTGTCTGTGCGCCCGCTGCTGCAGTGAGGACGGGATCCGGGGAGCACAGCACCGCAGATTGGATCGGAAGAGAGATCCGATCTGCGGTGTGGCAGGGGGTGTGCTGCTTGGGGAGGCAAATATATATATATATATATATATGTGTGTGTATATATATATATATATATATATATATATGTATATGTGTGTGTATATATATATATATATATATGTATATATATATATATTTTCTGCCTTCTCTATTAGGGGCCCCACTCTCTTAAGTGCCCCGGGCCCCCCATGGTCTTAATCCGGCTCTGGCCGCCCCCCTTACAGAGCCAGAAGCACGAAGAGTCCGGAAAATCGGCGGCAGAAGACTTCGGTCTTCACCAAGGTAGCGCACAGCACTGCAGCTGTGCGCCATTGCTCCTCATGTACACCTCACACTCCGGTCACTGATGGGTGCAGGGCGCTGGGGGGGGCGCCCTGAGGGCAATATATGACACCTTGGCTGGCAAATCTACATCATATATAGTCCTAGAGGCTATATAGATGTAAAATTACCCCTGCCAGTATTCCAGAAAAAGCGGGAGAAAGTCAGTTGGAAAAGGGGCGGGGCTTCTCCCTCAGCACACTGGCGCCATTTTCTCTTCACAGTGCAGCTGGAAGACAGCTCCCCAGGTTCTCCCCTGTAGTTTTCAGGCTCAAAGGGTTAAAAAGAGAGGGGGGGCACTAAATTTAGGCGCAATATATGTATACAAGCAGCTATTTGGGGAAAAATCACTCAGTTATAGTGTTAATCCCTGCATTATATAGCGCTCTGGTGTGTGCTGGCATACTCTCTCTCTGTCTCCCCAAAGGACTTTGTGGGGTCCTGTCCTCAGTCAGAGCATTCCCTGTGTGTGTGCGGTGTGTCGGTACGGCTGTGTCGACATGTTGGATGAGGAAGGTTACGTGGAGGCGGAGCAGAGGCCGATAAATGGGATGTCGCCCCCTGTGGGGCCGACACCAGAGTGGATGGATAGGTGGAAGGTATTAACCGACAGTGTCAACTCCTTACATAAAAGGCTGGATGACGTAACAGCTGTGGGACAGCCGGCTTCTCGGCCCGCGCCTGCCCAGGCGTCTCAAAGGCCATCAGGGGCTCAAAAAAAAAAACGCCCGTTACCTCAGATGGCAGACACAGATGTCGACACGGAGTCTGACTCCAGTGTCGACGAGGTTGAGACATATACACAATCCACTAGGAACATCCGTTACATGATCTCGGCAATGAAAAATGTGTTACGCATTTTCTGACATGAACCCAAGTACCACATAAAAGGGGTTTTATTTTTGGGGAGAAAAAGCAGCCAGTGTTTTGTTCCCCCATCAGATGAATGAATGAAGTGGGTAAAGAAGCGTGGTTTCCCCCGATAAGAGACTGGTAATTTCTAAAAAGTTACTGATGGCGTACCCTTTCCCGCCAGAGGATAGGTTACGTTGGGAGATATCCCTTAGGGTGGATAAGGCGCTCACACGTTTGTCAAAAGGTGGCACTGCCGTCTTAGGATACGGCCACCTTGAAGGAACCTGCTGATAAAAAGCAGGAGGCGATCCTGAAGTCTGTATTTAAACACTCAGGTTATATACTGAAACCTGCAATTGCCTCAGCATAAATAGTGCTGCTGCAGCGTGGTCTGATACCCTGTCAGATAATATTAATACGCTAAGACAGGGATAATATTTTGCTAACATTGAGCATATTTAAGACGTTGTCTTATATATAAAGGATGCACAGAGGGATATTTGCCGGCTGGCATCCAGAATTAATGCAATGTCCATTCTGCCAGGAGGGTATTAGAAACCCGGCAGTGGACAGGTGATGCTGCATTTAAAAGGCACATGGAGATTCTGCCTTATAAGGGTGAGGAATTGTTTGGGGATGGTCTCTGGGACCTCGTATCCACAGCAACAGCTGGGAAGAAAAATGTTTACCTCAGGTTTCCTCACAAAAGCCTAAGAAAGCACCGTATTTTCAGGTACAGTCCTTTCGGCTTCAGAAAAGCAAGCGGGTCAAAGGCGCTTCCTTTCTGCACAGAGACAAGGGAAGAAGGAAAAAGCTGCACCAGTCAGCCAGTTCCCAGGATCAAATATCTTCCCTCGCTTCCTCTGAGTCCACCGCATGACGCTGGGGCTCCACAGGTGGAGACAGGTGCGGTGGGGGCGCGTCTCGGGAACTGCAGGGACCAGTGGGCTTGCCCACAGGTGGATCCCTAGGTTCTGCAAGTAGTATCACAGGGATACAGGCTGGAGTTCGAGACGACTCCCCCTCGCCGTTGCCTCACATCAGCCTTGCCTGCTGCCCTCGGAGAAAGGTAGTATTGGCGGCAATTCACAAGCTGTACTTCCAGCAGGTGAAATCAAGGTACCCCTCCTTCAACAAGGCCGGGGTTACTATTCCAAAATGTTGTGGTACCGAAACCAGACGGTTCGGTGAGACCCATTCTAAAATTGAAATCCTTGAACACTTATATACGAAGGTTCAAGTTCAAAATGGAATCGCTCAGGGCGATTATTGCAAGCCTGGAAAATTTCAGGGTATCACTGGACATCAAGGATACTTACCTGCATGTCCCTATTTACCCTCTTCACCAGGTGTACCTCAAAATTGTGGTACAGGATTGTCATTACCAATTCCAGACGTTGCCGTTGGTCTGTCCCCGGCACCGAGGGTATTTACCAAGGTAATGGCCGAAGTACTTATCCCGTACTTGGACGATCTCCTTATAAAGGCGAGGTCCAGGGAGCAGTTGTTCGTCGGAGTAGCACTATCTCGGGAAGTGCTACAACAGCACGGCTGGAGTCTGAATATTCCAAAGTCGCAGCTGGTTCCTACGACGCGTCTACTGTTCCTGGGTATGGTTCTGGACACAGAACAGGATAAAAAGGGTTTCTCCCGGAGGAGAAGTCCAAGAAGTTGGCGTCTCTAGACGGAGACCTCCTAATACAATTACAGGTATCGGTGCTTCAATGCATGCGAGCCTTGGGAAAGATGGTAGCTTCTTCTGAAGAATTTCCATTCGCCAAGTCCCATGCAAGGATCTTCCAGTGGGATCTGTTGGACAAGTGGTCCGGGTCGCATCCTCAGATGCATCGGCGGATAACCCTGTCTCCAAGGGCCAGGGTGTCGCTGTGGTGGTGACTGCAGAGTGCTCATCTTCTAGGGGGCCTCAGATTCGGCATACAGGACTGGGTCCTGGTGACCACGGATGCCAGCCACAAGGCTGGGGGGCAGTCACACAGGGAAGAAACTTCCAAGGCCTATGGAAAAGTCAGGAGACTCCCCTACACATAAATGTTCCAGAACTATGGGCCATTTACAATGCCCTAAGTCAGGCTAGACCCCTGCTTCAACACCGGCCGGTGCTGATCCAGTCAGACAACATCATGGCGGTCGCTCATGTAAACCGACAGGGCGGCACAAGAAGCAGGATGGCGATGGCAGAAGCCACAAGGATTCTCCGATTGGCGGAAAATCATGTGTTAGCACTGTCAGCAGTGTTCATTCCCGGAGTGGACATCTGAGAAGCAGACTTTCTCAGCAGACACGACCTCCACCCGGGAGAGTGGGGACTTCATCCAGAAGTCTTCCAAATGATTGTACACCGTGGGGAAAGGCCACAGGTGGACAGGATGGCGTCCCGCCTCAACAAAAAGCTACAAAGATATTGCGCCAGGTCAAGGGACCCTCAGGCGATAGCTGTGGTCGCTCTGGTAACACCGTGGGTGTACCAGTCGGTGTATGTGTTCCCTTCTCTGCCTCTCATACCCAGGGTAATGAGAATAATAAGAAGGAGAGGAGTAAGAACTATACTCATTGTTCCGGGTGGCCAAGAAGAGCTTGGTACCCAGAACTCCAAGAAATGATCTCAGAGGACCCATGGCCTCTGCCGCTCAGACAGGACCTGCTGCAGCAGGGGGCCTGTCTGTTCCAAGACGTACCGCGGCTGCGTTTGACGGTATGGCGGTTGAACGCCGGATCCTGAAGGAAAAAGGCATTCCGGAGGAAGTTATCCCTATGCTATTTAAAGCTAGGAAAGAAGTGAACGCAAACCATTATCACCGCATATGGCGGAAATATGTTGCGTGCTGTGAGGCCAGTAAGGCCCCAAAGGAGGAATTTCAGCTAGGTCGATTTCTGCACTTCCTACAAGTCAGAGGTGACTATGGGCCTAAAATTGGGTTCCATTAAGGTCCAGATTTCGGCTCTATCGATTTTCTTCCAAAATAGAACTGGCTTCACTGCCTGAAGTTCAGACTTTTGTTAAGGGAGTGCTGCATAGTCAGCCCCCGTTTGTGCCTCCAGTGGCACCGTGGGATCTCAACGTAGTGTTGGATTTCCTGAAGTCGCATTGAGTTGAGCCACTTAAATCCGTGGAGCTACAATACCTCACGTGGAAAGTGGTCATGCTGTGGGCCTTGGCGTCGGCCAGGCGTGTATCAGAATTGGCGGCTTTGTCAAAAGCTCTTATCTGTATTTTATATGGATAAGGCGGAATTGAGGACTCGTTCCCAATTCCTTCCTAAGGTGGTAGCAGTTTTTCATGTGAACCAACCTATTGTGGTGCCTGCGGCTACTTGGGACTTGGAGGATTCCAAGTTTCTGGACGCAGTCAGGGCCCTGAAAAGTATATGTTTCCAGGACGGCTGGAGTCAGGAAAACTGACTCGCTATTTATCCTGTATGCACCCAACAAGCTGGGTGCTCCTGCTTCTAAGCAGACTATTGCTCGCTGGATCTGTAGCACGATTCAACTTGCACATTCTGCGGCTGGACTGCCGCACCCTAAATCTGTGAAAGTCCATTCCACGAGGAAAGTGGGCTCTTCTTGGGCGGCTGCCCGAGGGGTCTCAGCTTTACAAATTTGCCGAGCTGTTACTTGGTCGGGTTCAAACACTCTTGCAAGAGTCTACAAGTTTGATACCCTGGCTGAGGAGGACCTAGAGTTTGCTCATTCGGTGCTGCAGAGTCATCCGCACTCTCCCGCCCGTTTGGGAGCTTTGGTATAATCCCCATGGTCCTTACGGAGTCCCCAGCATCCACTTAGGACGTTAGAGAAAATAAGATTTTACTCACCGGTAAATCTATTTCTCGTAGTCCGTAGTGGATGCTGGGCGCCCATCCCAAGTGCGGATTGTCTGCAATACTTGTATATAGTTATTGCCTTACTAAAGGGTTATTGTTGAGCCATCTGTTGAGAGGCTCAGTTGTTATCATACTGTTAACTGGGTATAGTATCACGAGTTATACGGTGTGATTGGTGTGGCTGGTATGAGTCTTACCCGGGATTCAAAATCCTTCCTTATTGTGTCAGCTCTTCCGGGCACAGTATCCTAACTGAGGTCTGGAGGAGGGTCTTGGTGGGAGGAGCCAGTGCACACCAGGTAGTCCTAAAGCTTTCTTTAGTTGTGCCCAGTCTCCTGCGGAGCCGCTAATCCCCATGGTCCTTACGGAGTCCCCAGCATCCACTACGGACTACGAGAAATAGATTTACCGGTGAGTAAAATCTTATTTAAATACTTTGTTCTTTACATAGTTGAATGTGCTGACAACAAAATCACACAAAAGTTATCAATGGAAATCAAATTTATTAACCCATGGAGGTCTGGATTTGGAGTCACACTCAAACTTAAAGTGGAAAAACACACTACAGGCTGATCCAACTTTGATGTAATGTCCTTAAAACAAGTCAAAATGAGGCTCAGTAGTGTGTGTGGCCTCCACGTTGCTGTATGACCTCCCTACAACGCCTGGGCATGCTCCTGATGAGGTGGCGGATGGTCTCCTGAGGGATCTCCTCCCAGACCTGGACTAAAGCAGCCGCCAACTCCTGGACAGTCTGTGGTGTAACGTGGCGTTGGTGGATGGAGCGAGACATGATGTCCCAGATGTGCTCAATTGGATTCAGGTCTGGGGAATGGGCGGGCCAATCCATAGCATCAATGCCTTCGTCTTGCAGGAACTGCTGACACACTCCAGCCACATGAGGTCTAGCATTGTCTAGCATTAGGAGGAACCCAGGGCCAACCGCACCAGCATATGGTCTCACAAGGGGTCTGAGGATCTCATCTCGGTAACTAATGGCAGTCAGGCTACCTCTGGCGAGCACATGGAGGGCTGTGCGGCCCCCCCAAAGAAATGCCACCCCACACCATTATTGACCCACTGCCAAACCGGTCATCCTGGAGGATGTTGCAGGCAGCAGAACGTTCTCCTTGGCGTCTCCAGAATCTGTCACATGTGCTCAGTGAGAACCTGCTTTCATCTGTGAAGAGCACAGGGCGCCAGTGGCGAATTTGCCAATCTTGGTGTTCTCTGTCAAATGCCAAACGTCCTGCATGGTGTTGGGCTGTAAGCACAACCCTCACCTGTGGACGTCGGGCCCTCATACCACCCTCATAGAGTCTGTTTCTGATCGTTTGAGAAGACACATGCACATTTGTGGCTTGCTGGGGTCATTTTGCAGGGCTCTGGCAGTGCTCCTCCTGTTCCTCCTTGCACAAAGGCGGAGGTAGCCGTCCTGCTGCTGGGTTGTTGCCCTCCTACGACCTCCTCCACGTCTCCTGATGTACTGGCCTGTCTCCTGGTAGCGCCTCCATGCTCTGGACACTACGCTGACAGACACAGCAAACCTTCTTGCCACAGCTCGCATTGATGTGCCATCCTGGATGAGCTGCACTACCTGAGCCACTTGTGTGGGTTGTAGACTCCGTCTCATGCTACCACTAGAGTGAAAGCACCGCCAGCTTTCAAAAGTGACCAAAACATCAGCCAGAAAGCATAGGAGCTGAGAAGTGGCCTGTGGTCACTACCTGCAGAACAACTCCTTTATTGGGGGTGTCTTGCTAATTGCCTATAATTTCCACCTGTTGTCTATTCCATTTGCACAACAGCATGTGAAATTGATTGTCAATCAGTGTTGCTTCCTAAGTGGACAGTTTGATTTCTCAGAAGTGTGATTGACTTGGAGTTACATTGTGTTGTTTAAGTGTTCCCTTTATTTTTTTGTGCAGTGTATATATGATCTGGCACTCCTTGTATATCTGGTTTTACTGCCCAGGTGCCCTCCGTCAGGTAAGATAAATTGGGGGGAAAAAACAGCGGCACTCCAGGTCTTGTGTCATCAAAGGGTGTTGTATTAAGGCATTAACAAAAATGCATAGACCAACATTTCGGGGCCCGTAGCCCCTTTGTCAAGGTGAACAACAAACAAACAAACAAACAAACAAACAGAGATGTGTATTACCTTAAATAAGGATAGAAGCCCTGCATCAGGTTGCCATAGTAGCAGCCGTCGCTTGGGGTAGCGTGGGCCGTGGCTGTCAGGGAAAGTGAAAGTGCTTTATTATTTAAAGCACCAATATACCAAAGAGTGAGCACTATACCTGAAATAAAAGTGGTTGTAGAAAATAACAATTATAATAAGTAGAGAGATACTTTATGTAAAGCAAAGAAGTAAAATATAAGTATATTGACTCATAGGAAGCCAGACAAGCATAAATAGACAGCATGTTAACAAAATATGCTGCATTCTCTATATTAGCTAATATGGTCAGGCCCTGGTCATATATAAATGTCCACAATAGATAAATTCATTAGCATTTACACTGCAGAAATATGTATATATGTGAACAGATACCTCCTTCAAAAAGCCAATAATAATACTGGCTCTATATACACTGCTCAAAAAAATAAAGGGAACACTTAAACAACACAATGTAACTCCAAGTCAGTCACACTTCTGTGAAATCAAACTGTCCACTTAGGAAGCAACACTGATTTGACAATCAATTTCACATGCTGTTGTGCAAATGGAATAGACAACAGGTGGGAATTATAGGCAATTAGCAAGACACCCCCAAAAAGGAGTTGTTCTGCAGGTGGTGACCACAGACCACTTCTCAGCTCCTATGCTTTCTGGCTGATGTTTTGGTCACTTTTGAAATCTGGCGGTGCTTTCACTCTAGTGGTAGCATGAGACGGAGTCTACAACCCACACAAGTTGCTCAGGTAGTGCAGCTCATCCAGGATGGCACATCAATGCGAGCTGTGGCAAGAAGGTTTGCTGTGTCTGTCAGCTTAGTGTCCAGAGCATGGAGGCGCTACCAGGAGACAGGCCAGTACATCAGGAGACGTGGAGGAGGTCGTAGGAGGGCAACAACCCAGCAGCAGGACCACTACCTCCGCCTTTGTGCAAGGAGGAACAGGAGGAGCACTGCCAGAGCCCTGCAAAATGACCCCAGCAAGCCACATATGTGCATGTGTCTACTCAAACGATCAGAAACAGACTCCATGAGGGTGGTATGAGGGCCCGACGTCCACAGGTGGGGGTTGTGCTTACAGCCCAACACCATGCAGGACGTTTGGCATTTGTCAGAGAACACCAAGATTGGCAAATTCGCCACTGGCGCCCTGTGCTCTTCACAGATGAAAGCAGGTTCTCACTGAGTACATGTGACAGACGTGACAGAGTCTGGAGACGCCAAGGAGAATGTTCTGCTGCCTGCAACATCCTCCAGGATGACCGGTTTGGCAGTGGGTCAGTAATGGTGTGGGGTGGCATCTCTTTGGGGGGCTGCACAGCCCTCCATGTGCTCGCCAGAGGTAGCCTGACTGCCATTAGGTAACGAGATGAGATCCTCAGACCCCTTGTGAGACCATATGCTGGTGCGGTTGCCCTGGGTTCCTCTTAATACAAGACAATGCTAGACCTCATGTGGCTGGAGTGTGTCAGCAGTTACTGCAAGACGAAGGCATTGATGCTATGGATTGGCCCGCCCATTCCCCAGACCTGAATCCAATTGAGCACATCTGGGAAATCATGTCTCGCTCCATCCACCAACGCCACGTTACACCACAGACTGTCCAGGAGTTGGCGGATGCTTTAGTCCAGGTCTGGGAGGAGATCCCTCAGGAGACCATCCATTACCTCATCAGGAGCATGCCCAGGCATTGTAGGGAGGTCATACAGGCACGTGGAGGCCACACACACTACTGAGCCTCATTTTGACTTTTTTAAAGGACATTACATCAAAGTTGGATCAGCCTGTAGTGTGTTTTTCCACTTTAATTTTGAGTGTGACTCCAAATCCAGACCTCCATGGGTTAATAAATTTGATTTCCATTGATAACTTTTGTGTGATTTTGTTGTCAGCACATTCAACTATGTAAAGAACAAAGTATTTAATAAGAATATTTCATTCATTTAGATCTAGGATGTGTTATCTTAGTGTTCCCTTTATGTTTTTGAGCAGTATATATGCAGATGGTGAGCATAATCAATATACTCTACCACCATATATTTAAAATTTTATAAAGGTTGTCTCTCTCATCTGGCTGCAATGTTCAACACCCCTCCGTGTTAACACGCCTGAAAGATGTAACATAGACTAGGTACCACTAAATATAACATCACTTGAATATGTTCCAGGAGATTTTCTCATTTAAACCCCTAGGGCTTGTTATGTCCAGTCTGAAAATCCATTTAGCTTCTAACTGGAGATGTTTTGTTCCTCTATCTCCACCCCGGATTGATTCTGGAATGTGATCAATCACAATGGGGCTGATTCAGACCTGATCAGTGCTGTGTGTTTTCGTACAGCACCGGTCAGGTCTGAACTGCACTTGCATCAGCGCCGCAGTGCGCCGGCACATGGCAGACAGCAGATGGCTGTCATAGCCCTGCGATCGCCTCTGCCTGATTGACAGGCAGAGGCGGTCTCTGGGCGGCAGGGCGGCGGCGAATAGCCGCCGTTTAGGAGGCACATCTACGATCAGGTCTGAATCAGCCCCAATGTGTCGTAAAGATCTCAGAGAATGGTTCTTTTGTGCAAAATGCCTGGCCACCGGTTGTTCAGATTTCTTTCCTAGCAATGCTTGGTTGATTGCGGACCTGTGTAAGGCCATGAGCTCTCTTACCGTTCTCGTGGTTTTAACCACATACCCCATTCCGCATGGGCACAGTATCAAATACTATAGATCACATACGACGAGGTGCAGTTTTGAACATGGCCAATCTTGACCACTTGCCCGCTTTGGGGATGCTTGAATGTTGGACCCATCAGCATATGAGTGCACGTTGTGCACCACAGGCACTTAGAGCAACCTGGGGGTTTGGTTAAAAAAGTAGATGATTTCTGTGTTTAAAGCATTCCAAATTCTTATCTGTGGAGACAATGGGCCAAAGGGCCCTGGTGGCTCGTTGGATAACAGGACTAGATGTTGAATATTTATTTTTCCAAGGGATTATTTCTTTGTGTTTTCGTTTGCTTTTAGGGGTCAAAAGAGATTGCCTGTTCATTTGTAGAACTTCATTTTTTTGTTCCCTCAGAAGGGAAATGTCGTACCCCCTTTGGATGAATTTCTCCATCACTTTATCCAATTTGCTAGCCAGCGAGGCCTGGTCGCTATTGATCCTGGCTGTTCTTAACATCTGTGACTTGGGTAATCCTTTAATGAGGGATCTTGGATGGTGGCCGTTGACCCTTAACAGGTTGTTTTTATCAGTAGGTTTCGAAAACACCTTAGTCGACATTGTTTTGTTATTGATGTTAATCTGTACGTCTAGATAATTGGCAGTGTTGGCATCACAAGAATATGTAAATTTAATGGGTGAGTTTTGTCCATTGATCTCTTCCATAACTTGCTGGAACCTTACTTCACCTCCTGTCCAAAGCATGAATATATCATCTATAAATCTTAAGTACAGCAAAATGTGATCCATAATCCTTTGTTCCTTGAAGAAGAAATCATGTTCCTCCTGGTACATGTAGATGTTGACATAGGATGGGCTCCCCATACTGGGCTCCCCATCGCGCATCCTGACTGCTGTTCATAAATCTTGCGTTAAATCAGAAATAATTTCTTCTCAAGGTGAGATCTAAAAGCTGTAAAAATAGATTGTGGTCAATAGATGCAACATTTTCCTGTTCCAGGAACGCTCTCATTGCCTGAAGTCCACCTTCATGTGATATACTAGTGTACAGATTGAACACACCCATTACACACATAAGAGTACCTAAGGAAATCTCTGTAAATTAATAGCATTCAAGAAGCTAGTAATGTCTGTGATGAAGGTCGGCTGTTTGACCACCAATGATTGCAAGATGGTGTCTAAAAATTGTGCAATGGTCTGGTAGAGGGAGTTTCTGGCTGAAATGATAGGGCATCCTGGTGGGCAGTTTTTGACCCCCCCCCCCCCATCATCCAACAAGTCGTTTAAAACTTTTACACGCCTATTGGATGCCTCAATTGACAGATATACCAGTGCATCCAATATCATTCATTATAATATGTCTAGAGCTGAGAGAATAGCCCTTAAGAACTTGGGCAAATACACTGAAGTGGTGTTTCGACCGGCAGACAAATGGGGCGGTATTGTCATTCAGAACTTGTCTGATTACAGCCAGGGATATAAAGCTGAACTGGACAATTTACTCTCAGTGGCTAAGATTGTTTAATCACAGAGAAATTGTATAAGGACTTGCTGCAGAAGTTTCCAGTGGTCCTGATTCTGTTCACTACCCCAAAAATCCACAAACGCTTGACCTGACCACCAGGACGCCCTATCATTTTAGCCAGACACTCCCTCTACCAGCCCACTGCACAATTTTTAGACACCATCTTGCAACCATTGGTGATCAAACAGCCGACCTTTATCAAAGACACTACTAGCTTCTTGAATGCTATTAATTCGGTTACAGAGAGCGTTCCTGGGACAGGAAAATGTTGCATCTATTGACAACAATCTATTTTTACAGCTTTTAGATCTCACCTTGAGGAAGAATTATTTCTGATTTAATGTCAAGTTTTATGAACAGCAGTCAGGATGCGCAATGGGGAGGCCAGTAGTGCCATCCTATGCCAACATCTACATGTACCAGGAGGAACATGATTTCTTCTTCAAGGAACAAAGGATTATGGAACACATTTTGCTGTACTTAAGATTTATAGATGACATATGCATGCTTTGGACAGGAGGTGAAGTAAGGTTCCAGCAATTTATGGAAGAGATCAATGAGCAAAACTCACCCATCAAATTTACATATTCTTGTGATGCCAACACAGCCAATTATCTAGACGTACAGATTAACAGAAATAACAACACAATGTCGACTAAGGTGTTCTCGAAACCTACTGATAAAAACAACCTTTTAAGGACCAACGGCCACCATCCAAGAGCCCTCATTAAAGGATTACCCAAGTCAGAGATGTTAACAACAGCCAGGATCAATAGGAACCAGGACTCACTGGCTAGCGACTTGGATAAAGTGATGGAGAAATTCATCCAAAGGGGGTACGACATTTCCCTTCTGAGGGAACAAAAAAACGAAGTTCTACAAATGAACAGGCAATCTCTTTTGGCCCCTAAAAGCAAATGAAAACATCAAGAAATAATCCCTTGGAAAAATAAATATTCAACATCTAGTCCTGTTATTCAACAAGCTACCAGGGCCCTTTGGCCCATTGTCTCCACAGATAAGAATTTGGAATGCTTTAAACACAAGAGACCCATGTCGTGTTTTATGAGAGTCAGTAACATTAGAGACCATATAGTACATGCTGACATCACCAACTTTGGGATACAGAAATCATCTACTTTTTTAACCAAACCCCCAGGTTGCTATAAGTGCCTGGGGTGCACCCATATGCTGACGGGTCCAACATTCAAACATCCCCAAAGTGGGCAAGTGGGCAAGATTGGCCATGTTCTAACCTGCACCTCGTTGTATGTGATCTATTTGAAACTGTGCCCATGCGGAATGGGGTATATGGGTAGAACCACGAAAACAGTAAGAGGGCGCATGGCCTTACACAGGTCCGCAATCAATCAAGCATTGCTAGGAAAGAAATCTTAACAACCGATGGCCAGGCATTTTGCAGAAAAGAACCATTCTCAGAGATCTTTACTACACATTGTAATTGATAACATTCCAGAATCAATCCGGAGTGGAGACAGAGGAACAAAACTTCTCCAGTTAGAAGCTAAATGGGGTTTTAGGCTGGACGCAACAAGCCCTAGGGGTTTAAATTAGAAAATCTCCTGGAACATATTCAAGTGATGTTATATCTAGTGGTACCTAGTCTATGTTACATCTTTCAGGAGTGGTATAACACGGAGGAGTGTTGAACCAGGGATGGAGCATATTCCAGCCAGATGAGAGAGACAACCTTTATAAAATTTTTAATATATGGTGGTAGATTATATCGATTATGCCCACCATCTGCATATATATAGAGCCAGTATTCTCATTGGCTATTTGAAGGAGGTATCTGTTCACATATATAAATGCAGTGTAAATGCTGATGAATTTATCTATTGTGGAAATTTATATATGACCAGGGCCTGACCATATTAGCTAATACAGGTTGAGTATCCCTTATCCAAAATGCTTGGGACCAGAGGTATTTTGGATATCGGATTTTTCCGTAGTTTGGAATAATTGCATACCATAATGAGATATCATGGTGATGGGACCTAAGTCTAAGCACAGAAAGCATTTATGTTACATATACACCTTATACACACAGCCGGAAGGTAATTTTAGCCAATATTTTTTGTAACTTTGTGCATTGAACAAAGTGTATCTACATTGACACAATTCATTTATGTTTCATATACACCTTATACACACAGCCTGAAGATCATTTAATACAATATTTTTAATAACTTTGTGTATTAAACAAAATTTGTGTACATTGAGCCATCAAAAAACAAAGGTTTCACTATCTCACTCTCACTCAAAAAAGTCTGTATTTCGGAATATTTGGATATGGGATACTCAACCTGTATAGAGAATGCAGCATATTTTGTTAACATGCTGCCTATTTATGCTTGTCTGGCTTTCTATGAGTCAATATACTTATATTTTACTTCTGTGCTTTACATAAAGTATCTCTCTCCACTTATTATAATTGTTCTATTCTTCATCCACGTTTATTTCAGGTATAGTGCTCACTCTTTGGTATATTGGTTCTTTTAATAATAAGGCACTTTCACTTTCCCTGACAGCTACGGCCCACGCTACCCCAAACGGCGGCTGCTACTATGGCAACCTAACACTGGGGAGGCGTGACATCACATGCAGCGGGACCGGAAGTAGCGGGAGTGCAGTTTGAACAGAGATGCCGGAGGCATCCCTTTCTCATATACTGGCGGGCTTCTATCCAGGTAATACACCTCACTGTTTGTTTGTTGTTCACCTTGGCAAAGGGGCTACAGGCCCCGAAACATTGGTCTATGCATTTTTGTTAATGCCTTAATACAACACCCTTCGATGACACAAGACCTAGAGTGCCGCCGTTTATATATATAATTATATATATATATATATATACACACACACACACACTATATATATATATATATATATATGTTGCAGTGTGTCGGCACTCCCATATGGGTATTACCTTGACCCGGTGCCCTCACAGTATAAAGATACACTTGGAAGAACAAAGATGTGGTACTCAGAGCTCAGGATAAAGAAAGGAAACAGCGACCACCACGTCAGCAACGTTTCAATCTATTCAGATTTTCATCAGGCTTCCTGAAGAAAATCTGAATAGATTGAAACGTTGCTGACGTCGTGGTCGCTGTTTCCTTTCTTTATCCTGAGCTCTGAGTGCCGCACCTTTGTTCTTCCAAATAAATAAATATATAAATATATATATATATATATATATATATATATATATATAAGGATCCAATTCAGCCGGCACTCACATAAATGAAGCAAATGCTCCGGTGTCCAGTTCAGAAAAACATCATATACCTCCAATAAGAACGGCACTCAGAGACTGGCATGATGAATAAATGTATTATAGTCAGACGTGACTATAATACATTTATTCATCATGCCAGTCTCTGAGTGCCGTTCTTATTGGAGGTATATATATATATATATATATATATAATGACTCTTAATAAAAAATAAAAGTACACTTGTGTAAGGTATTTGTCCTGTTGAGTATTACAGTGTCACAGATACCACTTTGTGTTCAATTCTGGAGGCCATATCTTCAGAAGGATATTAATACATCAGATACTGTACAAAGGAGGAAAACTAAAATGGTGCATGGCCTATATCACAAAACTTACCCGGAGAGACTAAAAGAACTTAACATGTATAGTTTGGAGCAGAGAAGGGATAGAGGGGACATGACAAAAACTTTCAAATTTACCAAGGGTTTTAACAAGGTACAGGAGGGAGACATTTTTCAAAGGAAGAGAAGTATTAAAACACAAGGACATGCGCTGAAACTGGAGGGAGGTAGGGTCAGGGGAAACTTGTGGAAATTATTACTTCACAGAAAGGGTAGTGGATAAGTGGAATAGCCTCCCAGCAGAGGTGGTAGAGGCTAAGACAGTAGAGGAATTTAAACATGTATGGTATAGACATAAGGATTTCCTTACAAAGAAATAAGGATCAAATAGGGTTTGAGGTAACAATATAGTTAAAAAAAAAGGGGCAGACTAGATGGGTCAAGTGGATTTTATCTGCTGGCAAATTCTGTGTTTCATAAATGACTCACATTCATGTGAGTCAGGCATATTTCCTCAAACAGAATTACATTGTCATAGACACTATCTCTAGTGGATTTTTAAATACATTTTATAAGTGTTCCTATCAGTGTCAGAGTACCTTTCCTTTTATAACAGGTAATAGTCAAAGGCAGATGTGGAAGGCTAGGTTAAACAAGTAAATAATTTGGAGACCGTTGTACAACATCAAATACTGTAGCAAGTTGTGTCAGTTAAATCAGACTTCTTTGTAGACCAAGAAAAAAACATTTTGCTATCCCTAATGCACACTGAGTGAAAAATAACACTACATAATAATCAGATAATACAGAGATCTTGGTTGCATATATCTGCAGATATAGGGTTAAGCCCCCAGGCTGAACGGCAAGGCGTCTCTGTCACTGGGGGTCCCTAACATTAGGTATGGGTCCGGGGTGCGGAACCCCATCATGTTGGCACAGGCTAACCACCCCAGGGCAGCACACAGGTGAAAATTAGTAGACATTACTAAGAAGCACATAAGGGCTATGTAAGTGAGAAGTGTGATTAAAATAATACAAAATATATACAATGTGATATGTTTTTCCCTAAGTGTTAATAGTGTGTTAGGGTGTGCCAACCTGAAGCAGCCCAGCCACACCAGCACAGGGGGTACCGCTCCCCAAACCCACCCTATAAATAATTACAGATATGTCTGGATCTAATAGCCCAGTGTGAGGCCACATGATAATGGCTCCTACAGCATCTGAGAGCCAGTGACAGAGACGCCTTGCGGTTCGGCCTGGAGGCTTTGCCCCATATGTGCAGATATATGCAACCAAGATCTCTGCATTATCTTATGTAGTGTTATTTTTCACTCATTAGAAAAAGCAAACTGTTTTTTTCTTACTCAGAATTACCCTTCCCTTTTAGTACCTGAGTGACATCACAATCTGATTGAGCAGCTTGCCAATAAATGTGCATTGTAGTTAGAGAGGCATGGATGGGTCAGCATTAGGAGGGATTGCTGACTCCAGAGTGCCATTGGAGAAGCTAGGGGTGTCCCCAGGTAAGATGACTCTCAGATGCTGTAGGCCTTACACTGGGCTATTAGACCCAGACATATCTGTAATTATTTATAGGGTGGGCTTGGGGAGCGGTACCCCCTGTGCTGGTGTGGCTGGGCTGCTTCAGGTTGGCACACCCTAACACTTTATTAACACTTATGTTTTTCCTTATCACATTGTATATATTTTGTATTATTTTAATCACACTTCTCACTAACATAGCCCTTATGTGCTTCTTATTAACCCCTACTAATTTTCACCTGTGTGCTGCCCTGGGGTGGCCAGCCTGTGCCGACATGATGGGGTCCCGCACCCTGGACCACATACCTAGTGTTAGGAACCCCCAGTGACAGAGATGTCTTGCCGATTGGCCTGGGGGTTTAACCCTATATCTGCAGATATATATTTAACCAAGATCTCTGTATCATCTGATTATTATGTAGTGTTATCTTACCCCTCCCTTTTAGCACCTGAGTGACATCACAATCTGGTTGAGCAGCTTGCCAATAAATGTGCATTCTTTGTTGACCAAACATATGATTACAATAGTGCCTTTAATGTTCAGTATATAAACTTTTTCACACACAGATTTCACAAGATTGCATGTTTGATTACCTTTCATGCCAAACTATTGCCAAACTTTAGTGTAAATGTTTCTTCTCATACAGTACCAGTGGTGCAAGTAGAAATTTTTTCTTAGTGGTACTGATAGTAAAAATGGGAGTGGTCATGTGTCATAAGGGGGCGTGTTCGCATGAAACTAGGGGAGTAGCTACATGACAATAGTGGCATGGCCACATTATGCCACACACATTAATGCCCCTTACACATTATGCCAAATGCCGTAATGCCCATTACATATTACGCTACATACCGTAATGCTTATTACACATTATGCCACACACCGTAATGCTTATTACACATTATGCCACACACTGTAATGGCCATTACACATTATGCCAGACACTGTAACACCCATTCCACATTATGCCACACACCATAATGCCCATTACACATTATGCCACACACCGTAATGGTTATTACATATTATGCCACACACAGTTATGCCTCCAACATCATTTTACAAAATTGCCCCTTATAAAATATGCCCCAGCAGTGGGCTGCTTAATGGTACTCTGTACCACCCCACTTTCAAGACTGTACAGTACTGTCCTGTTCTATATATTGCTAGAAGTAAAAAAAAAAAAACAACAACATTAAACAAAATACATTGTGAAAATATGCAATACTGCAAAAATCAGACAGGGGGCAATAGATGAACCTTTTGATTGAGCGGTACAGACTTGTCACGTTACTGCTTTGATCTAATTGAGTCTCTGGTAAAAGCAGTGGTCTTATTCAGGATCAAATGACCACATGTGAACTGGAAATGCATATGTGTTCATCTGTATGTAACATTTGTCCAAGCTCAGCTTAGAGGTAACACTCCATCTCTATCAGAAGGCATATATTAATTAATTATTCAAAAGGTTAAAGTTGAATCGCATGGAATCTAGAGGAATTTAAAGAGAATATACAAATCGTCCTGCAATTCTCCAGATGGATAATATCATCTGTCTCCTGATCCAGGCAGTAAAGTTCATGGGAACATAAAGAAAAAAAATGACAATGTATATTACAGGTTGAGTATCCCATATCCATATATTCCGAAATACGGAATATTCCGAAATACAGACTTTTTTGAGTGAGATTGAGAGAGTGAAACCTTTGTTTTCTGATGGCTCAATGTACACAAACTTTGTTTAATACACAAAGTTATTAAAAATATTGTATTAAATGACCTTCAGGCTGTGTGTATAAGGTGTATATGAAACATAAATGAATTGTGTGAATGTAGACACACTTTGCTTAATGCACAAAGTTATAAAAAATATTGGCTAAAATGACCTTCAGGCTGTGTGTATAAGGTGTATATGAAACATAAATGCATTCTGTGCTTAGACAAAGGTCCCATCACCATGATATCTCACTATGGTATGCAATTATTCCAAAATACGGAAAAATCCCATATCCAAAATACCTCTGGTCCCAAGCATTTTGGATAAGGGAGACTCAACCTGTATTGTGCCTCTGTCATTTAAATGATGTTGAAGGTATGTGTCTCTTGTCAGTTCTACTAGCTCTACTAAATTCTTTCTACAGCAAACTGAATAAAACTTTGTCAGCAAACCTACAGTAGCTAAGCCATGGGCCTCCTTGTATCTCAGTCAGTATAGTAGTATACTGAGAAATGGGGAACAGTGTTCTTCACTCAACAAGACGATTTCGCTGATAAAATGCCACAGGCAGAACTTTAGCAGCATAATCACTATGGAGTGACAGCAATACAACACTTCATTATTCATTACATGATATTCTGACTGAGCATGTTATCACTTTATGTTCCCAAGTCAGAGTATTTTTGCATTCTGAAGTGCTTCTCTGACACTACCATTTAGGTAACAGTGAGAGTCCTTAGCAAAAACAGTACTTTGGCAAGTTTCCTCTCCAGGGGTGGGATGAATCAAGCGTCACATTTTGTATATGAAACATCCCGCTACATACCCCATGCATAACTGCATTTATTAATGCGTATGCATGAAATAAATGTAATGCAAAGGACAGCTCCCAAAAAGAGCTGTCCTTTGTCCTGTGAAAACTTCTGGGTTTATGACCATCGGCCTGTGCATGTGCAACCCACCTATCAGGGGCGCTTTAAGAGAGGAGGAGGCCCGTGTCCAGCCTCCTCCATTCGGACCTCATCCTCTCTGTTGGGAGCACTGTAGAGTCTGAACACTAGAGGGCTTAGACTCTACTGTGCATGCACAGATCTCCAGGAAAATGGCGCAGTGGCCATGATCCCAGTGATTACTATTGCACATGTGCACAACGCCGTTAAAATGGTCACTGCGCCATTTTCACGGGGTTTTAACAGCGCCGGTTATGTCAGCGGAGGGGTGAGTATTAAAGAAAAGGGTGCAGGGTGTGCACACACTGCACCCATTATAGATACGCCAGTGCCGCCTATAATTTTGACTGCATTTTAGGTTGATATATCCAGCTCCAGATCCACAGCATTTGCAGTATTTAGCAGGGTCCTGAAACACAGAGAGCCCCAGCTTAGCTTAGAGGAATGTGTAATATACTTGCCTACTCTCTAGGAATTTGTGGGAGGCTCCTAATTTTTCGGATTGTCACCCATACTTCTGGCAGAGTAGAAGATCTCCCACATTCCGCAGGACTGGGAGATAATTACGGGAATTGCATCACCGTATGGAGGGAGCAAGGCTAATGATGTAGATAGTGTCATTTTAGTCCCGCTCCCTCCCTGGGGACACGAGAATTTGGCATTTTGCTGTGATGGGGATGTATCCTGATGGCATGCAAATCCAATCCCGCCGGCCGAAGTGGTCAGCAGCATCTCCTCTCCTTTTCCGCCGGAGAGTTGACACAAAAATTTGGCAAGTATGATATATAAACTTGCAGTATTAAGAATTTTATTCTGACTACCTCACAGAAATGCCGTGAAAATCATGTTCCCTGGTTTGCAAATATTGTTAATTGTTGCTATGCCTTATCTAGCCTGGCCAGCCACTAAGGGTAGTGGTGGCACACACTCCAATCTGAGCACAAAACCCAGATAATCTTTTACACTTTAAATACCATTTGAAGTTTCAATAATTTTCGTGAAACCAACTGAAAACGCTTGGAACAACTCCCACAGAATGGATTGTTGTTGCTGTTTCTACTCTCCTTTCTACTCTCTCATTATTAACATGACTACTTTATTTATTAAATATTTAGTTAACTCATTTAATATATTGTGTTTCTGTAGACACTCATTTAGAACATTCCACATTCCTCAGACCCTTCAACATGACTGCTTCCACCAGGCACCAACTGCTCTGCTCCTGGATATTCCACCTAATATATTGCAGTCACCTGTGTTGAACTAATCAATTTATGAGAAGGGGGTTTTGTTGTTTACATAGGTTTATTGCAATTATTACATATGGGGGATGTCCGGGGCCAGAGAACTTTGTACCTGTGGGCCAGAGAATTTTGATCCTGTGGAAGGTGTCATGTTGGAGGGTCTGGTATACTAGCACTATCTTACAGGGTTGGGTTCGGGATCCCGACAATCAGAATGCTGGCAGTCAGGGTACCTACAGCGGCAACCGACAGAATCCAGACATATTATGGTAAGTAGGCTAATCCTACCCCTTACACTACCCCTCCCCTCCCGCAGTCCAACCCTACCACCACCACCCCCGCAGCCTAAACCCTCTCCCTAGTGCCTAACCTCCCCTCCCGCAGCCTAACCCTGACCCTCCCCTCACACAGCCTAACCCTCCACCAAGTGCCTAACCTTAACCTCACCTCCCACATCCTAACCCTCCCCTCACGCAGCCTAACCCTCCCCATAGTGCTTAACCTAACCCTCCCACCACGTATTCTACCACTAACCCGCCCCCTCATACTTATGTTTGGGATTGAGACCATCAGGATACCAGCGTTGGGATTTTTTGGCAGTGTTGCGATTCCGATGCCGGTCTTCTGACCGCTGGCATCCTGATTGTTCAGGATGCCAACTACATCCCTGTTTACCACAGAAAACCACATGTTAAGAAAGCATTGTAACTGCTGTATTCCTGTCACAGCATTCACAGAGCATATCAGCAGCTGTGCGGCAGGAATGAGCGCTTACACATCCTGCAATGAGTAAGCATGAGAAGATAAACGTCAGGTTTCTGTGGTAGGATTATGCTGAGTGCAGAAAGTTCCACTATACCACCATTCATATTTAACTTCAGTCTTTAGCTTTTTTGTTTTCTTAAAAGGGGCTCTAACCATAAATGTGTTATTGTTTTAGTTGCATTATTGGTTTTAGTTGTATTATTGTCAGTGCTGTTTCTGAGCATCCCGTCTATTTATTTTTGCTCAGTATCAAATGTCAGTTAAATCATGTAGTCCCTGACCCCTACTGACAACACTTCCTTCTCCTCCCTTCCCTGCTGCACAGTCTTCCTGCATTCTCACACATATCTTCTAATATTTACACATTGCAAACTGGAACAAAATAGTCCCACTCCAATCTGTCTAAACTCATTTTGTGACCTATAAATCGGGACTGTCCTGCAAAAACTGCGACAACTGGGAAGTGTGTCTACGCAAACCATCGCCAACCCGTCGCTCATGAGTGACGAGTAGCTCACTATGCGGTAGCGGAATCCAGGTAGTTCGCTTTGTGGCCGCAGAATCCTGGCTGCTCCCCATTCAGCCATTATGACACATGGCAACCGTACGTGGGAGAACGTGAAGGCACCACGAACCAATACCTCCTATCTGTGCACCTGAATAGCCACACGGAGAGTGATGGAGCTGGAGCCTTTTGTTTTACAGGCCACGTCCCATACCATCCAGGCCGTCCAAACGGCTCAAGCTGATTTTAATGTTAGCTTAGAAAGGTAACCCAATACGCCAGAGCATGAAACCCCTGGCAACGAACATTACACCACTGGCAACGAGTATGACACCCAGAGCATGACACCACTGGCAACGAGCATGACACCCAGAGCATGAAACCACTGTCAATGAGTATGACACCCAGAGTATGAAACCCCAGGCAATAAGCATGACAACGAGAGCATGAAACCTCTGGCAACGAGCATGACACCCAGAGCATGACACCACTGGCAACGAGTATGACACCCAGAGCATGACACCACTGGCAACGAGCATAACACCCAGAGCATGAAACCACTGTCAATGAGTATGACACCCAGAGTATGAAACCCCAGGCAATGAGCATGACAATGAGAGCATGAAACCTCTGGCAACGAGCATGACACCCAGAGCATGAAACCCCTGGCAACGAGTATGATACTCAAAGCATGAAACTCCTGGCAACGAGCATGGAACCCAGAGCATGAAAACCCTGGAAACGAGTATGGAACAAGAGCATGAAACACCTGGCAACGAGCATGGAACCCAGAGCCTGAAACCCCTGACAACGAGCATGAGGCCCCTACAACGAGCAGGTAATTTAAAAGTAATTAGAAGCCTTACAGTGGGGCATAATGTATAATGGGCATTACGGTATGTGGCATAATGTATCACAGCATTGCGGTCAGTGGTTCCGAAAGGGGAGGGAGCAGGTACTCTTTACCCGGTCCTGTTGGAGGGGCCCGGCGGGGGGGCTTGAGTCCTGCTGCTCCCCCCTTCCCCAATGTAGACGGGAGGGAGTAGTGAGAGAGAGGACACTGTTGCAGCGGGGGAGAGATGCAGCTGCAGCAGTGTCCTTTTTCCCTGCATGATGTGCAGGGGGGAGCAAACCCCCAACCCCCTGTTGCCAGCACAAACACCTTTTATTATTATTTTCTCTTACGTCCTAGAGGATGCTGGGGACTCCGTAAGGACCATGGGGTATAGACGGGCTCCGCAGGAGACATGGGCACTATAAAGAACTTTAGATGGGTGTGCACTGGCTCCTCCCTCTATGCCCCTCCTCCAGACCTCAGTTAGATCCTGTGGCCAGAGGAGACTGGGTGCATTACAGGGGAGCTCTCCTGAGTTTCTCTGAAAAAGACTTTTGTTAGGTTTTTTATTTTCAGGGAGCACTGCTGGCAACAGGCTCCCTGCATCGTGGGACTGAGGGGAGAGAAGCAGACCTACTTAAATGATAGGCTCTGCTTCTTAGGCTACTGGACATCATTAGCTCCAGAGGGTCGGAACGCAGGTCTCACCCTCGCCGTTCGTCCCGGAGCCGCGCTGCCGTCCCCCTCACAGAGCCGGAAGATAGAAGCCGGGTGAGTATCAGAAGAAAGAAGACTTCAAAGGCGGCTGAAGACTTCAGATCTTCTCTGAGGTAACGCTGCGCGCCATTGCTCCCGCACGCACGCACACACACACACACACACACACCCACACACACACACACCCACACACACACAGGGCGGCGCCCTGGACAGCAATGTTAAACCTCTTGGGACTGGCTAAAGTATATAGATATACTGGGGAGGCAGTATATAAAATAATCCCCCGCCAGTATTGTGAATTTGAGCGGGACCGAAGCCCGCCGCGGAGGGGGCGGGGCTTGATCCTCCAGCACTAACCAGCGCCATTTTCTCCACAGCACACTGCAGAGAAGCTGGCTCCCAGGACTCTCCCCTGCTGAACACGGTGACAGAGGGCAAAAAAGAGGGGGGGGCACATTTAATTGGCGCAGTGAGTGTATATACATATATTGGTATAAAAGCACTGTTTAACTGGGAATTCTGTTTCCAGAGTCAGTTGGCGCTGGCTGTGTGCTGGCATACTCTCTCTCTGTCTCTCCAAAGGGCCTTAGTGGGGAATTGTCTCCATATAAATATATCCCTGAGTGTGTGGGGGTGTCAGTACGTGTGTGTCGCCATGTCTGAAGCGAAAGGCTCATCTAAGGAGGAGGTGGAGCAAATGATTATGGTGTCGCCATCGACAACGCCGACACCGGATTGGTTGGACATGTGGAATGTTTTAAATGCAAATGTGTCTTTATTACATAAGAGATTGGACAAAGCAGAGTCCAGGGATAGAATAGGGAGTCAATCCATGGCTTTGACTGTGTCACAGGGCCCTTCAGGGTCTCAGAAACGTCCCCTGTCCCAAGTAGCAGACACTGATACCGACACGGATTCTGACTCCAGTGTCGACTACAATGATGCGAGGTTACACCCAAGGGTGGCCAAAAGTATTCATTACATGATTATTGCAATAAAGGATGTTTTACGTATCACAGATGACCCCTCTGTCCCTGACACGAGGGTACACATGTTTAAGGAAAAGAAACCTGAGATAACCTTTCCCCCATCTCATGAGCTGAACGCGTTATTTGAAAAGGCTTGGGAAACTCCAGACAAGAAACTGCAGATTCCCAAAAGAATTCTTATGGCGTATCCTTTCCCTGCGCAGGACAGGTTACGGTGGGAATCCTCGCCCAGAGTGGACAAGGCATTAACGCGCTTGTCAAAAAAGGTGGCGCTACTGTCTCCAGACACAGCAGCCCTCAAGGATCCTGCTGATCGCAGACAGGAAACTACCTTAAAATCAATTAATACACATACGGGTGCTTTGCTCAGACTGGCAATAGCATCGGCTTGGGTTTGCAGTGCGGTAGCAGCTTGGACAGATACCTTGTCAGCTGACATTGATACCCTAGATAGGGATAGCATTTTATTGACCTTGGGTCACATTAAAGACGCAGAGAGACGTTGGGTTGCTAGGTTCAAGAGCCAACTCCATGGCGATTTCTGCTAGGCGAGCCCTGTGGACCCGCCAATGGATGGGTGATGCCGACTCAAAGAAGCATATGGAAGTTTTACCTTACAAAGTTGAGGATTTATTTGGGGAAGGTCTCGCGGACCTGGTTTCCATAGCTATCGCGGGTAAATCTACTTTTTTACCTTATGTTTCCCCACAGCAAAAGAAAACGACGCAATATCAGATGCAGTCCTTTCGGTCGCATAAGTCCAGAAGAGGTCGGGGCTCTTCCTTCCTCGCCAGAGGTAAGGGTAGAGGGAAAAAACTGCCAGCTACGGCTAGTTCCCAGGAGCAGAAGTCCTCCCCGGCTTCTACTAAATCCACTGCATGACGCTGGTGCCCCACTGAGGGAGTCTGCGCCGGTGGGGGCACGTCTTCGACTCTTCAGCCACGTCTGAGTTCAGTCAGACGTGAATCCTTGGGCATTGGAAATTGTATCCCAGGGTTACAAGCTGGAATTCGAAGACGTGCCTCCTTGCCGGTTTTTCAAATTGGCTTTACCACCTTCTTCCCCAGAAAGGGAGATAGTTTTAGCTGCAATTCAAAAATTGTGTCAACAACAAGTGGTTGTCGAAGTTCCCCAGGTTCAACAGGGAAAAGGGTACTATTCAACCCTATTTGTGGTCCCGAAACCGGATGGCTCGGTCAGACCCATTCTAAATTTAAAATCCCTAAACCTGTACTTGAAAAAGTTAAAATTCAAGATGGAATCGCTCCGGGCAGTAATTTCCAGCCTGGAAGGGTGGGATTTTATGGTGTCACTGGACATAAAGGATGCATACCTTCATGTCCCCATATATCCCCCTCATCAGGCGTACCTGAGATTCGCTGTACAGGACTGTCATTACCAGTTTCAGACATTGCCGTTTGGGCTTTCCACGGCCCCAAGGATTTTCACCAAGGTAATGGCGGAAATTATGGTGCTCCTGCGCCGGCAGGGAGTCACAATTATCCCGTACTTGGATGATCTCCTGATAAAAGCGAGATCGAGAGATCAGTTGCTGAAAAGCGTGGCGCTCTCCCTGGGAGTGCTGCAGCAACATGGCTGGATTCTAAATTTACCAAAGTCACAGTTGGTTCCAACAACTCGGCTATCGTTCTTAGGCATGATTCTGGACACGGAACAAAAGAGGGTTTTTCTCCCAACGGAAAAAGCCCAGGAACTCCAGAACATGGTCAGAGACCTGTTAAAACCGAAAAGAGTGTCGGTCCATCAATGCACTCGAGTACTGGGGAAAATGGTGGCGACCTACAAGGCCATCCCCTTCGGCAGGTTTCATGCGAGGACGTTTCAGTGGGACCTTCTGGACAAGTGGTCCGGGGCCCACCTCCAAATTCATCAGAAAATAAGCCTGTCCCCCAGGGCCAGGGTGTCTCTCCTGTGGTGGCTGCAGAGTGCTCATCTTCTAGAGGGTCGCAGGTTCGGCATTCAAGACTGGGTTCTGGTGACCACGGATGCGAGCCTCCGAGGTTGGGGAGCAGTCATACAAGGAAGAAACTTTCAGGGGATATGGTCAAGCCAGGAGGCTTGCCTACACATCAACGTACTGGAATTGAGGGCCATATACAACGGCCTACGTCAAGTGGAGAATCTTCTTCGCGACCTACCGGTTCTGATTCAATCAGACGTCACAGCCGTGGCTCATGTAAACCGCCAAGGCGGAACAAGGAGCAGAGTGGCAATGGCGGAAGCCACCAGGATTCTGCGCTGGGCGGAAAATCACATAAGCGCTTTGGCAGCAGTCTTCATTCCGGGAGTGGACAACTGGGAAGCAGACTTCCTCAGCAGGCACGCTCTCCATCCAGGAGAGTGGGGACTTCATCAAGAAGTTTTTGCAGAGATAACAAGTCATTGGGGACTTCCTCAAATAGACATGATGGCTTCACGTCTCAACAAGAAGCTTCGGAGGTATTGTGCCAGGTCAAGGGTCAAGGGACCCTCAGGCAGTAGCAGTGGACGCCCTGGTGACACCGTGGGTGTTTCAGTCGGTCTATGTGTTCCCTCCTCTTCCACTGATATTGAGAATCATAAGACGAAAAAGAGTGCAGACATTACTCATTGTTCCAGATTGGCCTCGAAGGGCCTGGTATTCAGATCTTCAGGAAATGCTCACAGAAGATCCGTGGCCTCTTCCTCTCAGAGAGGACCTGTTGCAACAGGGGCCCTGCGTGTTCCAAGACTTACCGCGGTTCCGTTTGAAGGCATGGCGGTTGAACACCGAATCCTAGCTGGGAAAGGCATTCCGGAAGAAGTCATCCCTACTCTGATAAAGGCTAGGAAGGAAGTGACGGCGAAACATTATCACCGTATCTGGAGAAAGTATGTATCTTGGTGTGAATCCAAGAATGCTCCTACGGAAGATTTCCATCTGGGCCGTTTTCTCCACTTTCTACAGACAGGAGTGGATATGGGCCTGAAATTAGGCTCCATTAAGGTACAGATTTCGGCCCTATCAATTTTCTTTCAGAAGTTATTGGCTTCTCTCCCAGAAGTCCAGACTTTTGTAAAGGGAGTGCTGCACATACAGCCTCCTTTTGTGCCTCCAGTGGCACCATGGGACCTTAACGTGGTGTTACAGTTCCTAAAATCTCACTGGTTTGAACCTCTTCAAACGGTTGAGTTAAGATTTCTCACTTGGAAGGTTGTCATGTTGTTGGCCTTGGCATCTGCAAGGCGGGTGTCCGAATTGGCGGCTTTGTCGCACAAAAGCCCCTATCTGATTTTCCAGCAGAGTTAAGGACTCATCCTCAATTTTTGCCTAAGGTGGTT
The DNA here is from genome assembly GCF_028390025.1 of Pseudophryne corroboree. Lineage (NCBI taxonomy): Eukaryota > Metazoa > Chordata > Amphibia > Anura > Myobatrachidae > Pseudophryne > Pseudophryne corroboree. Next base: position 785,234,153 of record NC_086445.1, read on the forward strand.
TCATCGTTTCACATGAACCAACCTATTGTGGTACCTGTGGCTACGAATGACTTGGAGGATTCCAAGTCCCTGGATGTAGTCAGGGCCTTAAAAATTTATGTAGCCAGGACGGCTCGGGTTAGGAAAACAGAGGCACTGTTTGTCCTGTATGCAGCCAACAAGGTTGGCGCTCCTGCTTCTAAGCAGACTATTGGTCGCTGGATCTGTAGCACGATTCAGCAAGCTCATTCTACGGCTGGATTGCCGTTACCAAATTCGGTAAAGGCCCATTCCACTAGGAAGGTGGGCTCTTCTTGGGCAGCTGCCCGAGGTGTCTTGGCGTTACAGCTTTGCCGAGCGGTGACTTGGTCGGGTTCAAACACTTTTGCAAAATTCTACAAGTTTGATACCCTGGCTGATGAGGACCTCATGTTTGCTCAATCGTTGTTGCAGAGTCATCCGCACTCTCCCGCCCGATCTGGAGCTTTGGTATAATCCCCATGGTATTTACGGAGTCCCCAGCATCCTTTAGGACGTAAGAGAAAATAAGATTTTAAACCTACCGGTAAATCTTTTTCTCCTAGTCCGTAGAGGATGCTGGGCGCCCGTCCCAGTGCGGACATTTTTCTGCAAGGCTTGTATATAGTTATTGCTTACATAAGGGTTATGTTACAGTTGAGATCAGTCTTTGGCTGATGCTGTTTTGTTCATACTGTTCCCTGGATACGTATATTCCATGTTATACGGTGTGGATGGTGTGGGCTGGTATGAATCTTGCCCTTAGATTAACAAAAATCCTTTCCTCGTACTGTCCGTCTCCTCTGGGCACAGTTCTCTAGCTGAGGTCTGGAGGAGGGGCATAGAGGGAGGAGCCAGTGCACACCCATCTAAAGTTATTTATAGTGCCCATGTCTCCTGCGGAGCCCGTCTATACCCCATGGTCCTTACGGAGTCCCCAGCATCCTCTACGGACTAGGAGAAAAAGATTAACCGGTAGGTTTAAAATCTTATTATTATTATTATTATTATTATCCTTTATTTATATGGCACCACAAGGGTTCCGCAGCGCCCAATTACAGAGTAAATAAACAAATAATCAAGCAGGAAAACAGCAACTTACAGTTGACGACAATATAGGACAAGTACAGGGTAAATAAACATAGCTACATCAGCAGATGACACTGGAATAAGTATCAGGTGGCAGAAGACTGCTGGATTTGGTGCAGTTGAATATTATTAGAGTAAGAAAAGGATAAGCACATGAGGGAAGAGGGCCCTGCTCATGAGAGCTTACATTCTAAAGGGGATGGGTAGACAGACAGGGGTGAGACAGATGGGCTACATAGAGAGCATGGAACAGAGGTTTAGGATGAGATTTGGCTGGGTTTGGTGAAGAAGTGGGTCTTGAGAGCCAGTTTGAAGTTTTGTAGAGAGTTGGAGAGTCTGAGGGGGAGAGGTAGGGAATTCCAGAGAAGTGGTGCAGCACGTGAAAAATCTTGGAGGTAGGAGTGGGAGGAAGTAATCCATAGGCAGGAGAGTCGGCGTGCATTAGTAGAGTGAAGAGGACGTGTGGGAGTGTAAAGGGATATAAGGTCAGAGATGTAGATGGGAGAGGAGTGGGTGAGGGCTTTGTAAGCAAGTGTGAGAAGCTTGAAATGGATTCTGAAAGGGAAGGGGAGCCAATGAAGGTCTAGTAAGAGAGAAGAGGTGGACGTAGTGCATTTGGTGAGGAAAATGAGCCGGGCAGCAGTATTGAGGATAGATTGGAGTGGAGAGAGGTATTTGTCAGGAATGCCAGTCAGGTGGAGATTACAGTAGTCCAGTCTGGAGATGACCAGTAAGTGGATAAGAGTCTTAGTAGCATCCTGGGTCAGAAAGGGTCTGATCCTGGAAATATTTTTTAGATGAAAACGGCAGGTTTGTGAGAGGTGCTGAATGTGTGGTTTGAAGGAGAGGGAGGAGTCAAGAATTACTCCAAGACAGCGCACTTGGGGGCTAGAGGAGATAGTAGTGCCATCAATAGATAATAAGATTGTAGGAGGTGAGGTAATGCGGGAGGGAGGGAAGATGATCAGCTCGGTCTTAGACATGTTAAGTTTAAGAAAGCGCTGGGACATCCAGGAAGAGGTAGCAGAGAGACAGTTGGAGATACGAGTGAGGAGAGCAGGGGAGAGGTCTGGAGAGGAAAGATAGATTTGAGTGTCAGCAGCATAGAGATGATATTGGAAACCAAACGAACTAATGAGCTTACCTAGTGAGGACGTATAGAGAGAGAAGAGAAGAGGACCAAGGACAGAACCTTGGGGTACCCCTACAGTTAGTGGAAGTGTGGGGGAGGTGGAGTCATGAGAGGAGACAGAGAATGAACGGTCAGAAAGGTAGGAAGACAGCCAAGAGAGGGCAGTGTCACGCAGACCAATGGAGTAAAGGATTTGCAGTAGGAGAGGATGGTCCACAGTGTCAAAAGCAGCAGAGAGATCAAGCAGAATAAGTAGAGAGTAGTGTCCCTTAGATTTAGCAACATGGAGGTCATTGCATATTTATTAAAATATTTCTAAAGGAGGGGGACTGGCCACATCTCCCTGCATTGGCCATGCCCCCCTCCGATTACGTGCGCCCTGCTCTGCTGTCGGTGTCCCTTATTGCAGTGTTTGGTATAATGGGGTAAATTTACTAAAGCTTCTAACACAGAGAATTGGTGATGTTGCCCATACCAACCAATCATATGCTGTCTATCATTTTCTAAAAGGCAAGAGAAATGATAGAATCTGATTGGTTGCTATGGACAACATCACCAATACTCTGTTTTAGAAGTTTTAGTAAATGTACCCCAATGTGTCAGGGGCATTGTGGTGTGTGGAACAATGTATCACAGGCCACTGGCGTGCGCAGCACATTTTATTAGGGGGTGCACCATTGGAGGGGTGTGTCTAGCATCGCCTTTTGGGCGTGTCTAGCATCATCTACTGACGGTCAACGCATATAAAATATCCACCTTTGTAGCAATTTTAATAAAGCAGATACATTGTCAGTTATTGTGGTGTGCACCAAACAAACACCCATGATGGCACTCACTGCAATTATACTGCTCCTCCTCAGCCTGGTCTGGCTCCTCCTCTCTTTCCCCTGCAAGCTGCAGCAGCTTACTTACAAGTCAGTCACTCACTGACACTGACAGTCGCAGACTAGTACTGCTGCTGCTGGAAAAATGAGTGACGTGTCAATGCTGCTGCCGGACGTTTGCCAGTATTGAATTTGTCTTCCTAAGAGGAACGCTGGCTGCATGCTGATCCTCATCAGTGGCTGGTGTTGACATAGCATAGAAGGAGAGAGGTGGGCATGTGGCGGGTGGGCGTGTGAGCAGCATGATGTAACCACGTCACATCACGCTGTTTTTGTACATGGAGGTGGAGCCGGGAGTTTGAAAGCCGGTGGCAGTGGCACCCTTGATTAACACAGGTGTCCGGTCAGTAATGCAGTCCTGACAAGGTGCAGCGCAGAGGGGACAGTAATCAGCCTGCTCGGCGATCGCTGCATCAGGCATGTGAGATCGGGGTGCCAGACATTAGGGGGTGTCTGTGCGCACCAGGCACCCCCCCTGCGCACACCTATGTCACAGGCATTATGATGTGTGGCATAATGTATGATGGGCATTGCAGTGTGTGGTATAATGAGTCAGGGGCATTATGGCATGTGGCATAACGTATCACAGGCATTGCTGTGTGTGGCATAATGTGTTAGGGGCATTGCAGTGTGTGGCATAATGTATTATGGCCATTACGGTATGTGGCATAATCAGGGGAGTTTCAACAGAGTAGGGGGCCCATGTGCACCTTCAGGTGGGGCCCCAATTCTGCACGGCGCAGAAGTCGCTGGCATTTGCTGGAGTCTACTGCGCATGTCTCCGGAAACATGAACTTTCATTTTTCAGTTATTAGCCAGATTTAAAAAAAACATTTTTTTGTAGCTCTTCAGGAGGTTTAAGTTTTCTTGAGTAGCTCACACCCAATTAAGGTTGGAGACCACAGTGCTAGGTACAAGGTCAGATTTAGGGGTTGATTATCAGTTTAATATACTGTAATATATTTCACCCAACATTGGTGGTCAGTGGAGCCAAGGGGAAATAGGGTGGAGCTTCACGGCACCCCAGTTCCTGTCACTGTGGGGGCGTGCCCAGCACTCTCCTAGATGCTGGGCTGCTCCCAGGCTCCACCTAACTGTGAATAGATGCCGTGCGCATGCGCATAGCATCTGTTCATTCGCTTCTTACATGCTGCTCTGCTATGCAGAGCAGTGGTGGGTGCTCCCCCCAAATCCTCATCCCACTGCAGGACACTGTGGCCCACGGGTGGAACAGCAGGACAGTCCTAGGGAAATGTGACTGTCCTGCTGAATGCGGGACAATTGGGAGGTATGCAATATAATAACCAAACATGCCATGAACTTGTCATTTTATTTTTAATTATGTTAACATACAGTATTTACTAAGTAAAAAAGCTTACAGGGGCAGGTTGCAATTGTCCTACCCGTCTGCACCTCACTAGGAATGGCATATGGGCCCTCATTCCGAGTTGTTCGCTCGCTAGCTGCTTTTAGCAGCATTGCACACGCTAGGCCGCCGCCCTCTGGGAGTGTATCTTCGCTTAGCAGAATTGCGAACGAAAGAGTAGCAGAATTGCGAATAAATAATTCTTAGCAGTTTCTGAGTAGCTCGAGACTTACTCCTACACTGCGATCAGCTCAGCCCGTTTAGTTCCTGGTTTGACGCGTTCGGCCAGCCACTCCCCCGTTTCTCCAGACACTCCTGCGTTTTATCCTGGCACGCCTGCGTTTTTCCGTACACTCCCAGAAAACGGTCAGTTTCCGCCCAGAAACACCCACTTCCTGTCAATCACACTCCGATCACTTCAACGATGAAAATTCTTCGTTCGGACGTGAGTAAATCTACTAAGTTTTGTCCTAAATTACTTAGCGCATACGCACTGCGTACCATGCGCATGCGCATTTTTGCCTTAATCGCTCCGTTGCGAAAATCGGCAACGAGCGAACAACTCGGAATGACCCCCCTGGAACAGTATAGTGAAATATTTTGTAGTTACTGGTAAATTTCAGGCTGACAGTAATACCCCTTTTACACTCGCAGAAAAATCCCGGGATATTGCACGTGAACGCGCATCATCCCGGGATTCTTCTCAGTGTAAATGGGTACAGGGACAATTTCCCGGGACGAGCATCCCGGGATTTCATCCCAGGTCAAAGAACAGGCATCCAAGTGCTTAGCCCAGCAGTTGGCACTCCTAGGCACGTGCCCAATAGAAAATTCACTATTGGGTACCACAATTAAGGAGAGACACAGTTTATAAAAAAAACAGCCTGCGCTAGCAATTAATGATCAGGCATGCTGGGTGCTGTAAGTTACTATGACTGGCAGGTGTCACCTATCATATATGCACAGATCATCACGGTTTATAGTAAGCAGCCTGCTCAATCACTGATCTCCATAGCTGGCTGCTTGCTATGATCTCTGTATCCTACATAATAAAAGGCTAACGCTGCTCATCAACCTCTATGGGGGTATTCAAGTGTTTTGCGCACCAGCAGCCACTAGATGGTGCCCGACGGACCAATTCAAGTGTTGCTCCGTTCGGCCATGCACAGCCGCCGCCGCTGATATTACTGTTATGTTGTTCTCTAATTTTGACGGGCTGGTAACTAGTCATTTATACTTGCCAAATGTCCCTATTGTTATTCTACTCTGTAATATGATGATGATACTTAGTATGGTGCTCTGTTGTGTATGCTGGTAAATAGAATGAGGCTGTTTTGTAAACTATCCGCCATAATTTGTTCTGCTTTTAGTTCTAAGAATAGGACTCACATTTGTTTACAGTTCTCAAGAATGGTCACTGCTTTTACTTGTATAATAATCACCAGAATGAGCTGATCATTTGCTGGTGAGCAAGGCAGTAAATGGAAATGTTTCTAAGAACATACAATAAAAAATAAGATTTTAAACCTACCGGTAAATCTTTTTCTCGTAGTCCGTAGAGGATGCTGGGGACTCCGTAAGGACCATGGGGATAGACGGGCTCCGCAGGAGACATGGGCACTTTAAGAAAGAAGTTTAGGTATGGGTGTGCACTGGCTCCTCCCTCTATGCCCCTCCTCCAGACCCCAGTTAGAGAAACTGTGCCCAGAGGAGACGGACAGTACGAGGAAAGTATTTTTGTTAATCCAAGGGCAAGATTCATACCAGCCCACACCATTCACACCGTATAACTTGTGATATACTAACCAGTTAACAGTATGAAAACAACATAGCATCAGTCCGAGACAGATGAAACTATAACATAACCCTTTATTAAGCAAAACTATATACAAGTCTTGCAGAAGTAGTCCGCACTTGGGACGGGCGCCCAGCATCCTCTACGGACTACGAGAAAAAGATTTACCGGTAGGTTTAAAATCGTATTTTCTCTTACGTCCTAGAGGATGCTGGGGACTCCGTAAGGACCATGGGGATTATACCAAAGCTCCCAAACGGGCGGGAGAGTGCGGATGACTCTGCAGCACCGATTGAGCAAACAGGAGGTCCTCCTCAGCCAGGGTATCAAACTTATAGAATTTTGCAAAGGTGTTTGAACCCGACCAAGTAGTAGCTCGGCACAGCTGTAGTGCCGAGACCCCTCGGGCAGCCGCCCAAGAAGAGCCCACCTTCCTAGTGGAATGGGCCTGCGGGAGCAATGGCGCGCAGCGTTACCTCAGAGAAGATCTGAAGTCTTCAGCCGCCTTTGAAGTCTTCTTTCTTCTGATACTCACCCGGCTTCTATCTTCCGGCTCTGTGAGGGGGACGGCAGCGCGGCTCCGGGACGAACGGCGAGGGTGAGACCTGCGTTCCGACCCTCTGGAGCTAATGATGTCCAGTAGCCTAAGAAGCAGAGCCTATCATTTAAGCAGGTCTGTTTCTCTCCCCTCAGTCCCTCGATGCAGGGAGTCTGTTGCCAGCAGGCTCCCTGACAATAAAAAACCTAACAAATATACTTTATTTCAGGAAACTCAAGAGAGCTCCCTGTAATGCACCCAGTCTCCTCTGGGCACAGTAGTAAACTGGGGTCTGGAGTAGGGGCATAGAGGGAGGAGCCAGTGCACACCCATACCTAAAAATCTTTCTTAAAGTGACCATGTCTCCTGTGGAGCCCGTCTATCCCCATGGTCCTTACAGAGTCCCCAGCATCCTCTAGGACGTAAGAGAAAATGGCATGCATCCTTAGTGTGTGCTATGGGTATATATTAATATAACATGTAGTACTGTAAATGGCCATGCCTGTAAGGGATACATACGATATGCCGGCGGATGGGATGGCGCCGGTCATATGACCAACACCGGCAACCCGAAGCAGAGAATCACGTCGGGTAGGCATGTTTACACTCCCCCTTACCCCCTAATCATCCCTTCCCGCAGCATAACCCTAAATCCCCCCTGGAGCCTAAACCTATCTCTCCCCGGTGGAGACTAAACCTACCCCCCTTCCCCACCCAGCAGCCTAACCCTAACTCTTTCCCTTAGCCTAACCCTAACCCTCCCTGGGGGTGCATAACCCTTACCTCCCCCCACACCCAGCCTATCCCGCCCCTCCCCGCAACCTAATCCTGAACTTCCCCCCGCAGTAAAAAACTAACACCTCCCCCCCCCCATTTAAATTGCTCTACTGTCTTAAGGGGGGTACACACGGAGAAATTCGTGCTTAAGTTCTAAGTGATCTGACTAGTTTGCTTAGAAAATAAGCACGGCTCTCTCTGTGTGTATGCCCATCGCGATAGCGATGCATGCCAAATCTAGTTAGAGTGCTCATTTCACCGCTGGGTGAAATGAGCGTGCCCCCCTGCTCAGCACACATCGCGCTGTGTGCTAAGCGGAGGGAGAGATGTGTGCTGAGCGGTCTGTGATTGATACCTCAGAACACATCTTCCCCGTGTGTACGGGGCTTTCGCTTCTACCACTTCTGAGGGGTGGCTATTTCACTCGTCCATTACCCTTTCTGTGAAATAATTTTTCCTCAAATTTCCCCTGAACCTACAGTTCCTTCCTCCAGTTTCAGTGCATGTCCTCGTGTTCTAATACTTCTCTTCATTAAGGTACAGAGTGCATTGAGCAGGGAATCGATTCTACTCATCACCCTCTGTCACCCTCCATCTTTGCCTATCACCCTCTGTCACCTTTTCCCCATCACCCTCTGCTTCTGCTTATCACCTCTGCACATCACTCTCTCCCTGTCATCCTCTGCTTCTCTCCATCAATACTACAGTGTGCCATATTATGAACTCAGTACGGAGCCTAGAAGAAAGGAGGCCCAAAAAATATTTTACACCTAGGCCCACAAAAGTTCCGCCACTGTCCTGGGTGTTACATTTAGGGACAAACTGGATTTTCATTTTGAATTTCAGACCCTTGTATTTACAGCAAATGGGATAATGAATTAGGGGCCTGTTCATTATCTTAATTATGGGGGGCTGTATGTTCATTGATAATTAAGTTTCTAACTCACCATGAGCGCCAGAGCAATTGAACATTGCTCTGGTGCGTAGACAGCTGATCTGAAAATCAGCTGTCCCTGTGAATTCTTCCACCGCTAATTTAGCAGCAGTGAAAGTCGAGTCAGAACCGGCAGTGCTACTGCGCATGCGTAAACTTTGGTTCACACTTGCACAACTTCTACAGAAAGGAGATGAGAAGTTGCGAAGTGATCTGAATAGATCGCTCTTTGCAACCAGGACTCCTTCCGGGAACAAATGCCATCTGAATATGGCAAAGGTTCCTGCAGTCAAGCTCGGAAAATTTTGTACTTTTGGAGCTAAATGAATTTAGGTCTCCATACTAGTCAGTAGCGGCTCTTGCCACGCAGGCTTTTTGCCCGGGGCGCCACTGCCCTGAGGGCGCCGTCAGGGGAAGAACCGCTACTCCTGATCCCCGCTCTCCTCGGCTGCAGCCGGTGCCGTGGGCTGTGTGGGCGCCCGCTGCAGCCGGCTCCAGTGACAGACGCTAGAGGTAATAATTGACCTCTGGTGTTTGTGCAGCGCTGCTATGGGAGAGACGTCATGACATCTCTCCCATATAGAGGAGCCGGCGGCCGGAGGGCAGCGCAGCAGCGGTCCGGAAGCAGGAGCGGGGCTGGTAAGTATTGTTTTTTTGTTTTGGTGTTTGCAAGCGGCGCTACTACAGGGGTCACAACTACTGGGAGCACATACTGGGGGCACTACTACAGGGGGCATTGCTACAGTGGGCACAGCTACTGGGGGCAAATCACCTGGGGGCACAGCTACTGGGGGCACTGCTACTGAGGGCAAATCTACCTGGGCATAGCTAATGGGGGCACAGCTGCTGGGGGCACAGCTACGGGGGGGCACAAGTACAGGGGGATAACTGTGTCCATGCCCCTTCCCTATGAAAAAGCCACGCCCCTATTTCTGGGCACACGCCTTCCACGCGCACCAACTCTATTTTACCTGGAGGAGGATGGTTGGGGGGGGGGCACAGGAAACTTTCACCCTGGGTGCCACAAGGTCTAGAGCTGGCCCTGATTCTAGTGTATAGTGAGTATGGGTACAGCAGCCCAGGTCAGGACTGAAAGGTGAGCAGGAGATATCCGTGCTATCTCTTGTGGCACTACCTTTATAATGAATGACAGTAACAATTTATACAAAGTAGGAGAAAATTTAACTTTTCACCTGCTTTTGTAAAAATTAAGTGATGATGAATAGGTCCTTTAAGGCATACCTCCCAACTTTGGCCGCCTTGAAAGAGGGACACACGCGCGGCGAAGCCGCTCGCGCTCCAGAAAAGGGGTGTGGCCTGTGAAAAGGGGACGTGGCTTCGCGGGAAGATCCTCGATCGCGAGCCACGCCCCCGATTTCGTCACTGAGGGGGCATGCCCAGCGCTCCGTGAGCCGCTGGCATGCCCCCTCTCCCTTTGTCTACAATGAATAGACGCTGTGCGCATGCGCACAGCGTCTATTCACCGCTGCTCTGCGAAGCAGGGCAGCGAGAGACTGAGCCTCCCAACTGCCCCCCCCTACCGCGGGACACTACGGCCCGCGGGTGGGACAGCGGGACAGACCCCAAAAAACGGGACTGTCCCGCGAAAATCGGGACAGTTGGGAGGTATGCTTTAAGGTGTGTACACAAGGTGAGATAAATCTATAAGATTTTGACTATATAGTCAAAATATTATGAAAAGTTAATGCACATCTCAAGGTGTTAAAGTCTGGTCCAACATGTTAAGTAGTTAAAAAAAAACAAAAAAAACAGCCCCACCAAAAGCAACCAGCAGCAGCAGCAGCTCAGGAGTATCCTGTGTAGCCAGTGACACGCGCATTCTCTCTCTCCCAGGGATAATCAGTGAGTGATTGCTAAGCAGGAGAGGGGGAAGGGAGGGAGCAGCCAGCAGCAGCAGGGAAGAGACTCCTGCGAGCCCGGCTGCATTATTTAGCTCCGTGCACCCTCAGCAGGTCCCAGTCGCCAGTCTCCGGCTGATATAACAATAACACGCCGTGCCCGGGAGAGGGAAGCAGCAACAGGCTGCAGTGAGGGCAGCAGCAGGAAAGAGCTGGAGGAGCTGGAACAAGTTCGGAGCAGAGACACTGGCAGCGCCGTGCCGGGGAGGGGACAGGACATCGTCAGCTGTGCGGCTGGGAGGAAGGTGACTCTGAGCAACCTGTGATCGCGGTCACTGCGGCTGTGTGCCAGGACAGGTGGCTCCTGGAGAACTCCGCAAAGTGACGCCGGGACTGTCTCTGTGCTGCTGGGACAACTGGGACCAGGGCATGTGTTACCTGCTCCCCGGATCTGATCCCCCGGGGGCAGCAGAGCAATGGGCAGAGCAGCAGTAGCGCCCCCTCTGGGCATGTGGAGTATGTACAGCCGGAACTCTCCTCATTGCTTATAGGGACCTATTATTATTATTTGACCAGGAATAATCAGTATATTACCAGCTGCGGCTTACTTCAGATATCCTCACAGTAAATGCAGTACGTGGATTGTTTCTGCTCTTTCTAATAAACTTGGTTACATTGTATCTGCGCACTATCAGGAATACTTCTGTTTGTTTAATGGGAGGAGAGTACATAATGGTCTCTTCAGCCTGACTTCTGCTATGTAGTCTGACCGAGAAGGCAATATTCTCCCATTCTTTGTTACTTCTGGAGGAGTACATGTCTGGGACCGTACTGGCCAGCACCATGGAGAGCCTGGAGACTAGAGGGGGACAAGACAGGTTTGTGCCTGATGTCCTGAGGACTCCCCCAAGCTTGGACCAAGGGCAGAACATGATGATGGAGAGGAAAGTAGTGGAAGGCTGCAGATTGGTGGATGTATTTCTCACTGGTGGGGCTCCTTGGGGATTTACCTTGAAAGGCGGTAAAGAACATGGAGAACTTCTAATTATCACTAAGGTAAGTGTAATATAAGTAATCTTTACATGGAAATATATATCGTTTCAGTATTTTGAGGATTATTCTTATTACAGTATACTTAACTACTTTGTACATTGCAAAACTTAAAACGTAATAATAACAATGAAAATACACTTGTTAATTATACAGGCACTACTTGGATCATGGACTCTTTGCTCATGTTATTGCTGTTATTACAAGCTAGTCCTAGCTTCATCCCACATTCATGCAATCAGCTCTCATCCACCTGAAGTGATCACTCCATGGACCATAGGCCTAGCCTGGCAGCCCCCACCATACACACATCTAACCCTGTGTCTCTGCCATGGCCTGTCACCTATGTCTGGCAGCACACCGTTTATTGCAGCAGTCTGTCAGAGTGGAGCAGTGGGAAGGTGGGTTTGGGTCAGTAGTGCTATTACACCACTTGTGCTTAAGTGAAAGTAACCCTACCCGGAACAATCGGTGTACAGTTAAGTGGTCTCTGCATACTTAACAAGTACCAAATACATAAAGGTAATGATGAACTAGCATTTTACATTCTGTATCTGCTAGTAATCTTCCTTACCTTCTAAGGTAAAAGCACCAACAATGTCAAATAGATGACATGGGTTATTTTATACAGGGTTTTTTCCCCCCAACACTATTACTCAATGACTACCCTAATACTTCTATAGAAATGAAAATAATTAAGGTGCCTAATTAACAACAATTGTGCTAAAGCCTAGAAAATCAGTATTCCTAATGCTTTTTCAGGGCTATTTACTACAGTGCAGACACCATTACACAAGTGACACAAGTGACACAAAGAGCACATCCAGACAAGGCCAGAAAGTAAAGTGATAGATAATGCTATCACTTTACTTTTGGATTCAGACCAAGATTAACTAATGCTGTAGCGGGATATAAAGGTGGCATTAGCTAAAGGGGCCAGGCTCCGAAACTCCAACCTTTTCAGAACTTGTAAATTATGGCATTATTGCTGTCCCCATTGACAGCTCTGAGGATTGCTGCTATGATCTGTACTCTAAAGTGTGAAAATCCTCAGAAAAAGCTGTTTTTGAAGGATTCATCTGGAACCTTTAGCTTCATCTTTAGGCCCCTAAATGTCTTATGCGCTATACAATTATCTGGAAGATCATCTGCCAGATCTGGCTGGGAAAATGGACAAAACCTGTCGTTAAAACAAATGAGTTAAATCCGTAATTTAACCAATTTGGCTGAAAGACAGGTTTTGTCCATTTTCCGTGTTTGAGAGCAAATGGTCGATTGTCATTTGCGCTCGTCCATTACCAAATTTCATTCCAAAAAGCCAGATCTGGCAGATGATCTTCCAGATAATTGTATAGTGTATGCCCAGCTTTACATGGCAGATATTAAAGCTGGGTACACATTAGACGATAATGTGTTTGCGGCGAAATTGTGAGCTATGGACCCAGTGGGGGTGCCGGCATACATACTTGCTGATGGCGGGGGGTAGTGTGTGTGTGTGTGGGGGGGGGTAAGCGGGGCATTGCTGCATACGGCAGCTTGGCGTCGCTAGCGTCATCCCCAGATTGTACATGCAGCTCAAACGACTGAGGATGTCGCTAGCGACCTATGGGAGCACGCATCGATAACGATTTACTGGTTACACTAAATCGTTACCGGCTTAAGATTAACAGCAACTATTTTTGACATACACCATGCTGTGTATACAACATCTGTTCAGAGGCAATTTAAAAGCTTGTTATCTTCTAAATGATTTAATTACATTTCTACTGTCTGATCTCACGTCTTCCCATTAACGCTCGCTGTCTTCTCAGACATAATCATCACTTTCTGGTTCTTCCCATCTCTGCCACTTGAACTATCATTTCAGCCTTCATCAAAAGTGGGAAACTATCCACAAATTTATATTACTTAAAAGGGATGGTGTTGTTTTACAAGTGAAATATTTGAAAGGAAATAATTAGAGGGGTGGATAAAACTTTCAACGTCTAATAATCAGTCTGGAAGGTCTGTCAGTTCTACACCCTTCCTTTTCTCCGTGTGACAGAGAAGAGACAGTATCTTGTTATTATTTTCCTTGTAGGCGTGCTATGTTTGAGATTAGTGATATTACATGTCACTGCTGTGTGTGAGGACATGCTTTTCACAGGCCTAGCTGACAGTGTGCAGAAAGTTGGCGGTGTCATGGCGGGTGAAGGCCGTTCACTTGTCTGATTGGGCATTTTTTTTGTACTGAAACTGCAATGTGTTGAGTCACACAATACCTAGGTAATCAGCTACTACATTAGGCCTGTTTACTAGGAAGTGAGAAAATCACACTGACGGAACAGATGCCCTATTGTAAAGAGAATAAATAAACCAAAAAAATCGAGTTGGAAAGAAATTTAGCAACAGTGTGTTAAAGTAGCCTATCATAAACTAACTGTAAGCCATGGGCATTCATTGGGACATAGGCTCACAACACTGTTTGGTGGTAGCAGTATTCCTCTAATACAGGCTGTTTAGGTATATAAAGCAGACTACGAACTCACATTATATTGTTTTTTAATGCCTTTGGTTTTCAAATGCTATAAAATGTAATTCCTGAAATGTTTCCAAACACTATTGCTCTTTTATTTATTGAATATATTCTTTATGCATACGCTAATCCAATTTTTTTTAATTGGCTTTTGTACTTTTATGCCTGCAATATATATTCTTGGCTAAAACAGTAGACCAAAAAAATACATAGTTACATTTATGTGCTAGGTAAATGGATAAAATGTGTTTACTTGTTTCATTTGTATTTCCTTGTGCTTCATATGGTATGCTTTTAACATACTGCCCGTCGGGATCCGGGTGGTCGCAATTAGAGATGAGCGGGTTCGGTTTCTTTGAATCCGAACCCGCACGAACTTCACTTTTTTTTTCACGGGTCCGAGCGACTCGGATCTTCCCGCCTTGCTCGGTTAACCCGAGCGCGCCCGAACGTCATCATGACGCTGTCGGATTCTCGCGAGACTCGGATTCTATATAAGGAGCCGCGCGTCGCCGCCATTTTCACACGTGCATTGATATTGATAGGGAGAGGACGTGGCTGGCGTCCTCTCCATTTAGATTAGATTTAGAAGAGAGAGAGAGAGAGAGATTGCTGTGATACTGTAGATTAGAAGAGAGTGCAGACAGAGTTTAGTGACTGACGACCACAGTGACCAGTGACCACCAGAGACAGTGCAGTTGTTTGTTTTATTTAATATATCCGTTCTCTGCCTGAAAAAAACGATACACAGTCACACAGTGACTCAGTCTGTGTGCACTGCTCAGCCCAGTGTGCTGCACATCAATGTATTGTATATAAAGCTTATAATTGTGGGGGAGACTGGGGAGCACTGCAGGTTGTTATAGCAGGAGCCAGGAGTACATGATAAATAATATTATATTAAAATTAAACAGTGCACACTTTTGCTGCAGGAGTGCCACTGCCAGTGTGACTAGTGGTGACCAGTGCCTGACCACCAGTATATTAGTAGTATTGTATACTATCTCTTTATCAACCAGTCTATATTAGCAGCAGACACAGTACAGTGCGGTAGTTCACGGCTGTGGCTACCTCTGTGTCGGCACTCGGCAGGCAGTCCGTCCATCCATAATTGTATTATAATATATACCACCTAACCGTGGTTTTTTTTTCATTCTTTATACCGTCGTCATACTAGTTGTTACGAGTATACTACTATCTCTTTATCAACCAGTGTACAGTGCGGTAGTTCACGGCTGTGGCTACCTCTGTGTCGGCACTCGGCAGGCAGTCCGTCCAACCATAATTGTATTATATACCACCTAACCGTGGTTTTTTTTTCATTCTTTATACCGTCGTCATACTAGTTGTTACGAGTATACTACTATCTCTTTATCAACCAGTGTACAGTGCGGTAGTTCACGGCTGTGGCTACCTCTGTGTCGGCACTCGGCAGGCAGTCCGTCCATCCATAATTGTATTATAATATATACCACCTAACCGTGGTTTTTTTTTTCATTCTTTATACCGTCGTCATACTAGTTGTTACGAGTATACTACTATCTCTTTATCAACCAGTGTACAGTGCGGTAGTTCACGGCTGTGGCTACCTCTGTGTCGGCACTCGGCAGGCAGTCCGTCCATCCATAATTGTATTATATACCACCTAACCGTGGTTTTTTTATACCACCTAACCGTGGCAGTCCGTCCATAATTGTATACTAGTATCCAATCCATCCATCTCCATTGTTTACCTGAGGTGCCTTTTAGTTCTGCCTATAAAATATGGAGAACAAAAAAGTTGAGGTTCCAAAATTAGGGAAAGATCAAGATCCACTTCCACCTCGTGCTGAAGCTGCTGCCACTAGTCATGGCCGAGACGATGAAATGCCAGCAACGTCGTCTGCCAAGGCCGATGCCCAATGTCATAGTACAGAGCATGTCAAATCCAAAACACCAAATATCAGAAAAAAAAGGACTCCAAAACCTAAAATAAAATTGTCGGAGGAGAAGCGTAAACTTGCCAATATGCCATTTACCACACGGAGTGGCAAGGAACGGCTGAGGCCCTGGCCTATGTTCATGGCTAGTGGTTCAGCTTCACATGAGGATGGAAGCACTCAGCCTCTCGCTAGAAAACTGAAAAGACTCAAGCTGGCAAAAGCACCGCAAAGAACTGTGCGTTCTTTGAAATCCCAAATCCACAAGGAGAGTCCAATTGTGTCGGTTGCGATGCCTGACCTTCCCAACACTGGACGTGAAGAGCATGCGCCTTCCACCATTTGCACGCCCCCTGCAAGTGCTGGAAGGAGCACCCGCAGTCCAGTTCCTGATAGTCAGATTGAAGATGTCAGTGTTGAAGTACACCAGGATGAGGAGGATATGGGTGTTGCTGGCGCTGGGGAGGAAATTGACCAGGAGGATTCTGATGGTGAGGTGGTTTGTTTAAGTCAGGCACCCGGGGAGACACCTGTTGTCCGTGGGAGGAATATGGCCGTTGACATGCCAGGTGAAAATACCAAAAAAATCAGCTCTTCGGTGTGGAGGTATTTCACCAGAAATGCGGACAACAGGTGTCAAGCCGTGTGTTCCCTTTGTCAAGCTGTAATAAGTAGGGGTAAGGACGTTAACCACCTCGGAACATCCTCCCTTATACGTCACCTGCAGCGCATTCATAATAAGTCAGTGACAAGTTCAAAAACTTTGGGTGACAGCGGAAGCAGTCCACTGACCAGTAAATCCCTTCCTCTTGTAACCAAGCTCACGCAAACCACCCCACCAACTCCCTCAGTGTCAATTTCCTCCTTCCCCAGGAATGCCAATAGTCCTGCAGGCCATGTCACTGGCAAGTCTGACGAGTCCTCTCCTGCCTGGGATTCCTCCGATGCATCCTTGCGTGTAACGCCTACTGCTGCTGGCGCTGCTGTTGTTGCCGCTGGGAGTCGATGGTCATCCCAGAGGGGAAGTCGTAAGCCCACTTGTACTACTTCCAGTAAGCAATTGACTGTTCAACAGTCCTTTGCGAGGAAGATGAAATATCACAGCAGTCATCCTACTGCAAAGCGGATAACTGAGGCCTTGGCATCCTGGGTGGTGAGAAACGTGGTTCCGGTATCCATCATTACTGCAGAGCCAACTAGAGACTTGTTGGAGGTACTGTGTCCCCGGTACCAAATACCATCTAGGTTCCATTTCTCTAGGCAGGCGATACCGAAAATGTACACAGACCTCAGAAAAAGAGTCACCAGTGTCCTAAAAAATGCAGCTGTACCCAATGTCCACTTAACCACGGACATGTGGACAAGTGGAGCAGGGCAGGGTCAGGACTATATGACTGTGACAGCCCACTGGGTAGATGTATGGACTCCCGCCGCAAGAACAGCAGCGGCGGCACCAGTAGCAGCATCTCGCAAACGCCAACTCTTTCCTAGGCAGGCTACGCTTTGTATCACCGCTTTCCAGAATACGCACACAGCTGAAAACCTCTTACGGCAACTGAGGAAGATCATCGCGGAATGGCTTACCCCAATTGGACTCTCCTGTGGATTTGTGGCATCGGACAACGCCAGCAATATTGTGTGTGCATTAAATCTGGGCCAATTCCAGCACGTCCCATGTTTTGCACATACCTTGAATTTGGTGGTGCAGAATTTTTTAAAAAACGACAGGGGCGTGCAAGAGATGCTGTCGGTGGCCAGAAGAATTGCGGGACACTTTCGGCGTACAGGCACCACGTACAGAAAACTGGAGCACCACCAAAAACTACTGAACCTGCCCTGCCATCATCTGAAGCAAGAAGTGGTAACGAGGTGGAATTCAACCCTCTATATGCTTCAGAGGTTGGAGGAGCAGCAAAAGGCCATTCAAGCCTATACAATTGAGCACGATATAGTAGGTGGAATGCACCTGTCTCAAGTGCAGTGGAGAATGATTTCAACGTTGTGCAAGGTTCTGATGCCCTTTGAACTTGCCACACGTGAAGTCAGTTCAGACACTGCCAGCCTGAGTCAGGTCATTCCCCTCATCAGGCTTTTGCAGAAGAAGCTGGAGGCATTGAAGGAGGAGCTAACACGGAGCGATTCCGCTAGGCATGTGGGACTTGTGGATGCAGCCCTTAATTCGCTTAACAAGGATTCACGGGTGGTCAATCTGTTGAAATCAGAGCACTACATTTTGGCCACCGTGCTCGATCCTAGATTTAAAGCCTACCTTGGATCTCTCTTTCCGGCAGACACAGGTCTGCTGGGGTTGAAAGACCTGCTGGTGACAAAATTGTCAAGTCAAGCGGAACGCGACCTGTCAACATCTCCTCCTTCACATTCTCCCGCAACTGGGGGTGCGAGGAAAAGGCTCAGAATTCCGAGCCCACCCGCTGGCGGTGATGCAGGGCAGTCTGGAGCGACTGCTGATGCTGACATCTGGTCCGGACTGAAGGACCTGACAACGATTACGGACATGTCGTCTACTGTCACTGCATATGATTCTCTCAACATTGATAGAATGGTGGAGGATTATATGAGTGACCGCATCCAAGTAGGCACGTCACACAGTCCGTACTTATACTGGCAGGAAAAAGAGGCAATTTGGAGGCCCTTGCACAAACTGGCTTTATTCTACCTAAGTTGCCCTCCCACAAGTGTGTACTCCGAAAGAGTGTTTAGTGCCGCCGCTCACCTTGTCAGCAATCGGCGTACGAGGTTACATCCAGAAAATGTGGAGAAGATGATGTTCATTAAAATGAATTATAATCAATTCCTCCGCGGAGACATTGACCAGCAGCAATTGCCTCCACAAAGTACACAGGGAGCTGAGATGGTGGATTCCAGTGGGGACGAATTGATAATCTGTGAGGAGGGGGATGTACACGGTGATATATCGGAGGGTGAAGATGAGGTGGACATCTTGCCTCTGTAGAGCCAGTTTGTGCAAGGAGAGATTAATTGCTTCTTTTTTGGGGGGGGTCCAAACCAACCCGTCATATCAGTCACAGTCGTGTGGCAGACCCTGTCACTGAAATGATGGGTTGGTTAAAGTGTGCATGTCCTGTTTTGTTTATACAACATAAGGGTGGGTGGGAGGGCCCAAGGATAATTCCATCTTGCACCTCTTTTTTTCTTTTCTTTTTCTTTGCATCATGTGCTGATTGGGGAGGGTTTTTTGGAAGGGACATCCTGCGTGACACTGCAGTGCCACTCCTAGATGTGCCCGGTGTTTGTGTCGGCCACTAGGGTCGCTAATCTTACTCACACAGTCAGCTACCTCATTGCGCCTCTTTTTTTCTTTGCGTCATGTGCTGTTTGGGGAGGGTTTTTTGGAAGGGCCATCCTGCGTGACACTGCAGTGCCACTCCTAGATGGGCCCGGTGTTTGTGTCGGCCACTAGGGTCGCTAATCTTACTCACACAGCTACCTCATTGCGCCTCTTTTTTTCTTTGCGTCATGTGCTGTTTGGGGAGGGTTTTTTGGAAGGGACATCCTGCGTGACACTGCAGTGCCACTCCTAGATGGGCCCGGTGTTTGTGTCGGCCACTAGGGTCGCTTATCTTACTCACACAGCGACCTCGGTGCAAATTTTAGGACTAAAAATAATATTGTGAGGTATTCAGAATAGACTGAAAATGAGTGTAAATTATGGTTTTTGAGGTTAATAATACTTTGGGATCAAAATGACCCCCAAATTCTATGATTTAAGCTGTTTTTTAGTGTTTTTGGAAAAAAACACCCGAATCCAAAACACACCCGAATCCGACAAAAATAATTCGGTGAGGTTTTGCCAAAACGCGTTCGAACCCAAAACACGGCCGCGGAACCGAACCCAAAACCAAAACACAAAACCCGAAAAGGCGCTCATCTCTAGTCGCAATACCAGCGCCGGTATAGTGACAGCCAGCATCCCGGTTACCGGGAACCCATACTGATCCCCTTCATATGCATCACTCTTTTATCAATACAAATTATTATTGTTTCAAGTTTTATCACATACATTGCAGGCGCAATGTAATTGACAGCTGCTGGCATTGGATGGGTGGCGACGCGGTATTGCGAGGAGGGGTGATGGGCAAAACGGGGGCATGTCGGGAGCGCTTTTGTGGCAGCTGCGTGACGTCACACACAGTTGCTGCGACAAAAACAGTGCAGCCAGGGGTCAACCTTAAATTGATGCGTCTGGGGTGGTGTCACACACATGCTGTGCGGCCTTGCCCTGTGCTGGGTGGCCCCCAGCATGTGAGTAGATGAACACATATCTTCTGCGGATGCAAGATCTGCATCCATCTCTGAATAACCCCATTATCTCTAACCGCATGTTTCTAGCTCAGGGATGGGAACCGGCCCGTGCATTCTCCTAGCCTTCACTAACAGCCTGAGCTCCTTCCTACTTTTACCCCTTTCATACCTAAAACTGCGGGTCTTACCCGGGAATACGGTTCTGGGATCATACAGGGACATTCCCTGGTAAGACCCCTTGCATACTGCAGTCAGCAGCCCGGCATAATGCCAGGTTGCTGACGTCAGCGGCGGGGGCGGCGCAAGAGATCACATGATCTCTAAGCGCCGCCTGCTACATAGAGAGTGAACGGGAGCCGGGGCACATTGACCCGGCTCCCGTTCACACTGACCAGGTTCCCGGGAAGATCCCGGGACCAACCCTGGAAGATAGCAGGGTTGAAATGCCGGGGCAAGAGTCCCGGGATTTTGACCCTGTACCCTTTCACACTGAGAAATTTTCCGGGTTGATGCGCGTTCATGTGCATTAACCCGGGAAATTTTGGCTGGTGTGAAAGGGGTATTTGTTGTCATAATAGTTTTTTTTTTTTTCTTTTCTTTTTTTAATAACTTTAGCTTGTTTAAAAGTCCTACATTTTCAGGCAGGTGGCTCTATCGTTGATTAAATCTATTAATTTAACTTGCTGCTGAGATTTAAACTAATGTGCAGCCTCTTTAAAGGTTAGAGGGCAGCGTGGCCCCCTGAATTGTATCATTTTGCTTATCATTTATGTCTAGAGCAGGCATTCCCAACATCGGTCCTTAAGGCTACGGCCACATATAGGGGCCAAGAGGGTCCCATTCATCGGGACCCGCTTGGCCGGAAGGAAAATGCACATGGGCGCGTATGCAGTTGCCCACACATGTGCGGCAATCCTGCCGCCGCCGGATCCAACTGCAGCGGACCATGCTGTGGTCAGGCCGGATGGCAGGACGACGGGATTTCAAGGTGAACACATACATTTCAATGTATGTGTTCACACAGGGTGTAATTCAGACCTGATCGCTAGGCTGCGTTTTCACACAGTGGGCGATCAGGTCTAAACTGTGCATGTATTTGTACCGCAATGTGCAGGCGCGTCGCACGGGTACAGAGCGGATCACCGTTCAGTGATGGGTTTGACAGGAAGAGGGCATTTGTGGGAGGCAACTGACCGTTTTCTGGGAGTGTTTGGAAAAACGCAGGAGTGTCCAAGCGTTTGCAGGGCGGGTGTCTGACGTCAATTCCGAGCCCGAACAGGCTGAAGTGATCGCAGCGGCTGACTAAGTCCTGGGCTGCGCACAGACTGCACAAAATCAGTTTGTTCAGCTCTGCCACACATGCGTTCGCACACTTGCACAGCTAAAATACACTCCCCCTGTAGGCGGCGACTATCTGATTGCAGCAGTGCAAAAATCGCCTGCTAGTGATCAGGTCTGAATTACCCCCATAGTGCGGCTGTGCAGCACTGTGTGCTATTGAAATCTCGTGTGTCACTGGCCGGATTCTGTTCTGCGGGATCCTGCAGAACAGGATCCGTGTGCACACAAATTCCCCCACCCGACCAGGCGCTTGGCTGCTATGTGTAGCCGTAGCCTTAGGCACACTAACAGTGCAGGTTTTAGTGATATCCAGGTTTCAGCACAGATGGTTAAATCAAAATAACAGATGTACTAATTTAGTTCTGAAGATCTTTTTAACGGCAACAGTATACAGTCTTGATCAGAGCCAGACCTAATAATTCTGCTGATTAAAGAGGCATCTAACACTGGTACTCGATTCTTTACACAAACCAGAATCACTGAGTAGACCATAAGGTGTTGCAAGTGTTGATGTTGCGAGCAATTGTGGAGTGTTCAGATCCATCGATGCAGTTGCACTGGCCACGGACACAAAAAACAGGTGTCTCAGCGCTTGCAATCTCCATCACACGCATGTGCAAAAAGAGAAGGCTGAGATGAACATGTGCATGTTAGCACTCTCGCTGTACTGACGGAGGCCCCTATTGTGAATGCAAATGCATCCACATCAGAATCAGGGCCTCAGTCTTTTTAAGTGGCAAACTCATTATGTTTATGCGTTTTGTAGTCTTTCTCCTGTCTAAAGTAAGTATGTGCCTGGAGATGATCACTGTAATGGACCATTGTGATGTCCTGGCTGATCTCTCTTTGTGACACTGGTAATATATCTGCCCACATCAAAACAGAGTGACAACTTTTCCCAGCAGCTGATATGAACTCACCCAGTGAGAAGCATGTAAACCAGTGGTTCCTAAACTGGGTGCCCTGACATGCACACGGCATCTATTCACATTAAAGGGAGAGCTTGGGGGAAGCCCCCATCAGTGACGACAACGCTTAGGGCATGGCCAACTAGTGACGTCAAGGGGTGCGGCCTGCCGCTCCTTTTAGTGCACACGTACAAACGCAGTGCCCCCGCAACCCCTGCGCACTGCCCGCATCAAATCTTAGCGAGAACACTATCCTAAAGTGCCTCGGGGCACTTGCAGGGGTGCCATGGGTTGGTTGTCCAGGACCAATTCAAATTATATTTTGGTCATTGTAATAGGCAAAACCAGTGCTTATGGGTTTCTGTTGTAAAATATGTGGAAAAACAGAAGCAAATCCTGTCCCTCACCACATAACGGAACCTAAGAATGACATACAGTATAAACGTAATTCACTTAATTTCATACTTTTTTCAGAATTTCTTAATAAGAAACTTTTGGCCTAGGTGTGCCATGAATCAAATAAGTTTGGGAACCACTGATGTAAAGACTGTTGATAGTCCATTGAAAAAGTGAACAATAAAATAAGACAATAAGTTCCAATGTTGTCCACCCTGGGGGTTGATCTACCGCTCCAACAAATGACTATCTTAGTGACCGTTTTGGTAAGGGTGTAGTATGGTATGCAGGTGGCCTGGAACCCGGCGGCCAGCACACCGGCGCCGTGATCCCGTCCGCTGGCATACCGGCAGCTGGGCGAGCGCAAATAAGCCCCTTGTGGGCCTGCTGCGCTGGCCACGCTGCGGGCACGGTGGCACGCTACGCATGCCACGCTGTTTATTCTCCCTCCATGGTCATGGTGTCGGGATTGCAGCACCGGTATACTGAGCGCCGGGATCCCAACAGCCGGCATACTGAATACCACCCTTTTGGTAATGCAGGTTAGAGGCCAATTTTGAAAGTGGCTATTCTGTGCACAGATAGAACAGGCAGATTACATGTGACTACACGGAGGCTGATTATTATAGCTAGAATATGACCACACACTCGCCAAGAGACTGACATTAGGGCATATTCCAACTGCATTTACCCATATACTTATGATTCCATACTGCCCCGCTCGATTACTGCTAACTGTATATGAAGTACTTATAACAGTACCTAAAATTAACAGTTTCTTATACAGTGCAGCAAATTCCGTGGTGATTTACAAATGGAAATAACAATGATAAAACAAAACTGGGTAATAACAGACAGATATATAGGTAGAAAGGCCCTGCTCGCAAGCTTACAATCAGTCGGGAAATAGGCATTGATACACAAGGGTAGATGATATCTATTGCATAAAGGGGGTAATTCAGACCTGATCGCTCGCTAGCTACTTTTTGCAGTCCTGCGTTCGCATAGTCGCCGCCCATCAGGGAGTGTATTTCAGCTGTGCAAGTGTGCGATCGCATGTGCAGCCGAGCGGTACAAAAAAACTTTTGTGCAGTTTCTGAGTTGCCCAGAACTTACTCAGCCTCTGCGATCACTTGAGCCTGTCCGGGGGCCGGAATTGACGTCAGTCACCCGCCCTGCAAATGCTTGGACACACCTGCGTTTTTCCAACCACTCCTTGAAAATGGTCAGTTGACACCCATAAACGCCTTCTTCCTGTCAATCTCCTGTGCGAATGGATTCTTCGTAAAACCCATTGCACAGCAACAATCCGCTTTGTACCCGGGCAACGCGCCTGTGCATTGCGGTGCATACCCATGCCCAGTTCTGACCTGATCGCAGCGCTGCAAAATACGCTAGCGAGCGATCATGTCTGAATTACCCCCAATGTCCACCGTACTGCAAAGGTTCTTGGTGGGTGTGTGATATGGTCACACAGCAATGGTGTGGCCCAACTCTATGGAACTCACGTCCCCGCACAGTTCGAGAGGCCCCCACTCTAGAATCCTTCAAAAACAGACTTAAGACTTTCCTGTATACTCAAGAAGTTCCTTAATGTCTTGTACTATCCCCATACTCTCTGAATTTTCTGAAAAGCTTTTTTGTACTTAATTGTTTCTGTAAGTGCCTTAAGTCCTATTGGAGAAAGAACTATACAAATAAAATAATCATTAATAATAATGTGGTCAAAACTTGGCATTTACCATAAATAGGGGTATATTCAATCGAAGTCGGATCCATTCCGACATTCATTTGTCAGGATGGATCCGACCTGGGCTATTCAATGACATCTCAAAGTCTAATTGAGATGCGGGGAAGGGGAGACGTGGGAGAGACGCGGTTCTCCCCTGTCTCCCCCCTCCAACTCTCTGCCTCTCCCCGTCCCTCCTCTCCCCATCCCTGCATCACAGCCGCCGCTCACGGCAGCATCCACCCGGCTTCAGCAAGTGAGGTCATGCTTGCTGGAGCTGGGTAGATGCTGTGAACGGTGGTTGTGACATCCTCCGGCAATGCTCTCCCAGTCCCCAGTGCCGCTCTCCCCGTCTCCGGTGCTGCTCTCCCTGTCTCACTTTGACTTTTTTTTAAAGTCGAAGTGAGATGGTCGAAAAGTTTCGACACAAGCACGTGGATTGGCAGCTATTCTGACGATCCACGTGCTTTTCGACAAAATTTGTGGTTAGATTGAATAAATCGGAACCCCTTCCGACCTAAAAAAGTCGAAAACTGACGTCTTTTCAACAGACGGCAGCTTTCGACTTCAGTTGAATATACCCCATAGTCTCCTACTTTCATTTTAACACATTAAAACATTTGACTTGGTGGCGATGACAGTATGTACAAAGTCTGGTTATTTTGCATGTAGAATATATGCTTAGTCAAGGCAATATCGGTTACTGACAAACCTACTTGCATTAGCCTGCCTGCTACTGTTCTCTAGCAGCAGTCATAGCAACATAAATAGTAGGTATAAATCAAAATTCCACAACAAATGTTACCATTAATGGAGCCATACATCAGGCAACTACAGTCCTTTTACATCCGATGTATCCTGGGCGATCCCAGCCATGCCCGCAGGTCGGACCAGATTGAATGTGCAGTACATTCAATCTGGAGGATCCGATCCGATGCTCAGGGGAACGCGCATCGGATCGGCCTGGAGACTCCTCAAAAATGCCCGATTTCACACAATATATCGGGCCGAATGCCCTAATTGGGATGAAATCGTGCATTATCGCTCTAGTGTATGGGGCTCTTTAGATGAAGATCATAACAATTTATGCACAAAACCAGGAAATTCCAAAGGGTTCACATACTTTTTCTTGCAACTGTATTATGGCAAATCCCTGTTCTGCCGATGCCTAGGTTAGGTGATCGGCAAAATCTAACATGTTGGATAATCTCAATTCTCCTGTTTTTAATGCTCAGAATCGTCAAGTCTGGGATTTTTAACATGCTGGATTTTGCTGATCCCTAGAGAATCTGTGAATTGCATTATGGAATCGCTCCTTAAGTGCCATACAGGCTAATGGCTGATATTGACTGTATTATGGCGGAGGCATGCACCTCCGATAAAGGCCCTCATTCCGAGTTGTTCGCTCACTAGCTGCTTTTAGCAGCATTGCAAACGCTAGGCCGCCGCCCTCTGGGAGTGTATTTTAGCATAGCAGAATAGCGAACGAAACAGTAGCAGAATTGCTACTAAATATTTTCTTGCAGTTTCTGAGTAGCTCCAGACCTACTCCTAGATTGCGATCAGCTCGGTCCGTTTAGTTCCTGGTTTGACGTCACAAACACGCCCTGCGTTCGGCCAGCCAATCCTCCGTTTCTCCAGACACTCCCGCGTTTTACCCTGACACGCCTGCGTTTTTTAGCACACTCCCGGAAAACACTCAGTTACCACCCAGAAACGCCCCTTTCCTGTCAATCACTCACCGATCAGCAGTGCGACTGAAAAGCGCCGCAGGATCCACAGCAAATCTACCGCTCAGCACACATCTCTCCCACCGCTCAGCACAGTGCGATGTGTGCTGAGCGTGCGGGGGGAGACGGGGGGCCGCGCATTTCACCCAGCGGGTGAAGTGAGCGACCTGCTAGATTGGCCTGCATGCAGGCCAATCTAGCACTCGCTGTGAGGGGTACACACGGAGCGATCATGCTTAAAATCTAAGCAATCTAGTCAGATTGCTTAGATTTTAAGCAGCGATCGCTCCGTGAGTACCCCCCTTAAGAACAGTGCCTGCTACAGAGATATACAGTCTAATTTGGTAGGGAGAATAATTAGTACACAGGAGGCGGGATTGTAAAAATAAATTTTAGTGCTGAGAGTAAGAAAATTATGCTGTACAATGTGATAACAGCATGTAAATGGGCAGACAAATGTTTTCTTTCTGTGTTATCATTACTGTAATGTTAATTACAGTTTAGTCTTATTGTTTGTCCATTTTCACGCTGGAACAAACACAGGAGAGCATCGGGGAATGGATCTAAACACTAAATAGAGCTTCTGGTGGTAAACCCAGCAACTGGGAAAGAGCTGCACTTGCCCCCAGCCTGTTGTGTAATGGGGGGTGTGGCATGCACAATGTCCTTCTCAAATGTTTGTAGGCATGTGTGTACATGTAGATATTATATATAACTGCATTATGCAGCATAATGGCAACATGATTGTATTTAATCAGGGAATTGGTAAGAGATCAGCGCTGGTTACTCTGCGAGCCCACAGGACATGTTGATACATTTATAAGGCAAACTTGTGAGTCCGCATAAACTGGATAAATACAAATGTACCTATGCTCATCTTGCATCCGGCACGGGCACACGTGCTGCGCCAAGCAGAAGTTGCGACTTCATATGCCAAGCTGTGACAATGGGCCCCATTCAGTAAGGATTGCAAATTCTGCTAAGTAGCAGAATTTGCAATCCTTGTGAACGCATGTTGGGTGCCGCCCATCGCAGGGCAAGGCCGTCCAGCATGCTGACCGCCCCCCCCCCCCCCCCCCCCCCCCCTTGATCAAGCAGAAATTGTGATCGCATTGCAATTTCTGTTTGATCGCAGAATTTAGGGTTGACTTCTGCCGGCACAGCCTGGCTGTGCCAGCAGGAGGCCCGCCGCCATCTTTCTGATCGCGGCGGCTGCGTGTGACAGCCATTGCAATCACGCCCACACCACGCCCACTGTTTGTAGGACGCTTTTCCCACCTCCACCCTCCGTCACCGCATATTGTGTCACGTCTTCCGATCCTGTATGTGGCCACTGAATGATATAACGATCGATCGTGCGTTATATTGTTCAGTGCATAATGCCGACCTACATATCGTTCTGTCGGTTGTGCCGTCGTCCAAAATCCAGGATTATCTAGTGTTTCCCCATTTTCTCTGACGTCCTAGTGGATGCTGGGGACTCCGTAAGGACCATGGGGAATAGACGGGCTCCGCAGGAGATTGGGCACTCTATAGAAAGATTTAGGACTATCTGGTGTGCACTGGCTCCTCCCCCTATGACCCTCCTCCAAGCCTCAGTTAGATTTCTGTGCCCGGCTGAGCTGGATGCACACTAGGGGCTCTCCTGAGCTCCTAGAAGAAAGTATAGTTTAGGTTTTTTTATTTTCAGTGGGACCTGCTGGCAACAGGCTCACTGCAACGAGGGACTAAGGGGAGAAGAAGCGAACCTACCTAAGTGGTGGTAGCTTGGGCTTCTTAGGCTACTGGACACCATTAGCTCCAGAGGGATCGAACACAGGACCCGACCTCGTCGTCCGTTCCCGGAGCCGCGCCGCCGTCCCCCTTACAGAGCCAGAAACAAGAAGGTGGTCCGGAAAATCAGCGGCTGAAGACTTCTGTCTTCTCCAAGGTAGCGCACAGCACTGCAGCTGTGCGCCATTGCTCCTCATGCACACCACACACTGCGGTCACTGATGGGTGCAGGGCGCTGGGGGGGGGGCGCCCTGAGCAGCAATAGTAACACCTTGGCTGGCAAAACTAACACCATATATAGCCCCAGAGGCTATATAGGTGTATATTAACCCCTGCCAGAAACGATAAAATAGCGGGAGAAAGCCCGCCGAAAAAGGGGCGGAGCCAACTCCCTCAGCACACTGGCGCCATTTTTCCCTCACAGCTCCGCTGGAAGGAAACTCCCTGGCTCTCCCCTGCAGTCCTGCACTACAGAAAGGGTAAAAAAGAGAGGGGGGGGGGGCACAATTTAGGCGCAGTATATATATATTATAGGCAGCTATAGGGGAAAACACTCTGTTTAGTGATATCCCTGTGTTATATAGCGCCCTGGTGTGTGCTGGCATACTCTCCCTCTGTCTCCCCAAAGGGCTTTGTGGGGTCCTGTCCTCTGTAAGAGCATTCCCTGTGTGTCTGCTGTGTGTCGGTACTGCTGTGTCGACATGTATGATGAGGATAATGATGTGGAGGCGGAGCAAATGCCTGTGAATGTGATGTCACCCCCTGCGGGGTCGACACCAGTGTGGATGGACTTATGGAAGGAATTACGTGACAGTGTCAGCTCCTTACATAAAAGGTTTGACGACATAGGACAGCCGGCTACTCAGCTTGTGCCTGTCCAAGCGTCTCAAATGTCATCAGGGGCTATAAAACGCCCGCTACCTCAGATGACAGATACAGACGTCGACACGGATACCGACTCCAGTGTCGACGATGATGAGACGAGTGTACCCTCCAATAGATCCACCCGTTATATGATTGAGGCTATGAAAAATGTATTACACATTTCTGATGATACCCCAGGTACCACAAAAAAGGGTATTCTGTTTGGTGAGAAAAAACTACCAGTAGTTTTTCCTGCATCTGACGAATTAAATGAGGTGTGTGAGGAAGCGTGGACTTCCCCAGATAAGAAATTGATCATTTCTAAACGGTTAATGGCTGCGTACCCTTTCCCGCCAGAGGATAGGTCACGCTGGGAAACACCCCCTAGGGTAGATAAAGCGCTGACACGCTTATCAAAGAAGGTGGCACTACCGTCTCCGGATACGGCCGCCCTAAAAGAACCTGCTGATAGAAAGCAGGAAAGTACCCTAAAAGCTATATACACACACACTGGCATTATATTGAGACCCGCTATTGCATCAGCTTGGATGTGCAGTGCTGCAGCTGCGTGGTCAGACTCCCTGTCGGAAAACATTGATACCATGGATAGGGACAATATTTTGCTAACGATTGACCATATAAAAGACGCGGTCTTATACATGCGTGATGCACAGAGGGATATTTGCCGGCTGGCATCAAAAATAAGCGCTATGTCCATTGCCGCCAGACGGGGGTTATGGACTAGGCAATGGTCAGGTGATGCCGACTCCAAGCGGCACATGGAAGTTTTACCCTATAAAGGGGTGGAACTTTTTGGGGAATGTCTTTCAGACCTCGTTTCCACAGCTACTGCTGGGAAATCGACTTTTTTGCCACAGGCTACCCCACAGCAAAAGAAAGCACCGTATTATCAGGTACAGTCCTTTCGGCCCCAGAAAACTAAGCGGGCTAGAGACTCATCCTTTCTGCCGAGGGGCAGAGGAAGGGGTAAAAAGCTGCAGCACACAGCTAGTTTCCAAGAGCAGAAGTCCTCCCCTGCGTCCGGTAAGTCCACAGCATGACGCTGGGGCTGCTCAGGCGGAATCGGGAACGGTGGGGGCACGTCTCAGGTTTTTCAGCACACAGTGGGCTCTCTCACAAGTGGATCCCTGGGTCCTTCAAGTAGTATCTCAGGGGTACAGGCTGAAATTCGAGACGTCTCCCCCCCGCCGTTTCCTAAAATCTGCCTTGCCGGCAACTCCCTCTGCCAGGGAGGCAGTGTTGGTGGCTATTCAAAAACTGTATTCACAGAAAGTGATTGTCAAGGTACCCCTCCTTCAGCAAGGAAAGGGTTACTACTCCACAATGTTTGTGGTACCAAAACCGGACGGTTCGGTGAGACCCATCTTAAATTTAAAAGCCTTGAACACTTATATCAAAAGGTTCAAGTTCAAGATGGAATCGCTCAGGGCGGTTATTGCGAGCCTGGAGGAGGGGGATTACATGGTATCCCTGGACATCAAGGATGCGTACCTGCATGTCCCCATTTACCCTCCGCACCAGGAGTACCTCTGATTTGTGGTACAGGACTGTCACTATCAGTTCCAGACACTGCCGTTTGGGTTATCCACGGCACCGAGGGTCTTTACCAAGGTAATGGCCGAAATGATGATACTCCTTCGCAAGAAGGGAGTTTTAATTATCCCGTACTTGGACGATCTCCTGATAAAGGCGAGGTCCAAAGAACAGTTGATAGTGGGGGTGGCACTTTCTCAGGAAGTGCTACAACAGCACGGCTGGATTCTCAATATTCCAAAGTCACAGCTGGTCCCGACGACACGTCTTCTGTTCCTGGGAATGATTCTGGACACAGACCAGAAAAGAGTGTTTCTTCCACTGGAAAAAGCCGAGGATTTGTCATCTCTGGTCAGAGACATCCTAAAACCAGGAAAAGTGTCGGTACATCAATGCACACGAGTCCTGGGAAAAATGGTAGCTTCGTACGAAGCAATTCCATTCGGAAGGTTCCACGCAAGGACGTTCCAGTGGGACCTGTTGGACAAATGGTCCGGGTCCCATCTCCAGATGCAACAGCGGAAAACCCTATCGGCCAGAACCAGGGTGTCGCTGCTGTGGTGGCTGCAGAGGGCTCATCTACTAGAGGGCCGCAGATTCGGAATACAGGACTGGGTCCTGGTGACCACGGATGCCAGCCTTCGGGGCTGGGGGGCAGTCACAAAGGGAAGAAATTTCCAAGGACTGTGGTCAAATCAGGAGATTTCTCTCCACATAAATATCCTGGAGCTAAGGGCCATTTACAATGCCCTAAGCCAGGCAAGACCCCTGCTTCAAAACCAGCCGGTACTGATCCAGTCAGACAACATCACGGCGGTCGCCCATGTAAACAGACAGGGCGGCACGAGAAGCAGGATGGCGATGGCAGAAGCCACAAGGATTCTCAGATGGGCAGAGAATCATGTGTTAGCACTGACGGCAGTGTTCATTCCGGGAGTGGACAACTGGGAAGCAGACTTCCTCAGCAGGCACGACCTCCACCCGGGAGAATGGGGACTTCATCCAGAAGTCTTCCAAATGCTGGTCAACCGGTGGGAAAAACCACAGGTAGACATGATGGCGTCCCGCCTCAACAAGAAGTTGAAAAGATATTGCGCCCGGTCAAGAGACCCTCAGGCGATAGCGGTGGACGCTCTAGTGACACCATGGGTGTACCAGTCGGTTTATGTGTTTCCTCCTCTACCTCTCATACCCAAGGTACTGAGAATAATAAGAAGGCGAGGAGTGAAAACCATACTCGTGGTTCCGGATTGGCCAAGAAGAGCTTGGTACCCGGAACTTCAAGAGATGCTTACAGAGGACCCTTGGCCTCTGCCGCTCAGACAAGACCTGCTGCAGCAGGGACCCTGTCTGTTCCAAGACTTACCGAGGCTGCGTTTGACGGCATGGCGGTTGAACACCGGATCCTGAAGGAAAAGGGTATTCCGGAGGAAGTCATCCCTACCCTGATCAAAGCCAGGAAGGATGTCACCGCAAGACATTATCACCGCATTTGGCGAAAATATGTTGCTTGGTGTGAGGCCATGAAGGCCCCGACGGAGGAATTTCACATGGGTCGATTCCTGCACTTCCTACAAGCAGGGGTGACGTTGGGCCTCAAATTGGGGTCCATAAAGGTCCAGATTTCGGCTCTGTCGATTTTCTTCCAAAGAGAACTGGCTTCACTGCCTGAAGTTCAGACTTTTGTCAAAGGAGTACTGCATATTCAGCCTCCTTTTGTGCCCCCAGTGGCACCTTGGGATCTCAATGTGGTTTTGGCATTCCTGAAATCACATTGGTTCGAACCACTTAAGACTGTGGATTTAAAATATCTCACGTGGAAAGTGGTCATGCTGTTGGCCCTGGCGTCGGCCAGGCGGGTTTCAGAATTGGCGGCTTTGTCTTGTAAAAGCCCTTATCTGATTTTCCATATGGATAGGGCAGAATTGAGGACTCGTCCTCAGTTTCTCCCAAAGGTGGTCTCAGCTTTTCACTTGAACCAACCTATTGTGGTGCCTGCGGCTACTAGGGACTTGGAGGATTCCAAGTTGCTGGACGTAGTCAGGGCCCTAAAAATGTATATTTCCAGGACGGCTGGAGTCAGAAAGACTGACTCGCTGTTTATCCTGTATGCACCCACCAAGCTGGGTGCTCCTGCTTCTAAGCAGTCTATTGCGCGCTGGATTTGTAGCACTATTCAGCTGGCGCATTCTGCGGTAGGCTTACCGCAGCCTAAATCTGTAAAAGCCCATTCCACACGGAAGGTGGGCTCATCTTGGGCGGCTGCCCGAGGGGTCTCGGCTTTACAACTTTGCCGAGCAGCTACTTGGTCGGGGGCAAACACGTTTGCAAAATTCTACAAATTTGATACCCTGGCTGAGGAGGACCTGGAATTCTCTCATTCGGTGCTGCAGAGTCATCCGCACTCTCCCGGCAGTTTGGGAGCTTTGGTATAATCCCCATGGTCCTTACGGAGTCCCCAGCATCCACTAGGACGTCAGAGAAAATAAGAATTTACTCACCGGTAATTCTATTTCTCGTAGTCCGTAGTGGATGCTGGGCGCCCATCCCAAGTGCGGATTGTCTGCAATACCTGTACATAGTTATTGTTACAAAAATCGGGTTTTGTTGTGAGCCATCTCTTCAGAGGCTCCATTTGTTATCATACTGTTAACCGGGGTTCCTATCACGTGTTATATGGTGTGATTGGTGTGGCTGGTATGAGTCTTACCCGGGATTCACAAATCCTTCCTTATTGTGTCAGCTCTTCCGGGCACAGTTCCTAACTGAGGCTTGGAGGAGCCAGTGCACACCAGATAGTCCTAAATCTTTCTATAGAGTGCCCAGTCTCCTGCGGAGCCCGTCTATTCCCCATGGTCCTTACGGAGTCCCCAGCATCCACTACGGACTACGAGAAATAGAATTACCAGTGAGTAAATTCTTATTTTAACATTACACCGGTAATTCCAGATTAGTTAGCTGTGGTAAGAAACACTCCATTAGGGAGCACCTTCTGATGTCCAAGACAATTAAATTGCTCACATTAATAAATATATCCTATACATACATGCTGTTATCCCGTATAGCTTAGCCTTGACTGGGTCTGACATCCATATTGGTCATGTTGGGGGGGGTTTCCTCCATATTACAGATGTGAGGCTGACAAGGACTGATAACGGTTGGCTTTGTAAGTGAAGATAATGCTGTCAGTATTGTGATTCCATTGAGGTCTTGCACACAGTTTGGAATGATAACCACAGGCCCTTGTGTTTTAGATTCCTTCCAAACTGCTGGGTCATACATGTACTACTGTCTAAATTTTTCAGCATCTGTGGATTTTATATATATATATATATTTCTCTGACGTCCTAGTGGATGCTGGGACTCCGTAAGGACCATGGGGAATAGCGGCTCCGCAGGAGACAGGGCACAAAATAAAAGCTTAAGGATCAGGTGGTGTGCACTGGCTCCTCCCCCTATGACCCTCCTCCAAGCCCCAGTTAGATTTTTGTGCCCGGCCGAGAAGGGTGCAATCTAGGTGGCTCTCCTGAGCTGCTTAGAATAAAAGTTTAGTTTAGGTTTTTTTATTTTCAGTGAGTCCTGCTGGCAACAGGCTCACTGCATCGTGGGACTAAGGGGAGAAGAAACGGACTCACCTGAGTGCAGAGTGGATCGGGTTTCTTAGGCTACTGGACATTAGCTCCAGAGGGACGATCACAGGTTCAGCCTGGATGGGTCACCGGAGCCGCGCCGCCGTCCCCCTTACAGAGCCAGAAGAGACGAAGAGGTCCGGTGAAATCGGCGGCAGAAGACATAATACATCACATATAGCTCCTGGGCTATATGGATGTATTTTAACCCCTGCCATTTTTACACAAAAAAGCGGGAGATAAGGACGTCGTGAAGGGGCGGAGCCTATCTCCTCAGCACACAAGCGCCATTTTCCCTCACAGCTCCGCTGGAAGGACGGCTCCCTGACTCTCCCCTGCAGTCCTGCTTCAGAATCAGGGTAAAAAAGAGAAGGGGGGGCATTTTTGGCAGCAAATAACGATAATAACAGCAGCTATAAGGGAATAACACTTATATAAGGTTATCCCTGTATATATATATAGCGCTGGGTGTGTGCTGGCAGACTCTCCCTCTGTCTCTCCAAAGGGCTAAGTGGGGTCCTGTCCTCTATCAGAGCATTCCCGGTGTGTGTGCTGTGTGTCGGTACGCGTGTGTCGACATGTATGAGGAGGAAAATGATGTGGAGGCGGAGCAGTTGCCTGTGTTGGTGATGTCACCCCCTAGGGAGTCGACACCTGACTGGATGATTGTATTTAAACAATTAAGTGATAATGTCAGCAATTTGCAAAAAACTGTTGACGACATGAGACAGCCGGCAAATCAATTAGTGCCTGTCCAGGCGTCTCAGACACCGTCAGGGGCGCTAAAACGCCCGTTACCTCAGTGGGTCGACACAGACCCTGACACAGATACTGAGTCTAGTGTCGACGGTGACGAGACAAACGTAATGTCCAGTAGGGCCACACGTTACATGATCACGGCAATGAAAGAGGCATTGAACCTTTCTGACACTACAAGTACCACAAAGAAGGGTATTATGTGGGGTGTGAAAAAACTACCAATAGTTTTTCCTGAGTCAGAGGAAATAAATGAGGTGTGTGATAAAGCGTGGGTTTCCCCCGATAAAAAAACAGCTAATTTCTAAAAAATTATTAGCATTATATCCCTTCCCGCCAGAGGTTAGGGCGCGTTGGGAAACACCCCCTAGGGTAGATAAGGCGCTCACACGTTGATCTAAACAAGTAGCGTTACCGTCTCCTGATACGGCCACCCTCAAAGAACCAGCTGATAGAAGGCTGGAAAATATCCTAAAAAGTATATACACACATACTGGTGTTATACTGCGACCAGCAATCGCCTCAGCCTGGATGTGCAGTGCTGGAGTCGCATGGTCGGATTCCCTGACTGAGAATATTGATACCCTGGATAGGGACAATATTTTGTTAACTATAGAACATTTAAAGGATGCATTACTATATATGCGTGATGCACAGAGGGATATTTGCACCCTGGCATCAAGAGTAAGTGCTATGTCCATCTCTGCCAGAAGA
Organism: Pseudophryne corroboree; assembly: GCF_028390025.1. Classification (NCBI taxonomy): domain Eukaryota; kingdom Metazoa; phylum Chordata; class Amphibia; order Anura; family Myobatrachidae; genus Pseudophryne; species Pseudophryne corroboree. The sequence goes on from NC_086445.1 coordinate 785,269,686, forward strand.
GCGTTATGGACGCGACAGTGGTCGGGGGATGCGGATTCCAAACGGCACATGGAAGTATTGCCGTATAAAGGGGAGGAGTTATTTGGGGCTGGTCTATCGGACCTGGTGGCCACGGCAACGGCTGGAAAATCCACCTTTTTACCCCAGGTCACTTCACATCAGCAGAAAAAGACACCGTCTTTTCAAACTCAGTCCTTTCGTTCCCATAAGTACAAGCGAGCAAAAGGCCACTCTTTTCTGCCCCGGGGCAGAGGAAGAGGAAAAAGACTGCACCATGCAGCCGCTTCCCAGGAGCAGAAGCCCTCCCCTGCTTCTGCCAAGTCTTCAGCATGACGCTGGGGCTTTACAAGCAGACTCAGATATGGTGGGGGCCCGTCTCAAGAATTTCAACGCGCAGTGGGCTCACTCGCAAGTGGATCCCTGGATTCTACAGGTAGTATCGCAGGGGTACAAACTGGAATTCGAGGCGTTTCCCCCTCGTCGGTTCCTGAAGTCTGCTTTACCAAAGTCTCCCTCCGACAGGGAGGCAGTTTTGGAAGCCATTCACAAGCTGTATTCCCAGCAGGTGATAATCAAGGTACCCCTCCTGCAACAAGGAAAGGGGTATTATTCCACGCTGTTTGTGGTACCGAAGCCGGACGGCTCGGTGAGACCAATTTTAAATCTGAAATCCTTGAACACTTAAATAAAAAGGTTCAAATTCAAGATGGAGTCACTCAGAGCAGTGATAGCGAACCTGGAAGAAGGGGACTATATGGTGTCTCTGGACATCAAAGATGCTTATCTCCACTTCCCAATATACCCTTCTCACCAAGGGTACCTCAGGTTTGTAGTACAAAACTGTCATTATCAGTTTCAGACGCTGCCGTTTGGATTGTCCACGGCACCTCGGGTCTTTACCAAGGTAATGGCCGAAATGATGATTCTTCTACGAAGAAAAGGCATTTTAATTATCCCTTACTTGGACGATCTCCTGATAAGGGCAAGATCCAGGGAACAGTTAGAAGTCGGAGTAGCACTATCTCAGGTAGTGTTACGTCAGCACGGGTGGATTCTAAATATTCCAAAATCGCAGCTGATTCCAACGACACGTCTACTGTTCCTAGGAATGATTCTGGACACAGTCCAGAAGAAGGTGTTTCTCCCGGAGGAGAAGGCCAGGGAGTTATCCGAGCTAGTCAGGAACCTCCTAAAACCAGGCCAGGTCTCAGTGCATCAGTGCACGAGGGTCCTGGGAAAAATGATGGCTTCTTACGAAGCGATTCCATTCGGAAGATTCCATGCAAGAACGTTTCAGTGGGATCTACTGGACAAATGGTCCGGATTGCATCTGCAGATGCATCAGCGGATAACCCTGTCGCCAAGGACAAGGGTGTCTCTCCTGTGGTGGCTGCAGAGTGCTCATCTACTAGAGGGCCGCAGATTTGGCATTCAGGATTGGATCCTGGTAACCACGGATGCCAGCCTGAGAGGCTGGGGAGCAGTCACACAGGGAAGGAATTTCCAGGGCTTGTGGTCAAGCATGGAAACATCTCTTCATATAAACATTCTGGAACTAAGGGCCATTTACAATGCCCTAAGTCAAGCAAAACCTCTGCTTCAGGGTCAGGCGGTGTTGATCCAATCGGACAACATCACGTAAGTCGCCCACGTAAACAGACAGGGCGGCACGAGAAGCAGGAGGGCAATGGCAGAAGCTGCAAGGATTCTTCGCTGGGCGGAAAATCATGTGATAGCACTGTCAGCAGTGTTCATTCCGGGAGTGGACAACTGGGAAGCAGACTTCCTCAGCAGACACGACCTTCACCCGGGAGAGTGGGGACTTCACCCAGAAGTCTTCCACCTGATTGTAAACCGTTGGGAAAAACCAAAGGTGGACATGATGGCGTCACGTCTAAACAAAAAACTGGACAGATATTGCGCCAGGTCAAGGGACCCTCAGGCAATAGCAGTGGACGCTCTGGTAACGCCGTGGGTGTACCAGTCAGTGTATGTGTTCCCTCCTCTGCCTCTCATACCAAAAGTACTGAGAATCATAAGAAGGAGAGGAGTAAGAACTATACTCGTGGTTCCGGATTGGCCAAGAAGGACTTGGTACCCGGAACTTCAAGAGATGCTCACGGACGAACCGTGGCCTCTACCTCTAAGAAAGGACCTGCTACTGCAGGGGCCTTGTCTGTTCCAAGACTTACCGCGGCTGCGTTTGACGGCATGGCGGTTGAACGCCGGATCCTGAGGGAAAAAGGCATTCCAGAAGAAGTCATTCCTACTCTGGTCAAAGCCAGGAAGGACGTAACCGCAAAACATTATCACCGCATTTGGCGTAAATATGTTGCGTGGTGTGAGGCCAAGAGGGCCCCTACAGAGGAATTTCAACTGGGTCGTTTCCTTCATTTCCTGCAAACAGGACTGTCTATGGGCCTAAAATTAGGGTCCATTAAGGTTCAAATTTCGGCCCTGTCGATTTTCTTCCAGAAAGAACTGGCTTCAGTACCTGAAGTTCAGACATTTGTAAAAGGGGTGCTGCACATACAGCCTCCTTTTGTGCCTCCAGTGGCACCTTGGGATCTCAATGTGGTGTTGAGTTTTCTAAAGTCACATTGGTTTGAACCACTTTCCACTGTGGACTTAAAATATCTCACATGGAAGGTGTCGATGCTGTTAGCCTTGGCTTCAGCCAGGCGTGTGTCAGAATTGGCGGCTTTATCATATAAAAGCCCTTACTTAATTTTTCATTCTGACAGGGCGGAATTGAGGACTCGTCCTCAATTTCTACCTAAGGTGGTTTCTGCATTTCACATGAACCAACCTATTGTGGTACCTGCGGCTACCAGGGACTTAGAGGACTCTAAGTTGCTTGACGTTGTCAGGGCCTTGAAAATATATGTTTCCAGGACGGCTGGAGTCAGAAAATCTGACTCGCTGTTTATCCTGTATGCACCCAACAAGCTGGGTGCTCCTGCTTCTAAGCAGACGATTGCTCGTTGGATTTGTAGTACAATTCAGCTTGCACATTCTGTGGCAGGATTGCCACAGCCAAAATCAGTAAAAGCCCATTCCACAAGGAAAGTGGGCTCATCTTGGGCGGCTGCCCGAGGGGTCTCGGCTTTACAACTTTGCCGAGCAGCTACTTGGTCAGGGGCAAACACGTTTGCTAAATTCTACAAATTTGATACCCTGGCTGAGGAGGACCTGGAGTTCTCTCATTCGGTGCTGCAGAGTCATCCGCACTCTCCCGCCCGTTTGGGAGCTTTGGTATAATCCCCATGGTCCTTACGGAGTCCCAGCATCCACTAGGACGTCAGAGAAAATAAGATTTTACTTACCGATAAATCTATTTCTCGTAGTCCGTAGTGGATGCTGGGCGCCCATCCCTAGTGCGGATTGTCTGCAATACTTGTATATAGTTATTGTTACAAAAAATCGGGTTATTATTGTTGTGAGCCATCTTTTCAGAGGCTCCTTTGCGTTTATCATACTGTTAACTGGGTTCAGATCACAAGTTGTACGGTGTGATTGGTGTGGCTGGTATGAGTCTTACCCGGGATTCAATATCCTTCCTTATTATGTACGCTCGTCCGGGCACAGTATCCTAACTGAGGCTTGGAGGAGGGTCATAGGGGGAGGAGCCAGTGCACACCACCTGATCCTTAAGCTTTTATTTTGTGCCCTGTCTCCTGCGGAGCCGCTATTCCCCATGGTCCTTACGGAGTCCCAGCATCCACTACGGACTACGAGAAATAGATTTATCGGTAAGTAAAATCATATACATATATATATATATATATATATATATATATATATATATATATATATATATAAAATATATATATATATATATATAGGTAGACATGTTTATTTTGAAATCACAAGAAGAGCAGATAAAAGCTGCATAACTATCTTTTCACAAAGCCAAAGTCTGTGGTTTGTTTTTGGTTTGTCAGCCTTGAATTCTCAATGGTTTCCTTTCACATATGTTGTTGTCACCGCAGCAGAGGATCCGTGGAAAACTACTAGGCACTTTGCTTCATTGTTCCTGCGTTGTTGCTGGGAAACTTCAGGATAAAGTACTAGAGAACTTCCTGACGTGAATCCTAATTGTGCTAATAAGCACCCTATTGCTCACATACCAGCAATTCTAAGAAATACCACTGAAAGGGAACATAGGGCCTAATTCAGACCTGATCGTAGATTTTGCAGGGCTACGATCAGGCACACTGACATGTGGGGGGACGCACAGCACAGGGCTAGTCCGCCCCTCAGGTCAGGCCCGCCCCCCCCCCCCTTGCAGAAGTACAAAAGCATCACACAGCGGTGATGCTTTTGCACTTCAGGAGTAGCTCCCGGCCAGCGCAGCTTTTGCGTGCTGGCTGGGTGCTACTCGTCGCAGCGGCTGCGTGTGACGTCACACAGCTGCTGCAGCCCACCCCCCGCACGGTCCGGCCACGCCTTCGTTGGATGGCCCGCGCCCACTAAACGGCGGCCAAACGCCGCCATGCCGTCCCATCTCGCACAGCGGCCGCCTCTGCCTGTCAATCAGGCAGAAGCGATCGCTAGGCAACGACAGCCGCCGGCTGTCAGCCATGTGCCAGCACACTGCGCCACCGGCGCATGCGCACTTCTGACATGATCGCTGCGCTGTGATAAACGGCAGCATGCGTTCAGGTCAGAATGACCCCCATAAGCTTAAATGTATACTTTTTTCTATGACCTATGTTCGCATATACTGTTTTTTTAAGAAAAGGAAACCTTTTTTTCTCTGCATATTTGGATTAAGTAAAATCATTGGGGAATGCTTTAATGGCGTAAAATTTGGATGATACATCATTAGAACATTTGCACATATTGGGGCTAATTCAGGTTGGATCACAAATCGCGATCCAACCGGAATTATTACGATCGCCTCGTGGGCGCATGCGCAGCGCCTGTTTTGCACAAGCGCCTGTCCTGCATTTGCGCCTGCACTTACTGCGAGGGGGGAGGGGAGGCCACAGAAAATTCGATCGCTTCTGCCTGTCAATCAGGCACAGGCGGTCGCGGAGCTGGAACGCTCCATTTCCAAGGTGGAGCATTGCGGGGGCGGTGTGGCACAAACTGGGGAGTGTCGGGGGCGTGATCACGGCGATTGCGTGACATCACATGCAGCCGCCATGATCGAGAACATGGCAGCCCAGCAGGAGGCTTCCTCAGTTTCTGCTAACAAGCAGAAATTGCGATGCATATTGTTAAAATAATTGTTCCTAATACATTGGAAATTCAACATAGCTTGCATGGAACAGCCAGATCACGGTGCGGGTGAGGTACATACAGTAAATAAGGTTATAGAGTTTCCTACTTTATATATCTTACACACTAGGCGATAATAGTAAACAATGTCGCTCATTTGCCCTTCCTGTATTGGCCAGTGTGTATGCTGCCGAACGACGAGCGAGGCGCGGCCCCACGGTCGTTAACGACCCTCGCTGTTGGCCGTGCATGCAGCTCAATTTGGACTGTCGTCCAAAAACTACATGCACAGCCCGGCTGCGGCGTGACGTCACTGAGCAATATCGTTTGCATATCGCTCAGTGTGTACGCACTACCGACGACCGCCCTGGCAGGCTAGTGTGTACACACCTTTACACTCCGTTCTTTTACAATTGTACAATGCTAAAATCTCACATTTGTGGGTCCCCTACTGAGATAATGACATATATATTATATGTATATATAGATATATTATATAGATATATAATATACATATATATGTGTGTGTGTGTCATTATCCCAGTAGGGGAACCAAAAATGTGGGATTTTGGATAAGGGATACTCAACCTGTTTCAAGGATTTTCCCCTTAAAAAAATAAAATAAAATAAAGGACAATAGAAAATAGCCGGGGCAGTGGCTCAGATAACAGCCCATTCAGCGACAAATAAAAAGTATAGTGATAGCTTAGTCTATCACTTTTACTGCCAGGGTAGGATTCCAAACATCCCTCTCTGGTACAAATATTTGGAAAAGTTAGCCTATCTGCTACAATAGCTAACATTAAATATTTTGGTGCTATATCTGTAAAGCTAATATAGTTTGGTAAATGGGGCGTCTTCACAGTCCCCATAGAAAGCTATGGTGAGAACTTGTGTGATCTAACTAAAGCTAGCCATACACCAGGACGATATATTTCCAACCAGCCAACTAGTTGGCTGGTTGGAAAGATAATCTGGCAGTGTGTGGGAGCAAACGATTATCAGCCGTTTGCTCCCACACGCTAAAAAACGGTCAGAAACGGTCTGACCAACTAGTTGGGAAAATCAAACCTGTTTGATTTTCCCAACCAATCGTTCAGGTGTAGGGGAAAACTTCCCCCCAACTGAACGATAAGTAGGCGGACACTGGCTGCTAGTGTCCGCCTACTTTTGTCTCGTGCTGCAGGTGACCCTCTGTGCTCCATACCCCTCCGGCCACCTCACCGTCCCAGCCGCAGTGACCCGCCACTGCCCAGCCGCCAGTCCCACCGCAATTTAACCCCCCTCCGCCCGCCAGTCCCTTTCCTCCGCCGGCCGCCCCATCCATCCCGCCAGCCTCCCTCAGCCCTGCTCAGCCCGCCCAGCAGTAATTCCCCCCCAGGCCGCCAGCCTCCCTTCGCACCGGCTCCCGCACCGCAAATTTACACCCCGCCCGCCAGCCTCCCTCCGCCTGCACCGGCTGCCACACCGGTAATTCACCGCCCGGCCGCCAGCCAGCCTTCCTCCCCTGCATCGGTAATTCACCGCCCGCCAGCCACCCCCGCACCGCTAATCAGCCGCACCCCCCCCCGCACCGCTAATTCGCCGCACCCCCCCGCACCCGCACCGCTAATTCGCCGCACCCCCACCCGCACCGCTAATTCGCCGCCCCCCCCGCACCCGCACCGCTAATTCGCTGCACCCCCCCCGCACCGCTAATCAGCCGCACCCCCCCCCGCACTGCTAATTCGCCGCACCCCGCACCCGCACCGCTCATCAGCCGCACCCCCCCCCGCACCCGCACCGCTAATCAGCCGCACCCCCCACCCCCCGCACCGCTAATTCGCCGCACCCCCCCCCCCCCGCACCGCTAATTCGCCGTACCACCCCCACACCCGCACCGCTAATTCGCCGCACCCGCACCGCTAATCAGCCGCTGCCCCCCCCCCCCGGCACCCGCACCGCTACGGTAGCACATCACTGCTGCCGGGCTGCCGCTGTCACAAGACACCCAGCAGTGGCACCCCTCCCGCGATACCCCACGATCGCGGCACCCCCCGCACCCCACCCATGATTGCTGCACCCACGCACGCCACCCCCGATCACTGGCACCCCACCTGCGGTTGCGGCACCCCCCGCAGCTTACCCGCGATCGCGGCACCCCCCGCAGCTTACCCGCAATCGCGGCACCCCCCGCAACTTACCCGCAATCATGGCACCCCCTGCAGTTTACCCACAATCGCGGCACCCCCCGCAACTTACCCGCAATCGCGGCACCCCCCCGCGATCGCGGCACCCCCTGCATATCACCCACGATCGCGGCACCCCCGCATATCACCCGCGATCTCGGCACCCCCCGCATATCATCCACGATCGCGGCACCCCCCGCATATCACCAGCGATCGCGGGACCTCTGCTCCTCTCCTGCAGTCACTGCCCCCCAAGATCGCGGCACCCCTTCCCCCTCACCACCACCAGGGCCAGCTCCAGCCCGCACCGGCTCCCGCACCGCTAATTCACCCCCCCCCCCCCCCCCGCGGCCCCCCTCCGCCAGCCTTCTGTCACTTCAGACGCGCACGGAGACATCAGGTGAGTGCCACGGAGTGGCGCTTCCTGATTGGCTGAAGAGACACTTCTGTGACAGCTGTGACCGGGGTGTCTGTGCATTCGTGGAAAGGGTTCCCATGTGTAAACATGGGACCCCTTTCAGTTCGTTTGGTCCGGGTGTTCGCTTTGTTGTTTTGCCAAGTACGTGGATTATAATCTGGACCCTGGATCAGGTGAGTATAATTATCTTTTGTTTTCAGGTACCCGTGGATTCTACTTGGAGAAGAGGACCGACTGCTTCGTGTCAACATAGGTAAGTATGTGTGTGTCGACATGTGTGAAATAAAGTTTTACTGTCACGGTGTGTGTCTCCTGTTTTTATTTGGGTATTTTTTTCCCATTAGAACTACAGGTACCAGCGGGCCCGTTTTTCTCCCGCATGCTGGTACTTGTGGTTCTCCAAGTACCAGCTTGCGGGGGAGGCTTGCTGGGACTTGTAGTACTACTGGAAAAAAACAATATTCTTTTAATTTTCTCAAGGCTATCAGCCCCCCATCCGCAGCCTTTGGATGGGGGGGGACAGCCTCGGGCTTCACCCCTGGCCCTTGGGTGGCTGAGGAGGGGGACCCCTTGATTGAAGGGGTCCCCACTCCCCCAGGGTACCCCGGCCAGGGGTGACTAGTTGGATATTTAATGCCACGGCCGCAGGGCACTGTATAAAAGTGACCCCCGGCTGTGGCATTATCTGTCCAGCTAGTGGAGCCCGATGCTGGTGTAAAAAATACGGGGGACCCCTACTCTTTTTGTCCCCCGTATTTTTTGCACCAGCACCAGGCGCAGAGCCCGGTGCTGGTTTTAAAAATACGGGGGATCCCCTGTCCGTTTTCCCCCCGCATTTTTAGAACCAGGCCCGGCTCGAAGAGCCCGAGGCTGGTTATGCTTTGGAGGGGGGATCCCACGCAATTTTTTTTTTCATGTTTTGCCCATTCCATTTAATAATAATAATAATAATAATCTTTTTAAAAATATATAAATAATACTTGTGCCTCCAAAAAAGACAAACCAAGTACCTAATCCCTTCTAATATAAATAGATATGCTATTACCCACCCAAAAAAACACCAAAAAAAACATGTTTTTAAATTTTTTTATTAGATTCCGCCAGCAAAGTGTGGCGGATTGAAAATGACCGAAACCAAAACGTTAAGCTGTCAGAACAGGGTCACGTATGTTCTTGATTTTTGAAAAGTCCTAGAGTGCTGCCTATCGTTTGTGATATGTTTGCTTTTTGAAGCTCAGGAGGGCACCAGGCAAGCTGTACATTTTACTACATTGGGAGTGCCGAATATCTACATCTGATATATATATATATATATATATATATATATATATATATATATATATATATATATATATATATATATATATATATTATAATTTGCCTTGGCAGCCCAACCATGCTGGTATCCATAGTTCAGTATAAAAACAAGTAAATGTATGGTGGTGAAAGAAAAGCCCAGTTTCACTGAAAAAAAGACAATTCTGCATGTTTTGAAATGAAAAAAAACAAAACAAAACTGAAGAACTGTAGGAAGGCACTGTCCGCCTATTTCGGTGACATCACAAGTTGGACAGAAGTTGGAAGGTTGGTTGGTCTGATTAAAAGTTGGTTAGATGTGTGGAGCACTGGTAAAAAGTTGGTTAGATGTGTGGGGCACTGTTTTAGTTGAACAGACAAGTTTGGATGGTTGGAAGTTTGGAGTGTTGGAGAAAAGTTGGTCTGATGTATGGCTAGCATTATACCCCTTTCACATCGCACAAATAACCCGGTATCGACACGGCATATTGCCGGGTCGACACGCGTTAGCGTGCGGTGTGAAAGGGCCATGTCCGAATTCCCGGGTCGCCTGACCCGGTAATTCAACCCGGGTAATAAGAAGGGTTGAATACCGGGCCAGGCGCAGTGTGAATGGGTTGCCGGGTCAATGCAATGTGAAATTGGAGATGTGAAAGCGGTAATAGAGATCTGGAGCAGTTACAGGGGCTTATTCATTACGGATTGCTATTTTTAGAATATCGCAAACAAGCAATTTTCTCAAAACTGCGCATGCACTGCAGCCGCATAATGCATGCACGCGCAATCAAAGTCCCGGAAGGATGCGACCACACTTACATTGACAGTGGCTGGCATTGCGGGTGCAGGGGTGCCACGTTGCGAGGGTGGCGCGGGGAAACTAGGGGCGGGTCGGCAGCATTTGAGGGCGGCTGCATGGCGTAACACAGCCGCTCCACTGGGAAAAATGGCGGCGGACTGCCTGCATACGCAGCCTCGCTACAGCTGCAGGGGGTTGTCCACAATTGCTATGACCGCAATCCGTTTGCGATCACATTGCGATCGCAGCTGCGGGGCGGGAGTTAGCATGCTGGGCGGCCTTGCCATGTGATGGGTGTCCCGCAGCATGCTACAGAACGGACTGCAGACTCTGCTTTTCAGCAAAATCTGCAATCCATACTGAATAGGGTCCACAGTTTCTAGAATATCTGTGGTGGTACCTTGACATTTAAAAGCTCAGATACTACATAATAATGAAAACTATAATTTTCGGATGATCGCCCATAAAAACTTTCTTTAATAAATATTCCTCTGAGTAAATACCCTGAAAGGGGTTTTCCAAACACTGGTTAGATCTGTCCTCAGTTAGTCGTGTGGAATATTTACCTGTGCTGCTTTTTATGACAGACTATTATTTGCAGGTGTTGATAATTCCAGGTGTCCACTATAGTACCATAGTTTGCATTGTACTATTTATACCTTGACAGCAAGTCACTCCCAAAACAAGCCCAGATTGATTTCTGAACTACAGTATAATAAGCTAGCCCATAATCCTCTATAGTTCTATTAGGCATGAGACATCATTGTTTTAAAGTTAAAATTGTACTGCAAACATTTTGATATTTAATTCAACAAAATGAGAATTAGTGAAAGGGTCAGCTGGTGTGACAAACATTCTTTCCACTAATAATATCAACATGGGTTTTTGTGCAAATTTTTTTTTATTTGAGTAAGCATGTACTCCAGAACACAGTTCTTCAGAATGTTATATGTAGCATTGTTCTCCTTGTTTGCTTGTTCTTATCTTATTGGAAGGAGCACAACTATTCTGGTAAGTGAAATGGTAATACTTATAGGTGGTCATTCTGAGTTGATCGCAGCCAGCAACTTTTAGCTGCAGCTGCGATCAATAGTCCACGCCTATGGGGGAGTGTATTTTAGCTTAGCAGGACTGCGATCACTTGTGCAGCCCTGCTAAGCTAAAAAAACTTCAAGCAGAAGTAGAGCAGCCCTGGACATACTAACCCTGTGCGATGGATCCAGCGATGATGGGCCCGGCTTTGACGTTGTCCTGGACATGCCTGCGTTTTACTCACCACTCCCCGAAAACGCTCACCAACGGTCTGGATCCGCCCATCCACGCCTCCTTCCTGTCAATCTTCTTACCAGTCACCGCTGCGACCGCTCCCGTCGGTAGCCGCGACGTAACCCGGCGACCCCTGTCGCCGGGCAACGTTGCGCATGTGCACTGCGCCCGCCGTGCATGCGCATTCTGCACCTGTTCGCACCGCAGCGAAAAACCGCTCAGAATTCTATGCAGATAACACATGGCTGCTTTTAATGGTAGCACTTTTAATGCTTGGTATCTGGGCGCCAGAACGTGTTGTGGTGGGCGGGGCGTAAATAAAAATAAATTTTGGCGCCCCCCCTTCCTTCCCCGCTCATTTTACTCAAGGTATCCCATCTTCTGTAACTCCCTTACCTCACCCAATCAGACTCCCCAGCTTTAAACATTCATTTTTATTAAAACGTACCAGAACTTATAACTTGATACTATTCTACTCCACCCCTCTGCTATATACTCTTCCCAGTTCACCCCTTCCCTTAGTATGTAAGCTGTTACGGGCCAGGCATGCCCCGGCCCACACTCTCCTTCCCTATCTCTATCCTTGTCACAGTGTGCTACTCTGCTCCCTAGTCTCTCTCTCCCTTCAGTGACTTTGACTTGCCCATATGATGCACCCTCTGCCAAAAAAGTTTCTGGTGCCCTCCCATGGCATTTTTAGTGTCACTTACGCATAATTCCCCCAGCAGTGTTCACTTGCACCATCCGCCTCCTCCTCTGCCGCTGCTGTTGTTGTTGTTGTTGTTGCTGCTGGCACCGTGTCTAATGTGAGGAGAGCAGAGAGCACCTCTTCTGCCCGTCGCTGAGTCCAGCTGCTTTTTTCAAATATGGCTCTGGCCAAACATTTAATGTAAGCAACATTCCCACAGGGATATGGAAGAAGTACTTATCAAGCTGTCCTATTATAACAATCCATCAGGCAGAGGTATCACCCAACACCCATTTCAGTGTCTGCATGCACCCTCCTGAAGGGCTCCATAAACACACATTACCATTCCAAAAGGAAAACTTGCTCTATTTATATAAAAGCACTATCTTTTTATGATTATCTGCTGCTATTACAGGTTGAGTATCCCTTATCCAAAATGCTTGGGACCAGAACTATTTTGGATATCGGATTTTTCCGTATTTTGGAATAATTGCATACCATAATGAGATATCATGGTGATGGGACCTAAATCTAAGCACAGAATGCATTTATGTTTCATATACACCTTATACACACAGCCTGATGGTCATTTTAGCCAATATTTTTTATAACTTTGTGCATTAAACAAAGTGTGTCTACATTCACACAAATCATTTATGTTTCATATACACCTTACATACACAGCCTGAAGGTCATTTAACACAATCTTTTTAATAACTTTGTGTATTAAACAAAGTTTGTGTACATTGAGCCATCATAAAACAAAGGTTTCACTATCTCACTCTCACTCAAAAAAGTCCGTATTTCAGAATATTCCGTATTTCGGAATATTTGGATAAGGGATACTCAACCTGTACTATCCTGAGATCTTGTCTTTCTTAGATAGGCTTCCATATGCTTTGCCATTTGCAAGGTCTCTCCGACGGGTCTTCGTCAGCTGTAACCCATTCATAGATGTAAATAGCACGTTCGTATAGTACTCACTTTTATAACACAGACTGTAGGATTTCTAGCAATGTTGACCTCTTATAAAGGTGTTTTTTATATATATATATATATATATATATATATATATATATATATATATATATATATATATAAACAATGGGGGAATAGGGGTACCGGCGACAGGTGTGGATAAAAACAGTGTTTTTATATGCTTTAAAAAAGGCCAAAAGGATGTTATAAAATTTATAAAAATAAATTTTTTAATATATAAGAGAGTAAAAACAGTTCCAAAGGTAATAATAATTTAAAAAAAAAAACAGGTGAAACAGATTTCTCATAAAGGACTAACGTGAGAAAAAAGGATAGGAAATTCAAACTTAACTTTAAGAACAGTGGGTGGTCAGTACATGTCCAACGCGTTTCGTCTCCAACAGACTTCTTCAAGGGGTCCCCTTGAATCAAAGCATAACAAACAATGGTCACGGTAAACCAACGTAAAGCGGACCCGGCATCACGTCCCTTCCTGGAGACGCCGGAGGCTTTCCAGCGGTTCCCGCGACTGACGGCGTCTGGCCCGCCTTCCCTTCACGTGCAGGACTCACCGGGTGCTATTTAGGTAAGAGGGTTTGTTTCCCACACTATTCACGCCTTGATAAAGGGGTTCAAGGACCCCGAAACGTTGGTTTACCGTGACCATTGTTTGTTATGCTTTGATTCATTACACGTTTGATTTACTTATTGACGGAGTGCCGCTGCCTCATTGTTTCATATATATATATATTCACAGCATGTCACCTTGAAAAAAAACGCCCTGCGTGGCGTTGAAACGTCGGTTGGAATATCATGCTTTTTTCACCTTTAATACACTAGCATTTTTTCAAATCCAATGAGTGCCGCCTGGTTCCTGTTTGCTATTGGGGGAACTGCTACATGTCCACCCAGGGAACCTTTGTGTATATATATATATATATATATATATATATATATATATATATATATATATATATATATATATATATATACACATACATACACACACACACACACACACATACATACATACATACCAAAAAGCGACCCTGGAAAAATTTGTACTAGTGGCCCCACATGGGCAGCACCAGAGGTGTAATGTCTAGCCATGGCAGCAGCACCCTCCCCCCCAAGACTTTCCAGATAGTGGTCATGTCTAGTATCAAGGAGGAAGTTAAAAATAATTAAAGTTAAATATTATGAGCACATTATATGATACACCTTCAGAATTTAGGAAACTATATAATTCTTTAGAAAGATATATTTTCTTGATTATTACACCAACCGTATCCCAATCACTATTCACTCAATCTTATATGTCAGCCAAGCAGGCAGACAGAGCATACACTAGATCATCTGCAATCACAGGCTAAGTGGCAAATTAATTTTCATATATGCAAATTATTTTGCATCTTATTCATCATGTCTATAAAAATGACCACATGTCCTCAAACAAAACAGGCCCCATGGGTGTGTCGGCCCACCGGGAATCTTCCCTGTGAACCCTATGGACAATCCGTGTGTGTGTGTGTGTATATGTATATGTGTATATATATATATATATATATGGGTGGTCTTCTGTTTGCCGGCGGTCGGGCTCCCGGCGCTCAGTATACCGGCGCCGGGAGCCCGACAGCCGGCATACCGACAATTATTTTCCCTCGTGGGGGTCCACGACCCCCATAGAGGGAGAATAAAATAGTGTGGCGCGCGTAGCGAGCCCGCAAGGGGCTCATTTGCGCTCGCCAAGCTGTCGGTAAGCCGGCGGTCGGGCTCCCGGCGCCGGGATGCTGGTCGCCGGGAGCCCGACCGCCGGCCAGCCGTAGTGAACCCATATATATATATATTACAATAAAATAGAATTAAAATAAAATGGAATATATAAATATGCTTTTTTGGGCAGAGAGTATATGTAGTAGTAATTGAGGATGGTGTTATAAAAGTCAGTGATAATTTAGTGCTCATTCTAGCACCCTGCATCTGTCTTTATAACCCATGCAGTTCCTCTTTACTGCCTGGGGTGTCGCTCTGCTATGGTGCTTCTAGCACACTCTGGTTTGTATCTCAGTGCTGGGAAAGGGGAACTGCACAGGTTGTGTCAGGTGCAGGGTGATATAATGAACACTAGATGTATAATTAGGTAGCAGTGTTATTAAAATAGGTAATATACAGATCTAACCCTTTTTTTTCTTTAATCCTGTGCAAAACAAGTTTACTACAAAAAGTATAAATCTTTTGGTAGCAATGGAGATGAAATTACACGTGTGAGTTATACGTGAGGGAGTTGAGGCTGTTCTACATTTACCTTTCACCTTTAGATCACATGAGCTAGCAGGCCTGTGTATATTTTATGTTTGCCCTTTGCAGAGGTTTTGTGTGTCAGTTTGCAGATAAAGCTCACGCTTGTGTCTGCTAGGCACTTGATACTTTCTTTAACTAGAACCTCAAAGCTTTTCTCTGCCCTTGAGATATATTTACTTAAATTACAAATGAAATGTTAAATTTAGCATAAGAAGAGTGTTTTACAGACCTATGTTATGGGATCTTTTTTATTTTGTACACCTAAAATATAGCAGTCCGCAATACAAAATAGACTACTGCTGATCATACATTCTTTGAATTGGCTGAATAGTTAAGTAGGCTAGATATTAAGATAGTATCATCCTGTTGATATTAAGGTAACTTGTTCATTGTACAGCCTACTGTTCTAAATTAAGTTTTCAAATACCTTAAATGTTCTGTGTTTCATGTACACCTGGTTTAGCATGTTATTCAAACTTTCCTACTTTTTGATACAGGTGGCATTTGCAGGCAGGGGGAGGGGGTTGGTTTCATGTTTCGGAGGGTTCCGGTATGAATGGTCGACCATGTTATGGTCGACAGTCATTAGGTCGACCACTATTAGTCGACATTGACATGGTCGACATGGACACATGGTCGACACATGAAAGGTCGACATATGAAAAGGTCGACATGAGTTTTTTTTTACTTTTTTTGGTGTCGTTTTTTGCGTAAAGTGACTGGGAACCCCAATTAGTGCACCGCGTCCCCTCGCATGGCTCGCTTCGCTCGCCATGCTTCGGGCATGGTGCCTTCGCTCCGCTACCGCTTCGCTCGGCACACTTTACCGTTCCAATCATAGTCCATGTGGATCGTAAAGTATGGGAAAGTTCCCCAAAAGAAAAAAAAGTTCAAAAACTCATGTCGACCTTTTCATCTGTCGACCTTTCATGTGTCGACCATTTTCATGTGTCGACCATGTGTCCATGTCGACCATGTCAATGTCGACCAATAGTGGTCGACCTAATGACTGTCGACCATAACATGGTCGACCATGTGAACGGATACCGTTTCGGAGGGTTCCCTGATTAAACATGATTTCTCCTTGGAATAAACATGATTTTAGGTAGATGACTCGCTGAAATTAGATTTGCATAAACATAAGTGCAGACTGAATATAAAAATGCATATAAACACTATGGGGTATATGCAATTGCAGTCGAATTCCGGTTGGAATTCGACCGTTTTTAAATTCGACACAATTCGACAGTGACCCGAATTCGACATTTTCAATAAAAAACGGATTCGACAGTCCCGCTGTCGAAAAACGGACCAATTGACGATAGTGTGCGTCCTGTATTCGACTTCATGCACGGCACAAAAGTGTGTAAAAAAATCCTAAAAGAAAAATGCGTGGGGTCCCCCCTCCTAAGCATAACCAGCCTCGGGCTCTTTGAGCCGGTCCTAGTTGTAAAAATACGGGGGGGGAAATGACAGGGGATCCCCCGTATTTTCACAACCAGCACCGGGCTCTGCATCCGGTCTTGGTGCTAAAAATACGGGGGACAAAAAACGTAGGGGTCCCCCGTATTTTTAACACCAGCACCGGGCTCCACTAGTCAGCGAGATAATGCCACAGCCGGGGGACACTTTTATATCGGTCCCTGCGGCCGTGGCATTAAATCACTAACTAGTCACCCCTGGCCGGGGTACCCTAGAGGAGGGGGGACCACTTAAATCAAGGGGTCCCCCCCTCCAGCCACCCAAGGGCCAGGGGTGAAGCCCGAGGCTGTCCCCCCCCCCATCCGAGGGCTGCGTTCCCACCCCACATTCCCACCCCTTCCCACTGAAAAACATGCTCTGTTCTCTCCATATTATTTTAGTCTGTAAAAAAATAAAAAATATTCTTTTAAAAAATATATAAATAATACTTGTGGCTCCTAATAGACAAACCAAGTACATAATCCCTTCTAATATAAATAGATATGCAATTAGTAATTAAAAAAACACAAAAAAACATGTTTTTAAAATTTTTTATTAGATCCCGCCAGCAAAATGAGGCGGACTGAAATTGACGAAATGACTGTCGAAAAGCACTGTTGTCGAATCGACATTCTTCAATTGAATATACTTTTGTCGAAAAGCCGCATTTTTACCATTGCAGACATGTCAAATTTGACAACTGTCGAATTGCAAAAAGTCGAATTTGAAACGGCCGTTTTTTTAGTCAAAGTACTGTATTGTATTGTCGAATCATTTTTTTGTGTCGAAAATGCCCCGCTTTTCGACATTTGCGGCAGTTCGACCGCAATTGCATATACCCCTATGGGGGAATTCAATTGTTTATGCGTGCTGTCTAAAGTGGCAGGAGATTGCAGGTCGCTATTCAATTTTTTTTTTAATCATGTCGTTTGCACCCATAAGTGCTGGGTTTAGCCGCGTAAAATGGCTAAATCCGATTAAAGTTGTGTATATGAAGAGAAAAGTGCAGTTTGGGTGCCCAAACGGGTTACTTTACGCACATTTCTTCTCACCAGCACAGGGGAGTGCAAGTAGAAATGTGTCTGAATTGCTCCTTTAGGCGAAATGTGTCTGAATTGCTCTGGTGGGCGTCATCTAGTGGCGACCGCAGGAAAACAATAGAATTTTCCCCTTTGTATTTTCTGTAAGTCCTAAGCAGTATATACATGGTTTGGTATTAAGTAAAGATTAAAAAATTGACCTCCTGCGATGCTGTTAGTGCATGTGGTAAGCATTGCGGCACTAGTTTGATAAAATTGCGAGCACAATTTTATCAAACTAGTGCCGCAATGCTTACCACATGCACTAACCGCATCGCATGTGGCACCTAAATTGCAAATTGTAGTATACAACAACTAAACCATGGGCATTAGGTCTGGTAAACTGCATCTCCCGACTTAAGTGCCAGGTGCGATGCAGGCAATTGAATAGCTCCGGGCACTCATTTCTGCATCTAAACTACATCGCAGTCAGTTGAATTCTTCTCATTGGTTGTGTATAGTGTTTTGTAATAAAAAGGGGAATGAATGTCATTGTGTTTGCTAACATTGATCAAATGAGACTTTAATATGGTTTTTAATGTGTTTTATACTTAGGGGGATATCCAATTATCCCTGGTAAAACATCGGATTTTCTGACTTTTTTCCGATGTTTCACCGGTTTGTTTTTTTTACAGGCTGTTTCCGGGGCTTCTGCTTCGCCTGCCAGGCGGGTGAAACAAAATCCCAGATAAGCCGGCGCGTGCCGAGGCTTATCGGGGCTAATTAGGTAGCCCCCGACGGGACAATTAGCCTCGGTAAATTACTGGGGCTAATTGGATATCGCCCTCAGTAGTAATATTCAGTAAACACATACAGTATGAAATGATTAATTGCCATTTTTGTTATGTCAACATTTATTCCCGGTAGCTGTTTATAGTATACTCTTTTATGTAGACTAATATTACTCTGTCTGGTATTGGGGAAGCAGATTTTCTGTATGTTTGTGTTCTGAGTAGCTTAAGTTGTAACAATGACTGCATTATATTTTGCAGAAGCTTTTCATATCTATTTTTGTGTCCTTCCTTGTTGTGTTATTGGCATAGTAACATTATACTTTTAGGGGGCGATTCAATTGAAAATGTGCACGCAATCTCCTGTCTAAAGTGACAAGAGATTGGGGACACCATTCAATATTTTTTTTTTTTAATGCGCTAATTGCGCCCAGCAGTGCTAAGTTTAGCTGTAAAACTGCTAAACGCAACTAAAGTTCTGGACACAACGCGAAAAGTGCAGTTTGGGCTCACTTTTCACACATTTTTGCTCACCACTTGAGATCGCAGCAAGCAGAAATGCCAATGGCAGTAACCGTTTGCACCCAAACGGAGCAACAATTAAATTGTTCCGTCGGTCGCCTGGCAGTGGCAGTTGAATTTCCTCATAAAAGTCAAATAATCCAATGAACTAAGGGGTCCCAATAATATTGTGTTTGTATACGCTAAGTGGCACAGTTTTGGCTTGATGTCTCTATCAAAGATAACCTATGTTTATTTTGACACAGAACGACCTTTGGCTTTAAGCACCATACATTTATTTGTCTTCTGTATTACCTGAAAGTTTTTTTCTTTTTCATGTCCTTTAACTAACTAATCTATTCTGAAAATACCAATTGATTTTATTATATGGGGAATTTAATTATTTTATCAGGTGCCCAAAGTAATGGGCGCCCGTTGGAGCAATTCAGTTGTTGCTCTGATTGGTCAGAAATTACTTGGCGCTCCCAAAAACAACGGGTTTAGCAGCTAAACCTGACTAAAGTCCTGGCCGTGAGACACACAGTCCTGTTTGGATGCTAAAACGGGACACTTTTCACACATTTCTTCTCACCACCTCGGTAGGCTATAAACAGAAATGTTGGCCGCGGTAGAACAATTGAATAGCTGCTGGGTGCCCAAACAACAATTGAATCACCCCCTCTGACTATTTTACAATATTCTTTCATGCTTTTTAGGATAAGCTGTTACTCTTTCCTTGTGCATTCTATTTACCCATTCCTGCTCACAGGGCTTGTGCGAGGTTACTAGGCACCCTAGGCATAGCTACACCGCTCCTAATTCCCAATACACTCTTAATCATATACAGTGCAACCGGAAAGTATTCATAGCACTTCACTTTTTCCACATTTTGTTATTTTATAGCCTTATTCCAAAATGGAATAAATTAATTTTTTCCCTCAAAATTCTACTCCATAATAACAACGTGATAAAAGGTTGTTATTGTTTTCTTTAGAATTTTGCAAATGTATTAAAAATAAAAAAAATAAGAAATCACATGTACATAAGTATTCACTGCCTTTGCTAAATACTTTGTTGACGCACCTTTTGCAGCAATTACAGCATCAAGTCTTTTTGAATATGATGCCACAAGCTTGGCACACCCATCTTTCCCACTATACTGACTAGTCTCCCAGTTCATGCCACTGAAAAACATCCCCACAGCATGAGGCTGCCACCACCATGCTTCACTGTAGTGATGGTATTGGCCTGGTGCTTTTTACTAAGGAGTGGCTTCCGTCTTGCCACTCTACCATACAGGCCTGATTGGTGGATTGCTACAGAGATGGTTGTCCTTCTGGAAGGTTCTCCTCTCTCCACAGAGGAATGCTGTAGCTCTGACAGAGTGACAGTTGGATTCTTGGTCACCTCCCTGACTAGGGCCCTTCTCCCCCGATCGCTCAGTTTAGACGGCCGGCCAGCTCTAGGAAGAGTCCTGGTGGTTCCGAACTTCTTCCATTTACGGATGGTGGAGGCTACTGTGCTCATTGGGACTTTCAAAGCAACAGATATTTTTCTGTACCCTTCCCCAGATTTGTGCCTTGAGACAATCCCGTCTGGGAGGTCTACAGACAATTCCTTTGACTTCATGCTTGGTTTGTGCTCAGACATGCACTGTCAAGTGTGTGACCTTATATAGACAGGTGTGTGCCTTTCCAAATCATGTCCAATCAACTAAATTTACCACAGGTGCACTCCAACTAAGCAGTAGGAACATCTCAAGGATGATCAGTGGAAACAGGATGCACCTGAGCTCAGTTTTGAGTTCAATGGCAAAGGCTGTGAATACTTATGTACATGTGATTTCTTAGTTTTTAAGTTTTAATAAATGTCATTATGGGGTACTGTGTGTGTAGAATTTTGAGGGGGAAAAAATAATTGATTCCATTTTGGAATAAGGCTGTAACATAACAAATTGTGCAAAAAGTGAAGCGCTGTGAATTCTTTCCGGATGTACTGTACATAAAGCCACACTTACATATTTACCAAAGTCTTATGACAAGGAGGGGGGAGGGGGGGGAGAGTTATTTTACATAAACACATCCTGTCTATAAATGTATTATATTACACATTGTTGCAGAACCAGAGCACCAAATATGTCCATTCACCTGCACCACTATCAACCCCATTTACCAATTTACCCACGGCTCAGTATCCATTAACTTCTATGCTCTCAGCACCCATAAGCACATTCAGCCACGCTGTCAGCAGCCATTAAATTCCGTTCATCAGGAACTAATTAATACATTCACAACCAGCACCCATTAATCTATTTGAACCAAACTCAGCACCTATTAACATTCCCTCACACATTAACAACCCTTCCAGCACCCATTAACGTCAACCTACCCAGCAGCACCCATGAGTCCATTCATCTCAAGTATCCATTATCCTCATACCCATAATTTCATCCATACCCAGCGCCCGTTAGCCAATTCATCTCTACCATTCGCACCCAATAACCCAGTATTTTTCAACCCCGGACCACTGGACCTCTAATGCTGGATACACACTAGGCAATCTGTCTGCCATTCAGTCAAATGACTGATGTATCAAACAATGGGGGACATTCCGAGTTGATCGCTTGCTAGCAGTTTTTAGCAGCCGTGCAAACGCTATGCCGCCGCCCATTGGGAGTGTATTTTAGCTTAGCAGAAGTGCGAACGGTTGTATCGCAGTGCTCCTGCAAACATTTTTTGTGTAGTTTCAGAGTAGCTCAAAACCTACTCAGCGCTTGCGATCACTTTAGACTATTCAGTTCCGGATTTGACGTCACACACCCGCCCAGCGTTCGCCCAGCCATGCCTGCGTTTTCCCTGGCATGCCTGCGTTTTTCCGAACACTCCCTGAAAACGGTCAGTTGCCACCCAGAAACGCCCACTTCATGTCAATCACTCTGTGGCAGCCAGTGCGACGGAAATGCATCGCTAGACCCTGTGCAAATCTGCATCGTTCATTGTGCCCGTACATTGCACGTGCGCATTGCACTGCATACGCATGCGCAGAACTGCCATTTTTTAGCCTTATCACTGCGCTGTGAACAAATGCAGCTAGCGATCAACTCGGATTGTCCCCCAATATGTCTGTGAATGATGTACATAGACATCATGTCGGCTCTGATGCACAGCTGATGCCCATTATATCTGCAAATATATTGAGGCATCTAGCTGTGTGTACGAGTACTCCGCTGACCGCCCGTACATTTGCTGCAGGGACTGACATATTGAGTGGCAGATCGGTAAGTGTATATGTATACTTTCCTGAATCAGCCATTCAGTGGGTGCAGTGTGTACCCAGCTTAACGGTTCACACTTTCCAGACCACCCGGCAGATTCACTCCGTGTATTACCAACTGTCACATCTTAAAGATCCACAGGAGACCTGGGAAACATGGGGGATCATTCAGAGTTGCTCGCTCATTGCCGATTTTCGCAACGGAGCGATTAAGGCAAAAATGCGCGGTACGCAGTGCGCAGCGGTAAGTATTTTAGCACAAAACTTAGTAGATTTACTCACGTCCGAACAAAGAATTTTCATTGTTGAAGTGATCGGAGTGTGATTGACAGGAAGTGGGTGTTTCTGGGCAGAGACTGGCCGTTTTCTGGGAGTGTGCGGAAAAACGCAGGCGTGCCAGGAAAAAACGCGGGAGTGTCTGGAGAAACGGGGGAGTGGCTGGCCGAACGCAGGGCGTGTTTGTGACGTCAAACCAGGAACGAAACGGCCTGAGCTGATCGCAATCTGTGAGTAGGTCTGGAGCTACTCAGAAACTGCAAGGAATTATTTAGTAGCAGTTCTGCTAATCTTTCGTTCGCTATTCTGCTAAACTAAGATAAACTCCCAGAGGGCGGCGGCCTAGTGTGTGCAATGCTGCTAAAATCTGCTAGCTAACGAACAACTCAGAATGACCCCCATGAACTGTTTAGGAGCCACTGCATTAACCCAATCAACCACACCAAGAAGCCATAAAAAACGTCCCTTGCCTTCCTCGCTCCAGCTCCATTCAGCTCCTAGTTTTTCTTGTACAGTCTGGTAGGCGTTCTTGCATGATTGGTTGTTTCAGAGGAAAGGGGAGAAGGAATGGGTCGGCTTCCACGCTGCTGCTGCACCAAACATGATGACACTGACTGCCACAGGAGCAGGTATAAATAAAGAAGAGTTGGGGCCCCCACTAACCTTAAGTATGGTAAGGTTGTCAGAGACATGCTTCATTTATAAAGATGCATAATGGAAGCACCGGTCCTGTCTGCTCAGTCTCTTTGAAACACTGTGTTTGATCTATATGGGGAATTCAGTTGTGCCGCAAAGGGCATCTATCGTAGCTATTCAATTGTTGCTCCAATAGACACACATTACCCGCAGCAGTCACATTATTTCTTGCAGCCTCTGGAGGTATGAACCCGAACTTTGGGGGTAATTCCAAGTTGATCGCAGCAGGATTTTTGTTAGCAGTTGGGCAAAACCATGTGCACTGCAGGTGAGGCAGATTTGACATGTGCAGAGAGAGAGAGAGATTTGGGTGTGGTGTGTTCAATCTGCAATCTAAATTGCAGTGTAAAAATAAAGCAGCCAGTATTTACCCTGCACAGAAATAAAATAACCCACCCAAATCTAACTCTCTCTGCACATGTTATATCTGCCTCCCCTGCAGTGCACATGGTTTTGCCCAACTGCTAACAAAATTCCTGCTGCGATCAACTTGGAATAACCCCCTTTAGACGCCCATTCAGACTAAAGCGGCTAAATCGGGAGCTGACAGGGACCTTAACTGGCAATGGATGTCTGATCGGAGCAACAATTGACTAGCTCCAATAGACACCCATTGCTAAAGACGCCCAGCAGGGGGCATGTGGCACAATTGAATTCCACCCAATGTTTTCTTTCACCGGAATTCATCAGGAAAGGACATCAACATCTACTTGTATCAGACCAAGCAGGTGGAAGTAAGTATAGAGGATTTTGATGCAATAACAATGAGCAATACATGGAAATATGATTATAGATTGAGTAGATACAAAATATCGAAAATATGAGCGAAATATTTTTGCGGTTGTCTTGTAAGTCAGTGAAGATCGGGACCACTTATGGGCCCTCATTCCGAGTTGTTCGCTCGCTAGCAGATTTTAGCAGCATTGCACACGCTAGGCCGCCGCCCTCTGGGAGTGTATTTTAGCTTAGCATAATTGCGAATGAAAGATTAGCAGAATTGCGAATAGAAAATTCTTAGCAGTTTCTGAGTAGCTCGAGACTTACTCCTACACTGCGATCAGCTCAGGCCGTTTCGTTCCTGGTTTGACGTCACAAACACGCCCTGCGTTCGGACAGCCACTCCCGCGTTTCTCCAGACACTCCCGCGTTTTAACCTGGCATGCCTGAGTTTTTCCGCACACTCCCAGAAAACGTGCAGTTTCCGCCCAGAAACACCCACTTCCTGTCAATCACACTCCGATCACTTCAACGATGAAAATTCTTCGGTCGGACGTGAGTAAATCTACTAAGTTTTGTGCTATAATACTTAGCGCATGCACACTGCGTATCATGCGC
The DNA here is from genome assembly GCF_028390025.1 of Pseudophryne corroboree. NCBI lineage: Eukaryota > Metazoa > Chordata > Amphibia > Anura > Myobatrachidae > Pseudophryne > Pseudophryne corroboree. The sequence continues at coordinate 785,294,175 of NC_086445.1, forward strand.
ATGCGCATTTTCGCCTTAATTGCTCCGTTGCGAAAATCGGCAACGAGCGAACAACTCGGAATGACCCCCATGGTTTCTTACTGCATAGTATTTTGACTTTCAAGTAGATTGGATCTCTTAAATTCTTTTAGACCGAGTACTGTGTATCCAATAAGTACTTGGCTCTTAGAAACACAAACATGAATGTTTACTTAACATAGTTATTCCATGTAAGCCATTTTCTTTAACCACTGCCATGCAAGGGACCCATGCCAGTGCTCCATAACATTTTTTTTTCTCTTTTTTTTTTTTTCTCTAACGTCCTAGTGGATGCTGGGAACTCTGTAAGGACCATGGGGAATAGCGGGCTCCGAAGGAGGCTGGGCACTCTAGAAAGATCTTAGACTACCTGGTGTGCACTGGCTCCTCCCACTATGACCCTCCTCCAAGCCTCAGTTAGATTTCGTGCCCGGCCGAGGTTGGATGCACACTAGGGGCTCTCCTGAGCTCTTAGAAAGTTATAGTCTTAGAATTTGTTATTTTCAGTGAGACCTGCTGGCAACAGGCTCACTGCAGCGAGGGACTAAGGGGAGAAGAAGCGAACTCGCCTGCTTGCAGCCGGATTGGGCTTCTTAGGCTACTGGACACCATTAGCTCCAGAGGGATCGACCGCAGGCCCAGCCTTGATGTTCGGTCCCGGAGCCGCGCCGCCGTCCCCCTTACAGAGCCAGAAGCAAGAAGATGGTCCGGAAAATCGGCGGCATGAAGACATCCTGTCTTCACCAAGGTAGCGCACAGCACTGCAGCTGTGCGCCATTGCTCCTCATACACACTTCACACTCCGGTCACTGAGGGTGCAGGGCGCTGGGGGGGGGCGCCCTGAGGCAGCAATAAAAACACCTTGGCTGGCTAAAATACCTCAATATATAGCCCCTGGGGCTATATATGAGGTAAATACCCCTGCCAGAATCCCATAAAAAGCGGGAGAATAGGCTGCGAAAAAGGGGCGGAGCCTATCTCCTCAGCACACTGGCGCCATTTTTCCCTCACAGCTCGGCTGGAAGGAAGCTCCCTGGCTCTTCCCTGCAATTCTACAGTACAGTAAGAGGGAAAAGAGAGGGGGGGCATTAAAATTGGCACTGTATACAGTATATTATATAAAAAGCAGCTATTAGGGACATAACTCAGTTAGTCCCTATATATATATATAGCGCTCTGGTGTGTGCTGGCATACTCTTACTCTGTCCCCCCAAAGGGCTTTTGTGGGTCCTATCCTCTATTTGAGCATTCCCTGTGTGTGTGGAGTGTGTCGGTACGGCTGTGTCGACATGTTTGAGGAGGATAATGATGTGGAGGGGGAGCAGATGCCTTTAGCAGGGATGTCACCCCCTGGGGGTCAGACACCTGAGTGGATGGTATTATGGCAGGAAATGAGTGCACGTATAGACTCCTTACATAAAAAATTTGCCGACATGCCGACTGTGGGACAGCCGAGTCTTCAGCTCGTGCCTGTCCAGGTGTCTCAAAAGTCATCAGGGGCTCTGAAACGCCCGTTATCTCAGGTGGCACAAGTAGATGTCGACACGGATACTGACACCAGTGTCGACGACGATGAGTCAAATTTAATGCCCGTTAAGGCCATTCACTGCATGATTGAGGCAATGAAAGAGGTGTTAAATATTTCTTATTTACATCCAGGTACCACAAAAAAGGGTATTATGTTTGGGGAGAAAAAACTACCTGTAGTTTTTCCCCCGTCAGATGAATTAAATGAAGTGTGTGAAGAAGCGTGGGCTTCCCCTGATAAGAAATTGGTAATTCCTAAGAAGCTACTAATGGCGTTCCCTTTCCCGCCAGAGGATAGGTTACGTTGGGAAACACCCCCGAGGGTGGATAAAGCGCTCACACGTTTGTCTAAAAAGGTGGCACTACCGTCCCAGGATACGGCCGCCCTTAAGGAACCTGCTGATAGAAAGCAGGAGGCGATCCTGAAGTCTGTATATACACACTCAGGCATTATACTCAGACCAGCTATTGCGTCAGCATGGATGTGCAGTGCTGCCGCTGCGTGGTCAGATAAATGGTCAGAAAATATTGACACGTTAGACAGAGACACGATCCTGCTAACAATTGACCATATAAAAGACTCAGTCTTATACATGAGAGATGCACAGAGGGAAATCTGCCGGCTGGCATCTAAAATAAGTGCATTATCTATCTCTGCTAGGAGATGCTTATGGACTCGCCAGTGGACTGGAGATGCAGATTCCAAAAGACACATGGAAGTCTTGCCTTATAAGGGGGAGGAATTATTTGGGGATGGTCTCTCCGACCTAGTTTCCACAGCAACGTCTGGGAAGTCAGCATTTTTTTACCCCATGTCCCCTCACAGCCTAAGAAGGCGCCATTTTATCAGGTTCAGTCCTTTCGGTCCCAGAAAAACAAGCGGGGAAAAGGAGGGTCTTTTCTGTCAAGAGGCAGAGGCAGGGGAAAAAGGCTGCAGCAAACAGCAGGTTCCCAGGAACAAAAGTCCTCCCCCGCTTCCAAGTCCGCCGCATGACGGTGGGGCTTCACAGGCGGAGCCAGGTACGGTGGGGGCCCGCCTCAGGAATTTCAGCGATCAGTGGGCCCGCTCACAGGTGGATCCCTGGATCCTTCAAATAGTATCTCAGGGATACAGGCTGGAATTCGAGGCGACTCCACCCCGCCGTTTCCTAAAATCCGCCTTGCCGATTGCTCCCTCAGACAGGGAGGCGGTGCTAGCAGCGATTCACAAGCTGTATTCCCAGCAGGTGATAATCAAGGTACCCCTACTTTAACAAGGCCGGGGTTACTATTCCACACTATTTGTGGTGCCGAAACCGGACGGTTCGGTGAGACCCATTTTAAATTTGAAATCCTTGAACACATACATAAAAAAATTCAAGTTCAAGATGGAATCGCTCAGGGCGGTTATTGCAAGCCTGGACGAGGGGGATTACATGGTATCCCTGGACATCAAGGATGCTTACCTGCATGTCCCCATTTACAATTCTCACCAGGAGTACCTCAGATTTGTGGTACAGGACTGCCATTACCAGTTCCAGACGCTGCCGTTTGGACTCTCCACGGCACCGAGGGTATTTACCAAGGTTATGGCGGAAATGATGATACTCCTTCGAAAAAAGGGAGTTTTAATTATCCCATACTTGGACGATCTCCTAATAAAGGCACGATCCAAGGAACAGTTGTTAGTGGGAGTAGCACTATCTCAGGAAGTGCTGAGCCAGCACGGCTGGATTCTGAATATCCCAAAGTCACAGCTGGTCCCCACGACACGTCTAATGTTCCTGGGAATGATTCTGGACACGGCCCAGAAAAAAGTGTTTCTCCCGGAGGAGAAAGCCAGGGAGTTGTCTTCTCTAGTCAGAGACCTCCTAAAACCAAAACAGGTATCGGTGCATCACTGCACGCGGGTCCTGGGAAAGATGGTAGCTTCTTACGAAGCAATTCCATTCGGCAGGTTCCATGCCAGGATTTTTCAGTGGGACCTGTTGGACAAGTGGTCCGGATCGCATCTTCAGATGCATCGTTTAATAACCCTGTCTCCACGAACCAGGGTGTCTCTTCTGTGGTGGCTGCACAGTGCTCATCTTCTGGAGGGCCGCAGATTCGGCATACAGGACTGGGTCCTGGTGACCACGGATGCCAGCCTACGAGGCTGGGGGCAGTCACAAAGGGAAGAAATTTCCAAGGACTATGGTCAAGTCAGGAGACTGCCCTTCACATAAATATTCTGGAACTAAGGGCCATTTACAATGCCCTAAGTCAAGCAAAATCCCTGCTCCTACACCAGCCGGTGCTGATCCAGTCAGACAACATCACGGCAGTCGCCCATGTGAATCGACAGGGCGGCACAAGAAGCAGGACGGCGATGGCAGAAGCCACAAAAATTCTCCGATGGGCGGAGAATCATGTACTAGCACTGTCAGCAGTGTTCATCCCGGGAGTGGACAACTGGGAAGCAGACTTTCTCAGCAGGCACGACCTCCACCCGGGAGAGTGGGGACTTCATCCAGAAGTCTTCCAAATGATTGTAAATCAATGGGGTCGTCCACAGGTGGACATGATGGCGTCCCGCCTAAACAAAAAACTAGAGAAGTATTGCGCCAGGTCAAGAGACCCTCAGGCGATAGCTGTGGACGCTCTAGTGACACCGTGGGTGTACCGGTCAGTTTATGTGTTCCCTCCTCTACCTCTCATACCAAAGGTATTGAGAATAATAAGAAAGCGAGGAGTAAACACAATTCTCGTGGTTCCGGATTGGCCGAGAAGAGCGTGGTACCCGGAACTTCAAGAGATGATCTCAGAGGACCCGTGGTCTCTGCCGCTCAGACAGGACCTGCTGCAGCAGGGCCCCTGTCTGTTCCAAGACTTACCGTGGCTGCGTTTGACGGCATGGCGGTTGAACGCCGGATCCTGAAGGAAAAGGGCATTCCGGAGGAAGTCATTCCTACGCTTATTAAAGCCAGGAAAGATGTTACGGCAAAGCATTATCACCGCATATGGCGGAAATATGTTGCATGGTGCGAGGCCAAAAAGGCCCCAACAGAGGAATTTCAACTAGGTCGATTTCTGCATTTCCTGCAAGCAGGAGTGAATATGGGCCTAAAACTGGGCTCCATTAAGGTACAGATCTCGGCTCTGTCGATTTTCTTTCAAAAAGAACTAGCTTCAGTACCTGAAGTTCAGACATTTGTGAAAGGAGTGCTGCATATTCAGCCCCCATTTGTGCTTCCTGTGGCACCTTGGGATCTCAACGTGATGTTGAGTTTCTTAAAATCACATTGGTTTGAGCCATTAAAAACCGTGGATCTGAAATATCTCACGTGGAAAGTGGTCATGTTATTGGCCTTGGCTTCAGCCAGGCGAGTGTCAGAGTTGGCGGCTTTATCATGTAAAAGCCCTTATCTGATTTTCCATATGGATAGGGCAGAATTGAGGACTCGTCCCCAGTTTCTCCCTAAGGTGGTGTCAGCGTTTCACCTGAACCAGCCTATTGTGGTGCCTGCGGCTACTAAGGATTTGGAGGACTCCAAGTTGCTAGACGTTGTCAGGGCCCTGAAAATATATGTTTCCAGGACGGCTGGAGTCAGAAAATCTGACTTGCTGTTTATCCTGTATGCACCCAACAAGCTGGGTGCTCCTGCTTCTAAGCAGACTATTGCTCGTTGGATTTGTAGTACAATTCAGCTTGCACATACTGTGGCAGGCCTGCCACAGCCAAAATCTGTCAATGCCCATTCCACAAGGAAGGTGGGCTCATCTTGGGCGGCTGCCCGAGGGGTCTCGGCTTTACAACTTTGCCGAGCTGCTACTTGGTCAGGGGCAAACACGTTTGCAAAATTCTACAAATTTGATACCCTGGCTGAGGAGGACCTGGAGTTCTCTCATTCGGTGCTGCAGAGTCATCCGCACTCTCCCGCCCGTTTGGGAGCTTTGGTATAATCCCCATGGTCCTTACGGAGTTCCCAGCATCCACTAGGACAGGGGTGGCCAACCAGGCAGAGACAAAGAGCCAAAAAAATCTTGTTAGGTACGTCAAAGAGCCGACATTGAGCCGAAGGCGTGTGTGCAAAAATGGGGTGTGGCCTTATGCCAGCTAGGACACACCCCTTGTATAAAACACATTGAAAAAGACAGATCCAGCATAAGATACATTTTAAAGCCAGATCCAACATAAAATACATTGAAATAGTCACTTTCACATAAAATAATTGAAAAAGCCAAATCCATATAAAATATATTGAAAAACCAGATTCACATAATACACTTCAGCTCCCCCATGTGTCACTCCAACCAGCTCCAACATATGTCACTCCAGCCAGCACCCTCCTACAGTATGTCACTAGTCAGCTCCCCCATTGTTTCTCTCCTGCCAGAACACTCCTGTGTCACTCCAACCCACCCTCCTATGTCACTGCAGTCCGCCCAACTTGTGCCCAGGGGCTGGCTGGGAAGGAGGGGGGGGGGGGGTGAGGGGGAAGGTGCCATCTGACCCCTGGGCCAGTGCAATATAAGTGTTCCGGGGCCACTTGACTGCAGATTTCCTATAAAAAATGAGGCCGCTTGCATGAGTCTGCCCCCCCCAGGCTAAAGGTTGCCAAGCCCGTGATTGCAGCAGCCCCTTATGTGTCCTCTATTTGCCAGTGGATGTCTCACCTATAGTATTTGACTCCATCAGTTTTCAGTCCCTGTAGTGTTGCTGCGTGTTGGGCTGGAGTGCAGCGGTTTCTGTATCTGTTGTGGTCACGTGACTTTGAGTGTTGGGAGCCACATTTGAGTAAAGAAAGAGCCACATGTGGCTCAAGAGCCACAGGTTGGCCACCGCTGCACTAGGACGTTAGGGAAAATAAGAATTTACTCACCGGTAATTCTATTTCTCGTAGTCCGTAGTGGATGCTGGGCGCCCATCCCAAGTGCGGTTTATCTGCAATACTTGTACATAGTTATTGTTAACTAAATCGGGTTATTGTTGAGCCATCTGTTGAGAGGCTCTATTGTTTCATACTGTTAACTGTGTTTCATATCACGAGTTGTACGGTGTGATTGGTGTGGCTGGTATGAGTCTTACCCGGGATTCAAAATCCTTCCTTATTGTGTACGCTCGTCCGGGCACAGTACCTAACTGAGGCTTGGAGGAGGGTCATAGTGGGAGGAGCCAGTGCACACCAGGTAGTCTAAGATCTTTCTAGAGTGCCCAGCCTCCTTCGGAGCCCGCTATTCCCCATGGTCCTTACGGAGTTCCCAGCATCCACTACGGACTACGAGAAATAGAATTACCGGTGAGTAAATTCTTATTTTTTTTTTCTCCCTTTGTTGACAATTTTGAAAAGAAGTCTGTATAACTATGCCGGGTTTCCACTGTGGTTCTGTCCAGTCAGCACCTGTGTAAAGCCGGTAGCATGTGGGCTAATGCTGACATTTGGTACAAGTGCTAAGCAAATTGTCTTATTTTGCCACATGTAGGTAGTCCTTTTGGATGAGATCTGGCTGTTAACAATCTATTCAATTTAGCACAAATTGAATAGCGCTGGCAAGAAGCTCCCGGATGCTATTCAATTAATCGTGATGGGTATGGACGACTAGAAGTTTTCTTCTCGCACCCCTCAAGAGGTGCGAGCAGAAATCCAACAAAACTACTGGTGCAATGCTGTTTTCTACCCTTAGCATTGCGCCAGGCACTAAAGTCGGATAATGTCAGTTTTCACGACTAAACACCATGTTTAAGGCGAGATAAGCGGTATTCTCGGAAATAACTGCGTGCTGAATTGATTAGCTCCGGGACCTTCCAGCTGTATTCAGTTTGCGCTGAATTGAATCGAGCCTTATGTCTGTGTTAAGATTGTCCACATGTTAAATGTCGACATTCTTAATGTTAACATTCATAAAATGTCAGCATTCTGAGTGTTGACAAACTAACTACATTACAGTTTTTGAGTGTATAGTGTGCTGGACAATCAGTCATTAATGACCATGCTGCCCAGGCTGTGTGAGGGACTTTTGCAGGTAGTTTAACACAAAATCACCAGAATATTAGTCCAGATTCACTATGATATCAGAATATCTACACCAGCATCCTGATGGCGTAAATCCTGACATGGAGATGTAAGACTGTCCCCTACCCCCTAACTCTAAGTCTCCCCCGTTAGTGTCTAAGCCTAACACCCAACCCTGCAATTTAACCCTATTCCCCCCCCCCCACCACCAACTCCCCGCAGCCTAATCTTAACACCCCCGGGTGGCGCCTAAACCTAGCCCCCCCCCTCCCCTCCAAACCACCAGCTATACTTGCGCTCAGGATGCCGGCTGTCGGGATTCCTGCATCGGTCTCCTTACCTGGTCGGGATTCCGGCGTCGGCAGCTACTTTTATTCATGGTAGTGTGAACAACTTTCATATGTACTTTTGCATAAGCTAATAGTTTTACAAACGGTATACAGGTTGAGTATCCCTTACCCACATTTTTGGGTCCCATACTGAGATGATGACACATATATAGTTCCGGTATGAATGGTCGACCATGTTATGGTCGACAGTCATTAGGTCGACCACTATTGGTCGACATTGACATGGACACATGGTCGACACATGAAAAGGTCGACATGAGTTTTTTAACTTTTTTTGTTGTCGTTTTTTGCATAAAGGGACTGGGAACCCCAATTAGTGCACCGCGTCCCCTCGCATGGCTCGCTTCGCTCGCCATGCTTCGGGCATGGTGCCTTCGCTCCGCTACCGCTTCGCTCGGCACAGATTACCGTTCCAATCGTAGTCCACGTGGATCGTAAAGTATGGAAAAGTTCCCCCCCAAAAAAACAAAAAAACTCATGTCGACCTTTTCATGTGTCGACCTTTTCATGTGTCGACCATGTGTCCATGTCGACCAATAGTGGTCGACCTAATGACTGTCGACCATAACATGGTCGACCATCTGAACGGATACCTTTTGGATAAGGGATACTCAACCTGTACGTGGTTAGAATTGGATGGCAGTATGAGGTCTGTAAATAAATATCTTGAAAACTATACATTCCTGAAGACCATAGAATGTGTCAGTGATTCCAAAGTTCTGTAATACTGGCATAACTTGTTTGTTCCGTCTTTCAGACCTGTGTATTTGACAATGGTGAGTTTAACAAGGGCAGAGTACATGGAAGTTCCAGGAATTGTTCTTCCCTGTGGCAAGTGTGCCATGTCATTCATATTTGACACCCTGAGGTTGTTTTTATCATAGAAAAAACAATGAAAACCCGTATACTGTGTTTTCTGTTCATGCAGTGTTATTGCACATTCTATTGTAAATATATACAGTATGGCTGGTGTTTGCCTTCAGGATCAATGATCCTTACCACAGCTAATATTCTACAAATTGTCTGCCTTTTGTCTGCAAAATATAACCACCTTCTAGTCTAGACCTAGCAAGAACATAAGTAACACACTCATCTTAATTTTGTTCGTTTTTAGCCTAGTAAGCTCCTGACAAGTTAATGACTAATTGTTTAGACATTCCATGGATGCAGTTATCAGACAGCTCCAGTACAATAATAATGTTGTGTTAGAACAAAATAAACCCTTAATATATCAATATTTTCTGCAACTAAGATAGTTCAGCACCTTCAGAATCAGAAATTTGCAAAGATCTTTCGCAATTTTCCTCTGCTGAGTGTTACATGTTTAACTCTTAAATGTCCAATCTCTTGTATTAAATGGTGGCACCCTCTTTGTACATACCATCACCCAGCGTTGCATGCAGGTCCATTCTGCAGACAGATATTGGCAATTCACAGTCATACACATCTCAGTCGCATCACCACTTGCAGCTGAATAGGCGTAACTGGCTGAGAAAAGGGAGTTCAACGTGGCTGGAACTGTGGGCTATGCAGAGCTCCACTTGATTTCATACTACTTTTGCAGCAGGTATGGGGCTGGTGCAAGTGGGCCCTGGTATTGATTGTTCAAATTAACAAGGATATGGATAAGGGGGGTAATTCAGAGTTGATCGCAGCAGCAAATTTGTTAGCAGTTGGGCAAAACCATGTGCACTGCAGTTGGGGCAGGTATAACATATGCAGAGAGAGTTAGATTTGGGTGGGTTATTTTGTTTCTGTGCAGGGTAAATACTGGATGCTTTATTTTTACACTGCAATTTAGATTGCAGATTGAACTAACCCCACCCAAATCTATCTCTCTCTTTACGTGTTATATCTGCCCCCCTGCAGTGCACATGGTTTTGTCCAACTACTAACAAATTTGCTGCTGTGATGAACTCTGAATTACCCCTAAGGAGTGGTGTGTTCACATAGATGTGTACAGCTTGGCATTCGGGCAAATTCTCACCTTCAGTTGCTTGCACGGAACGCAGGCATAATTTCGTCGACTTGTGTTCAATCCTGCATAGACCCCCTAGCGTACCTCCCACTTCTCTGTGACTATCCCGCTGTCCCACCCGCAGGCCGGAAAAGTTGTCACTGCTGTTCTCCTACGCAGTGTGATGCCACAGGTATCGTGTTCTCAGACTTTTCTAACTATTTTCATTTTAGCATCATTGTCGCGTTGTAGATGCATCCAAAGTGGCACATAGTGTACTGGGAAGTTAGGATTAGTATTTTTTGTCTCAGTGGTATAAAGACACAAAGTACGGACAACACTGTGTGGTGGGACACAGGGTTGGTTCCCTTGTTTTGTTCCTCTATCTCTTCCCCAAGTTAGTGTCCAAGTTGCAAACAATGCCAATGGCAATGTTCAGGGCACATGTGCATTGTACTTTTGTTGCATTAGTGATGAGGCACAAAACTGCATGGCATGATTCATGGTTGGCCTTAGTGGCGTGCCGAAAGGGGCAGTTTGGTGCGATTTGAGGATAGGTGTATGTGGACACATCAGTAATATTATAAGTAAGGTCCCAGGTACAGCAGCTCAACATTGCAAGAGAAACTGTACTCACATTGTGAGCATCAGGCACTTAATTTCCAAGCACAACAAAACTAAAGGTTTACAACAAATTTAAGATCGGAAGGGAAAAAAGCAGATTGCTTATTGCTGTCCTGAACCACACTAAGGCTATCTGTCCAAATAGGAATCTTCCAGCAGCCACAGTGGGCGTTTGTTTGTGGAGGAAGACGTGCACTTGGTAGAAGTGGAAGGGAGCAGTAGAGATATTTGTGTGGGAGTTTTGCATGTGCTACATCACTTTGAAATCCCATTACTTTTATAATGGAGTGTCCCAACAGATTCTGCTCTGTTACACAATTGTAATTGCAGGAATCTTGGCAGAATGTTTTTCTTTTTGCCAATCCTGTATCACAAGGGTGGCGCGTTTCCAGGGACAAACATTTCCAAGGAAAAATATTTATAACCTGGAAGTGTAACTTAAGTCAGGTGTATTTAACAATTATGGAACTTAAGCTGGGTACATTTTATCCAGTTATCGGGAACATCAGCCGATAATTGGATAGTGTGTATGCAGAGGCGTCATGAGGGGGGTGCGGGGGGTGCGGCCCGCACCCAGGTGTCACCCTTCAATGGGGTGACACCAAAAAGAGCTGCACACCCATCCACAGATACGTCTGCGGCTGCACCCACACTTATTCCTCCCCAGCACCGCACCCCCGCCGACTTCATCACCGGACAGCGGTGATATACACACCGGCCCGCCTGTACACCGCCGCGGCGCCACGGTGACCGGGTCCGTACTACTATCACCATGGTGATGAGCTATAAACTGTTGCCGGGTGCTGTACGTCACGAGTGACGTCATACGCACGCCTGCACCGCATGCCTTGCTGGGAGGGAGAATGGGAGGAGACTTTGCTGGGCAGGGAGGACGGCCGTTACCAGAGGGAGCTGTACTGCAGGGACTAAAGTGCGCACCTCATTGCCTTCTTCTCTGGCTGGCTGTGAGCTGTTTCAGCTGAGAGAGGGTGTGTATGTTTGATTCAATGTTTTACAGTTTACAATTACATTATAAACCATTATTACTTGAGTAAAAAAAAAATGTTTTGAATAAAAAAAAATGTTTTGAGTGTGTGTGTGTGTATATATATATATATATATATATATATATATACATATGTGTGTATATATATATATATATATATGTATGTATGAGTCTGAATACCTCCGCCGCCACATTGAGCTCTTGCCACGCGGCCGCTCCTGATTGGCTGCCGGTCCGCAAAATAGTAGCGCCGCGGTCATAGGAGCTGCAGTGCTGCCGACCACAGCCTCCTCCTCCTTGCACCGCCGCCGCCCTCTGCCTCCTCCTCCACTACACCGGCGCTGCCCTCAGCCACCCCACCGTTGCCCTCAGTCCTTCTCTGCACCTCCGCCTCCTCTGCACCATGCCAATCACAGCCATCTCATCCACCGCCCCGCAGACCACAGCATCCTCAGCACCGCCGCTGCTAAATAGGTAATCTTACCCTGCTGCCTTTCTCTCGCCCTAGTCCCTACTATGTGCCCTTGCTGTCCCTCTCTCTGTCCCTATGTCCCTGCTGTCACTTTCCCTGTCCATCTGTCACTCTCCCTGTCCCTGTTGTCACTTTCCCAGTCAATCTGTCACTCTCCCTGTTCCTATGTCCCTGCTGTCACTCTCCCTGCTCCTGCTGTCACTTTCCTTGTCTCTCTGTCCCTGTCCCTGCTGTCACTCTCCCTGAATTTTGTGTCATACAGTGTGCTATAATGTGAATTTCGGCTTAAACCGTGTGCTGTAATGTGAATTTCGGCTCATTCAGTGTACTGTAATGTGAATTTCGGCTCATACAGTATGCTATAATGTGAATTTCGGCTCATACCGTGTGCTATAATGTGAATTTCGGCTCATTCAGTGTGCTATAATGTGAATTTCGGCTTATGCCGTGTGCTAAAATGTGAATTTTGGCTCATGCAGTGTGCTATAATGTGATTTTTGACTCATTCTGTGTGTTATAATGTGAAAACTAGTACAAAAACATAACTAAGGGTTCCGTGTATTGTGATACGGGAGGGTGGCATGGGGGGTGACACCGTGAGTTACCACACCGGGTGACACCAACCCTAGTGACGCCTCTGTGTGTATGCAGGAGCGTTAGAGAGTTTTTAACCGATAAACGCTCAAAATGCTCTTTATTGGGTGGACTCCCGATCCCATTTTAGAGGTCAAAAGAAAGTACACACTGAGTAAGAAAGTGCACACAGATCCGAATAGTTCAGTTTGTTCGGACCATTTGACAGATCTGCACACCGGAGCTCAAAACACTCTTGATCGGGTGGACCACATAGCTCGTGCTGCACACTTTACATCTTTTCCGACCTCGCAATCCCATTGACTGGCCTCCTGAGTAAGAAAAGTGCACACAGATCGTTCCATCTGTTCGGAGAGTTTTCTCTAACGTCCTAGTGGATGCTGGGGACTCCGTAAGGACCATGGGGAATAGACGGGCTCCGCAGGAGACATGGGCACTTTAAGAAAGAATTTAGATTCTGGTGTGCTCTGGCTCCTCCCTCTATGTCCCTCCTCCAGACCTCGGTTTGAGACCGTGCCCGGACGAGCTGGGTGCTGTTCAGTGAGCTCTCCTGAGCTTGCTGTGAGAAAGTATTTTGTTAGGTTTTTTATTTTCAGGGAGCTCTGCTGGCAACAGACTCCCTGCATCGTGGGACTGAGGGGAGAGAAGCAGCCCTACTCTCTGAAGCTAGGTCCTGCTTCTTAGGCTACTGGACACCATTAGCTCCAGAGGGATCGTACACAGGATCTCACCCTCGTAGTCCGATCCCAGAGCCGCGCCGCCGCCCCCCTCGCAGAGCCGGAAGACAGAAGCCGGGTGAGTATGAGAAGCAAGAAGACTTCGAAATCGGCAGCAGAAGACTCCGTTCTTCACTGAGGTAATGCACAGCACTGCAGCTGTGCGCCATTACTCCCACACACCTCACATACTCCAGTCACTGTAAGGGTGCAGGGCGCAGGGGAGGCGCCCTGGGCAGCATATGGACCTCTTTTGGCAAAAGTACACATATATACAGTTGGGCACTGTATATATGTATGAGCCCCCGCCAAGAAAATGTATATTTAAGCGGGACAGAAGCCCGCCGTCGAGGTGGCGGGGCTTCTTCCTCAGCACTCACCTGCGCCATTTTATCTCCACAGCTCTGCTGAGAGGAAGCTCCCCATGCTCTCCCCTGCAGATACATGGTAGAAGAGGGTAAAAAGAGAGGGGGGGCACATAATTAGGCGCAAAAATCAATATAAACAGCAGCTGCTGGGTTAACATTAAGTTACTGTGTTATTCCTGGGTTTATAGCGCTGGGGTGTGTGCTGGCATACTCTCTCTCTGTCTCTCCAAAGGGCCTTGTGGGGGAATTGTCTTCAGATGAGCATTCCCTGAGTGTGTGGTGTGTCGGTACGTGTGTGTCGACATGTCTGAGGTAAAAGGCTCCCCTAAGGAGGAGATGGAGCAAATGTGTGTGTGAGTGGTGTCTCCGTCTACTACGCCGACACCTGTTTGGATATGTGAAATTAAGTGCTAAGGATTAATTTATTGCACAAAAGATTAGAGAACAGACAGGGAATCTACCCATGTCTGTCCCTATGTCACAGAGACCTTCAGAGTCTCTCAATGCTCACTATCCAAAATAATAGACATTGATATCGACACGGCGTCTGACTCCAGTGTCGACTACGATAATGCAAAGTTACAGCCAAAATGGCAGGAAAGTATTCAATATATGATTATTGTAATAAAAAATGTTTTGCATATCACTGATGACTCATCTGTCCCTGACACAAGGGTACACATGTTTAAGGGGAAGAAAGCTGAGGTAAATTTCCCTCCTCTCATGAAGAAAAAGAGCAGGAATCTCCTGACAAGAGACTGCAGTTTCCCACAAAGAATTCTCAGGGAGTATCCTTTCCCTACTAGGGCCAGGATACGATGGGAATCTTCCCCTAGGGTGTCACGTTTGCCCAAAAGGTAGCGCTGACTTAACAGCTATCCTCAGGGATCCTGCAGATAGCATGCAGTAAAAGTACTTTGAAGTCTATTTACACGCATTCTGGTACACTACTCAGACCGGCGATTGTGTCGGCATGGGTTTATAGCGCTGTAGCAGCGTGGACAGATACCTTATCAGCAGAAATTGAGACCCTAGTATGTATGTATGTATGTGTGTGTGTGTGTGTGTGTGTGTGTGTGTATGTATGTGTATATATATATATATATATATATATAAGATGCTGTCTTAGATAGATATATATATAGATATATATATATATATATATATATATATATATAGAGAGAGATATATATATCTATATATATATCTATATATCTATATATATATATATATATATATATATATATATAAAAAACATGCCCAAAGAGACATTAGTCTACTGGGTTCTAGAGTCAACGCTATGTCGATTTCTGCTTGACGTGTCCTGTGGAACATGCAATGGACAGGTGATGCCGATTTAAGAGGCATATGGAAGGTTTACCTTACAAGGCTGAGGATTATGTGGAGAAGGGATCTCGGACCTGGTCTCCACAGCTATGGCTGGTAATTCTGATCTTTTGCCTTATATTCCCGCACAGCCTAGTAAAGCACGACATTATCAAATGCAGTCCTTTCGATCACAAAGAAACAAGAGAGTCCGAGGTGCGTCCTTTCTTGCCAGAGGCAGGGGCAGAGGAAAGAAGCTGCACAACACAGCTAGTTCCCAGGAACAGAAGTCCTCCCCGGCCTCTACAAAATCCACCGCAGGCGGAGCTAGGCCCGGTGGGGGCACGTCTCCGAAATTTCAGCCACAAGTGGGTTCACTCCCTGTTGGATCCCTGGGCAATAGATATTGTGTCTCAGGGATACAAGCTGGACTTCGAGGAGATGCCCCCTCACCGAGGGCCCTGCCAGCTTCCCCCCACGAGAGGGAAATAGTGTTAACTGCAATTCACAAATTGTATCTTCAACAGGTGGTGGTCAAGGTGCCCCTCCTTCAACAAGGAGGGGGTTATTATTCGACCATGTTGTAGTCCCGAAACCGGACGGTTCGGTCAGACCCATATTGAATTTAAAATCCCTGAACATATACCTGAAAAGGTTCAAGTTCAAGATGGAATCGCTGAGAGCGGTCGTCGCAAGCCTGGAAGGGAGGGATTTTATGGTGGCTCTGGACATAAAGGATGCATATCTTCATGTCCCCATTTATCCACCTCATCAGGCGTACCTCAGATTTGTGGTACAGGATTGTCATCACCAATTTCAGACGTTGCCGTTTGGTCTCTCCACGGCACCGAGAATATTTACCAAGGTAATGGCGGAAATGATGGTACTCCTGCGGAAGCAAGGGGTCGCAATTATCCCGTACTTGGACGATCTCCTCATAAAAGCGGGATCAAGAGAGCAGTTGCTGATCAGCGTAGCACTTTCTCTGGAAGTGTAACGGCAACACGGCTGGATTCTAAATATTCCAAAGTCGCAGTTGGTTCCTACGGCTCGTCTGCCTTTCCTAGGCATGATTCTAGACACAGACCGGAAAAGGGTTTATCTCCCGATAGAGAGAGCTCAGGACCTCATGACACTGGTCAGGAACCTATTAAAACTATGACAGGTGTCAGTGCATCACTGCACTCGAGTCCTGGGAAGGCTGGTGGCATCATACGAGGCCATTCCCTTCGGCAGGTTCCATGCGAGGACCTTTCAATGGGACTTACTGGACAAGTGGTCCGGATCACATCTTCAGATGCATCGGTTAATCACCCTATCCCCCAGGGCCAGGGTGTCTCTCCTGTGGTGGCTACAGAGTGCTCACCTTCTCGAGGGCCGCAGATTCGGCATTCAGGACTGGGTCCTGGTGACCACGGATGCAAGCCTCCGAGGGTGGGGAGCAGTCACACAGGGAAGAATTTTCCAAGGTCTGTGGTCAAGTCAGGAGACTTGCCTTTACATCAACATCCTGGAACTAAGGGCCGTATGCAACGCCCTACGTCAAGCGGAGACCCTGCTTCGCGACCAACCGGTTCTGATTCAGTCAGACACCATCACCGCAGTGGCTCATGTAAACCGACAAGGCGGCACAAGGAGCAGGGAAGCGATGGCTGAAGCCGCCAGAATTCTTTGCTGGGCGGAAAATCACGTAAGCGCACTGTCAGCAGTGTTCATCCCGGGACACTACCTCCACCCGGCAGAGTGGGGACTTCATCAGGAAGTCTTCGCACAGACTGCATGTCGGTGGGAACTGCTACAGGTGGACATGATGGCATCCCGCCTCAACAAAAACTACAGAGGTATTGCGCCAGGTCAAGAGACCCTCAGGCGATAGCTGTAGATGCCCTGGTGACACCGTGGGTGTTCCGATCGGTCTATGTATTTCCTCCTCTTCCTCTCATACCCAAGGTGCAGAGAATAATAAGAAAAAGAGGAGTGAGAACGATACTCATTGTTCCAGATTGGCCACGAAGGACTTGGTGTCCAGATCTGCAAAAAATGCTCACAGAGGAACCGTGGCCTCTTCCTCTAAGACAGGACTGGTTGCAACAGGGGCCCTGTCTGTTCCAAGTCTTACCGCGGCTGCGTTTGACGGCATGGCGGTTGAACGCCGGATCCTAACGGAGAAAGGCATTCCGGAGGAGGTCATTCCTACGCTGATAAAGGCTAGGAAGGACATGACAGCTCAACATTATCACCGTATATGGCGAAAATATGTTGCTTGGTGTGAGGCCAGGAATGCCCCTACGGAGGAATTCCAGCTGGGCCGTTTCCTTCACTTCCTACAGTCAGGAGTGAATTTGGGCCTAAATTGGGTTCCATTAAGGTCCAGATTTCGGCCCTATCCATTTTCTTTCAAAAGGAGTGGACTTCTCTGCCTGACGTTCAGATGTTTGTAAAGGGAGTGCTGCATATTCTGCCCCCTTTTGTGCCTCCAGTGGCACCTTGGGATCTTAACGTGGTGTTGAGTTTCCTGAAATCCCACTGGTTGAACCACTCAAAACGGTGGAGTTGAAATATCTCACGTGGAAGGTGGTCATGCTATTAGCCTTGGCTTCGGCTAGGCGTGTGTCAGAGTTGGCGGCTTTGTCACATAAAAGCCCCTATCTGGTTTTCCATGCGGATAGAGCAGAATTGCGGACCCGTCCACAATTTCTGCCGAAAGTGGTTTCATCCTTTCATATAAACCAACCTATTGTGGTGCCTATGGCTACTACTGACTTGGAGGATTCCGAGTTGCTTGATGTGGTCAGGGCTTTGAAGGTTTATGTAGCCAGAACGGCTAGGGTCAGGAAAACAGAGTCTTTGTTTATCCTGTATGCTTCCAACAAGCTTGGTGCTCCTGCTTCAAAGCAAACTATTGCTCGCTGGATCTGTAACACGATTCAGCAGGCTCATTCTGCGGCTGGATTGCCGCTGCCAAAATCAGTTAAGGCCCATTCCACTGGGAAGGTGGGCTCTTCTTGGGCGGCTGCCCGAGTGGTCTCGGCATTACAGCTTTGCCGAGCGGCTACTTGGTCAGGTTCAAACACTTTTGCAAAGGTCTACAAGTTTGATACCCTGGCTGAGGAGGACCTTGTGTTTGCTCAATCGGTGCTGCAGAGTCATCCGCACTCTCCCGCCCGTTTGGGAGCTTTGGTATAATCCCCATGGTCCTTACGGAGTCCCCAGCATCCACTAGGATGTTAGAGAAAATAAGATTTTACTTACCGGTAAATCTATTTCTCGTAGTTTGTAGTGGATGCTGGGCGCCCGTCCCAAGTGCGGACTTCTTCTGCAATGCTTGTATATAGTTATTGCTTCAATAAGGGTTATGTTATGGTTGCATCAGGGTTGGACCTGTTGCTCTGTTGTTGTTCATACTGTTGACTGGGTAAGTTTATCTCAAGTTATACGGTGTGATTGGTGTGGCTGGTATGAATCTTGCCCTGGATTACCAAAATCCTTTCCTTGTACTGTCAGCTCTTCCGGGCACAGTTTCTCTAACTGAGGTCTGGAGGGGACATAGAGGGAGGAGCCAGAGCACACCAGAATCTAAATTCTTTCTTAAAGTGCCCATGTCTCCTGCGGAGCCCGTCTGTTCCCCATGGTCCTTACGGAGTCCCCAGCATCCACTACGGACTACGAGAAATAGATTTACCGGTAAGTAAAATCTTATTTTTCTGATCGTTGCACCATATCGCCTGGTGTGTATCTGTGTTCTCTTTCTTCTCGATTTCCGTTTTTGCAAAGGTAACAGGGAGTTTGCTTTTAACAAAAATGGGGGTGGCCGCGACTGAGAATCTCACTCAGTGCGTGTCGTGCAGGATGTAAGCGCATCTGGAACAACAGTCCGATTGCGGGTACATCTGTGCGAGAGGTGAGCGAACGGCTGCCCTGGAAGCCCAGGTAACTGATCTAGAGCGGACCGTTACGCGACTGAGGAGTATTCACAATCTCGAGCAAAGTTTAGATAGAACGGTGGAGGAGTTGTAGGGGGAACACTGGTAGATGAGGATGACCATATAGACAGCTGGGTCACGGTTAGAAGGAACAAGAAGTGGGGGAGGGGGAGACAGGACAGCTTCGATCTGTCAAACCCCAATTAATTCGCCCAACTGGACGAGGATTCTGGGGATGGCAGTGAGGAAATGACGGAGCCGGAGGAGACTGTTCCCTCAAGCAACCGGAGGAGCGGTCCCTCCGGTACAGATGGTAGAAAAGATAGTGAAGTAGCTACTCAGATTGTGCTGGTAGGGGATTCTATTATCAGGAAGACAGACAGGGAAATCTGCTACCAGGACCGTGATCGCCGTACGGTCTGTTGTCTCCTGGGTGCTCGGGTACAGCACATCGCGGACCGGGTAGACAGATTGTTGGGAGGGGCTGGTAAAGACTCGGCGGTCTTGGTGCATGTCTGCACCAACGACAAAGTTAGTGGTAGGTGGGATGTCCTTAAGAAAGACTATAGGGAATTAGGCAAGAAACTTAAGGCAAGGACATCTAGGGTAATATTCTCCGAAATTACCAACGCGCTAGTCCAGGGAGACAGAGGGAGATTAGGGAGGTAAATGTGTGGTTTAGAGACTGGTGTAGGAAGGGGGGGTTTGTGTTCTTGGAACACTGTGCAGACTTCTCAGTCCAGCGCCATATTTTTTGTCAATGGATTGCACCTGAATGAGGAGGGGGCTGCAATGCTGGGGGGCAGGATGGTTAGAAGGTTGGAGGAGTTTTTAAACTAGGAGCCTGGGGGGAGGGTTTAGCTAGAAGCTACAGGTCAAACAGTGAGAACAGTAAGGATGGGGGTAGTGGACAAAATATGGGTGGCGAAGGGGGGAGGGAAATCAGCCGGCAAGGGTAATTGCAGGGGTATTGACACAGGAATTACAGACAAAGGTATTGCCCATGGTATCCCTAAATTACGAACTTATGATGATTAGGGTTCAACAGTACAGTATATAGAAAATGATGTCCATAGCATAAGGGAAAATACCTTCATCGGGGGGGGGGGGGGGATTTAGAAAGACCTAATAGGTCAAACGGGGATAGTAGTAAAAAAGGCTGTATGAAGTATGATGGGGGTGCTAAGGGAGGGAGGAGATTAACAGTCAGTACTTGTAATTCTGGAAAGGCACTTGTAAATAAGGATTACATACCATTAAAACAAATGGGCAAGGGAAATATTAAGCTAATATGTATGCTTGCGAACGTAAGAGGCTTATCAGGTAAAATGGGGAATTGGAATGGCTTGTATCAAAAAATCAAGATGATATTATAGGTATTACGGAAACATGGTGGGACGACTCCCATGACTGGGTTGCAAATTTGGAGGGATATTCACTTTTCAGGAGGGATAGGGCTACCAAAAGGGGAGGAGGGGTATGTCTCCATGTAAAACCATCTCTAAAACCAAACATAATAGATGTTTTTTTACAAGGGGACTGGAGATAATGTGGAAGCGCTATGGGTTGTGATCACAAGTGGGGGCATTGAAGCAAAAAAACGAGTCATTAGCACATGCTACAAACAACTGGATATTAGCATACATGATGAGGAACAACTCGTACAGCAAATTGAAAAAGCTGCAGGAATGGGGGACATCCTAGTGATAGGGGATTTAAATTATCATGATATAAATTGGAGTAACGATTCGTGTGTAAAAGCAAGGATTGGCGTATAGCTGAGGTAGTGCTATTATTTAAAAAGGGATCTAAAAATCATCCTGGGAACTATAGAGCAGTTAGTTTAACCTCTATTGTGGGTAAAATATTGGAAGGAATTTTGAGGGATAGCATAGAGGATTATCTGCGGAATACTAAGTTCCTTAGCAAGAGTCAGCATGGGTTTGTGAGGGATAGATCTTGTCAAACTAACTTAATTAGCTTCTATGAGGAAGTGAGCAATAATCTTGACCAGGGAAAAGCAGTGGATGTGGTCTCTTTAGATTTTGCTAAATCCTTCGATACAGTGCCTCACAGGAGACTGATCATCAAATTAAGGGAACTTGGACTAAGATATATTATTTGTACATGGATAGGTAATTGGGTGGATAACAGGGTACAACGAGTAGTGGTCAATGGGATGTTCTCCAGCTGGGCACCAGTAGTCAGCGGAATACCACAAGGGTCCGTACTTGGCCCACTACTGTTCAATATATTTATTAATGATCTAGGAATAGGCCTAGGAAGCACAGTGTCAATCTTTGCAGATGATCCTAAATTGTGTAAGGTAATTAATTCAGAAATCGATGTGGAGTCTCTACAGAATGACACTTAAACTTGAAACCTGGGCGTCTAAATGGGGAATGAGGTTCAATATTGAAAAATGCAAAGTTATGCACTTTGGGAGTAAAAACAAACTTGCATCCTACACACTTAATGGGGAAAATATAGGGGTAGCAGTAGTGGAAAAAGATTTGGGGGTGCTCATAGATAATATGCTTAATAACAGTACACAGTGTCAAAATGCAGCAATGAAGGCAAGTAAAGTCCTTGCGTGCATAAAACGGGGTATTGAGACAAGGGACGAGGATGTAATCCTGCCTTTGTATAAATCATTAGTACGTCCACATCTGGAATATTGTGTTCAATTTTGGGCACCATATTATAAAAAAGATTGGGGAGCTCGAAAGAGCTCACAGGCACGCTACTAAATTGATTAAATGGTTAGAGACACTGGAGTTTGAGGAAAGGCTTACTAGGTTAAATATGTATTCCCTTGAAAAGAGGAGACTAAGAGGAGACATTATTAATATCTTGTGCTGCACCACTTCTCTGGAATTCCCTACCTCTCCCCCTCAGACTCTCCACCTCTCTACAAAACTTCAAACGGGCTCTCAAGACCCACTTCTTCACCAAACCCAGCCAAATCTCATCCTAAACCTCTGTTCCACGCTCTCTATGTACCCCATCTGTCTCACCCCTGTCTGTCTACCCCTCCCCTTTAGAATGTAAGCTCTCACGAGCAGGGCTCTCTTCCCTCATGTGCTTATCCTTTTCTTACTTTAATAATATTCAACTGCACCAAATCCAGCAGTCTTCTGCCACCTGATACTTATTCCAGTGTCATCTGCTGATGTAACTATGTTTATTTACCCTGTACTTGTCCTATATTGTCGTCAACTGTAAGTTGCTGTTTTCCTGTTTTGATTATTTGTTTATGTACTCTGTAATTGGGCACTGCGGATCCCTTGTGGCGCCATATAAATAAAGGATAATGATAATAATAATCTTCAAATATGTAAAGGGTCAATACGATGAGTTAGCAGGGGATTTGTTTATTAATTAATAGAATTCTGTGTAGGACACGTGGGCACTCCCTGAGGCTAGAGGAGAGAGAATTCTGTACAAAACGTAGGAAAGGGTTCTTCACCATAAGGCAGTAAGGATTTGGAACTCCCCGCCGGAGAAGATAATAATGGCGGACTCTGTAAATGCATTTAAAAACGGATTGGACAGTTTTCTAGCTGAAAAAGGTATCCAAGGCTATAGCATTTAATATATTGATATTATGTATATGGGAGTGATACGAAATATAGTTGTCAATAGGTACGAAACCATTATTTCGGCTGGTGCATTATAATGTGCACTGCTTAATACAGATACAGGTTGAACCCGATGGGCATTTTGCCTCTTTTCAACCTCATTAACTATGTATTCAGCTTTAAACTATTCCTGTATGCTCCACAGCAGAAGCACTGGAATGCTAAGGGGTTTAAAGTGGAACTACTATGTATTATAGAGAGTAGTAGAAGCAGGGGCGTTTCTAGAGAGGAGGAGGCCCGTATCCAGGCTCCGTCCTGGCCCCCTCCTCTCTAGCCGGCAGCGCTGTATTTCTGGGCACGGGACCCTAGACTCTGTCCCAGAGTCTACAGCGCATGCGCAGATTGCTGGGAAAATGGCCCTGCGGCCATTTTCCCAGTCATTTTCCTACTACAAATGGGAAAACACCAGGAAAATGGCGGCGTGCCATTTTCCCAGTGATTTTTGTAGCACTGTTCCTGCACCGCTGAACTCTGGAGGATAAGTATTACAAATAATGGGTGCAGGGTGTGGTCCCCCCTGGACAATGGGGCCCCATGTGCACCACACACACTGTACCCATTATAAATATGCCAGTGAGTAGAAGTGTATTCTGATCCCAGAAATGTATAAAGCATGTAGTTTTGGGATGCGTTTAATTTGCCGGCTGTCGGGATCCCAGTGGTCAGCATACCGACTCCGGAATCCCGACAGCAGACAACGCCGCCGGCTGGTTTCCCGGCGCACCAGGGCTCTTATCACTCGTGGGTGCCCATGACACCCATAGAGTGGCAATAGATCCTGTGGCTAGCGCAGCGAGCCCACCGGGGACTCTTAGCGCTTGCTCCGCTGCCGGCATTTTGGCGGGCTGGATGCCACTGTCATGATATTGACAGTCAGCATCCCATCCGCCGGTAAAACATACTGAATCCATTGTTTTCAGTAACTGGTATCTATACATGTTACTGATGTAGGTTGTCACTTTTATTATTATTATTATTATTATTATTATTATTATGATTATTATTATGATTGTTGTTGTTGTTGTTATTATTATGATGATTATTATTATTATTATACAATGCACTACATTCATAAACTGTATCAGTAGACGACGAAATGGATCATTCCCATGTAGGTTTACGTCTAACTGATCAATTTCTATTAATAATATTAGATGCATGGTGCTAGAATGAACACTACATCATGTATGTATACACTAGTCATCATACTGGTACATAAAGTGTACTGGAACATTGACCGTCTGTACTGGAGTCACCCTTTGACCTTGTTTTTGAAGATATGAATCTGAATTAAAATTGCCAAATGCTTAACATTTGTTAGTGTCCTCTTGATAATTTATTAGGCATTGTTTCAAAGTACAATATACATTTATTAAACTTTGTTTATAATATGTGTAATGGGGATTAAATACATGGGTTAAATCATGCGTTATTTCCAGTACTATGTCTTGGCTGTCTGCTGCAAAGACAGAAGTTGTTGTGTAAATGGAATACACCTTTCCGACAATTACTTCAGTTCCTTGTTTATTTAACAACTCGCTTTCATAATCCTGGGATGACACAGTCATAGAGTGTGGTCTCACCTGTCCATGCGTAATACCTATTTGTGATTCAATAGCATGTGCTAAACACACATTTTGATTGCACAAATAAATGTATAGTGAAAGATGAGTTATAACATGCAGCATGCATTACAGGTTATCATTTAGTGTTTGGAGTAAATCCATGTGGATGATGCAATTTTGCACATTGACAAAATCATGTTGCACTATATGAGACAGGGGTAAATGTAAAATGTTTGGACAAATTTGTTAACGCGAGTGAAATTATCCTAGTTTACTTCGCAACTGCAATGTAAAAAGAAAGCGGCTTTATATTTGTACACTACCTGGAGAAGCTGGCAGCACTTTCTAATTGCTATTTGTTGTTTACCTGTAACATGTACAGTTTGTTATATTTCCCTGCTTGCAAAAAAACCCATACATGCATTTGCACCCCTTGCATTGCAACATGGAATATTGCTCATCATTTGCTCTTTTTAATTTCTTTAATCCTAACGCTTAATAAGACTCTTAATTAGAATAAATTGTAATTACACTGTAATATCTCTATTTTTATGTGTGTATTTTTGTTGTATTTTATTTTAATTGCAGTTTACATGTATTATCCACTTACAACCGAGAACTGTTTCTTTTGGAATAATGATTTTGATTGCTTCTGTTGGAAAAGTAAGCACATATTAAAGTTATTTCTAACCTTTGTACTTGTGGGCTTGAGATGTCAGCAGACGGGGCATGTGCCTCAGGTAAGAGAAGGAGGAGTGCGCCAGCTGGAATACAGCTGCACGGGTGGTCAGCACACAGTTACCCCCTACCAGGGTCTCTGCTCTACAGCAAAAGGCTGCACATTCCCTGTCTCCCTTGCCAGTGTCTGTGTGTCGCCACACTCTCCTCACTGACGGCAGCAGCCTCGGCAGGACCTGCCTGACAGGCAGCTGCTTCCTGTGCACTGCTGTGTGGCTGCTACAGATGAGGAAAAGTATATGAGATCTCCAATAGATAAATTAGGGTATTGGGGGAAGGCCGGGGTATGATTTAATGGGATGTAGTTAGAAGATTAATGCTGTCTGTATTATTTAGCACTCACTAATACAGTCTGTATATTTGGTGGTCACTAATGCTGTCTGTATATGTATGACGGTCACTAATGCTTTTGATAGTATATGGCAGGTACTAATGCTGTCTGTCATATATGGTGGTCACTAATGTGGTCTGTAGTATATTTCGATCACTAATGATGTCTGTAGAATATGGTGATCTCTAATGTTGCTGCTTGTCATATATGGCAATCACTAATACCTCTTTCACATCTTTAATGCCGAATCCCACCTGGGAATTGGAAACGGGTGCATCCCGGGTGGGATCCGGCATTGGAGTCTCTGTGCTGTCACTGCTGGCTTTCCGACCCGGCAATATTCCGGGTCGGTTGCCATAGTGGCAGGGGGCGGAGCTGGCAGCGGGTGCAGGGGTGGAGGCGGCACTGGGAGATGAGCTCATCTCCGCGACGCCTCTCCCTATGCTGTGAATGGGTACCTGGTCGCATTGACACGGCAACCCATTCACAATGCGCCTGACCCGGTATTTAACCCGGGAATAACCCTTCTTATTACCCGGGTTGAATTACCAGGTCAGACGACCTGGAAATTCTCCAGGGCCCCTTTCACATCGCAAAGAAAAAGGGGGTATACCAAGGTATACTCGGGCGCTTGTAACACGAGATGCTTTGCTGAGCAGCTGCCTCTATAAATCGGGGAAGTCACAGAAAATATACAAAACAAGAAAGGAGGCTGCTCTTTGATGTTTTCAAAAAGTAGCAGCATACCAGAGTGATATTTAAGTACTAAATTGTATAATTTATTAATAAAATGAAAAATATGAATTCAAGTAAATCTAAAATTCATAAACCATAAAATTGCATGCATATCATTAAATTTTAAAAAGTATGAATTCATACACTTTTATATTTGAGTACTGTTACCCAATTTAGTCAGGAACTAGCTTTGGATAGTTGGAGGAGTCCGTTCCAATAATGTTCCCCTGTAGTAAGGTGCTCGTCCAAATTACCCGAATCACTGAATAGAGTAAGACCAATTGGAAGTGTGTAGGTCGCCGTTACAGGATGTTATGCTCCATTTGTCTTTGAAACGAGCTCCTCATGCATTATGGTATGGGCATTCCTCCTTGAGGCAGTTATATGGATGTTATGTCCTTCGGAAATGGATAAGTGATGGGTGATGTTCAGGGGATGGTCCGGTTCTCCACTCCTATGTTCCTGACTGGTGTAAGTAGTAAACAGCTGGGCTAATTGGATAATCCCCCTAAATGTTTTGTTTCCAACAAAAGGCAGCAGAAAATTTGATACCAATGTTTACAGATCATTATTTTGAAGAATAGGTTTTGTTTTTTTGTTTTTTTTTGACTGTCCTATAAAACAAAAGAGCTAACAATGGTGTGAATGCACCTAATTATTTTTTTATTTTAGAGCAATAATGTTTTATAGTAAACTGCTCCCTTAGTCTTCCAATTGGCTCCTAGAGGTGGTGCCAAGAATGGGCTGGGCCGGACCTGACTGAGCACAGGATGGTGTGACCACGTCCCTGTCAACTGCACACGCATGTTTTATATTTTTCTTTAATGGGGTTTGGAAACCCCCCCACATGCTTACAGTTTTGGGAAGAGTAAATCTTATACTCTGAACGTACTCTCTACAGGGTCTACAAAAACAGTTATCCTGCACTTAGGGTAGCATTGATGTCAATTCAATGTCCGCTAATACAGATGCAGTCTGTACAACAGCAACAGTGTTGTGTAGAAAGAGATCCGTTTCCTGCTGACATTGGAGCCACAGTCCCAAAGAGACTGCTAAGGCCCATGCATACCTCCCAACCGTCCCGATGTCCCACTGCCTACAGGGAAAAAGTTGGGAGGTATGCCCATGTGTAACAATATCCCCAGCTACAGGCAGGAAGCTGTACCAGTGTTTACTGCAGGACAGTGATGATATAGTTCTTGGGTGTAATGGTTAGAGCATGTGTTTGCATGCCGTTGCACTGGCTTGGATGTCTTTCCAAACCTCCAAAAAAGTCCCTCTTTTTGGACATTTGTCCTGCTGTCCCACCTGCAGGCTACCATGTCCCACTGCAAGGGGGGAGGTTGGAAGGCCATCTCTCACATGTTCCTGAGTACAATGAGTGTCTCAATTATTTAGGGTGAACTTTAGCAAAAATAACATGGTATGGTTCTGAGTGAGGATTATTTGGCACAGATTTACTAATTTTATAAATGAAATGATAAAATCTTGAAGCAGGAAATCACATTCTCTGGCAGTAATGTGTTGTAGATGATCTGAATCATTAAGACAATGACATTCCATTGACGAGGGTTTCCGTTCTCTTTCACATTGTAAAAAGTTTTTTTTCCTCTTAGGGCCTAATTCATGTTTGTACACACATGCTAACACTGCTGCGAGTTATCAGGCTATGGACTTGCTAACCATCACAAGTCAAGCAGCTGCTCAGAAAAGAATATAGACGCACACCGTAGCCATTGCTAAGTCCTCAGCAACTGCATACACATACGCAGCACCGACGCAATAACGAGGAACATCAACTGCCCAAGTGAGACTATGGTCATGCAGACAGGCCGCGGCAGTAGCGACACTGGCGCTATGTTTCTCTGCATACTGTACATGATCACAGCTGATGGCAGATACACGCCCTGACACCCCCAAATGGTCCCTTCCTGTTAATCACTCTGCATTTAAATTCTCACTGCAAGCAGCATTGTAAAGGTACCTTGACGCGTGTGCTGTGAGATCGCGGTTCATGCTCAGTCTTCCAGCTGCATGAACATCGGCATTGTGTACAGACCTGAATTAGGCCCTTAATGTTATATTCAAATTACATTCTAATGATAATTAAAATGATCAAAATCTAAATGTTCATATTAGAATATTTGACCAGGCATAAATTTGTTGGCACTATGATGAAAATATATACTTTTTTTTTTTTTCTTCTGTTTTTTTCTTTTGAAATTAATTCAATTATCTTTTTTTCATTGTGATTATTAATTCTGAAGTCCTGCTTAATCAGTGCTTTATTCATCATCTAGTTTAAGCATGATGCTTTAAGTGCCTTGTCAAATGATTAACTGGTCATGCCGCCCTTGTTTTCTCTCCCATGCAGACATCTTAGCATATATGATGGTAGCAAATTGCTTCCCTAGGCCTTAGGATTGCATACTTATTCTTATATAAAATATAATAAAGGCCAAGATACCGTTTGAGCTTCCTAAAGGGCCATTACCCGACCCTGGCTCCATAGCACTGCATGCTAATATGGACGAAATTGTCCATATTGGCCTGCATGCATAAGCGACGGGGCACCAACGATGAACGAGCGCGGGGCCGCGCATTGTTCATCGTTGGTGCCTACACACTGAACAATATGAATGAGTTCTCGTTCATTAATGAATGAGAACGTTCATATTGTTTAGTGAAATCTGTAAGTGTGTAGGGCCCATTATAGCAAGTGCACTGTACAAAAAAAAAAAAAAAAAAGGAATGCTGCAGTGATCTTGCTGCTCCAGTTATTATGCTCTCTGGATCAAAGCACCTCATCTTCCTGATGCCCTCTAGGGATCTTCAACCTGTGGTGGCCCTCCAGCTGCTGTGGAACTACACATTTCAGCATGTCCTGCCACAGTTTTGCTATTAAGGCGTGTTAAAACTGAGGCATGGCATGCTGGGATGTGTAGTTCCATGGCAGCTGGAGGACCGCAGGTTGAAGGACCCATGCCCTAGGCCATCAGTCTCTTCAGGGGCAAGTGCCTTTTGTAGTAGGACTAGGGGATAGCCTCTTAACCATGAGATAAACTCTAAAGCTTTCCCTGGGGATTATTTCCTAGGAAACACTGTAATGTACCATTTTGTATGCAGATACAGTTGCCAAAGCATTAATATAATGTGTTGGCATTATTAATATTCTGTTAATGTAATAATAGAATATAGCATGCCGCATATCGTTTTAATCAGCACAGCCTGCCTGTGCGTCGTCTTCACATAGTGATGCAAATAAGACACATTTTCAGCAAAAAAAAAGACGCCCGATGCGAACAGAGTTGCACAGGACCTGTCTGCTCACTCACGCCAGGCATCTCTTGCTGCGTGGCATATTGAGGTAAAATGTATGAGGACCCAGCTGTATATCAGCGTTGACTTCCGCCCTTTCTCTATTGAAAATGTATTTGTAAAAATGTGTTTATAAAATGAATGTTTTATTTAATCAAAGTGGCACAGTGGTACTCTTCTTGCAACTTTTATCCACCTCTTCGCTCTCCCTTACCTTGGCATTGCATGGCTAGGTGAGTAAGGACATTCCCTTTGCCGCTGAGAGCAATGTGAAAAAGATGTGAAAAACATCCAGGCTGATCTACATGCAAGGTATTGTGAATCAACCTGGATTAGGTACAGGTGTCAGAGCTGGATTAGCCACTTCAGCCAGTGAATCAGGAAGAGCAATGAACTGTTGAGAACTGCAGAAGTTGTAATGATGTGAACTGTTGAGTAATATTGGTGGCCTTTTGTAGCTCAAGCAAAATGAGCATTGTTATTTTAATTATGGTCTTTGTTTATATCTAAGTGTTTTTAATGTGTTTTTGACTTTTTCCCCCACAATTTATTGGAATATTTGATATAGTAAATGTTACGTTCTTTGTGCTCCGAACGTAAGATACTGGGTGGGTAAGTCCCGAGCACAAGAACGTGACACTGAAATAAGGACGACGTATGGCAGTAACCCCTAGGACCCTAACTCCGTTGTTCCACCCGCGTGGTCAGTCTACGCCTGCGAGACTATGTGTTCTTGGGCCCACGGGAGCCGCGTTTGAAGGGCGGATTAAGTCTGCCCAACTCCGATGCCCCCTGGTCTTAATATGAGACAAGGCATAAACTGAGATGGGATGAGAACAAGGGGACCTCTAACTAAACAAAACACAGAGCTAGGGGCTACTTCAGAACCAAAAACTAAACGTATGTGCGGCACGGCCGCCAATGGAAGAAGGCAACAAAGGTAACACTGTCCACACCCTACACGGCACCGTCGTGTACCGGGGTGGACAGCTATGGCGGAGCACCTCCGTAAGAACACTGGCAACAAGTATAACAGGAATTCTACGGCCAAGGCCGCAAGACGCTACAAAGGCCGCTCACTCACAACACCGGGGAAACAACCGTAGGTGAACCGGAACCTGGAGATCTCGGACACAGGTTTCTACCAACAGGAAGGATTGGCTTCCGAACACCAGGACTCGGTACCACAGGGACAAGGTAGACCGGACCACAGAACACCAGACAGGGAATTCTCCAGAGCAGGAACAGCTCACAGGAAGCTATCACCGGCGTCTGTGTAAGGCACTAAGGGTGAATATAACAGGTCTCTGTACCAATGGCTGCAGAGAACCCAATTAAAAAATGTTGTGCAGCTGCCCTGCTGCATGACCACACGCTGACAGGTGCTGATAATTGTTTAGATGGCAACAGGGAACGCGGTCCGCCTGTGGTGTCCCCGTTGCTATAGACCCGGCGGCTCAGCGCGCACAGCGTCCTGTCATTGCCAGGCGCCGTGCGGGGAACAGGAGGAGGCGCGGCGGATGTGATGCGCCGGGGCCGTTGCTTAGCAACGGTTGGGCGCTGGCGAGAGCCGCCGCGCCTAACAGTAATATGCTATGTCTGTGTCCTAAATTAACAATTTCTATAACTCTCCATCATCATGTATAGAACTAAACATCGCTTTGCTACTGTATGTCATGTTCCTGTAAATGAGCTGGTCTCAGTCATGTCTGTGACTCTTTCCATTGTTACTGTCTGATTAAGCAGACAGTGGTAAGCATGCCAGCCTCCTCTTAGTAGTTTGTTCATTTGTGTATAATTCATAACTCACTTCCACAGCATAGCGGAGGAGCGGGATGCCCTGCTGTGCAGTCGGCTTGGTTGTATTGTCTGTGTTCACAATCAACCAGTAACCCTTCTACATTATGTCACAAGCACAAAGATCACACGTCTACAGAGTATTTTGGTAACAGATGGCACATAAAGGACAACAGTGTTAAAGGACTGTCTCTGGGGTTTTCTTTTTTTATTCTCATGTTTATGACGAGACTTTTTTATCTTTTTGACCCGAAATGAGCATTTAATAAATTAGTAAAAGAATTCCTTCCATCATCTTGCATTTAAAAGGGGAAAATCTAATCTACAAATCTTACCATAGTAGTATGTGACTAATGAATTCCACCTTTGTTGTTTAAATTATTCTTGAAAGATAATATTTTATAGCCTTTAAGTGCCCCTTTTCTCCGTGTGTCTGTTACATCTAATTCTAAGTCACCACATACACAGACGTTTATTTAAAGCATTCAATATGACGTCTTATAGTCCATTAGACATACATTTATGTTAATAGACACAAAAATGGGTGTGATACCTTTCACCATTCGGGATACTGGTGGTCATATGACCAACAGCAACATCCCGATGGTAAAGATTCCAACAGGGTCAGGTAAGTATACTTGCCTTCGCCCCTTTAACTCCCCCTAACCCTCCCTCCCTGCAGTCTAACCCTAAGGTGGTGCCTAAACCTAACTCCCCCTCCCTTCCCTCCGTGCAGCCTAAATCTAACTCTCCCAGGTGGCACCTAAACCTGGCCCCCCCCAGCGGTCTAAACCTAAGAGTCACCGTCATACTTACGATCAGGATTCCGGCAGTCAGGATTCCGGCACCGGCATTTTGACTCATGTTGGAGTCCTGGCACCAGTATATTGGCCACGTGTCGGGATTCTGGTGCCAGGATTCATACTGCCAGCATTCTGAGTGCCGCCATGTTGAACGTATCCCACAAAAATGATGTACAGTTACGTCCATAAATATTTGGGCACTAACTCAATTTTCCTAGTTTTGGCTCTGTACACAATATCACAATGTATCTGAAATTAAACAATGCAGTGCAGTCTTTCAGCTTTAATATAAGGGTTTGAGCAAAAATATTAAACAATTAGGATTTGCAACAATTTTTCTCTGACGTCCTAGTGGATGCTGGGAACTCCGTAAGGACCATGGGGAATAGACGGGCTCCGCAGCAGACTGGGCACTCTAAAAGAAAGATTAGGTACTATCTGGTGTGCACTGGCTTCTCCCTCTATGCCCCTCCTCCAGACCTCAGTTAGATTTCTGTGCCCGGCCGAGCTGGATGCACACTAGGGGCTCTCCTGAGCTCCTAGAAAGAAAGTATATGTTAGGTTTTTTATTTTACAGTGAGACCTGCTGGCAACAGGCTCACTGCAACGAGGGACTAAGGGGAGAAGAAGCGAACCTACCTGCTTGCAGCTAGCTTGGGCTTCTTAGGCTACTGGACACCATTAGCTCCAGAGGGATCGACCGCAGGACCCATCCTTGGTGTTCGTTCCCGGAGCCGCGCCGCCGTCCCCCTTACAGAGCCAGAAGCATGAAGATGGTCCGGAAAATCGTCGGCAGAAGACTTCAGTCTTCACCAAGGTAGCGCACAGCACTGCAGCTGTGCGCCATTGCTCCTCATACACACTTCACACTCTGGTCACTGAGGGTGCAGGGCGCTGGGGGGGGGCGCCCTGAGCAGCAATAAAAACACCTTGGCTGGCAAAATAATCACAATATATAGCCCCAGAGGCTATATATGTGATAATTACCCCTGCCAGAATCCATAAAAAAGCGGGGGGAAAGTCAGCGAAAAAGGGGCGGAGCTATCTCCCTCGGCACACTGGCGCCATTTTCTCTTCACAGTGTAGCTGGAAGACAGCTCCCCAGGCTCTCCCCTGTAGTTTTCAGGCTCAAAGGGTTAAAAAGAGAGGGGGGGGCACTAAATTTAGGCGCAATATTGTTTATACAAGCAGCTATTGGGGAAAATTCACTCAGTGATAGTGTTTATCCCTACATTATATAGCGCTCTGGTGTGTGCTGGCATACTCTCTCTCTGTCTCCCCAAAGGGCTGTGTGGGGTCCTGTCCTCAGTCAGAGCATTCCCTGTGTGTGTGCGGTGTGTCGGTACGGCTGTGTCGACATGTTTGATGAGGAGGCTTATGTGGAGGCGGAGCAGATGCCTATAAATGGGATGTCGCCCCCTGTGGGCCGACACCAGAGTGGATGGATAGGTGGAAGGTATTAACCGACAGTGTCAACTCCTTACATAAAAGGCTGGATGACTTAACAGCTATGGGACAGCCGGCTTCTCAGCCCGCGCCTGCCCAGGCGTCTAAAAGGCCATCAGGGGCTCAAAAACGCCCGCTCCCTCAGATGGCAGACACAGATGTCGACACGGAGTCTGACTCCAGTGTCGACGAGGTTGAGACATATACACAATCCACTAGGAACATCCGTTACATGATCCCGGCAATAAAAAATGTGTTACACATTTCTGACATTAACCCAAGTACCACTAAAAAAGGGTTTTATGTTTGGGGAGAAAAAGCAGGCAGTGTTTTGTTTTTCATCCAATGAGTGAATGAAGTGTGAAAAAGCGTGGGTTCCCCCGATAAGAAACTGATAATTTCTAAAAAGTTACTGATGGCGTACCTTTTCCCGCCAGAGGATAAGTTACGCTGGGAGATATCCCCTAGGGTGGATAAGGCGCTCACACGTTTGTCAAAAAAGGTGGCACTGCCGTCTTAGGATACGGCCACTTTGAAGGTACCTGCTGATAAAAAGCAGGAGGCTATCCTGAAGTCTGTATTTACACACTCAGGTACTAGACTGAGACCTGCAGATAGTGCTGCTGCAGCGTGGTCTGTAACCCTGTCAAACAGGGATACTATTTTGCGAACATAAGACGTCGTCTTATATATGAGGGATGCACAGAGGGATATTTTGCCGGCTGGCATCCAGAATTAATGCAATGTCCATTCTGTCAGGAGGGTATTAGAGACCCGACACTGGACAGGTGATGCTGACTTTAAAAGGCACATAGAGCCTTATAAGGGTGAGGAATTGTTTGGGGATGGTCTCTGGGACCTCGTATCCACAGCAACAGCTGGGAAGAAAATTTTTTACCTCAGGTTTCCTCACAGCCTAAGAAAGCACTGTATTATCAGGTACAGTCCTTTCGGCTTCAGAAAAGCAAGCTGGTCAAAGGCGCTTCCTTTCTGCACAGAGACGAGGGAAGAGGGAAAAAGCTGCACCAGTCGGCCAGTTCCCAGAATCAAAATTCTTCCCCCGCTTCCTCTGAGTCCACCGCATGACGCGGGGGCTCCACAGGCGTAGCCAGGTACGGTGGGGGGCCGCCTCAAAAATTTCAGCGATCAGTGGGCTCGCTCACAGGTGGATCCCTGGATCCTTCAAGTAGTATCTCAGGGGTACAGGCTGGAATTCGAGGCGTCTCCACCCCGCCGTTTCCTCAAATCTGCCTTGCCGACAACTCCCTCAGGCAGGGAGGCTGTGCTAGAGGCAATTCACAAGCTGTATTCCCAGCAGGTGATAGTCAAGGTGCCCCTACTTCAACAAAGACGGGGTTACTATTCCACACTGTTTGTGGTACCGAAACCGGACGGTTCGGTGAGACCCATTTTAAATTTGAAGTCCTTGAACACATACATAAAAAAATTCAAGTTCAAGATGGAATCGCTCAGGGCGGTTATTGCAAGCCTGGAGGAGGGGGATTACATGGTATCCCTGGACATCAAGGATGCTTACCTACATGTCCCCATTTACCATCCTCACCAGGAGTACCTCAGATTTGTGGTACAGGATTGCCATTACCAATTCCAAACACTGCCGTTTGGACTGTCCACGGCACCGAGGGTCTTTACCAAGGTAATGGCAGAAATGATGATACTCCTTTGAAAAAAGGGAGTTTTTAATTATCCCGTACTTGGACGATCTCCTTATAAAGGCGAGGTCCATGGAGCAGTTGTTGGTCGGAGTAGCACTATCTCGGGAAGTGCTACAACAGCACGGATGGATTCTATACATTCCAAAGTCACAGCTGGTTCCTACCACACGCCTGCTGTTCCTGGGGATGGTTCTGGACACAGAACAGAAAAAAGTGTTTCTCCCGCAGGAGAAAGCCAAGGAGCTGTCATCTCTAGTCAGAGACCTCCTGAAACCAAAACAGGTATCGGTGCATCACTGCACACGAGTCCTGGGAAAAATGGTAGCTTCTTACGAAGCAAAATTCCATTCGGCAGGTTCCATGCAAGAACCTTTCAGTGGGACCTCTTGGACAAGTGGTCGGAATCGCATCTTCAGATGCATCGGCTGATAACCCTGTCTCCAAGGACCAGGGTATCTCTACTGTGGTGGCTGCAGAGTGCTCATCTTCAAGAGGGCCGCAGATTCGGCATACAGGACTGGGTCCTGGTAACCACGGATGCCAGCCTTCGAGGCTGGGGGGCAGTCACACAGGGAAGAAATTTCCAAGGACTTTGGTCAAGTCAGGAGTCGTCCCTACACATAAATATTCTGGAACTGAGGGCCATTTACAATGCCCTAAGTCTGGCAAGGCCTCGGCTTCAAAACCAGCCGGTACTGATCCAATCAGACAACATCACGGCAGTCGCCCATGTAAACCGACAGGGCGGCACAAGAAGCAGGATGGCGATGGCAGAAGCCACAAGGATTCTCCGATGGGCGGAAAATCACGTCTTAGCACTGTCAGCAGTGTTCATTCCGGGAGTGGACAACTGGGAAGCAGACTTCCTCAGCAGACACGACCGACACCTGGGAGAGTGGGGACTTCATCCAGAAGTCTTCCAACTGTTGGTAAACCGTTGGGAAAGGCCACAGGTGGACATGATGGCGTCCCTCCTAAACAAAAAACTAGATATTGCGCCAGGTCAAGGGACCCTCAGGCAATAGCTGTGGACGCTCTAGTGACACCGTGGGAGTACCAGTCGGTTTATGTATTCCCTCCTCTGCCTCTCATACCAAAGGTACTGAGAATAATAAGAAAACGAGGAGTAAGAATGATACTCGTGGTTCCGGATGGGCCAAGAAGAGCTTGGTACCCAGAACTTCAAGAAATAATATCAGAGGACCCATGGCCTCTACCGCTCAGACAGGATCTGCTACAGCAGGGGCCCTGTCTGTTCCAAGACTTACCGCGGCTGCGTTGGACGGCATGGCGGTTGAATTCCGGATCCTAAAGCAAAAGGGCATTCCGGAGGAAGTCATTCCTACGCTGATAAAAGCCAGGAAAGAAGTAACCGCAAACCATTATCACCGTATTTGGCGAAAATATGTTGCGTGGTGTGAGGCCAGGAAGGCCCCAATAGAGGAATTTCAGCTGGGTCGTTTTCTGCACTTCCTACAGTCAGGAGTGACTATGGGCCTAAATTTGGGTTCCATTAAGGTCCAGATTTCGGCTCTGTCGTTTTCTTTCCGGAAAGAACTGGCTTCACTGCCTGGAGTTCAGACATTTGTAAAGGGAGTGCTACATATTCAGCCCCATTTTTGTGCCTTCTGTGGCACCTTGGGATCTCAACGTGGTGTTGAGTTTCTTAAAATCACATTGGTTTGAGCCACTTAAAACTGTGGATTTGAAATATCTCACGTGGAAAGTGGTCATGTTATTGGCCTTGGCTTCGGCCAGGCGTGTGTCGGAATTGGCGGCTTTGTCATGTAAAAGCCCTTATCTGATTTTCCATATGGATAGGGCAGAATTGAGGACTCGTCCCCAGTTTCTCCCTAAGGTGGTATCAGCTTTTTACTTGAACCAACCTATTGTAGTGCCTGCGGCTACTAGGGACTTGGAAGATTCCAAGTTACTGGACGTAGTCAGGGCCTTAAAAATTTATATTTCCAGGACGGCTGGAGTCAGGAAAACTGACTCGTTTTTTATCCTGTAGGCACCCAACAAAATAGGTGCTCCTGCTTCTAAGCAGACTATTGCTCGCTGAATTTGTAGCACAATTCAGCTGGAGCATTCTGCGGCTGGATTGCCGCATCCTAAATCAGTAACAGCCCATTCCACGAGGAAAGTGGGCTCATCTTGGGCGGCTGCCCGAGGGGTCTGGGGCTTTACAACTTTGCCGAGCTGCAACTTGGTCAGGGGCAAACACGTTTGCTAAATTCTACAAATTTGATACCCTGGCTGAGGAGGACCTTGAGTTCTCTCATTCGGTGCTGCAGAGTCATCCGCACTCTCCCGCCCGTTTGGGAGCTTTGGTATAATCCCCATGGTCCTTACGGAGTTCCCAGCATCCACTAGGACGTCAGAGAAAATAAGATTTTACTCACCGGTAAATCTATTTCTCGTAGTCCGTAGTGGATGCTGGGCGCCCATCCCAAGTGCGGATTGTCTGCAATACTTGTATATAAATATTGCCTAACTAAAGGGTTATTGTTGAGCCATCTGTTGAGAGGCTCAGTTATATTTCATACTGTTAACTGGGTATAGTATCACGAGTTATACGGTGTGATTGGTGTGGCTGGTATGAGTCTTACCCGGGATTCAAAATCCTTCCTTATTGTGTCAGCTCTTCCGGGCACAGTATCCTAACTGAGGTCTGGAGGAGGGGCATAGAGGGAGGAGCCAGTGCACACCAGATAGTACCTAATCTTTCTTTTAGAGTGCCCAGTCTCCTGCGGAGCCCGTCTATTCCCCATGGTCCTTACGGAGTTCCCAGCATCCACTACGGACTACGAGAAATAGATTTACCGGTGAGTAAAATCTTATTTTATACACAGTCCAGGGGCTCAAATGTAATGGACAAATTAACATAATAAATAAATGTTCGTTTTTGATACTTTGTCAAAAATCATTTGCAGACAATAACTGCTTGAAAACTAGAACTCTTGGACATCACCAAATGTTAGGTTTCTTCCTTTTATTGTTGTAGCTGTCTTCAGTTGTTGTTTTTCCTGGGTCTGTCTGCCATTAATTTTGTCTTCAACAAATGTTGTTAAGGTGATTGACTTGGCCATTGCAGAATATTCCACTTTTTTTCTTAAAAACTTCTGGGCTTCTTTCAAAGTACACTATGTATTGGGACATTGTCCATCTGTACTGTGAAGCACTGACTATTCAACTTTGCTGAATCTGAGCAGACCGTATGTCCCTATACACTTGAGATTCTTCTGTCTACTGTCACATCATCACTAAACACTAGAGACCCATGCCTAGAGGCCTAGATGCTAATGCCATCACACTGCCTCCACAATGTTTTACAGCTGTTGATCATGAGCCAATCCAAGTCTTCTCCATACTATTTTCGTCCTAACATTCTGGTAAAAGTTGATCTTAGTTTCATCTGTCCAAAGAATGCTGTTCCAGAACTCTGCTGGCTTTGTAGACTTATTTATTTATTTTTTATTCTAAAGCAGGGGTGGCCAACCAGTCAGAGACAAAGAGCCAAAAAATCTTGTTAAGTACGTCAAAGAGCCGAAATTGTGCCGATGGCGCACGTGCAAAAAGAGGGTGTGGCCTTGTGCCTACTAGGCCACGCCCATGCTATAAAATACATTGAAAAAGCCAGAGCCACATGAAATACATTTCAAAGCCAGATCCAACATAAAATACATTGAAAAAGCCACTTCAACATAAAATAATTAAAAAAGCCAGATCCACATAAAGTATATTGAAAAAGCCAGATTCACATAATACACTTTAGCTCCTCCATGAGTCACTCCAGCCAGCTCCCCTATGTGTCAATGTGTCACTCCATTCAGCTCCCCCGTTGTGTCTCTCCTGCCAGGACCCTCCTGTGTAACTCCGGCCAGCTCTCCCTTGTGTCACTCCAGCACACCCTCATATGTAACTACAGCTGCCCCCCAACTTATGCTATTGCAGCAGCAACCCCTTATATGTCCTCTGTTTGCCAGTGGCTCCCTCAGTTCTTAGTACCCGTAGTGCTGCTGCTGCTGTCTGGCTGGAGTGCAGCAGTCATCTGTTGTGGTCATGTGACTTTGAGTGTCAGGAGCCACATCTGAATAAAGAAAGAGCCGCATTCGGCTCAAGAGCCACGGGTTGGCCACTGCTGTTCTAAAGTCTAATTTGGCTTTTCTGTTCTAGAGATTTATGAATGGTTTGCACTTTGTGGTGAAACCTCTGTATTTGCTCTTATGAAATCTACTCTTTGTGGTAGACTTGGATAATGTTATGCCTTCCACCTGGAGAGTGTTCTTCACTTGGCTGGATGTTGTGAAGAGTTTTTTATTTACTATAGAAAGGATCCTGCAATCATACACCACTGTTGTCTTCTGTGGATGTCCAGAGGCCTTTTTGTGCTGCCAAGTTCACCAGTGAGTGTTTTTTTTTTCTCACAATGTATCAAAATGTTGATTTGGCTACTCCAAAGGTTCCTACGATCTCCCTGATGGATTATTTATTTATATATTTGCAATCTAAGGATGATAAGTTCCATTGGCATTGCAAGCTTCTTTGGCTGCATTTTGTGGGTTCATAGCAACAGCTTCCAAATGCAAATGCCACGCTTGGAATCAACTCCAGACTTTTTGCCTGCTTAATTGATAAGGAAGTAAAGGAATAGCCCAGACCTGTCCATGTAAGTGCTTTTGAGTCAATTGTCCAAGACTTTTGGTCCCTTGAAAAAGAGAGGACTGCATATTAAATAACTATGATTCCTAAACCCTTTCTACAATTTGGATGTAAATAACCTCAAATTAAAACTGACAGTCTACACTTTAAAACCATATTTGTTATAGAACTGTAACTTGAATATGTTTTGGTAAACCGCAAAAAATATATAAAATTGTCTGTGTCCAAATATACAGTACATGGATCTAATGGGTTGGGTATGGATGACTGCCGTTTGGGATCCCGCCGGTCACCATACCGACGTCGTGATCGCGGGGTTTAGAATGCCGGAATGGGTGGGGGGCAGCACAACAAAGCCCCTTGTGGGCTCGGTGGCGAACTGAGCTCGCCACAGGTTCTATTCCCACTCTATGGGTGTCGTGTACACCCACTAGTGGGAATAGTCCCTGTTAGTCGGCATGCCAGCTGTCGGGATTTTGAGCTGGCGGAATGTAGGCATAGGTATTGTGACTGGCGGTCTCCTGACTAGAAGTGAATGGAACTGTAAGCACACACTTTCTGAACAGCTTCTGCATCATTTTTTACATTTACCTGCAACATTTAAAAAGCTAAAACACAGTGGAGTTCTATGGATGCATTCATTATGTATATAGGGGGTAATTCCAAGTTGATCGCAGCAGGAAATTTTTTAGCAGTTGGGCAAAACCATGTGCAGTGCAGGGGGGCAGATATAACATGTGCAGAGAGAGATAGATTTGGGTGTGGTGAGTTCAATCTGCAATCTAAATTGCAGTATAAAAATAAAGCAGCCAGTATTTACCCTGCACAGAAACAAAATAACCCACCCAATTCTAACTCTCTCTGCAAATGTTATATCTGCCCCCCCTGCAGTGCACATGGTTTTGCCCAACTGCTAAAAAATTTCCTGCTGCGATCAACTTGGAATTACCCCCATAGTAAATTATAGAGCAAAGAAGCTTTGGGGCACATTAGTGAATGCACTAACCCTCCGTTCAAAGCGAGAACAGTCTGTGTTTGTCTACACTTATTTAATATTGTTTTTCAAATCTCCTTGTGTATGGGTCTGGGTCCTACGTAAATATAAATAAAAAACTAGTTCCTGAAAGGTTCCAGGCTCACTCTGGAAAATTACCGATTTAACTATTTTAAACATGCTCTAATCCCGTAGATGACTTAACCGGGTGTACAAGTTACTATAAACGAAAATGTGGAGGTATTACAAACCATCGTAGAGTGAAAGGTAGTTTGTTATCAGCCGGCTCTTGGGAATTTAGCAATAGCCATCTGGTTTAGATACCCACTTGATTAAATATACAGAGTCTGATTTAACTACTCAGCTGCTATGACAGTTGCAAAATTGAACATTAAATACGCTGTAAGACTCCGTAATCGGTTAATCTTTGTGCTGTGATCATCTGCTGGGAAATTAAATTCAATATTCCTTATTTAGGCTATGTTTGCGTTTGAGTCATTTGTTCTGTGAGTAAATATGTCATATTTATTGGCCGTGATAACTGTAGTTGTAACTCAGCTTATCAAATAGGCCATTTTGAAACTGGACAAACATACACACGTGTTATAAGCATATTTCATGTCTGCAGAAGGCATTTAATTGAATGTACAGTTCGGCCAATCCGCATCTATATTTTTTGTCACCAGTTTTAAATTACCTAGCAACACTAGTTATAATGGTTGTTATGGCTTTGAAGTGATGAATGTGATATCGCCTTGTTGTACATTTAAAAAAAAAAAAAAAAAAAAAGGTTTTATATCATTGATTACAGGTTAAGATGGTCATCTATTTTTTTATTTTTTTTAATAATATAAAGTTTGTGAACTATTTAGGATTATCTGTATTCTTGTATTAATTTGCCCCAAAATATGATCTCTATGCAAAATCTAGTAATGGATAAATCTAGTAATAGATAAACACAATTTATAATTTTTACTTGGAATTATGTTATATTCATAAAAATGTGTTATCTTTGTTGGATAAAAGGTCATTTAGTGTTTGGACAAAGTACAAAGTTTTGTCTTGTTTTTCAGAGGGCCTACTGTTGACCAATACTTTTACTTGAAGATTCATTGCCCATTCCCACTAACAGAACATATCAGATTATTATATT
Source organism: Pseudophryne corroboree (assembly GCF_028390025.1). Classification (NCBI taxonomy): domain Eukaryota; kingdom Metazoa; phylum Chordata; class Amphibia; order Anura; family Myobatrachidae; genus Pseudophryne; species Pseudophryne corroboree. The sequence continues at coordinate 785,335,890 of NC_086445.1, forward strand.
TTGAGCTGCCTTGAATTTACAATTTAACCTTTAAGCGGAGTACACACGTCGTTCCAAAACGCCATTTTGGAACGACATATTGCTTACATCAGTCAGTGTGCAGTATACTCCCAGCACCATGTACACATATGCCCCCAGTGCCAGAAACTCACTGCTGCGCACCACCGCTGCCTCTGCTGTTCCCGGGCGCCGCTGTCTCTGCTGTTGCCAGCGCGCTGGGAAGGTCAGGTCTCCGGCGGGTAAGTCAAGTCAGGCGCCTGGTCGTGAGCCAATCATAGCGCGTGGTCCTGCAGCCAATCAGGAGACGCCGCTGGTCCACAAGCCGATTGGCTGATGAACCGGCGCCATTTTTTACTTAACTGACGATCCGAATCATTGCCACCCTTGGGAGTCGGGCGCCCCACGCAGCTGCTCCTAAGGAACGCTCTAAAAAACATGTTTGGTTTTTCCCAACTAATTGTTCTAGTGTAGGGGGAACCCCCAACTGAACGATAAGTAGGCATGCCCCCTGCCCCTCTCTGTCGGGGATAGACAGCATCTATTCACTGCTGCTCTGCTCAGAGCAGCGAGTGACGGGGAATCTCCGAACTGTGCCCCCCCACCGCGGGACACTGTGGCCCGTAGGTGTGACAGCGGGGTATGTGTTCAGACATGAGTGGTGTCCCTTGACCTGGTTGTTATTATGCTGCGTTCCACATAGATTTAAGTGTGATTTCTGGTCAATTAAGTAATTAGCTGTTAACATGGGGTGATTTAAGGGAGATCCGGAGGTAGTACCATTATGCTTCTTGTCTTCATGCTGGACTCATCCTCAACACTGCTGTGTGTCTTGAGAATGGCCCTTAGGGGTCGAAATGTCGACCAATGATGATGGCTATGACTATTCAATAAACATTGAGAATATATGGAAATTGGTATGTGCCCTCATTTGGGTAGTTTACCATGAAACTGGATATTAGTGGAGCACCCCGCTGCTGACCCATTACGTAAGTGAGTGTGGAGACCTTCCAACAATATATAAAATATATACTAGAGATAGATATAAAAAATAGTCCAATAAACGAGTAAATAAAAATGTGTGTATGTATGTATGTGTATATATATATATATATATATATATATATATATATATATATATATATACATACATACAGACATACAGGTTGAGTATCCCATATCCAAATATTCCGAAATACGGAATATTCCGAAATACAGACTTTTTTGCGTGAGAGTGAGATAGTGAAACCTTTGTTTTTTGATGGCTCAATGTACACAAACTTTGTTTAATACACACAGTTATTAAAAATATTGTATTAAATGACCTTCAGGCTGTGTGTATAAGGTGTATATGAAACATAAATAAATTGTGTGACTATAGATACACTTTGTTCAATGCACAAAGTTACAAAAAATATTGGCTAAAATTACCTTCCAGCTGTGTGTATAAGGTGTATATGTAACATAAATGCATTCTGTGCTTGGACTTAGGTCCCATCACCATGATATCTCATTATGGTATGCAATTATTCCAAAATACGGAAAAATCCGATATCCAAAATATCTCTGATCCCAAGCATTTTGGATAAGGGATACTCAATATATATATATATATATATATATATATATATATATATTATGTGTGTTATCAGTTTACTGGTCTCTGCATATGCCAGGTCCCCCAAGTCTATGCCCCAACCTACATCTCATACCGTCCAGCAGCCATGCTCCCCTTTTAGCTGTTCTAAGCCCCATTCCCCGATGCTATCGTGGTTCCATACCCACCGCTCTGTTCCGATCCCCCTCACCCCTCCCCCACCCCCTTTCCCCAGCTCTCTTACCCTGTTTCTGGCAGTGGGGGCCGTTGGGAGGCACGCCCACGCATCCTCAGTGCGCATATTAAGGGTAACTACACATACAGACATTCACATTTCTCTAACGTCCTAGTGGATGCTGGGGACTCCGTAAGGACCATGGGGAATAGACGGGCTCCGCAGGAGACAGGGCACTTTAAGAAAGAATTTGGATACTGGTGTGCTCTGGCTCCTCCCTCTATGTCCCTCCTCCAGACCTCAGTTTGAATCTGTGCCCGGACGAGCTGGGTGCTACTTAGTGAACTCTCCTGAGCTTGCTATAAGAAAGTATTTTGTTAGGTTCTTTTATTTTCAGAGAGATCTGCTGGCAACAGACTCTCTGCATCGTGGGACTGAGGGGAGAGAAGCAGCCCTACTCACTGAAGATAGGTCCTGCTTCTTAGGCTACTGGACACCATTAGCTCCAGAGGGATCGTACACAGGATCTCACCCTTTGTCGTCCGATCCCGGTGCCGCGCCGCCGTCCCCCTAGCAGAGCCGGAAGACAGAAGCCGGTGACAGAAGCAAGAAGACTTCATCGTCGGCAGAAGACTCCAGTCTTCAATCTGAGGTAGCGCACAGCACTGCAGCTGTGCGCCATTGCTCCCACATTAAACCCACAAACTCCGGTCACTGTAGGGTGCAGGGCGCAGGGGGGGGCGCCCTGGGCAGCAATTAGAACCTCTTGGCAGAAAGTGGGCATATATACAGTTGGGCACTGTATATATGCATGAGCCCCCGCCATAATTTTACACAGAAACGCGGGACAGAAGCCCGCCGCTGAGGGGGCGGGGCTTCTTCCTCAGCACTCACCAGCGCCATTTTTTCCTCCACAGCTCCGCTGAGAGGAAGCTCCCCAGGCTCTCCCCTGCAGATTCACGGTAGAAGAGGGTAAAAAGAGAGGGGGGGCACATAAATTAGGCGCAAAAACAGTATATACAGCAGCTACTGGGTTAACACTGTTACTGTGTGATTCCTGGGACATATAGCGCTGGGGTATGTGCTGGCATACTCTCTCTCTGTCTCTCCAAAGGGCCTTGTGGGGGAACTGTCTTCAAAAAGAGCATCCCCTGTGTGTGTGTGGTGTGTCGGTACGCGTGTGTCGACATGTTTAACGAGGAAGGCTATGTGGAAATAGAGCGGGAGCAAATGAATGTGGGGTCGCCGCCAACGGCGCCGACACCTGATTGGATGGATATGTGGAAGGTTCTAAATGATAATGTTAATTCCTTGCATAAAAGGTTGGATAAAGCTGAAACCTTAGGACAGTCAGGATCAGGCATGGGCTGAGACCCCATGTCGCAGAGGCCGTCAGGGTCTCAGAAGCGCCCACTATCCCAAATTGTTGACACAGATACCGACACGGATTCTGACTCCAGTGTCGACTATGATGATGCAAAGTTACAGCCTAAATTGGCTAAAGCTATACGTTATATGATTATAGCTATGAAGGAGGTGTTGCACATCACAGAGGAAACCCCAGTCCATGACAAGAGGGTTCATATGTATGGGGAAAAAAGGCAGGTGGTGACCTTTCCCCCTTCACATGAGTTAAATGAGTTATGTGAAAAGGCTTGGGAATCTCCAGATAAAAAACTGCAGATTTCCAAGAGGATGCTTATGGCGTATCCTTTCCCGCCAACGGACAGGCTACGCTGGGAATCCTCCCCTAGGGTGGACAAAGCTCTAACACGCTTATCCAAGAAGGTGGCCCTACCGTCACAGGATACGGCCACCCTAAAAGATGCTGCGGATAGAAAGCAAGAGGGTACCCTGAAGTCCATTTATACACATTCAGGTACCTTACTAAGGCCGGCAATTGCGTCGGCCTGGATGTGTAGTGCTGTAGCAGCATGGACGGATACCTTATCTGAGGATCTGGATACCTTAGACAAGGATACTATATTAATGACCCTGGGGCATATAAAAGACGCTGTCCTGTATATGAGAGATGCTCAGAGGCATTAGCCTACTGGGCTCTAGAATAAATGCAATGTCGATTTCTGCCAGAAGTGTCCTGTGGACTCGGCAATGGACAGGCGATGCCGACTCAAAAAGGCACATGGAGGTTTTACCTTACAAGGGTGAGGAATTGTTTGGGGAGGGCAGGGCCGGTGCAAGGTTTCTTGACACCCTAGGCAAAACTTTAGCCTGCTCCCCCCACCCCCTCTGCATGCTTACATAGTGGTACGTGGCGGATGCCGTACATGCAGGAGTCTGCAATTGTGGGGGTGGGGGCTAGCGGGCAACATGCGGGAGTCTTCAATCGCTGAAGGGGTGGTAGTCAAAAACACGCCTGAGACTGAAATCGCAAGGTGTGTGTGGGGTGGGAGAGGATGCGGACAACATGCCAGAGTCTGCGAATGGGCGAGGTTTGGACACTATGCCCGATTCTGCAATCGCTTGGGCGGGGGCTGCAGGCAACAGGCGGGAATTTGCGATCGCGAGGGGGGGGGGGAGGAACATAACGGAGTCTGCAATAGGGGGGGGGGGGGGGATTTGTGTTTTGCGGGCAACATGCCCAATTCTACAATCGCAGTATGTTGGGAGGGGGGTTGCGGGCAACAAGCGGGAGTTTGCAATCGCGAGGGAAGGAAAAGGAAACATCACCGAGTCTGCAATAGAAGGGAGGGTTGTGAGCAACATGCCTGATTCTACGCAGTGTGGGGAGGGGGGGTGTTTGCGGGCAACATGTGGGAGTCTGCAATCGCGAGGGAGGGGTACCTGAGTCTGCCATCCAGGGGAGGGGTGAGACTGAAAGATCCCAGAATCTGCAGTCGCGCCGGGGTGTGGGGGGCGGATTTGGTGGTGTGTGCTACATGCTCCCGACTCTGCAATCGTGAGGGTGTTGCGGGCAACAAGCTGGAGTCTGCAATCATGGGGCGGAGGATTAGTGGCAATCGTACATCATGCCCGAGAACGCAATTCGCAGGGGAGATGGGGGAGAGAATCACGCCCAGGTCCGCAATCGTGGGGGGGTGCAGGCATCATGCCCGAGTCCGCAATTCGTGCAGGGGTGTGTGTGTATGTTGTGCGGGTATCATGCCCGTCTCCACAATCATAGGGGGATGCAGGCATCATGCCTGAGCCTGCAATTCGTGGAGGGGTGTGGGCATCATCCCCGAGTGTCCGCAATTCGTGGGGGGGATGGGTTGTGTGGGCATCCAGGGGCACGCAGGATTTGTGTGGAAGGGTTTCCGTGGGATATAAATATAATATACATCATGTATATAGTAGTCTGTGTGTGGGCATCATTACAGAGTCCACAAATGCGGGGGAGAAGGGGTGCGGGCATCATGCCCGAGTCCACAATTTGCAGGGCACGGGTGCGGGCATCATGCGGGGGTTGCAGGCAGGGCCGGTGCTAAGGTGATCAGCGCCCTCCTGCAAACTATACATTTTGCGCCCTCCTACAAATACAGATGTGGCCACTCTCATCCTACCAGCAAGCAGCCACATTGCGCTGATGACTAGCCACGGCAAGCTGCGTCCCATTCGCAGGAGTGTACACACCGGGGGTGATTCCGAGTTGTTCGCTCGTTAGATTTTTTCGCAACGGAGCGATTAGTCGCAAACTGCGCATGCGCAATGTTCGCAGTGCGCCTGCACCAAGTAAATTAGCACAAAAGTTTGGTATTTTACTCACGGCCTAACAAAGATTTTCATCGTTCTGGTGATCGGAGTGTGATTGACAGGAAGTGGGTGTTTCTGGGCGGAAACTGGCCGTTTTATGGGAGTGTGCGGAAAAACGGGGGAGTGTCTGAAGAAATGGGGGGAGTGTCTGAAGAAATGGGGGGAGTGTCTGAAGAAATGGGGGGAGTGTCTGGGCGAACGCTGGGTGTGTTTGTGACGTCAAACCAGGAACGAAACTGACTGAACTGAGCTACTCAGAAACTGCTAAGAAATTTCTATTCGCAAATATGCTAATCTTTCGTTCGCAATTCTGCTATGCTAAGATACACTCCCAGAGGGCGGCGGCTTAGCGTGTGCAAAGCTGCTAAAAGCAGCTAGCGAGCGAACAACTCGGAATGAGGGCCACCATGCGATCCTAATGATAGCGCATTCATGGACACCCGCAGGCACGCTTATTGCAGAAAACAAGTTGCATTTGCCACAATTAGCCTTTAAGCTGAGGAGGGACACAGCTGTATGTCTGCTTGACATGTCTCTTTACTATGTTTCATAGGGGTCTATTCATGATGCAGTGTAAACAGTGGAGAAGTTGCCTATGGCAACCAATCAGTGTTGCGGTAACATTTATAAAGTGTATTCTATAAAATTATATAAGCTGATTGGTTGCCATGGGCAACTTCTTCACTGACTTACTTCTCCACACTTTTCACTGCTTCATGAATAGACCCCACAGATATGTGAAAAGAGAGAGAGGGTGATCGGGTAAGTGTTAGAGACGGTGGGTGACAGGAAAGTCAGTAGGTGACAGGGAGAGGGTGACAGGAGAGAGAGCGGACGGGAAAAGGGTAACGGCAGGGAGAGGCAGTGGGAGAAGGGCAGAGAGTGAAGCTAGGGAGAGGCAGTGACCAGTGAGTGGAGGAAGGTGACAAGCAGAGGGTGAAAACAGAGGGTGACATTGAGAGGGTGAGAGTCACTGGGTAACGAGCGAGAGAGGTGATGGGGAAATGGTGAGAATCAGTTGCCAACAGGAAGAGTGTAACAGAAGAGAGGTGACGGAGTGAGGGTAATACCCCTTTTACACCGCCAGCATATAACACGGATTATTCCACATGAAGGTGCATAACCCGTGTTGCTGGCTGGTGTAAAAGGTTCGAGTTGGAATAATCCGGGTCGAGTGACCCGGTATTCCAACTCGGGTGGTTTGCAGGGTTGAACACGTGTTCAACTCGGCAAACTTTGCAGTGTACAGTGAATGTGCGGGCGGCGCTTGGAGATCATGTGATCTCCAAGTGCCACCCCCCGCCGCGTCACTGGCAATATGCCGGGTTGGTGAGTGCAGTGGGAAAGGGAGCTGACGCAGGGCGCAGCCGGGTAGCACCCGTGTCAGGCTCCCGGCTGCAACCCGCGCTGTTGGTCTAAAAGCGGTATAAGAGTCAGTGAGTGATAGGGAGAGGGTCTCAGGAGAGAGGTGACGGGCGGGGAGAGGCAGTGGGTGATAGGCAGTGGGAAACTGCATTAATTAAAAAACAAAAACACATTAATATGCCACTCCCCCATACAAATTTGTAATATACCGTCCCCCCCTCCCCTGCACACATTAATATACCCCCCCCCCCCCTCCCCTGCATACATTAATATACCACCCCCCCTCCCCTGCACACATTAATATACCACCCCCCCTCCCCTGCACACATTAATATACCCCCCTGCACACACTTATATACCACCCCCCCTCCCCTGCATACATTAATATACCCCCCCTCCCCTGCACACACTAATATACCCCCCCTCCCCTGCACACATTAATATACCCCCCTCCGCTGCACACACTAATATACCACCCCCCCTCACCTGCACACATTAATATACCCCCCTCCGCTGCACACACTAATATACCCCTCCTCCCCTGCACACATTAATATACTACCACCCCCCTCCCCTGCACACATTAATATACCACCCCCCCTCCCCTGCACACACTAATATACCCCCCTGCACACACTAATATACCCCCCCTCCCCTGAACACATTAATATACCACCCCCCCTCACCTGCACACATGAATATACCCCCCTCCCCTGCACACACTAATATACAACCCCCCCTGCACACATTAATATACCACCCCCCTCCCCAGCACACACAAATATACTACCCCCCCTCCCCTGAACACATTAATATACCACCCCCCCTGCACACATTAATATACCACCCCCCTCCCCAGCACACACTAATATACCCCCCCTGCACACACTAATATACCCCCCCTCCCCTGCACGCATTAATATACCCCCCCCCTCCCCTGCACACACTTATATACCCCCCCTGCACACACTAATATACCACCCCCCCTCCCCTGCACACACTAATATACCCCCCTCCCCTGAACACATTAATATACCACCCCCCCTCACCTGCACACATTAATATACCCCCCCTCCCCTGCACACACTACTATACAACCCCCCCTGCACACATTAATATACCACCCCCCTCCCCAGCACACACTAATATACCACCCCCCCTCCCCTGAACACATTAATATACCACCCCCCCTTACCTGCACACATTAATATACCCCCCCTCCCCTGCCCACACTAATATACAACCCCCCCTGCACACATTAATATACCACCCCCCTCCCCAGCACACACTAATATACCCCCCCTGCACACACTAATATACCACCCCCCCTCCCCTGCACACATTAATATACCCCCCCTTCACACACTAATATACCACCACCCCTCCCTGCACACATTAATATACCCCCCCTGCACACACTAATATACCACCCCCCCTCCCCTGCACACATTAATATACCACCCCCCCTCCCCTGCAAACACTAATATACAACCCCCCCCCCCTCCCCTGCACACATTAATATACCCCCCCTGCACACACTAATATACCACCCCCCCTCCCCTGCACACATTAATATACCACCCCCCTCCCCTGCACACACTAATATACAACCCCCCCCCCCTCCCCTGCACACAGTAAAATTACCACTTTCCCTCATCAGCAGCAGAATGTACCCGAGTCTGTGCTCCCCCGTATGGTATGGCTTTCTGATAGACCTGCTGGGCTGCTGCTCCTCACGTCTGAAGGCTCCTCTCTAGTCTAATGCATTGCACAGTCACATGTGCACCAAGTGACTTCCTGTTCCTGTCCATGCAGGAAGCAAACTCAGCAGAGCGTCGGGAGGTAATTGCTCGGCTTCTGTATGAGCACACTGCAGCATGTGACTGCAGCATGTGGCTGCAAAGGAAAAAATAAAATTGCCCTGGCCCCGGGGGGTGGGGGTGGTAAGGGTGCAGGCAACATGCCTGAGTCCTCAAGTGAATATGTGAGGCGCTATCACGGAGGTGGGGGGCGACAGATTTGTAGAGACAGCATTTTCTCATCAGTGTGTTCTGCCGCCCTCCAGTGGCCGGCGCTCATAGGCAGCTGCCTAGTGATAGCGCCGGCCCTGGGGGAGGGTCTCTCGGACCTGGTCTCCACAGCTACTGCTGGAAAGTCAAATTTTTTGCCATATGTTCCCTCACAACCTAAGAAAACACCGTATTACCAAATGCAGTCCTTTCGTTCACAAAAAGGCAAGAAAGTCCGAGGTGCATCCTTTCTTGCCAGAGGCAGGGGCAGAGGAAAGAAGCTGCACAGCTAGTTCCCAGGAACAGAAGTCCTCCCCGGCTTCCACTAAATCCACTGCATGACACTGGGGCTCCACAGGCGGAGCTAGGCCCGGTGGGGGCGCGTCTCCGAAATTTCAGCCACAAGTGGGTTCACTCCCAGGTGGATCCCTGGGCAATAGAGATTGTGTCTCAGGGATACAAGCTGGAATTCGAGGAGATGCCCCCTCACCGATAGCTCAAATCGGCCCTGCCAGCTTCCCCCTTAGAGAGGGAAATAGTGTTAGCTGCAATTCACAAATTGTATCTTCAGCAGGTGGTGGTCAAGGTTCCCCTCCTTCAACAAGGAAAGGGTTATTATTCGACCATGTTTGTGGTACCGAAACCGGACGGTTCGGTCAGACCCATATTGAATTTAAAATCCCTGAACATATACCTGAAAAGGTTCAAGTTCAAGATGGAATCGCTCAGAGCGGTCATCGCAAGCCTGGAAGCGGGGGATTTTGTGGTGTCTCTGGACATAAAGGATGCATACCTTCATGTCCCCATTTATCCGCCTCATCAGGCGTACCTCAGATTTGTGGTACAGGATTGTCATTACCAATTCCAGACGTTGCCGTTTGGTCTCTCCACGGCACAGAGAATATTTACCAAGGTAATGGCGGAAATGATGGTGCTCCTGCGAAAGCAAGGGGTCACAATTATCCCATACTTGGACGATCTCCTCATAAAGGCGAGGTCCAGAGAGCAGTTGATGATCAGCGTAGCACGCTTTCGGGAAGTGTTACAACAACACGGATGGATTCTAAATATTCCAAAGTCGCAGTTGATTCCTTCGACTCGTCTGCCCTTCCTGGGCATGATTCTGGACACAGGCCAGAAGAGGGTTTATCTCCCGATGGAGAAGGCTCAGGAGCTCATGACACTGGTCAGAGACCTATTAAAACCAAAACAGGTGTCGGTGCATCACTGCACGCGAGTCCTGGGAAAGATGGTGGCGTCATACGAGGCCATTCCCTTCGGCAGGTTCTATGCGAGGACCTTTCAATGGGATCTGTTGGACGAGTGGTCCGGATCACATCTACAGATGCATCGGCTGATCACCCTATACCCCAGGGCCAGGGTGTCTCTCCTGTGGTGGCTGCAGAGTGCTCACCTTCTCGAGGGCCGCAGATTCGGCATTCAGGACCGGGTCCTGGTGACCACGGATGCAAGCCTCCGAGGGTGGGGGGCAGTCACACAGGGAAGAAATTTCCAAGGTCTGTGGTCAAGTCAGGAGACTTGCCTTCACATCAATATCCTGGACCTAAGGGCCATATACAATGCCCTAAGTCAAGCGGAGACCCTGCTTCGCGACCAATCGGTGCTGATTCAGTCAGACAACATCACCGCAGTGGCTCATGTAAACCGCCAAGGCGGCACAAGGAGCAGGGTGGCGATGGCGGAAGCCACCAGAATTCTTCGCTGGGCGGAGAATCACGTACGAGCACTGTCAGCAGTGTTCATTCCGGGGGTGGACAACTGGGAAGCAGACTTCCTCAGCAGGCACGACCTCCACCCGGGAGAGTGGGGACTTCATCAAGAAGTCTTCACGCAGATTGCAAGTTGGTGGGAACGGACACAGGTGGACATGATGGCGTCCCGCCTCAACAAAAAGCTACAGAGGTATTGCGCCAGGTCAAGAGACCCTCAGGCGATTAGCTGTAGACGCACTAGTGACACCGTGGGTGTTCCAGTCGGTTTATGTATTTCCTCCTCTTCCTCTCATACCCAAGGTGCTGAGAATCATAAGAAAAAGAGGAGTGAGAACAATACTCATTGTTCCGGATTGGCCAAGAAGGACTTGGTATCCAGATCTGCAAGAAATGCTCACAGAGGACCCATGGCCTCTGCCTCTAAGACAGGACTTGTTGCAACAGGGGCCCTGTCTGTTCCAAGACTTACCGCGGCTGCGTTTGACGACTTGGCGGTTGAACGCCGGATCCTAGCAGAAAAATGCATCCCGGATGAGGTTATTCCTACGCTGGTAAAGGCTAGGAAGGACGTGACGGCTAAACTTTATCACCGTATATGGCGAAAATATGTTGCTTGGTGTGAGGCCAGGAATGCCCCTACGGAGGAATTCCAGCTGGGCCGTTTCCTTCACTTCCTACAGTCGGGAGTGACTTTGGGCCTGAAATTGGGTTCCATTAAGGTCCAGATTTCGGCCCTATCCATTTTCTTTCAAAAAGAACTGGCTTCTCTTCCTGAAGTTCAGACGTTTGTGAAGGGAGTGCTGCATATTCAGCCCCCTTTTGTGCCTCCAGTGGCACCTTGGGATCTTAACGTGGTGTTGAGTTTCCTGAAGTCACACTGGTTTGAGCCACTCAAGACCGTGGAGTTAAAATTTCTCACGTGGAAGGTGGTCATGCTATTAGCCTTGGCTTCTGCTAGGCGTGTCTCAGAATTAGCGGCTTTGTCACATAAAAGCCCCTATCTGGTTTTCCATATGGATAGGGCAGAATTGCGGACCCGTCCACAATTTTTGCCAAAAGTGGTGTCATCTTTTCATATGATCCAACCTATTGTGGTGCCTATGGCTACTCGTGACTTGGAGGATTCCGAGTTACTAGATGTGGTCAGGGCTTTGAAGGTTTAGGTAGCCAGAACGGCTAGAGTCAGGAAAACTGAGTCGCTGTTTATCCTGTATGCATCCAACAAGCTGGGTGCTCCTGCTTCAAGTAGGAAAAAACAATGGTTCCCTAATGCACACCGAGTGAAAAATATTACTACATAATAGTCAGATTATACGGAGATCTTGATTGCGTATATCTGCAGATATAGGGTTAAGCCCCCAGGCTGATCGACAAGGCCTCTCCGTCACTGGGGGTCCCTAATACTAGGTATGGGTCTGGGGTGCAGGACCCCATCATGTCGGCACAGGTCGGCTACCCCAGGTCAGCACACAGGTGAAAATTAATAAGGGTTAATGGGAAGCACAGAAGTGCTATGTAAGTGGTGTGATTAAAATAATACAAAAATATATACAAAGTGATAGGGAAAATCATAAGTGTTAATAAAGTGTTAGGGTGTGCCGACCTGAAGCAGCCCAGCCACACCGACACAGGGGCCACCACACCCCACACCCCCCCCATAAATAATTACAAATATGTCTGGGTTGAATTCCCAGTGTAAGGCCACATGGTAATGGCTCCTACAGCATCTTTTTGTATTGCTCCTGCTTCAAAGCAGACTATTGCTCGCTGGATCTGTAACACGATTCAGCAGGCTCATTCTGCGACTGGTTTGCCGCTTCCAAAATCAGTAAAAGCCCACTCCACAGGAAGGTGGGCTCTTCTTGGGCGGCTGCCCGGGGGGTCTCGGCATTACAGCTTTGCCGAGCAGCTACTTGGTCAGGTTCGAACACTTTTTTGCAAAGTTCTACAAGTTTGATACCCTGGCTGAGGAGGACCTTGTGTTTGCTCATTCGGTGCTGCAGAGTCATCCGCACTCTCCCGCCCGTTTGGGAGCTTTGCTATAATCCCCATGGTCCTTACGGAGTCCCCAGCATCCACTAGGACGTTAGAGAAAATAAGATTTTACTTACCGGTAAATCTATTTCTCGTAGTCCGTAGTGGATGCTGGGCGCCCGTCCCAAGTGCGGACTTCTTCTGCAATACTTGTATATAGTTATTGCTTCAATAAGGGTTATGTTGTGGTTGCATCAGGGTTGATCTGATGCTCCGTTGTTGTTTATACTGTTAACTGGGTAAGTTTATCACAAGTTATACGGTGTGATTGGTGTGACTGGTATGAGTCTTGCCCTGGATTCCAAAATCCTTTCCTTGTACTGTCAGCTCTTCCGGGCACAGTTTCTCTAACTGAGGTCTGGAGGAGGGACATAGAGGGAGGAGCCAGAGCACATCAGTATCCAAATTCTTTCTTAAAGTGCCCTGTCTCCTGCGGAGCCCGTCTATTCCCCATGGTCCTTACGGAGTCCCCAGCATCCACTACGGACTACGAGAAATAGATTTACCGGTAAGTAAAATCTTATTTTTTAACAGACAAGTATTTATATATTTAAATCATGCAGAAGTAGGCAGACACCGTCCGCCTAATTCTGTGAAGATGGAGAGAAATTGGCTGTCTGATAAAAAAAAAAGTTGGTTAGATGTGTTGGGCAGTGTTTTAGTTGGACGATTGGTCAGTTGGATGGTTGGAGAAAAGTTGGTCTGATGAACAGTATAGCCAGCAGAACGACATTGCTTTTGTATTTCATTGTTATTAGCAATTGTTGCATTATGACTCGCGAGTAGTCTAACTTTTATTTTTTATTGAATAATGGGCCTGATTTATTCAGTGGATCTCAGTTTTCATTTTAGTCTAATTCTAGTCAGTGTTTTAGACATTTAGATTTGGGTGGGTTATGTTGTTTCTGTGCATGGTAAATACTGGCTGCTTTATTTTTACACTGCAATTTAGATTTCAGTTTGAACACACCCTACCTAAATCAAAGGGGTAAATTTACTAAAATGGTAGTTCTATTTAAGATGGGATGTTGCCCATAGTAACCAATCAGATTACAGGTATTATATTCTAGAAGGTGCTAGATAAATGAGAAGTAGACTCTGATTGGTTACTACGGGCAACATCCCATCTTAAATAGAGCCCCCATTTTAGTAAATTTACTAGAGATGTGCGGCGGGCACTTTTCGTGTTTTGTGTTTTGGTTCTTGTTCCATGCTCGTGTTTTGGATGTGGATTGGTTTTGCCAAAACCACCCTTTCGTGTTTTGGTTTTGGATCTGGATGATTTTTGAACCCCCCCCCCCCTAAAAACGGCTAAAATCACATAATTTGGGGATAATTTTTATCCTACGGTATTATTAATCTCAATAACATTAATTTCCACTCCTTTCCAGTCTATTCTGAACACATTACACCTCACAATATTGTTTTTAGGCCAAAAGGTTGCACCGAGGTGGCTGGTTGACTAAGCTAAGCGACACAAGTGTGCGGCACAAACACCTGGCCCATCTAGGAGTGGCACTGCAGTTGCTGACAGGATGGCAGATTTAAAAAAAATAGGCCCCAAACAGCACATGATGCAAAGAAGAAAAAGAGGTGCAATGAGGTAGCTGTATGACTAAGCTAAGCGACACAAGTATGCGGCACAAACACCTGGCCCATCTAGGAGTGGCACTGAAATGGCAGACAGGATGGCACTTACAAAAACTAGGCCCCATACAGCACATCATGCAAAGAACAAAAAGAGGTGCAATGCGGTAGCTATATGACTAAGCTAAGTGACACAAGTGTGCGGCAGAAACAACATGGGATGTGCTGGAATTTGCCCAGTTGTAATACACGCACAATATTGGTGGCACAGGAGAGCGTACCCCTAAACCACGTACACACACATGGCAAAGCCTGTAAAATGAATTTGGATAATAATAATCCTTTTATTTGGAGCTATTATAATAATATGCAGCACAGGCGAGCGTACCTCTACTCCACACAGGGCAAACCCTGTAAAAATTATTTGGGTAATAATATAAGTAATGTATATAACCCTTTTATTTGGAGTAAATAATATACAGCACAGGACACCACCACTGGACTGATGCAGCACAAGACAGCACCACTGGACTGGACTTATATGGCAGTACCCCTGGAGTTGTATGGCAGTGTCAGACAGGATGGCACTTTAAAAAGCTAGTCCCCAAACAGCACATGATGCAAAGAAGAAAGAGGTGCAAGATGGAATTGTCCTTGGGCCCTCCCACCCACCCTTATGTTATATAAACAGGACATGCACACTTTAACAAACCAATCATTTCAGCGACAAGGTCTGCCACACGACTGTGACTGAAATGACTGGTTTGTTTGGGCGCCCAGCAAAAAATAAGAATTTACTTACCGATAATTCTATTTCTCATAGTCCGTAGTGGATGCTGGGGACTCCGTAAGGACCATGGGGAATAGCGGCTCCGCAGGAGACTGGGCACATCTAAAGAAAGCTTTAGGACTAACTGGTGTGCACTGGCTCCTCCCCCTATGACCCTCCTCCAAGCCTCAGTTAGGATACTGTGCCCGGACGAGCGTACACATTAAGGAAGGATTTTGAATCCCGGGTAAGACTCATACCAGCCACACCAATCACACCGTATAACTTGTGATCTGAACCCAGTTAACAGTATGATAACAGAGGAGCCTCTGAAAAGATGGCTCCCAACAATAATAACCCGATTTTTGTAACAATAACTATGTACAAGTATTGCAGACAATCCGCACTTGGGATGGGCGCCCAGCATCCACTACGGACTATGAGAAATAGAATTATCGGTAAGTAAATTCTTATTTTCTCTTAACGTCCTAAGTGGATGCTGGGGAC
Organism: Pseudophryne corroboree; assembly: GCF_028390025.1. Classification (NCBI taxonomy): domain Eukaryota; kingdom Metazoa; phylum Chordata; class Amphibia; order Anura; family Myobatrachidae; genus Pseudophryne; species Pseudophryne corroboree. The sequence continues at coordinate 785,351,377 of NC_086445.1, forward strand.
TCCGTAAGGACCATGGGGATTATACCAAAGCTCCCAAACGGGCGGGAGAGTGCGGATGACTCTGCAGCACCGAATTAGAGAACTCCAGGTCCTCCTCAGCCAGGGTATCAAATTTGTAGAATTTAGCAAACGTGTTTGCCCCTGACCAAGTAGCTACTCGGCAAAGTTGTAAAGCCGAGACCCCTCGGGCAGCCGCCCAAGATGAGCCCACTTTCCTTGTGGAACGGGCTTTTACAGATTTTAGCTGTGGCAGGCCTGCCACAGAATGTGCAAGCTGAATTGTACTACAAATCCAACGAGCAATAGTCTGCTTAGAAGCAGGAGCACCCAGCATGTTGGGTGCATACAGGATAAACAGCGAGTCAGATTTCCTGACTCCAGCCGTCCTGGAAACATATTTTCAGGGCCCTGACAACATCCAGCAACTTGGATTCCTCCAAGTCCCTAGTAGCCGCAGGCACCACAATAGGTTGGTTCAGGTGAAAACGCTGGAACCACCTTAGGGAGAAACTGAGGACGAGTCCTCAATTCCGCCCTGTCCGAATGGAAAATCAGATAAGGGCTTTTACAGGATAAAGCCGCCAATTCTGACACGCGCCTGGCCCAGGCCAGGGCCAACAGCATGACCACTTTCCATGTGAGATATTTTAACTCCACAGATTTAAGTGGTTCAAACCAATGTGACTTTTGGAACCCAAACTACATTGAGATCCCAAATTGCCACTGGAGGCACAAAAGGAGGCTGTATATGCAGTACCCCTTTTACAAACGTCTAAACTTCACGGACTGAAGCTAGTTCTTTTTTGGAAGAAAATTGACAGGGCCGAAATCTGAACCTTAATGGACCCCAATTTCAGGCCCATAGACACTCCTGTTTGCAGGAAATGTAGGAATCGACCCAGTTGAATTTCCTCCGTCGGGCCTTACTGGCCTCGCACTACGCAACATATTTTCGCCAATTGCGGTGATAATGTTTTTGCGGTTACATCCTTCCTGGCTTTTGATCAGGATAGGGATGACTTCATCCGGAATGCCTTTTTTCCTTCAGGATCCGGAGTTCAACCGCCATGCCATCAAACGCAGCCGCGGTAAGTCTTGGAACAGAAAGGGTCCTTGCTGGAGCAGGTCCCTTCTTAGAGGTAGAGGCCACGGATCCTCCGTGAGCCTCTCTCTTGAAGTTCCGGTTACCAAGTCCTTCTTGGCCAATCCGGAGCCACGAATATAGTGCTTTCTCCTCTCCATCTTATCAATCTCAGTACCTTGGGTATGAGAGGCAGAGGAGGGAACACATACACTGACTGGTACACCCACGGTGTTACCAGAGCGTCTACAACTATTGCCTGAGGGTCTCTTGACCTGGCGCAATACCTGTCGAGTTTTTTAATCATGTGGACGACTTCTGGGTGAAGTCCCCACTCTCCCGGGTGGAGGTCGTGCTGAGGAAGTCTGCTTCCCAGTTGTCCACTCCCGGAATGAATACTGTTGACAGTGCTATCACATGATTTTCCGCCCAGCGAAGAATCCTTGCAGCTTCTGCCATTGCCCTCCTGCTTCTTGTGCCACCCTGTCTGTTTACGTGGGTGACTGCCATGATGTTGTCCGACTGGATCAACACCGGCTGACCTTGAAGCAGAGGTCTCGCTAAGCTTAGAGCATTGTAAATGGCCCTTAGCTTCAGGATATTTATGTGAAGTGATGTATCCAGGCTTGACCCTAAGCCCTGGATATTCCTTCCCTGTGTGACTGCTCCCCAGCCTCGCAGGCTGGCATCCGTGGTCACCAGGACCCAGTCCTGAATGCCGAATCTGCGGCCCTCTAGAAGATGAGCACTCTGCAACCACCACAGGATGGATACCCTTGTCCTTGGTGACAGGGTTATCCGCTGATGCATCTGAAAATGCGACCCGGACCATTTGTCCAGTAGGTTCCACTGGAAAGTTCTTGCGTGGAATCTAACGAATGGGATTGCTTCGTAGGAAGCCACCATTTTTACCCAGAACCCTTGTGCATTGATGCACTGAGACTTGGTTCGGTTTTAGGAGGTTCCTGATTAGCTCGGATAACTCCCTGGCTTTCTCTTCCGGGAGAAACACCTTTTTTTTTTCTTTTTTTTTTTTCTGGACTGTGTCCAGGATCATCCCTAGGAAACAGAAGACAAGTCGTCGGAACCAGCTGCGATTTTGGAATATTGAGAATCCAATCGTGCTGCCGCAACACTACCTGAGATAGTGCTACACCGACCTCCAACTGTTCCCTGGATCTTACCCTTATCAGGGAATCGTCCAAGTAAGGGATAACTAAAATTCCCTTCCTTCGAAGGGATATCATTTCGTCCATTACCTTGGTAAAGACCCGGGGTGCCGTGGACCATCCCTACGGCAGCGTCTGAACTGATAGTGACAGTTCTGTACCATAACCTGAGGTACCCTTGGTGAGAAGGGTACATTTTGACATGAAGGTAAGCATCCTTGATGTCCCGAGACATCATGTAGTCCCCTTCTTCCAGGTTCGCAATCACTGCTCTGAGTGACTCAATCTTGAATTTGAACCTCTGTATGTAAGTGTTCAAAGATTTTAGATTTAGAATCGGTCTCACCGAGCCGTCTGGCTTCGATACCACAATAGTGTGGAATAATACCCCGTTCCCTGTTGCAGGAGGGGTACCTTGATTATCACCTGCTGGGAATACAGCTTGTGAATGGCTTCCAAAACTGCCTCCCTGTCAGAGGGAGACGTCGGTAAAGCCGACATTTGGAAACGGCGAGGGGGAGACGTCTCAAATTCCAATATGTACCCCTGAGATATTACCTGAAGGATCCAGGGGTCTACTTGCGAGTGAGCCCACTGCGCACTGAAATTCATTGAGAACGGGCCCCCACCGTGCCTGAGCTTGTAAAGCCCTAGCGTCATACTGAGGGCTTGGCAGAGGCGGGAAAGGGTTTCTGTTCCTGGGAACTGGCTGATCTCTGCAGCCTTTTTCCTCTCCCTCTGTCACGAGCAGAAAAGAGGAACCTTTTGTCCGCTTGCCAACAAAGGACTGCGCCTGATAATACGGCGTCTTATTTTGAGAGGCGACCTGGGGTACAAACGTGGATTTCCCAGCTGTTGCCGTGGCCACCAGGTCTAAAAGACCGACCCCAAATGTCCCCTTTCAAAGGCAATACTTCCAAATGCCGTTTGGAATCCGCATCACCTGACCATTTTACTGGTAGAATTGGACAACGCACTTATACTTGATGCCAGTCGGCAATTATTCCGCTGTGCATCATGCATATATAGAAATGCATCTTTTAAATGCTCTATAGGCAATAATATACTATCCTTATCTAGGATATCAATATTTCCAGTCAGGGAATCCGACCATGCCAACCCAGCACTGCACCTCCAGGCTGAGGCGATAGCTGGTCGCAGTATAACACCAGTATGTGTGTAAATACCTTTTTGGATACCCTCCTGCTTTCTATCAGCAGGATCCTTAAGGGCGGCCATCTCATGAGAGGGTAGAGCCCTTGTTCTTACAAGCGTGTGAGCGCCTTATCCCCCCTAGGGGGTGTTTCCCAACGCACCCTAACCTCTGGCGGGAAAGGGTATGCAGCCAATACTTTTTAAGAAATTATCAATTGTTATCGGGGGGAAACCCACGCATCATCACACACCTCATTTTATTTCTCAGATTCAGGAAAACTACAGGTAGTTTTTCCCTCACCGAACATAATACCCCTTTTTGGTGGTACTCGTATTATCAGAAATGTATAAAAACATTTTCCATTGTCTCAATCATGTAACGTGTGGCCCTACTGGAAATCACGGTTGTCTCTTCACCGTCGACACAGGAGTCAGTATCCGTGTCGGCGTCTGTATCTGCCATCTGAGGTAACGGCCGCTTTTGACGGCCTATGAGACGTCTGGACAGGCACAAGCTGAGTAGCCGGCTGTCTCATGTCAACCACTGTTTTTTTTTATATAGAGCTGACACTGTCACGTAATTTTCAACAGTACATCCACTCAGGTGTCGACCCCCTAGGGGGTGACATCACTGTTACAGACACTCTGCTCCGTCTCCACATCATTTTTCTCCTCATACATGTCGACACAAACGTACCGACACACAGCACACACACAGGGAATGCTCTGATAGAGGACAGGACCCCACTAGCCCTTTGGGGAGACAGAGGGAGAGTATGCCAGCACACACCAGAGCGCTATATATATACAGGGATAACCTTATATAAGTGTTTTTCCCCTTATAGCTGCTGTATGTTTTAATACTGCGCCTAATTTGTGCCCCCCTCTCTTTTTTTTTAATCCTTTCTGTAGTGTAGTGACTGCAGGGAAGAGCCAGGGAGCTTCCCTCCAACTGAGCTGTGAGGGAAAATGGCGCCAGTGTGCTGAGGAGATAGGCTCCGCCCCCTTTTCGGCGGCCTTATCTCCCGGTTTTTTGTATATTCTGGCAGGGGTTAAATGCATCCATATAGCCCAGGAGCTATGTGTGATGTATTTTTTGCCATGTAAGGTATTTCTGTCATGTTTTATTGCGTCTCAGGGCGCCCCCCCCAGCGCCCTGCACCCTCAGTGACCGGAGTATGAAGTGTGCTGAGAGCAATGGCGCACAGCTGCAGTGCTGTGCGCTACCTTATTGAAGACAGGAACGTCTTCTGCCGCCGATTTTTCCGGACCTCTTCGCTCTTCTGGCTCTGTAAGGGGGCCGGCGGCGCGGCTCCGGGACCCATCCAGGCTGGACCTGTGATCGTCCCTCTGGAGCTAATGTCCAGTAGCCAAGAAGCCCAATCCACTCTGCACGCAGGTGAGTTCGCTTCTTCTCCCCTTAGTCCCTCGATGCAGTGAGCCTGTTGCCAGCAGGTCTCACTGAAAATAACAAACCTAAACTAAAACTTTCACTAAGAAGCTCAGGAGAGCCCCTAGTGTGCACCCTTCTCGTCGGGCACAGAAATCTAACTGAGGCTTGGAGGAGGGTCATAGGGGGAGGAGCCAGTGCACACCAGTTAGTCCTAAAGCTTTCTTTAGATGTGCCCAGTCTCCTGCGGAGCCGCTATTCCCCATGGTCCTTACGGAGTCCCCAGCATCCACTTAGGACGTTAGAGAAAAGAAGCAATCTCTCTTTGCACAAACTGGCTCTACAGAGGCAAGATGGTCCACCTCATCCTCTGATTCCTCACCCCTTTCAGTATGTACATCCTCCTCCTCACAGAGTGTTAATTCGTCCCCACTGGAATCTACCATCACAGGTCCCTGTGTACTTTCTGGAGGCAATTGCTGGTCAAAGTCTTCCTGGAGGAATTTATAATTAATTTTGATGCACATCATCTCCACGTTTTGTAGAAATAACCTCCTACGCCAATTGCTGACCAGGTTACCGGCTGCACTAAACACTCTTTCGGAGTACGCACTGGAGGGGGTGCAACTTAGGTAAAATAAAGCCAGTTTGTGCAAGAGCATCCAAATTGCCTTTTTTTCCTGCCAGTATACATACGGACTGTCTGACATGCCTACTTGGATGCTGTTACTCATATAATCCTCCAACATTCTTTCAATGGGGACAGAATCATATGCAGTGACAGTAGACATGTCAGTAATCGTTGGCAGGTCCTTCAGTCCGGACCAGATGTCAGCACTCGCTCCTGACTGCCCTGCATCACCGCCAGCAGGTGGGCTAGGAAATCTTATCCTTTTTCTCACAGCCCCAGTTGCGGGAGAAAATGAAGGAGGAACTGTTGACGGGTCACGTTCCGCTTGAGTTGAGCAGGTCTGTGAACCTCTGTAGACTTGTGTCTGCCAGAAAGAGAGATACAACGTAGGCTTTAAACCTAGGCTCTGATTTCAACAGATTGACCACCCTTGAATCCTGGCAAAGTGAATGAAGGGCTCCATCCACAAGTCCCACATACTTTGCGGAATCGCTTTGTCTTAGGTCCTCCTTCAATTTCTCCAGTTGCTTATGCAAAAGCCTGATGAGGGTAATGACCTGACTCAAGCTGGCAGTGTCTGAACTGACTTCATGTGTGGCAAGTTCGAAGGGTTGGAGAACCTTGCACAAGATGGAAATCATTCTCTACTGTGCTTAAGTCAGGTGCATTCCCCCTCCTTTGCCTATATTATAGGTCAGGGGTGGCCAGACTTTTGGAGTCAGCGATCTACTTTGAAAGCTAAAAAGCTTTTGTGATCTACCTAGGAGGAATAATAGCGCACGCATGGCGTGGCATAACAAAAAAGTGGGCGTGGTATAACAAAAAGTGGGCGTGGTATAACAAAAAAAGGGACGTAGCCTTGCTGCACAGAGTGTAATGACTGCCTCACATGAAATAACACATTGGCCCCCACAGGTAAAAACCTCAAACACATATGCCCCCACAGTGCCAGATATGCCCCCACAGTGCCAGATAAGCCCCCACAGTGCCAGATACAGATATGCCCCCACAGTGCTAGATATGCCCCCACAGTGCCAGATTACAGATATGCCCCCACAGTGCCAGATAAGCCCCCACAGTGCCAGATTACAGATATGCCCCCACAGTGCTAGATATGCCCCCACAGTGCCAGATTACAGATATGCCCCCACAGTGCCAGATAAGCCCCCACAGTGCCAGATTACAGATATGCCCCCACAGTGCTAGATATGCCCCCACAGTGCCAGATTACAGATATGCCCCCACAGTGCCATGTGCCCACAGTGCCAGATTACAGATATGCCCCCGCAGTGCCATGTGCCCACAGTGCCAGATATGCCCCCACAGTGCCAGATATGCCCCCACAGTGCCAGATACAGATATGCCCCCACAGTGCTAGATATGCCCCCACAGTGCCAGATTACAGATATGCCCCCACAGTGCCATGTGCCCACAGTGCCAGATTACAGATATGCCCCCGCAGTGCCATGTGCCCACAGTGCCAGATATGCCCCCACAGTGCCAGATATGCCCCCACAGTGCCAGATACAGATATGCCCCCACAGTGCTAGATATGCCCCCACAGTGCCAGATTACAGATATGCCCCCACAGTGCCATGTGCCCACAGTGCCAGATTACAGATATGCCCCCACAGTGCCAGATTACAGATATGCCCCCACAGTGCCATGTGCCCACAGTGCTAGATATGCCCCCACAGTGCCAGATTATAGATATGCCCCCACAGTGCCATGTGCCCACAGTGCCAGATATGACCCCACAGTGCCAGATTATAGATATGCCCCCACAGTGCCATGTGCCCACAGTGCCATGTGCCCGCAGAGCCAGATATGCCCCCACAGTGCCACATATGACCCACATTGCCAGATATGCCCCCACTGAGCCATGTGCCCACAATGCCAGATATGCCCCCATTGTAGAGCTCACCGTTACTGTGTGGTGAGCGCAGCGCGCGCTTCTCCTGCCTGCCGCCCTGCTTTTCAGTCTGATCTCCGGCGGTGACGGCAGCCAGCGTGTATGTCTCAAATCAGGCGCCGGTCCGCGAGCTCTCATTGGCTAACGAACCGGCACCTGATTTGAGCCATACACTCCGCTGTCACTGCCGGAGACCATACAGAGGGGCAGGGCGGCAGGCAGGAGAGGCGCGGCTTCGGGTGGCTGGGCGGAGGATCGCGATCAACCAGTCGATCGCAATCGACTGTTTGGCCACCCCTGTTATAGGTGGATGTACAGGCTTGAATGGCCTTTTGCTGCTCCTCCATCCTCTGAAGCATATAGTGTTGTATTCCACCTCGTTACCACCTCTTGCTTTAGGTGATGGCTGGGCAGGTTCAGGAGTGTTTGCTGGCGCTCCAGTCTTCGGCACGCGGTGGCTGAATGTCGAAAGTGGCCCGCAATTTTTCGGGCCACCGACAGTGTCTCCTGCACGCCCCTGTCATTTAAAAAAAAATTCTGCACCACCAAATTAATTGTATGTGCAAAACATGGGATGTGCTGGAATTTGCCCAGATGTAATGCACGCACAATATTGGTGGCGTTGTCCAATATCACAAATCCCCAGGAGAGAAAGTGGGGTAAGCCATTGTGAGATGATGTCCCTCAGTCTCCGTAAGATGTTGTCAGCAGTGTGCCTCTTACGGAAAGCGGTGATACATAGCGTAGCCTGCCTAGGAACGAGTTGGCGTTTGCGAGATGCTGCTACTGGTGCCGCTGCTGTTGTTGCTGCGGGAGGCAATACAGCTACCCAGTGGGCTGTCACAGTCGTATAGTCCTTAGTCTGCCCTGTTCCACTTGTCCACATGTCTGTGGTTAAGTAGACAGTGGCTTCGACTGCATTTTTTAGGACACTGAGGACGCTTTTTCTGACTTCTCTGTACATTCTCGGTATCGCCTGCCTAGTGAAGTGGAATCTAGATGGGATTTGGTACCGGGGACACACTACCTCCATCAATTCTCTAAGTCCCACTGAACTAATGGCAGATACCGGACGCACATCTAAAACCAACATAACTGTCAAGGCCTGAGTTATCCGCTTTGCAACAGGATGACTGCTGTCATATTTCATCTTCCTTGCAAAGGACTGTTGGACAGTCAATTGCTTACTTGAAGTAGTACAAGTGATCTTCCAACTTTCCCTCTGGGATGACGATCGACTCCCTGAAGCAACAACAGCAGTAGGCGTACCACTCAAGGATCCTCCAGAGGAATCCCGGTTAGGAGAGGACTCCTCAGTCTTGCCAGTGACATGGCCTCCAGGCTTAAGCTCTTTTGCATAGCTGCCGCCCATCCAGGACTTCAGCCGTCTTCTTTCTTCAGGAGCTCTTCACAGCTCCTCCGCCGCCGTCGGACTGACAGCTGCTCCCTCGCGCTGACTTATATAAGTCAGCCGGGAGGGGGGGCGATGACGCGGCGAGCCCGGCCGCCGGCATACCATACTACACCCTTTCAGAGGATTAGGGATTAGAATAATATAAAGAGGATGCATATGACACAGAATGTGTCATATGCATCTTCTTTGTATTTTAATCAATAATGACAGGGGAAGCACTGCCTCCCCTGCCTCCACTGAGTGTATGTCCCTGCTGACCCCGCTATAATTTGTTTAATGTTGTACACTATATAATTATCAGTTAATGTATAAAATTAACAAATATAATTATTTATGTCTATAAATACATATTAATGATAATAAGTGTTGAAAATAAATAGAACTGTATAAGTGGGTTGGATATGCGTGACCGGCGGTTAGGAGACCTCTGCCGGTATCCTGGCAGTGGAATGCCGGTGTGGGAAGGGCAAGCGCAACAGGTCCTTTGCGGGCTCGCCGCCCTGCGGTCGCCACAGGTTCTATTCCCACTATATAGGTGTCATGGAAACCTACGAGTGGGAATAGTCCCTGCTAGTTGGCATGCCGACTGTCGGACTTTAGAGGGAGGCGGGATGTAGGGGGTGGTGTTGTGACCGGCGGTCACATAACTACATCCCGTATAAGTTATATCAAGCTTTGAAGTGCAGTAAAATAGATTGCTATCATTATAGCTTCTAATTACTATTGCATTAAGTGTCTGAAATGATTTGATATAAGAACCGTGGCATCCATTCATCATGAATATTTGGTGGTTGTTAAGTGGCGTCAAGCCAATGCCGACTTATTGCGACCCTATGGATAGCTGTCCTGAACAAATTTAGATCTTCAGTCAAGCAGCTCAGTGTTGATAGTGTGGTGTCCATAGTTGTTGTGATGCATTACTGCCTCACAGCACTGAGGTCATAGGTTCAATTCCCACCATGGCTCTACCTGTGCGGAGTTTGTATATTCTCCCCGTACTTATGTGGGTTTCCTCCGGGCACTCCGGTTTCCTCTCACAAGCCAAAAATATACTGGTAGGTTAATTGGCTCCCAACAATATTAACCCTAGTGTGAAGGTGTGTGCGTGTACATGTGATAGGGAATATAGATTGTAAGCTTCACTGGGGCAGGGACTGATGTGAATGGGCAAATATTTTCTGTATAGTGCTGCGGAATATGTGTGCGCTATATAAATAACTGGTAATAAATTAAATAGTGGTATCAAGCCATCTCGCTGCTTGTCCTCCCCTCTTTCATTGTCCTTAAAATCTTCCAAGCGTAATGTCTTTCTCTAGGGATCCCTGTCTTCGCATGATGTATCCAAAGTAGGAAAGGCGCAGTCTTGTCATTTGTACTTCTAGGGAGAGCTTAGGTTTTATCTCGACTAATACCAATTTATTTGTTCTTCAGGCAGTCAATGGTATAGGTATTATTCAGCTCCAGCACCATAATTTAAAAGCATCAATAATCTTCCTATATTGCTTCTGGACTGTCCAGCTTTCACACCCATACACATCTTTACACTTCAATATCTTATCAAGATCCCTTATGGCTGTTTCACCAAGTGCTGTTAAAACGATATACTATTTCAATTTCTTCTCCATTTAGGTGAAAATAACTAAGATTGCCAGTTGGTAAAATCTTTGTCTTGTTCACATTAAAGGTGCATACACACTGGGCGTTTTTGCCCAGCATGTATGCACAGCGATAATCGTGAACATCGCTGGCAGGAAAATAGCTCAGTGCATACACACTGAACTATTTCCCCTGTGCCAGCGATGTTCATGCCGGGGTGAAGCACTTTCCACAGTAGGAAGACTGGAAAGTGCTTCACTAGGCCGCCGGCAGCTAGTTATATTGTGGGGGCCGAGTTTGAGCTCAAAGTAGCTCAAAATTCCAAAAGTAATCTACTTTGAGCTCAAAATCGCCCAGTGTGTGTGGGCCTTAAGATGCAAGCCCATTTTCAGACTATATTCTTTGATATTAATTATTGTTTTATACCCTCATTTTCTGCTAGCAATGTGGTATCATCAGCATAATGTAGGTTATTGATAAGTCTTCAACCATGTCAGTATCCGGAGCCTTACCTCCGGTGGTTGGCACGGCTGCGACGGCAGGGAGCTGCTTGCAGCGGGTCCTTGGGCACGTGTGCAGCTTCCGGAGGTCGGGGGCAGGGGCCTGGTGAGCCGAGCGCTGCGGTGGGTATTCGCTGCATCAGAGCCCTCTGGCAGCGACTCTGTTTCAGGAAGTCAGGGCCGGAGCTGTGTTAGCTAAGTGTTGCAGCTGAGAATGTCCCCAATGCTGGGGGTGGCCATGTTGGAGACCAGAGATCTGCCAATTGAATTCACACTCTGCTTCCAGCCAATCCGGTGCAGTCTTCCCTTATAAAAGGGGGCTGGCTCAGGGAGAGAGTGCCAGTGCTTCAAGTTGCTTTCCTGTGAAAGGTGCTCCAGCTCTGTGCTCCCAAGCTGCTCCTGGTTCCCCGGTTTCGGTTGCTATCCTCAGTTCGTGACCTATCGATGCTGAAGTCTTGTCGCTTAACCTGTCGTCACCCGAGGAGGCGCTCACGGGCTCCCAGTCATTAAGGGGCTTCGGGTGCTAAACGGTGGTCCCTGCGGGTGTCTCGCTAGCCCAAACCACACAGTCTTCGTTTCTTCAGAATCTGAGTTCTTCAGCCTTGCTCTCCAAGCTCAAGCCACAGTCTTTCAGTTCTTCAAAACCAGTCTCCTTCAATCTCATCTACCAGTCACAAGCCACAGTCTTTCAGTTCTTCAAAACCCAGCCTCCTTCAGCCTTCTCTACCAATCTTAAACCACAGTTTTTCAGTGCCTCAAATACAAGTGATCTTCAGCTCCATTCCTCAAATCGTTTAATCATTGACTCCAGTTCTTTTCCCGTGTCTTTCAATTCTTCAAGTATCGGTGTACAGTTGTTTCTTCATTAAAGATACAGTCAACCTCCTACAGAGTCCCCACTCTTTCTTCTGCTCACCAGACAACTCTACACCTACTAGGCCTCCACCTCATGAGGAAGAACTACATTCAACCACCTCACCTACTTCCTACACAGTCAGCTGTCCTCCCAGCCCAAGCTCAGTTGTCGGAACCCCAATCTTTGTCGAGCGGGACACACCAATTTTTATACCTTGCATTTCTTTATAGCCCTGAATCTCTGATGATTTGTTCTGCATACAGAAAATATGCAGCCTTGTTGTACATCTTTGCTGATTTTAAACCAATCTGTTTCTCCTTGATCTATTTGAACTAAAGCTTCTTGATCTTTGTAGAAATTCTGTATAAGGATAATCAGATGATATTGTAGGACCAGGTTTTCATGACTGACATAGTCAAACTCCTTAGTTTAGTTGATGAAACACATGTAGATGTCTTTGATATTCCTTGGTCTTTTCAAGCATCAACCTTACATCAGCTCTGATGTCTCTTGTGCCTCTTCCTTTTCTGAACCCTGCTTGTATTTCAGGCAATCCATATTCCATATACATATGTAGTCTCCATTAGATGAACTTGAGCGGGATTTTGGTAGTATGTGGAATAAGAGCAATTGTTTGATATTTTACACAGTCAGTTGAATCGCCTTTCTTCATTACTGGTATGAACACAGCTCTGTTTTCCAGACCTTAGGCCATGATGATATCTTCCAAATTTGCTGGCAAAGTTTTATAAGTGGTGTGATAGCCCCTAATCCTGTTTCTATGTCTAGAGCAGGGGCGGATTGGGATGGAAAACCAGCGTGGGAAATTTATGGAAGCAGCCCTAATGGGGGCGTGGTCAGTTGAGGGGGTGGGGTCCCTTCTTGGGTTTGATTCTCAAACGCAGTTGCGGCATTCCTTGTGTCTTTTGCTGCAGTTGTATCCGCAGCTAATGCTGCTACAATGCCCTTCTCTGGTGTACATCTATGCTTACAAATATGCAAGAAATGAGATACACACTTTCAGTGTATACACACGGTGCAATCGTACTTTGTACACCATTGAATGCACCATTAAAACTTTCACCAGCTCTATGCTGTGGGCAGGGGGTGTAGAAGGGTATGTTCTGGAGGTCAACGCATAGGGTAGGGTATGTTCAGAGTTCAGGGGGAGGGGGTGGTGGTAGGTTATGCTTTGGAGGTTGGTGGGTGGGTGATTATTCTATGCAGCTGTCTCATGGAGTAGGACTGGATAGCTTTTCGCCTGGAACTGGAGCCAATGCTCCTGTGCAGTGCCACTGCTTCTGACTAATGATACCGAGAACTTTCCCTCCCAATCTGCCCTTGCATACACTACACGTTGCTTACAGTACACTGCATATCATTAACAGTACACGGAGCTTACACTGCATATCAGTATCCTACAATTTGCACTGCATATCACCTACACTGCACATCACTTACAGTACACAATGTACATCACTTACACTGCTTATCGCTTATGTTACATATTACCTACATTGCACATCACTTACAGTACACTGCATCTTACTTACAATACAATTAGTTTAGATGACACATCACTTACATTGCATGTCACTTACACTGCATATAATTTTGTTTACAGTACATTCCACAACACTTATAGTGCACGGCATAGATTACACAATTGCTTACAATACAATTTTGCAGACCTTTTTGGCCTCTATTAACTCTCCCTAATCCCTTGCTTTACTGCATCTTTTACCAACTTGCTTTGTTTTGCCTCTTCTCTGCTACTTTACTTCTTCTTCCTGCATCTGTAGTCATGTGTCAGTTACATCACTCGCTTGCATGTTTGCAGCAGTGCCGAGTGCTGGTCCCGCTCCTGCATGATGTCATGCAGGCGGCGGGGCTTGTGGTATGAGTAAGTGCTGCACGGACCGCAGCATCACTGATAGTGAATGCGCAGGGGCCGTTTCCAAGGCTACTCGATCGGAGCTGAGCTCCGATTGCGGCAAGTGGCCAGGAGGAAGGGTGAGTCGGCCCACTAAGGGGACAATATGATCAGCCAAGCAGGAACTGGTCCGGAGTCCCGGTGTCCCAATCCGCCCCTGGTCTAGAGCAACAGTTAAATAATAACTACAGTACTTGTGCCCAGCATAATCTAGAAAAAATTGTAAGGCTGGAAGTAAATATGTACATCTACAGCATGTCCCTGTGTGTGCTGTATGCTTGATGTCAGAGTCGGCTGACCCCAAACAGCTCAGCCGTTCTGTATTAGTAATGCCTTGTGCTCTGGGCAGTTATTCTTTGGTGTGCTATCATGTTCTGCGCTGCCCAATATAATCAAAAGTTAGATAGTCACTGGGTAGGACAGCAGGAATTCAACACACATCCCCAGGCACTGTGAAGCTGATATACAAATATTAATAGCCGCTGAGGAGAAATCACATATAGGTAGTGTTCATGCTATGCTGTTTTAGCAGGGCACTGCGCCTTGCATGATTTTACACGCCAAAATGCGCCCTGCCCTTTTAGTGCTGACCTGCTAGAGCAGAATGTCCTGTGTCTTCCCCACATGCATGCCACACTTGCGGTTATCGATCAACACTGGGTGAATAGATGTCCTGGCCGAAGTCTAGCAGGAACACTATATAGGCAAGTGGTGGTGGAAGCTGGTGCTGTAGCAGAGGGTTCAGCAAGCATGTGTGTGATATAAGCTCCCCAGTTGCCACGTGGACTAGAGTCGGGGAGAAGGCTAGCTGGAGCTGAAGATGAGGTAGTCAGGAGTGGATGAAGGGGCAGGCTGGAGCTGCAGAGGCGGCCAGAAGCTGAAGAATGATAGGGGAGGTGAAACAGTGTGGAGACGGAGGCGCCGGGCTGGCTATGGCTGCGCCCTTCCAGGTTACACTGCTCTGGGCAATTGCCCTGTCAGCACTCCCCTTGAACTGCCCCTTATGCTGCTAGAATGTGGTCATATTTTAGTCAGTATTACATGCAGCTTCAATATCGGCATCTAAAATAAAAAAACATGGTCACATTATTTGTATGTACAAGTGTATAGAACAGTTAAATGTGTGAATGCTTACCCTGTAAATCTGTCTTCTGCTGATCTGTTAAAATACTACATATTAATAAATTTAAAAAAGCTTAAGTTTAAAAATTTTTTATAACAGACAATGGGGCAGATGTATTAAGCCTAGAGAAGGGATAAAGCGGTGATAAGTGCAAGGTGATAACGTACCAACCAATCCGCTCCTTACTGTCATATTTCAAATCCGTAATGATTGGCTGTTGCGTTATCACCTTCCACTCATCACTTCTCCTAGCTTAATACGGGTGGTCTTCAGTATGCCGACTGACGGGATCCCGGCGCACAGTATACCGGCGCCGAGATCCCGACAGCCGGCATACCGACACTTATTCTCCCTCGTGGGGGTCCGCGACCCCCCTGGAGGGAGAATAACCGTGCCCGTAGCGTGGCGAGCGCAGCAAGCCCGCAAGGGGCTCATTTGCGCTCGCCACACTGTCGGTAAGCCGGCGGTCGGGCTCCCGGCGCCGGTATGCTGGTCGCCGGGAGCCCGACCGCCAGTATACCGTAGTGAACCCGCTTAATACATCTGCCCCAATAAAAGAAGTAACGCAATACATACCGTTGGAATCGGTAGCATAAAAACACTTAAGTGCAGGACAATGCGGTACAATATCTAAGCAATTTTATTCCTAAAGAAATATGTTCTTTCTAAGTTTATTTTTGCATCATTCTGTAGATTTCTTTCTTTAATTGCTTCTTATGTAACCTCCTAGCCAGTGCCGTAACTGTGTGCAAGAAATGGCATTGGCGCTCCCCCCCAATGCAAGATAGGGGCATAAAATATATAGGGGCATGGCTTCATGGGGAAGGGGCGTGGCCACAAAAGAATACCAATTCATACTACGGTGCACAGTAGTCTCCATTATTCAAATTACACCGCACAGTAGCGCCACTACACCAGGTAGAGCCCCTTTTACACATTACGGCAGACAGCGTCCCCCTTTTTACACATTACGGCAGACAGCGTCCCCCTTTCTACACATTACGGCAGACAGCGTCCCCCTTTCTACACATTACGGCAGACAGCGTGCCTTTTTACACATTACGGCAGACAGTCCCCCTTTTTACACATTATAGCAGACAGCGTCCCCTTATTACACATTACGGCAGACAGCGCCCCCCTTATTACCCATTATGGCAGACAGCGTCCCCCTTTTTACACATTACAGCAGACAGCGTCCCCCTTTTTACACATTACGGCAAACAGCGTCCCCCTTTTTAAACATTATAGCAGAAAGCGTCCCCCTTTCTACACATTACGGCAGACAGCGTCCCCCTTTCTACACATTACGGCAGACAGCGTTCCCCTTTTTACACATTACGGCAGCCAGCGTCCCCTTTTTTAAACATTACGGCAGACACCATCCCCCTTTTTACACATTACTGCAGCCAGTCCCCCTTTTTACACGCTGTGGCAGACAGAAGAGAGAGAGAGAGATACTTACCATCTCTCCCCGCTGGCAGTCAGGCTCCTCGTGCGGGCAGATCCATTCCCGGGCAGAGGAGGAGGAGGAGGAGGGAGGGGGACTGGATCCGCAGAAGCGCTATGTCATTGGTAGTAGTGCCGCTGCAGCAGCCCCCTCTCCTTCCGCATTGGCTGCCCGCCGCTGTGAATGTTAGGATGAGAGAACCGCATCCCAGCATTTACAGCAGCGTCGGGCAGCCAATACGGAAGGAGAGGGGACTGCTGCAGCAGCGCTACTACCAATGACAGAGCGCTGCTGCGGCTTAAGTCTCCTTCCCTGCCTCCGGCGCTGCTGCTCTCCTCCAGCGCGGCGCACGGCACAGAACAGGCGGCTTGTAATGAGTCAATTTGACTCATTACAAGCCGCTGGCCGTGCGCCCTCAGGGCAACTGCGCTGTGTGCCAGGCACACCTGGCACACAGGTAGTTACGGCGCTGCTCCTAGCTGTCACTAGCATAGGCCATGTGTGCCCAGCTATTCCCTTTCCCTGCTTTCTGTTATGGTGGAGAGCAGCCTATTGATGTGTGTGGGAGTGGAAGACAGGTCTGGCACAGTTGCATGGCTTCAGATGGAGACCGGACCAATGGATAATTGGGTACACTCTACATCTGGCTACTTCACTCCTACAAGATCACTCCTTCACTCCTACAAGATCACTTTTCACTGTAGCCAGTGGAGGCTCAATGACCTGACCCATTTCCATTATATGTTGTTGGTACTGACATCTTGATCTTCTGATTTGTAAGTCTCAGCATCTGTTCTTATGTATCAATAAAAGCAGAAACACATACCTAGGAATCATAAAGCAGAATATGGAGCTGGATCAATGTATGATGCTAATATCTATCTGGGCTTCTATTGTGTGGGAATCTAAAGATTGTTTTAAAATGGTTGGGAATGTGGGAGTGCCCTATGATCACTGCAGCTGAGCCTTCCATTCTCCTCTATCGCCTGTATCTACTCTAGTCTTAGAGGCAATGGGGTATATGCAATTGCCGGCGAATTGCGGCAATTTTTCGCCCGTTTGCAGGTGGGTGCCAGAATTCTACATATTCAATAAAAAACGGATTCGACAGTCCCGCTGTCGAAAAACGGCAGATTTGACGGATTTTGATTCGATTTTTAAAAATGTTTTTAAAAAAACGGGAAAAAACCCGAAAAAAAATTGCGTGGGGTCCCCCCTCCTAAGCATAACCAGCCTCGGGCTCTTTGAGCCGGTCCTGGTTGCCAAAATACGGGAAAAAAAATAACAGGGGATCCCCCGTATTTTAACAACCAGCACCGGGCTCTGCGCCTGGTTCTGGTGCAAAAAATACGGGGGACAAAAAGAGTAGGGGTCCCCCGTATTTTTTTGTACCAGCACCGGCTCCACTAGCTGGACAGATAATGCCACAGCCGGGGGTCACTTTTATACAGTGCCCTGCGGCCGTAGCATTAAATATCCAACTAGTCACCCCTGGCCGGGGTACCCTGGAGGAGTGGGGACCCCTTTAATCAAGGGGTCCCCCCCCCAGCCACCCAAGGGCCAGGGGTGAAGCCCGAGGCTGTCCCCCCCATCCAAGGGCTGCGAATGGGGGGCTGATATGCTTGAGTAAAATGCACGAATATTGGTTTTTCCAGAAGAACTACAAGTCCCAGCAAGCCTCCCCGCAAGCTGGTACTTGGCTCGTGTGTGTATATATATATATATATATATATATATATATATATATATATATATATATATATATATATATAGTTTATCCGTGCATTGGTGAATATATAAAATGTTAAGTATGGTGATTGAAACCTGGTCCATTAACAGCATAAAACACCTGCTGATTAACTAATCGAGACACCTGTGTACAAGCACCTGAGAACCTGCAATCACAATGCTTCTATGATTGGTTACCCTGGAGCTTAAATAGAGCTCTCCTCTGCACTGTTTTACCTTCTGATGAAACCGTGGTTTGATTTTCACGGAGAAACATGTTAAGGACATCTCACGCTGCTGTTTTTCCCTGAGATCTACACAAGCACAGCACCACAGTCCGGACTCCAGCACACGGCAAACTGCCTGAATTCTGCAGCTACGAACGGCGCCCTCCCTCCCCGGTGAACTGAATAGAACACTGCCGCTCCCACCAACCACAACGGATTCCGCATGCTGACAGCCAGCCTCACATGAGACTCTAAGGCAGAGGTTCTCAAACTCGGTCCTCGGGGGCACACACAGTGCATGTTTTGCAGGTAACCCAGCAGGTGCACAGGTGTATTAAATACTCACTGACACATTTTAAAAGGTCCACAGGTGGAGCTAATTATTTCACTTGCGATTCTGTGAGGAGACCTGCAAAACATGCACTGTGTGTGCCCCCGAGGACCAAGTTTGAGAACCTCTGCTCTAAGGAATAAGTGGTGAGCACAAAATTGTTTGGTGGTCGGTGTAGGTAGTAGCATAGCACCCATCGTTTATACAGCTGAACATTCACCATCTAGTGAACACCATTCACATTCCCTAAAACAACTTGGGACTTTATAATTTGCTTTGGAGCGAACCAGCCACACTGGTCTTTTGGATGTGGACATCTGTGCAATATACAATTGGGATACAGTATATGGCAGCGTGTAAATAATATCAGCAGTGAGAATAATTCTTTTATGAAAATACGCATTGCATTTTTTATGCTTTTAATTTATGTGATTGAATAAAATGTTTATATAGTAATGATCAGTATCTAGCGCTCTCTTGTGATATTGCATGTTTCACAATTACTTTGTATCTATTTGAGTATCGCAGAATACTCATGTGGGAGCAGCTATAAGTATACAGATATCAGTATATCAATTCTATTATATAAATTGGGTGACCAACAGCTTTATTTTGTGCCTTATATCAGAGCGCCTGATTTGATAATTTTAGGAGTCATAATTATCAAGCACTACCATTATGTGATGAGGGACAAGATTCGCTTCTGTTTGTCCACATATTTATGATTAGCTGTCACCAGCACTGGTTTTGCCTATTACATTGACCATAAATAATTTTAATTGGTCCTGGATGACCAATCCAAGGCACCCTTGCAAGTTTCCTGAAGCACCCCAGGGTGCCACGGCACACAGTTTGAAAACCACTGTAATGGCTGTAACA
The DNA here is from genome assembly GCF_028390025.1 of Pseudophryne corroboree. Taxonomy (NCBI): domain Eukaryota; kingdom Metazoa; phylum Chordata; class Amphibia; order Anura; family Myobatrachidae; genus Pseudophryne; species Pseudophryne corroboree. The sequence continues at coordinate 785,370,749 of NC_086445.1, forward strand.
CACTACCCGGTTTTCCCCGGATGGCAAAAAGCCGGACAAACTTTGTCCAGCTTTTTGCCATCCGGCAGAGTCTTTCACACACATCGGCTTTGAGCTGTGTGTAATGCTGTGCGCATGTGCAGCAGCAGACACTGCTTGAAAAAAAAAATTATGTGTGTGAAAGCTCTCATTCACACACACACACACACACGGTTCTCTGCCTTCAAAGACGGCATGGCCCCGGCCTGGCAGCCGGACCTTCCAGTGGATATTTTTGGCTGCAACCCACCAGCCGTGCCGGGGCCGCGCCATGTGAAAGGACACATTGCGCTGCATGTGTCTCTGCAGCACGGCAGCGGTAAAAAGCCGGACGGGATTTTGCCAGGAGCCGGCTCGGGTGTTTCAGCCCTAATTGTGCTTTGTGTAATGGTAACTGTTTCTCCTATTTATTTCTTATATGGCCCTAAGTCTGCATCCTTGAAATGGTTGAATTTCAGAAATGCGCAGACAGATGTTTAAAACAACGGTTACCTAATACATATACTGTATGATGTGTTTATAGTAAGCGATGTGACAGGGATTTTAGTCGCGTTCCTTCTTCTGCGGCGTCATTCACCATAGATATGTCCTGATTTGATCCAGCTGGAGTTATCTCTGGAAACAACAATTGTACATTCATTAGACCTATTCTTAATGACCGTTCATGTGTATTTTAACTGTGTTTATAAATCATTAAGAGGTCACATTAGGCTTTGTATACTACTGTATATAACAGACATGAGCTCATACTTTACCTGTGATGTGTCTGTGGGGTTTTCCAGTTGGACGGATTGGGTGAACTACAAAAAATTTCAAGTATTATAATCAGTGAACATAATAAAACCTTTGTGGCTGCAACGTTTGACATCGTGTTTTTAGTGTTGTAAAGGGGGAAGGAATCTCACATGCAGTGGCTGACCAGAAGCAAGAGAATGCAATCATACATATTAAGAAGTACCTCACTGTAACCAGCAAATCAGGCAGTGTCTCTTGCACACTCAGGCAGGATAGCCAATGAGTGATTTATGTTTATGCTGCAATGTACTGATAGCACCACCTGTTTGCTAGTGTGACGTCTATACTGTATATAGAAGCAGCTCAGAAGCAGGGCCGTCTTTTCGTATGGGCTCAATGGGCTCTTGCCCAAGGGCCCCAGGAGTAAAAGGGTCCTAGGCTGTTAGCGGAGGGTACCCTCTTTCCAGGGGTACCAGATTTTTTAAAATCGGCCCTGGGGAACCAGAGATATCAGACTTCAAAGCAGTGGTACCCATCCAAGCCTGTTAATTGTTCTTCCCAGCCAGATATCTCGGGTTCTGTCTGACTTACAGATTTTCTGAGGGTACCCTCCAAAAGCTGAGACTCTCTTTCAGTGGACATTGGCAGCTTGTCTCTACTATGCCCAGAACCAGAGATATCAGCCTTCAAGCAGCCGGTCCCTGCTCCAGCTCCACACACCTAATATGCAGTTTTATATTTTTGTTGGTGGATTGCTCTGGCTCCTGAACTCTGATCCCCAAGTCCCCAGTACCTGCTGAAAGGTGTCCCCAGTACCTCCTCAAAGGTGGGACTCTCTAGTTTTTTTTAACCCATTAAAGCTAAGAAATCTATTTCCCGAAACTGGAGATACCTGCGGTAAAGCAAGCTGCCCTGACCCCCGGAAAATAATGAATATTAAGCCCACTCCACTATCCACCCTTCCCCTGTGTATTAAACACCCCCTACCACCCTGGAAGTCATATACTAGGGCCCCTTCATTCAGCACAATGTCCCCTTCTACAGTTTAGCGTTCTCCTTCCCGCCCCATTTGTGCAGTAAAGGAGTAATTAGCAAAAATTATTTCTCCAGGTCCTACATGCTGAGCGAAAGATAGAACCCCCCTACCTCCGGAGGGACATCAAAGCTTCCGCTGATAGCACCCCCCACCCCTACCGCTGATGGATGGGTAGGGGCCCCAGTGCATTGCTGTGCCCAGGGGCCTACACTGCTGTTAAGACGGCTCTGCTCAGAAGTACAGTCAGCCCTGTTTATATCGCATAACAAGAGGTATTTTCAATTAATGGGAGATTTGCTGCAGCATTTTTCATGTCCGGTTTCGCTACATAACCTGATGTTGCAACACAAGATGCATTGAAACATGCATTAATATCTCACTACAAACCGGGCCGGATTAAGCCTTGGGGGTGCCCGGGGCACTTAAGACAGGGGGGCCCCCGATGGAAGGTGGGGGATTTATATTAAATTGTACATACCTCCCAACATGTCCCATTCCAGGAGGGACAAAATGCTCTCTACCTGGACATCCCACTTAATATATGATTGGTGTTACCTGTGTTGAACTATTTAATTGATAAGAACGGTACAGTACTTCAACACAGGTGATTGCAATCTTAAATTAAGAAGGAAGTCCAGGTAGAGAGCATATTGTCCCTCCTGGAATGGATCATGGTGGGAGGTATAAATTGTGTATATTAAATTTAAACCAATGGTGTTTATTAGTTTTAACTAATAGTTTAATAATGCCTGTGTATTGTTTATAGCTCCACCTAATTGAAAGACAACTATTTTATAAACTTTTCTTGTAGTGAAACAAAGACCACTTAACCTTAAATTCACATAGAACAATAAAATTATTTATCTTGTCACATGCAAAATTAGCAGCAGCCTCTGTACTACTTACACACTGGGACATGACTCAGGAGAACTTTCTGTGTGTGTGTGTGTGTGTGTGTGTGTGTGTCTCTATCTCTAGACCCAAATGGTTTAGTTGCATAACAGTTTACACAGGACTCAGACACCCTGACGAGGAGGAGGAGGAGAAGCTGGGATCTCTGTGTGACTTACAGCTCTCTCCACCCTCCCATCTCTCCTCTGGTCAGAAAGCTCTGTCGGTAGCTCATGAAACATGATACTCTTGTGTCTCTGCTTGCACTGCATACTGTTGTGCTCGAATTCTGGCTGCTGGTCCTGCTGCTGCTTAAGAGGGAAAGCTAGTGATGTCAGTGTGCTCTGGCCGGGGGGCTCCTGACAAAGAGGGACCCGGTGGGTACAGTATGCCCTGCATACCCCCCTTCCTTAATCTGACTATGACTACAAAGGATTAATTATAAAGGAAATATACAAGATGACAATTACAGTTGCCAAATAAGGCATCCCTTGCTCTAAGTCTAATCTTTGTTAGTGAATTGTAAAAGTTTATTACAAAAATGTTCTAAATTGATAACACAATCTCTTTTTTTTAAGTCTGTGTACTGTATTACTGTGTACATGTAAATCATGGGAGCTCATTTGAATGTTATGGTCACTGATCTTACCATAAAGAAAATCTTTTAAAGGGGCAATCACTTACAAGGCATAGTGTTGCCTTGTAAGTGATTGCCCCTTTAAAAAAACGCCCAAGATCGGCCGGCATCTCGCACCTCTGGCGATCTTGGGCATCATTACATCCGGCCATGTATTCATTATTACAGTATTGACAGGTACACTATTCATTGTTTCCCTGTCCATAAAATGTCCTCTGCACTCCACCAACGCGTTTCAACCACTAATGGTCTTTTTCAAGGTAGGGAACCTATCTGAAGGCATCCCTAATCACAGCAATAAGTCAAGGTGCTCCCAGCCCCCATTATTTAGTACATTTCTTATCACCGCAATAGGACTAGGTTTTCTCCAGCAAAAGGGCTTTTCATCCTTTGCTTTTTCAGTTTTATAAAGATATATAGAAGTGGAAAAAATAATCAGGATGGTTTCTAATCATACATTCCCTATACAGAAACAGATACACTTGAGATACACTTTTCCTATGGCTTATTATAATAGTTTAGTAATGAATTAATAAGAATGATCAGGTGGCATCCAAGAAATTAACTTAAATACTTCTAAAAAAATAATGCTATGTCCGTCTCTCTAGCTCATATTCATATTAAGATGCTCCCAAAATCCTCCCATGAAGTTCTCCATCCATTAGTGCAGACAGGATGCAAGTTTTATATTTAGGCTCCTTTTATAGCTGTTGCATGACCCTCATAGCACATTGTCAGCTCCATTCTAGATACAACATTCACCACATCCTCCCTCTTCTCGCTGTATAGCTTCTATTCTAATTCGCGGGACATCTAAAAGAAAACTGAGGTTGTGTTAAGAATGCAAATTGTGGGGAGGAAAGTGAATACATGTATTTGAGACGGGAGGCAATCAATTTGCCGGCAGTCGGGAACCCGGCGGTCAGGATACCGACGCCAAAATCCTGACAGCTGACAAAGCCAAGAGCTGGAATACCGGCACACACAGGCTATTCCCACTCGTGGGTGTCCACGACACCCATGGAGTGGGAATAGATCCTATGGCGAGTGCAGTGAGCCCGCAAGGGGACTTGTAGTGGGCGGGATGCTGCTGTTTGGATACTGACAACAAGCATCCCACCTGCCGAGATTACATATGTATTTCATTTGAGACATATGTGAGTTAAATTTGGTAGTAAACCTAATTTGTGTTGAGAGATTTTAAAATATAGGTGGGAAATCAATTGTGCACAAGGTGTAGGAAGGCAAAAACCTTGCGCACCTTTTGCCCAATTTTGGATTACCGCGGGTATGCATGCTCCCGATAACCAAAGTTTCCCAATTTAAAAAAATGGTTGCATGGTTTTCAGCTATTAAAAACCTGCGGCGCATTAAAATAAAAGATACCCACCTCTCCACTGGTCTCAGCAGTTCCTGGTGGTCTCCCCTCCATCTTCCCTCTGGGTAGGTTGCTGCTGGGAGGCTCGGGGCTGCAGGGAGGTTCAGGGGATGCTGGGAGGGGATCTGGTCTCTAGGTCGACCACTATTGGTTGACAGTAACTAGGTCGACAGGGTCTCTAGGTCGGCATGTTCTAGGTCGACAGCTCAAAAGGTCGACATGAGTTTTTCACAATTTTTTTTCTTTTTTTTAACCTTTTCCAACTTAACGATCCACGTGGACTACGATTGGAACGGTAATCAAAGCCAGCGGAGCGAGGCACCTTGCCCGATGCATGGCGAGCGAAGCGAGGGGACCCGGTGCACTAATTGGGGTTCCCGGTCACTCTACAAAGAAAACTACAACAAAAAAATATAAAAAACTCATGTCGACCTTTTGACCTGTCGACCTAGACCCTGTCGACCTAGTTTCGACCAATGGTGGCCGACCTAGACACTGTCGACCTAGTTACTATCTACCTTCCATACCACACCCGCTGGGAGATGTTAGTCTTTCAGCCTATGGGTCTGGGGGAATACAGCTCACACGATGGGGCCCTGTGTGGGGTTACACACAGCAGGGGTCACACACACACACACACACACACACACACACACACACACACACACACACACACACACACACACACACACAATCATGGATGCACACACTCACAGACAAACTCTCACACACTTTACACTCACCGCTGCTGCAGAAGACCCGGGTCCCGACGCTGGATGAAGAAGACACCACTTTGGAAAGTGAGTAATTAATGACTAATTAAGCCAATTGGAAACATAAAATTGCCTAATTAGTCCTCAGGGGGGTGCCAGAGCAAGTACTGGTGATTTTTCCTAAAAAAAAATTTTTAGGAATCAGGCTTGCTCTGGAAGTGCGTGAAAAAAGATGCAGTTTCTCTCCTGGACTGCTGTGAAAAACCCTCAATTAAATTCCATCCATAGTGTTTAGAATTCTGAAACTAAATCCGTGTCACTTTACCAGATGTTTCCCCTCCATCCGGGATTTCCATATAAATCCTAAAAGAAATGCATCTGCATTTTCTTCCTCAATGTATACAAATAAACTAATCCCTGAGTTAGTGCCTATTATGACACTATGGTTCTGAGTAACCAACACACACAAACAAACAAACAGATTGGTGTGAACGCTATTGTATATAGGCCAATAGAATAATATCATTTTGTTGCCGCCCCCTCCCGATAGACCCTTGAATTTTGCTGGGAGGGTGAGGAGCTAAATAACATTGTGCCTGGTCCCACTCCCATATACAACCAGAATCTGCTACAGTGTAAGTGTATGTGTGATAAATACAGGTGTGTTTGTGCATATATGTATGTGTGGGAGAGTGGGGGGGATTATAGGGGCTAGTTTAGAATAAGGAACCAGGGGGTAGGGTTAGGGATTTCATTTAGAACTATGCTTAAAGCAAGGAAGCCATCCTCAGCTCGCATCTATTGCCGGATATGGCATGCTTGTGTTCAGTGGTGTTATACCAGAAAATATGATCCATGGTTTTTCAGAGTTTCAAGAATTCTAGTGTTCCTCCAAGCTTGAGTGGACCGAGGTCTTCGCATAACTTCCCTGAAGGTACAAGTGTCAGCATTAACCATTTGGTTGCAAAGGAAATATGCAAATCTAAAAGATGTTTGCACTTTTTCCCAGGGAATGCTTCACATTCAGCCTCAGTTTGTACCACCAACAGATGTTCACTCTAGGATTTTTTTAGGGCAGGGTGCTGATCACGGGTAGGGCACATTTTTCATTCGGGAGGGCACATTTTTCGTTCGGGAGGGCACATTTTTCAGCTAGAAGGGCAAAATTAGGTACATACTATAATGCTCGGTCCTCCCATTCCCACATGACAAAGAATGGGCAGTGCGCGCCAAAGGCGCGCAGCAAAAATTTAGGGGCATTGTTTTTCGTGGGGAAGGGGCATGGCCACATAATAGTGGCAATTCACATTACACCACACAGTAGTGCAGCTAATACACACTGCACCAGGTAGAACCTCCTATACACACTGCGACAGGTAGAGCACATTATACACATTGCACCAGGTAGAGCACGTTATACATATTGCGCCAGGCAGAGCACATTCTACACTTTGCGCCAGGCAGAGCACGTTATACACATTGCGCCAGGTAGAGAGCACTGAGACACACTGCACCAGGTAGAGAGCACTGAGACACACTGCACCAGGTAGAGAGCACCGAGAAACATTGCACCAGGTAGAGAGCACCGAGAAACATTGCACCAGGTAGAGAGCACCGAGAAACATTGCACCAGGTAGAGAGTACCGAGAAACATTGCACCAGGTAGAGAGCACGTTATACACATTGCACCAGGTAGAGAGCACTGAGACACATTGCACCAGGTAGAGAGCACCGAGAAACATTGCACCAGGTAGAGAGCACCGAGAAACATTGCACCAGGTAGAGAGCACGTTATACACATTGCACCAGGTAGAGAGCACGTTATACACATTGCACCAGGTAGAGAGCACGTTATACACATTGCACCAGGTAGAGAGCGCTGAGACACATTGCACCAGGTAGAGAGCACTGAGAAACACTGCACCAGGTAGAGAGCACTGAAAAACACTGCACCAGGTAGAGAGCACTGAGAAACATTGCACCAGGTAGAGAGCACTGAGAAACATTGCACTAGGTAGAGAGCACTGAGAAACACTGCACCAGGTAGAGAGCACTGAGGCACATTGCACCAGGGAGAGAGCACTGGGAGGGAGGGGAGGACGGGCAGATGCAGAGCAGCACTCACCGTTGCAGCGGGTCCAGTCTCTTGATGCTGACGGCGGAGCCCAGGTCGCCGTGGTGAGGGGGAATGGCCGTGCAGCGCCGTGGTGAGGGGGAATTTCAAACCATGCCGGAGGACTGGCGGGCGGGAGACACCGCAGGCTCTGATTGGCTGCTCCTCCACGCTGCACGCTGACCCAGTCTCCACCTTCAACTGAGAGCTATCAGCGCGGCGGGGGGAGGAGTAACAGTGCGGCGGGGGGAGAAATGACAGCACACTGGCGCGGGGAGAAGTGACCGCGCTGGCGCGGGGAGAAGGCAGTCCTTTGGTGATTAACAGGGCAGCAGGGCGGGCACAAACGGGCAGGGCGCTTTCTGTCACTCAGAAAAGGGGCAGGGCGCAGCGCCCTGCGAAAGAAGCTTAGAGTGAACACTAATCTCTTTGGGACCTAGGATTGGTTCTCAGGGCACTACAAGATGCCCCGTTTGAAACCCTGCATCGCACGGATCTCAAATGGTTGACAGCTAAAGTTCTCTTTCTACTGGCAATTGCTTCAGCTAGAAGAGTATCAGATTTAGGGGCACTGTCCATATCTGGGTATCTTTCTAAGGTAGTCTCAAAGTTTCATCCTAATGAAGAAATAGTAGTTCTTGTCTTTCAAACACCGGATTTCTATGTGGGAGATGCATCACTGGACGTAGTTTGTGCACTAAGGATCTACTTGGATCGTACCAGTGCCATCAGAATAGACTCTCTCTTTGTTCTATACGGATTTCCCAAGAGAGGATGGGCTGCCAATAAGCAAACTTTGACTAGATGGCTCCGGATGACTACCTCAGAAGCATACTCTCAAGCCAATCTCCCTATCCTAGATAATGTCTCTGCCCATTCTACATGTTCAGTAGGTCCTTCATGAGTAGCCCACCATGGTACCTCAGCTGAGCATCTCTGTAGGGCCTCCACATGGTCTTGCATAAATACATTTATTCAACATTATGCCTTTGATCCCTTTGCCTCTCAGGATGCTGCATTTGGGCGTAGGATTCTCCTGACCTCCCTTAATTACTGCTTTGGGACATCCCAATGTATATCCTGTGGATACTAATGTGGACCCTGAAAGAGAAAACAGGAGTTATGGTAGACAACTCTGTTTCTTCAAAGTCTACAGTAAGACCACATGGAACCCACCCTGATGCACATGATTTGAGAATCTATACACTTACTAATCCCTTCCTTCCTTCTGGTATGGAAGTGTGTGTGTGTTCTTCTCGCCTTGAATGGGTCTTCCTTCTCGATCTAATCCTGCTCCTATCTGGGCTTTGTAACAAACTGACTTCCCTGGGCCAGGAGGCGCCGTTATAGGGAGGCTGGCCTGATGCATACTGGGAGCCCCAAAAGCTTTAACCGTTTGGTCTCCGATCCTCTGACGTCACCTACAACCCTAATGTGGATAACAGAGTTATGAACGGTAAGTCTACCATAACTCCTGTTATTTTGCTCGCACCGCCACTGTCATACATGGGGAAGAAGTAGTATCTACGCACATAACGTGTGCTGATACCACTTCTACCCCCTGAAATCACATCTACCCCTTGATCAGCCAATTTTTTAGTGGTCCCTTCCGGTAGATCCCAAAGGGTGTGGTCCAAGTGTGTGTGGGTGTTGGGGAAGGGGGTGACACAGTGAATCATGACATTACAGTCAATCTTTTTGTTGTTGTTGTTGTTGTTATTTTTTAACAGTAAGTTCTCTGATTAAAGGTGTTAATCAAATGGTCTTCCTTCATTGTATTAAATAAGGAAACGGCTAAGCTTCCTCAGATTTTTACAGTATCTCATTTGAGTAACACCTGTCTGATTTTGGATTGTCAAATAACTTTAATGTAGCTGTTGTGTTTTATTTAATTTTACCGGTTTCTCTATTTTGGAATAAATCTGTGTCTTTCAAGGGACCACACAGAAAGTTGTCTATATAATACAGTCACATCTGTGTGGTCCCTGTGTTTCCATGCAGGATCTTAATTTAAGAGTGAAATCAATCCCTTGTATTCTTCTAGGAAAGAAATGCTCTAATGAGTTTTTTTCATCTTTTTCATATAAGTGCTGATTGAGCTGTTGCATTCCTGCAGGGACGCATTTTCCAAAGAATATGAAATACTGCCATGGAGAATGTACAATGAACACAATACTTAAAATCCATATAGATGGTGCTTCCTGCAGTATCCATATAGGGGATCGGTATGAAATACCTACAATCAAAATCCCGACAGCAATTGACTGAGTGTCAAAATCCCAACATGGACAAAATTCCAACATTTAAAATACCGACAAGGTCAAAATACCGACATGTAAAATGTCGACAGGTCAAAATGCTGACACAAGTTTTTCATTGTGTGTTCGGTGTGTATGTCGACATAGTTCGACATGGACACCATATAAGTTTACCGCGTCCCTTCGCATGGCTCGCTGCGCTCGCCATGCTTCGGGCACGGTGCCTCGCTGCGCTTGGCACACTATTATATTCCCCCTCCAGGTCCACTGTGATGGTAAAGTATGAACAAGTCAGTTTCAATGAAATACTTCCGTTGACTTTTTGACCTGTCAACATTATAAATGTTGGTATTTTGACCATGTCGGGATTTTGACCTTGTCGATATTTTGACCGTCAGTCAATTGCTGTCGGTATTTTGACCATCGGGATTTTGATTGTCGGTAAATTGACTGACTGCATCCCCCATATAGACAGTGCATCCTGCACTATCAGTACATGTCTGTGTGTGTTATGTGCGTTTATAAATGTGTGTATATAGAGTAATGGGAAGAGAGACATATTCAACATAAGGACATAGTTCTTGAATAGTACAGATGTATTCATACTCATCAGGGCTCCATCTAGGTGCGTTTGTGCCTCGTTTGCCGCAACCGCATTCGCATGAATGGGGGCGGCAAAAGACTCCGCACCTAGCCACGACATCTGTAAGTCGCAAGCTGATATGCGTACCAAATATATACTTGCAATAAGGCATATCAGTGACTGAGTGCTCGTCAGGCATACCACGCAATAGTCTGGTATGTGCAATCTCAACTCGCATACTTAAATAGCGCTCTGCCCACTCTTTAATACGCGTTCCCAGATCCCATATCACAGTAGCAGCAGTAGCTTGGCCAGCCTTGGTCTCTCTTCTCTTTGTTCTAGATTCGTTATAGCCGTTCCACCTAATTGCCATATTTAGGGACAAGCTCACAAAGGAACATTGGGCCTAATTCAGGTTCGGTCGCAAATCGCGGTCAAACCGCAGTTTTTATGATGGCTCCCAGTGCGCATGCTCGAGTCTCGTCCTGCGCGTGGGTTGCGCATGTGGTTAATGCTAATGGTTAGTATTAACTGCAATCACCTTTCCATGATTGACAGGCAGAGGTGTTCGCAAGGTGGTCAAAAGAAAGATGTGGCACTGCGCTAGTGGAGAAGTTAAACAATCACTGTACCCAAAATGCTGCTATAGGGAGTATGGAATCACTACCTAATTCCACTCTATAGACAAGGATTTATAAATGGATATCCCCAGCGCAAGCTAGGTCAAATAAATGATTGATAACACTGTGTATACAGTAAATGAATTGTTTATTAAAAAAAAAAAATAATATTCTAAAAATTATATATCTCTAAAATGGTTCCTAGATAAACTCCAAATGAATTTTCAAAAGGTGGTATGTAAAAATAATGTCTGGCCTATTACCGGTAAACAAACAGACAAACTACATAAAACATAAAAACATAGATATGCAAATTAGATAGTGTCCCAGACCAGTATTAGAGGTCAGAAACGTTCCTGGTGCTGTCTATAGGAATAAGAAATGTTGCACCTATGGAGGATGATAAGGTGCTTATACAAGCCGGGGGTGCGCAGATTTGCGACTTACTCCCTCTGTTTGAATGGTAAGTATTTGATTGATATAGACAAATGGCTGCAGTACTTAATTCAGCTCACATAGGGACGGAAAATTCAGATGATGTATTTATCTGAGCCCGTCTGTATGGCAAGTCGTTTCCCAAACCAATGGTATCTCATGCAGACGAAAACACTGTAGATGATAAAAATAGGCAAATACCTCAAGGTAATTTGTGCTTAGAGTCCATATGCAAGGTCCAATAGTGTCCTGTGTTCCCACAACGGGTGAGTCCGGAGTCCGCCGGCAGATAACCTGTCCACGCCGTTCTCACCGCTGATCGGCAGTGTGCAGGATCGATTCGATCTGTGATCTAGGCGTTTCACCTTAAACAAGGCTTCATGCGAGGTGGGCATGGGAGGTGCAGGGTAAACGGGGGCGTGACGGCGTTTTGGGGGTGGCTTCGTGTCATCACATGCAGCCGCTTCAAACTTAAAAATGGTGGTGGGTCTCTTGCCATCGCAGAGAGGCTGCACCGGCTGGAGGCATCGACAATTTCAGCATGATCGCAGTGGGTGGGCTGCATGCTGGGCATGCAGATCACCACCTGGCCCAAAGTGTCACGAGCGCAACGTGCATGCTAGGGGACACGCTGTGCTCACCACCGGGATCCCAGCTGTTGGGCTCCCGGCGTCTGTCTCCTGACCGCCAGGATCCCGACCGCCGGGATCTCGTTCTGATCCCCCTGTAGGTCAGTCCAACCTTGGTAACCCCCATCCCATCTCTTTCTTTCTCTCTTTCTGTTTTCCTTATCTCTCTTCCCATTCTAGTTTTATCTTTTTCTTATACAAGACCACTACCCTGTCACCTTCTTGCTATGTGTGATGCTGGAGGGATCATTTAAGACACTGTAACGCAGGGGTGGCTGGACTTTTGGGACCTGGGATCTACTTTGTTCACTTACCGGTGATCTACTGATGTCAAATAACAACACCAATACTGCTGCACACATTCAAATGACGCCATCAAATAACGCCAATAATAACGTGCACATTTAAAAATAGCATTAAGAATGACGCCATCAAATAACAGCACCAATAACGCACATACACCCATGTGCAGAATACTCCCCTTTCCACTCCCATTGCAGAAAAGTCCGCTGTGCAACATACCCCCGTGTGGTGATTCCTCCCTGTACAATACCTCCCCCCCCCCCCCATGCAGAATACCCCCTCCCCCGCCCAGTGAAAAACAGCCCGCTGTGTGACATCCCCTTCTGTCCAGATCCACCCCCCCCTTCACGCTTGTACAGGTACTCTCATGTGCAGAGTACCCCCCCTCCTATTGCAGAACAGCCTGCTGTGCAACATACTGTCCCCCTTCATGTGCAGATTCCCCCTATGCAGATCCCCCTCCCCTTCTCCCTCCCAGTGCATAATAGACTCCTGTGCACAACTTATGCTGGCTGGCTTGAGTGGCTGGCTCCCTGCGGACTGGCCTGAGTGGCTGACTCCCCGCTGGCTGGCTGTCACGTGCCTGCTCACACTGTGCCTGCTCCCGCTTCCCGCCGCCGCTGATCGGATCAAACCAGATCCAACAAGCGCACAGGCTCCTCACATCACGTTTCCAATGATGCATTGCGCGGGTGTGCGGCTGACGTCATGACGTCACCTGCGCAATGCATCATTGGGAACGCTCCGGAATCGGCAAGCTCGGAGCTCCGCGAGCTGCCAGTAGATCGCAATCGACGCTATTGCAAGATAAGCGGTTGTGTAAATACAGGAGACAGTGGAAGGCATTCGTCTGTGGGCGCAAGCACTGAAGGGGCCACCCTGGCCACCTCCATTGCCCCAGGTTCTGCTTTATGGGCCTCAGAGCAGGAATAAGCAGGGAGCCCAGGGGGGCATGTGCCGCTGGGGTAATGGAAGTGAATGTGATCTGTGGGAGGCAGGGCTCCCTCAAAGCAGATGTCACCTATGGGGAGTGAATTTTATACTTTTCAGGATGACATGAGGGTTGATGGTGACATAATGCCAGAATTTATATATTGATTTGTAAGGGGGTCAGTGACAATAGCGGGAATGGTTGAGTCGGGCCAGACAGAGGGAGTGCTGCCAGGTTAATTTGCATCTCTGCCCAGTTTAGGAAATAAGGGAAATAACCGTACAGGAAGTTGGAACACAGAGGTAAGAGCATTCTGCTAGCCTCCGCTTAGTCTATAGGGACTGGTGTCCTTCATACTGTAATGAAAAAAAGCCTGAAGGAGATACTGGGTAGCTGACGTCTGATTGTAACTGATAACATAGAACCAAGTAACTACTAATCGAGTGTAAATAACATTTATCAAGTATGTACCCAGGAAACCCAGTTTATTTGAAATTTGAATATTTCTTGATCTACAGTTGTTCTCTTATAAGGTGCGAAGTCCAGTAATGATCCTGGTGCATTATTTGTCTGAATGCTACAATTCCCATAAAACTCCAATTTCACACTTTCTCTAGACCTCACTGTTACTGAGATACAGGCTGACAATTATGTTGCATTCTTCAGACATCTGTAAGTATGCATCCCTTTATAAAGCTACTGTGTTCCAAAATAAGAACTGCAAGAAAACTGGAAACAAAGTATTGGTGACATAAACAGCACAATTAATTACAATTTCAGGTAACAAGGTTGCTAAGTAACCTCTCCTTTATTAGGTTTGTTGCATATACAGCAGCTATTGAAATCTTAAGGGCCCCATACACTAGTACGATAATGTCTGATTTCATCCAATTTTGGGCATTCGGGCCGATATATCGGGTGAAATCGGGCATTTTGGATGTGTTTCTGATCCAACCCGATGCGCGTTCCCGTGAGGGTTCGATCGGTTTCCCTAGATCATTAGTGCTGCACTCGTGAGATGTTGGTTCCTACAGGCATGGCTGGGATGGCATACGATATATCGCATGCAAAATATACCAAATCGTATGGAAGCTCCCGGGAGAGTTCAAGGGAAATCGCCTCCCACTTCAGCCTTAGACATATCGTTGTAATGTATGGGGCCCTTTAGTTCTGAAAGTCTTGGGAGAGATTGCTTGTGGGTAATAAACAAGTGATGGAATGTGATAGTTGTATGTGTATATGAGAACCAAGGCCCAATGCACCAGCAATGAATGAGGTTAATTCCCTGCTCTGTGTATCACGTATAGAAATAAGTATTATCAATGTTGTCCTGTAATTATATGTATGGTAAAGTGGGACTGTGACACAGTACAAGTAATGTCCAGTACTGCAGCGCCTACATAAAAAGTCACAGGGCTATGTGCCGGGCACAAGAATGTAAATGAAGTCTACTCACCCTGGTGGTCTGAGTAGATTGGGACTCCCCAAGCCAATTTATACCACTGCAAAATGTCTCTTCCACAGGGACTGGAACATTGTGGTGTCCAAGGGTCTTCAATTCCTGGTGCTCCACCGGAGGGTCTGCAGGACCAGCCTCTGTGTTGATTGGTGGCATGTATCCATCGGACAGTAGCTCCGCAAGCAATTACCGTACATGGCACCTCCTGGAATCAAATTAGTCCAGGCAGTGTCAAATGTCAGCGTCAGGCTATTTTACAGAGCTCATTCACATTTCTGCTTTATCATCTTTATGTCTAGTTGTTTATGGCTGACAAAGATTGAATGTTCTGATTGTTTTTGTAGCATGGCTTCAATGATCAAGCTACCGAAAAGGAATTGAAGATAGTTAAAGGGGGGTACACACAGAGAGATCCGTGTTTAAAATCTAAGCAATCTGACTAGATTGCTTAGATTTTAAGCACGGATCTGCCGTGTGTATGCCCAGAGCGATAGCGATGCGCGGCCCCGCACATCGCTATCGCCTGTTCTAGATTGAGCCTGCATGCAGTCTCAATCTAGCGGGTCGCTCACTTCAGCGCTGTGTGAAGTGAGCGGCCCTCCCGTCGTCTCCCCCCCTCGCTCAGCACATCGCGCTGTGCTGAGCGGGGGGAGAGATGTGTGCTGAGCGGTCTGTATTAAGATCGCTCAGCACACATCTCTCCCGTCAGTACCCCCCTTAAATCTGTGGATGCAGAGCCAAGCCATGTGGCTATGATGGCTACCACTGCATGTGCTGTGATAACATCAAGGGGAAATCTTGGCACTGTGCTCTTATGTAGACTGAATATGTAATGTTGTATTATGTACATTTTTAACCACTTAACTGATGAATATTATTTCCAAAAACCGCTCAGAATCCCCCCCCCCCCTTACGTCCTAGAGGATGCTGGGGACTCCGTAAGGACCATGGGGTATAGACGGGCTCCGCAGGAGACATGGGCACTATAAAGAACTTTAGAATGGGTGTGCACTGGCTCCTCCCTCTATGCCCCTCCTCCAGACCTCAGTTAGTTCCTGTGCCCAGAGGAGACTGGGTGCATTACAGGGAGCTCTCCTGAGTTTCTCTGAAAAAGAATTTTGTTAGGTTTTTTATTTTCAGGGAGCACTGCTGGCAACAGGCTCCCTGCATCGTGGGGCTGAGGAGAGAGAAGCAAACCTACTTAAGTGATAGGCTCTGCTTCTTAAGGCCCGTACACACTGGTCGATGTATCGGCCGTTCTCTTGAACGGCCGATACATCGCGGGACCGTCGGCCAGTGTGTACGGGCGATACGTCTGTGAACTCCGTCGTTCGCAGACGTATCGCGTCGGCCACGCAGCACAGCCGACAGTCAATATATCTAACGATATATTGGCGCGTCGCTGTGTGTGTACGACCGCCCGTACACATGCTGCGGCGGCCGGCGGTGATTGACAGGTGAACTGGGCGGGCGCGAGCGCCCGCCCAGTTCATGACGTCAGTCCCCCGACGGATCGGGCTGTGTGTATGCATAGCACACTGCCCGATCCGTACATAGATATATCTGCAGATCAATTGATCTGCAGATATATCTAATAGTGTGTACCCACCTTTAGGCTACTGGACACCATTAGCTCCAGAGGGAGTCGGAACGCGGGTCTCCCCCCCCCCCGCCGTTCGTCCCAGAGCCGCGCCGCCGTCCTCCTCGCAGAGCCGGAAGATAGAAGCCGGGTGAGTATAAGAAGAAAAGAAAACTTCAAGGCGGCAGAAGACTTTGGATCTTTACTGAGGTAAGCCGCTGCGCGCCATTGCTCCCACACACACTACACACACTAGCGGGCACTGACGGGTGCAGGGGGGGCGCCCTGGGCAGCAATAAAACCTCTATATCTGGCATAGACACTGCGGAGGCAGTAATTCTTTAAACCCCCGCCAGTTTGAGATATTTTGAGCGGGACCGAAGCCCGCCGCTGGAGGGGGCGGAGCTTGGTCCCTCAGCACTAACCAGCGCCATTTTCTCCACAGAGATCTGCATGAGGGCACATCTGGCACTGTGGGGCATATCTGGCAGCATGAGGGCACATCTGGCACTGGGGCATATCTGGCAGCATGAGGGCATATCTGGCATATCTGGCACTGTGGGGCATATCTGGCAGCATGAGGGCACATCTGGCATATCTGGCAGCATGAGGGCATATCTGGCACTGTGGGGCATATCTGGCAGCATGAGGGCATATCTGGCACTGTGGGGCATATCTGGCAGTATGAGGGCATATCTGGCACTGAGGGCTGTGTACGGCTAGAGCTGCATTTCCCACCCTAGGCTTATACTCGAGTCAATGAGTTTTCCCAGGTTTTTGTGGTAAAATTAGGTGCCTCGGCTTATATTCGGGTCGTTCTGGTGATCGTAATGTGATTGACAGGAAGTGGGTGTTTCTGGGCGGAAACTGGCCGTTTTATGGGTGTGTGCGAAAAAACGCTACCGTTTCTGGGAAAAACGCGGGAGTGGCTGGAGAAACGGAGGAGTGTCTGGGCGAACGCTGGGTGTGTTTGTGACGTCAAACCAGGAACGACAAGCACTGAACTGATCGCAGATGCCGAGTAAGTCTGGAGCTACTCAGAAACTGCTAAGAAGTGTCTATTCGCAATTCTGCTAATCTTTCGTTCGCAATTTTAAAATGCTAAGATTCACTCCCAGTAGGCGGCGGCTTAGCGTGTGCAAAGCTGCTAAAAGCAGCTTGCGAGCGAACAACTCGGAATGACCCCCTTTGTACGATTTTGACTAAGTGCCAATTTTGACTATACTTTGTACTAGATAGTACACTAGATAGTCAAGATTGATTTGCCTGCACAGTCTACCTAGCCTTACGATACTGACCCCACGGGAGCGCGCATCGGGATCAAATCTGTATCGCAAGCTGCCTAACACCTTGAGATATGCACTAACTTTCCTTAAGATTTTGACTATATAGTCAAAATCTTACAGATTTATCTCCCTGTTTGTACCCACCTTTACAGTTGAAGACAATATAGGACAAGTACAGGGTAAATAAACATAGCTACATCAGTAGATGACACTGAAATAAATATCAGGTGGCAGAAGACCGTGGAATTTGGTGCAGTTGAAGATTATTAAAGTAAGAAAAGGATAAGCACTCTACCCCTTGGCCAGGTTGGGACTCGGTACTCAGCCGCTCTACAGTGAACAAATTTTAAATAAACTACAATTCCCAGCAGGCCTTGGTGCGGGAGCTTCCGACAGGAAGGGTTGCTGGGAACTGTAGTCTATCTACAGTTCCTTCATTGTAGTGCGTCCGTGGCGCAGTGCCGGACATTGGCTCCAGTCACAGACAAAATGATGTGGCGATTCCACAAAGAAACAACACCATTTAAGAAACTACAGACTTGGGAGGTCATTCAGAACTGATCGCTGCTGTGCGTTTTCACACAGCGGGTGATCAGATCCGAACTGCGCATGCGTATGCACCGCACTGCACTGGCATGTCGCACAGGGTTGGCCGGTCAGTGACGGGATGGTGCGAAGGATCCATTTGCACGGGCGTTCACAAGCAGATTGACAGGAAGATGCCGTTTGTGGGTGGCAACTGACCGTTTTCAGGGAGTGTCTGGAAAAATGTAGGCGGGCTCAGGCGTTTTCAGGAGGGTGTCTGACGTCAGCTCCGGCCCGATCAGCAGGATTCCATCACACAGGAAGAGTAAGTCCTGGGCTGCGCAGAGACTGCACAAAATCAGTTTGTGCAGCTCTGCTACAAATGCCATCGCACTTTCACAGCGAAAAAACACTCCCCCTGTAGGCGGCGACTATCTGATCGCAGGACTGCAAAAAATTGCTGCCCAGCGATTAGATCTGAATGACCCCCTTGGTTCTAGCACCTCTATCCACCTTATATAGATATGAGTTCATTGCATTTGCTTGGAATTCTGCCTCAGCTATTCAATAGAAAAAATAATTATCAAAAAGGAATTGCATAAACCTTTATCTCATCTTTTTTTTTTTTTTTATAAATATTTGAGTATGTGAAGTATTTTAGGGAGTACTACATTAACTTGGGCCAAAAAACAAGTTTACTCCAAATGAGAACACATTAACTTTGTTGTCACTTTCCTGGGATTCAGTACACAATTAAATAGCTCAGTGTGGGCCTATTGATCCTGTAACCTTGTGTGTCATGGGGGATTTTTAAAGGTGGCATTCTGAGGAATGGAATGCTGGTGTGCTTTGCAGTTTGCTCACCAGAGCAGAACAAAGCTAATAAGATATTTTAGGCACTGCAGACATTTCCTCATTAAGGTATAGTGGAGAAATGTCTTTGTAACATGTTAAGAAGCACAGATTGCTGTCCTCTAAACATTGATGCGATTTCTCTTACGTCCTAGAGGATGCTGGGTACTCTAAAAGGACCATGGGGTATAGACGGGATCCGCAGGAGCTTGGGCACACTAAAAAGACTTAATCTGGGTGTGAACTGGCTCCTCCCTCTATGCCCCTCCTCCAGACCCCAGTTAGACTTTGTGCCCAGGAGTGACTGGACACACACTAGGGGGGAGCTCTCCTGAGTTTCTCTAGAAAAGACTTTCTGTTAGGTTTTTTATTTTCAGGGAGACCTGCTGGCTACAGGCACCCTGCATCGTGGGACTGAGGGGAGAGAAGCAGACCTACTTCTACTTAGTTAAGGGCTCTGCTTCTCGGCTACTGGACACCATTAGCTCCAGAGGGTTTGATCACTTGGTGCGCCTAGCTGCTTGTTCCCGGAGCCACGCCGTCACCCCCCTCACAGAAGCCAGAAGAGAGAAGTCGGGTGAGTATGAGAAGAACAGAAGACTTCAGGACGGCAGAAGACTTCAGTAACGGAAGGTACAGCACAGCGGTAACGCTGCGCTCCATGCTCCCACACACATCACCAACGGTAATCACAGGGTGCAGGGCGCTGGGGGGGGGGGGGGAGGGCGCCCTGGGCAGCATGTCACTGGAGTTCGGGGCCGGCAGAAAGTTTTTCGGTGCCTTGGCACCGTTTCTAAAAACCCCGCCGGCATCTTTTCATTTTCAAATTTGGTGGGCCGAAGCGCGCCGGGAGGGGACGGAGCTTCGTCCCGCGGCTCACAGGCGCCATCTTCTAATTCAACACGCGGCTGAAGGAGACGCTGCCGGGACCTCCACAGCTCCTTTCACAAGTAACGGGGAGATATTCAGATAGGGGGGGGCCGCAGTGTGGTGCTTCTTATCATTATAAAGCAGCGCTGGGTACATATATCTTTTCTTGGGATATATGGGCGCTGGGGTGTGAGCTGGCATACTCCCTCTGTGTCCTCTATCTGGGCTTCATTGTGGGCCTGTCACCTAGCTGGGACGTTCTGTGTGTATCTGTGTGTCGGTACTACGTGTTGGCATGTCTGAGGCTGAATGTTATTCACCAGAGGAGGTTATTGAGGGAGCGGATGCGGGGCTAGATTTGAGACTGTCGACGCAGCCGACACCTGATTTACTCGCATTGCTCAGTACGATAAATTTGAATGTAGCTTCTTTATCAAAGAGGTTAGATAAGTCTGAGTCACAGACGCAGGAGTGGAAAAAGTCCATGGAAGAGGCTTTGTCTCAGGTTCAGACCCCATCCGGGTCGCAAAAGCGGCTATTTACTCAGGTGGTAGATACTGATACCGACACGGACTCTGATTCCGAGGTCAATTTCACTGAGGCTGCTTTACATCCACGATTAGTTAAGAGTATTCAATACATGATTGTGGCTATAAAAGATGTTTTACACATTTCTGATGAACCTGCGGTACAGGAAACAAGGATTTGCTTGTTCAAGAGAAAAAAAACCTGAGGTGAAGTTTCCCCCCTCTCATGAAATGAATACTCTTTGTGAAAAGGCTTGGGAGTCGCCGGATAAAAGGTGGCAGATTCCCAAGAGGATTTACATGGCATATCCGTTCCCCTCTGATGACGGGGAAAAATGGGAGTCGTCTCCAAATGTTGACAAAGCTCTATCTCGCTTGTCTAAGAAAGTGGCACTTCCGTCTCCTGACACAGCAGCTCTCAAAGATCCGGCGGATCGCAAGCTGGAGACGTCTCTGAAGTCCATTTTCGCTAATTCGGGTGCGTTGCTCAGACCTGCTGTGGCGTCGGTATGGGTGAGTAGTGCTATTGCTAAATGGGCTGAGAATTTAGCTAATGATATGGATACCCTTGATAAAGATAATGTCCTTTTGACTCTCGGTTATATCAAGGACGCTGCAGATTACCTGAAGGATGCGGCAAGGGACGTCTGTCTCTTGGGTTCAAGAACCAATGCCATGTCGATATCAGCCAGGAGGGCGTTGTGGATCCATCAATGGAATGCTGATGCCGACTCCAAGAGGGCTATGGAAGCATTACCCTTCAAAGGTACTGTCTTGTTTGGGGACGGCTTGGCTGTCCTCTTTTCTTCCTTATGTTCCCACACAACAGAAAAAGGCACCACATCAGCAAATGCAGTCCTTTCGTCACAATAAATACAGGCGTGGAAAAGGTTCGTCCTTCCTCGCTTCAAAAGGTAGAGGAAGGGGAAGGAAACTACCTGCAGTGTCAGGCGCCCAGGACCAAAAGTCCTCCCCTGCTTCTACCAAGTCCACCGCATGACGCTGGGGCTTCCTTGGGGGAGTCCGGACCGGTGGGGGGCCGTCTACAAATATTCAGTCAGGTCTGGATCCTTGGGTCCTAGAGATTGTGTCCCTTAATCCATACTTGAAAGTTTTCAAGTTCAAGATGGAATCTCTTCGAGCGGTAATTGCCAGCCTGGAAGGGGGGGATTTTATGGCGTCAGTCAACATAAAGGATGCCTACTTACATGTCCCGATATATCCTTCGCATCAGGCCTTCCTCAGGTTTGCGATACAGGATTCTCATTACCAATTTCAGACGTTGCCGTTTGGGCTTTCCACAGCTCCGAGGATTTTCACCTAAGTCATGGCGGAAATGATGGTTCTCCTTCGCAAACAAGGGGTTACAGTTATCCCGTACTTGGACGATCTCCTGATAAAGGCGAGGTCCAAGGAACGGTTGCTGAGAAGTATAGATTTGTCACTGTCGGTTCTGCAACAGCACGGTTGGGTACTCAATTTGCCAAAATCTCAGTTGACCACTCGGCTGCCTTTTCTGGGCATGATTCTGCACACGGATTTACAGAAAGTATTTCTTCCAGAAGAAAAGGCGCTGGAACTGCAGACGATGGTCAGGGAACTTCTGAGGCCGACGAGTGTGTCAATCCATCACTGTACTCGCGTTCTGGGGGAAATGGTTGCGGCGTACAAGGCCATTCCTTTTGGCAGGTTTCATGCCCGGGTGTTTCAGTGGGACCTGCTGAGCAAATGGTCCGGGTCTCACCTGCACATGCACCGGAAGATAAGTCGATCTCCCAGAGCCAGAATTTCTCTCCTGTGGTGGCTACAAAGTCATCACCTCCTGGGGGGACGCCGGTTCGGTATCCAGCATTGGGTACTTCTGACAACAGATGCAAGTCTCCGGGGATGGGGCGCAGTCACCCAAGGTAAAAACTTCCAGGGGAAATGGTCGCTCCAGGAAGCCTGTCTCCACATAAATGTTCTCGAGTTAAAAGCCATTTACAACGGCCTGCTGCAAGCAAGAAGCCTTCTTCAGGGTCGACCTGTCCGGGTACAGTCAGACAACATCACAGCGGTGGCACATATAAACCGTCAAGGCGGAACAAGGAGCAGAGCGGCTATGGCGGAGGCCACAAGAATCTTTCGCTGGGCAGGACAACACGTGAGCGCCCTGTCAGCAGTCTTCCTACCGGGAGTGGACAACTGGGAAGCAGATTTCCTCAGCAGACACGATCTCCATCCGGGAGAGTGGGCTCTTCACCAAGAGGTATTTGCAGAGGTGACAAAACGTTGGGGAATTCCGTTGATCGACATGATGGCACCTCGTCTCAACAAGAAGCTCCCGAGGTATTGTTCCAGGTCAAGGGACCCCCAAGCCAGTGCAGTGGACGCCCTGGTGTCTCAGTGGGTGTTCCAGTCGGTGTATGTGTTCCCTCCACTTCCTCTCATTCCAAAGGTACTGGGGATCATTCGATGAGCAAGGGTTCAGGCGATTCTCGTCGTTCCAGATTGGCCAAGAAGGGCCTGGTACCCGGACCTTCAGGAATTACTGGTGGAAGATCCTTGGCCGCTTCCTCTAAGAGAGGACCTGTTGTTGCAGGGTCCATGCGTGTTTCCAGACTTACCGCGGCTGCGTTTGACGGCATGGAGGTTGAGCGCCAGATCTTAGCTCGTAAGGGTATTCCCAGGGAGGTCATTCCTACTCTCATTAAGGCTAGGAAGGAGGTTACGGCGAAACATTATCACCGTATTTGGAGAAAGTATGTTTCCTGGTGTGAGTCTAAAATGGCTCCTGCGGAAGATTTTCACTTGGGTCGCTTTCTCCACTTTTTACAGGCGGGAGTAGATGCAGGCCTGAAATTAGGTTCCATCAAAGTGCAGATTTCGGCTTTGTCTATTTTCTTTCAAAAAGAGTTAGCTGTCCTCCCAGAGGTTCAGACTTTTGTGAAAGGAGTAATGCATATCAATCCTCCGTTTGTGCCTCCTGTAGCTCCATGGGATCTTGATGTGGTCTTACGGTTTCTCATGTCTTCCTGGTTTGAACCTTTGCGTAAGGTTGAGTTGAAATTTCTCACTTGGAAGGTAGTTATGCTATTGGCGCTGGCGTCTGCCAGGCGGGTGTCAGAGTTGGCGGCCTTATCTCATAAGAGCCCGTACTTGATTTTTCATTCGGATAGGGCGGAATTGTGGACTCGCCAACAATTTCTGCCGAAGGTGGTTTCTTCATTTCACATTAACCAACCTATTGTGGTCCCGGTGGCTACGGAAGCCGTGGCGATTCTAAAATCTCTGGATGTTGTAAGAGCGTTGAAGATCTACGTCACTAGGACAGCTGTTACCAGGAAAACTGAGGCGCTGTTTGTCTTGTATGCCTCAAACAAAATTATTCATCCTGCTTCAAAACAGACTATTGCACGCTGGATTTGTAGTACGATTCAGCAGGCTCATTCTTCGGCCGGATTACCGGTGCCGAAGTCAGTAAAAGCCCATTCTACCAGGAAAGTGGGCTCATCTTGGGCGGCTGCCCGAGGCGTCTCGGTGTTACAGCGTTGCCGAGCAGCTACTTGGTCGGGTTCAGACACTTTTGCTAAGTTCTATAAGTTTGATACCCTGGCCGATGAGGACCTTGCGTTTGCTCAGTCGGTGTTGCAGAGTCATCCGCACTCTCCCGCCCGTTCTGGAGCTTTGGTATAAACCCCATGGTCCTTTTGGAGTCCCCAGCATCCTCTAGGACGTAAGAGAAAATAGGATTTTGGTACTTACCGGTAAATCCTTTTCTCCTAGTCCGTAGAGGATGCTGGGCGCCCATCCCAGTGCGGACTATTACTTGCAGTGTTTTCTTGCTTGTTAAATTTGTTTATACACGGGATGTGTATTTCTTGTTTCAGCTTGTTGCTGTTGTTAATTCATACTGTTATCTGGTTTAAAGTTACTCCGGTTGTACGGTATGTTTGTGGTGTGGGCTGGTATGTTGGTAGCCCTTAGTTTAAACAAAAATCTTTTCCTCGAAATGTCCGTCTCTCCTGGGCACAGTTCCTATAACTGGGGTCTGGAGGAGGGGCATAGAGGGAGGAGCCAGTACACACCCAGATTAAGTCTTTTTAGTGTGCCCAAGCTCCTGCGGATCCCATATATATATATATATATATATATATATATATATATATATATATATATATATATAATATATATATTATATATAAAATACAATTTAAAAAAAAAACCAACAACATAAAAATACATTTAAAACTTGTTCTTACATATACATAGTAAACTTGAGCATTGTGGAACAGATGTTAATAACACTTTCTGTCTTCCTTTGAAGAGGCGAGCTCTTTGAAAGCCTCTTAGGACAACTTTGGCTCTTGATATCTTGTCATCCAACACGTTTCATCATAAATTACTTTCTGAGAGGTGTCTTTAAGATACAAATGGGGTGTCTCAATATCAAAACATAAGAAACAAGTACAAACATAATACATTTGTCACAGTGGCGGAACTAGCGAGCGGTGGGCCCAGGTGCGACAAAATGCTTTGGGCCCATCCCATCCAAGTCCACCCCCTCACCCCTGGAGAGGAACTGGTGAGGGGCACCTGCTCAGGGCCAGAGAAATGGATACCTAGCAACAGTGCCGTAACTAGACATTTTAGCACTGTGTGCAAGAAACGGCATCAGAGCCCCACCCCTGCATGCAAAACGGGGGCAGTGCGCGCCGCATGCGCGCGCAAAAATACATAGTGGCGTGGCTTCGTGGGGAAGGGGTGTGGCCACAAAATAATACCAATTCATAAAACGGAGCACAGTAGTCTCCATTATTCAAATTACGCCGCACAGTAGCACCACTACACCAGGTAGAGACCCTTTTACACCTTACAGCGGACAGATTCCTCTTTTTACACATTACGGCAGACAGCGTCCCCTTTTTACACATTACGGCAGACAGCGTCCCCCTTTTTACACATTACGGCAGACAGTGTGCACTTTTTACACATAACGGCAGACAGCATTCCCTTTTTACACATAACGGCAGACAGCGTGCCCTTGTTACACATAGCGGCAGAAAGCGTACACTTTTTACACATAACGGCAGACAGCGTCACCCTTTTTACACATTACGGCAGACAGCGTCCCCTTTTTACACATTACTGCAGACAGCGTACACTTTTTACACATAACGGCAGACAGCGTCCCCTTTTTACACATTACGGCAGACAGCGTGCCCTTGTTACACATTACGGCAGACAGTGTCCCCCTTTTTACACATTACGGCAGGCAGATTCCCCCTTTTTACACATTGCGGCAGGCAGATTCCCCATTTTTACACATTGCGGCAGGCAGATTCCCCCTTTTTACATATTGCGGCAGGCAGATTCCCCATTTTTACACGTTGCGGCAGGCAGATTCCCCCTTTTTACACGTTGCGGCAGGCAGATTCCCCCTTTTTACACATAGCGGCAGGCAGATTCCCCCTTTTTACACATAGCGGCAGGCAGATTCCCCCTTTTTACACATAGCGGCAGGCAGATTCCGCCCTTTTTACACATAGCGGCAGGCAGATTCCCCATTTTTACACATTGCGGCAGGCAGATTCCCCATTTTTACACACAGCGGCCGGCAGATTCCCCCTTTTTACACATTGCGGCAGGCAGTCCCAACAAAGACAGAAAGAAAGAAAGAAAGAAGAATTATACTTACCCTCTCCGCTGGCTCAGGCTCCTCGGTGCAGCTTGACGATTCCCGGGCAATAGAGAAGGAGGAGGAGGGAGGTGGAGGAGGGAGCCGCAGCAGCGCTGTGTTATTGGTGGAGGCGCTGCTGCTGCTGCCCCTCTGCTTCACTATAGGCTGTTCTGGTCTGGCTGTATTAGTCTAGCTGTTGCCCAAGAACCCAAACTATTATTAGTTCCAGGAGTTCTCGTGCTCCACAGTGCTGTTCCAGCTACAGATGTGTCCTCATACATCTAGCCTCACTGTTCCATGTATCATGCATGGCGCGGGTGAGCCGCCAAGTCCTGTGCAACTCTTCTAACGCCGGGTGTTTTTATTTAATATTTTGCTGAAATTGCATCTTAGTTGCAACACGGTGCAGCTAAACTCCATAGGGAGGCTGTGCTGATTAATTTGGTATGCGACACTTGTATAGCTGCGTGTGTGTGAGTCTGTATAGCCCGGAACTTTATTTGAAAAAAAGCTGCGGGTGCTACATTGTAGCACTACATAAGCAGATTCAGAGACTCACTCCCACACAGATATACAAGTGTCCCATATCAAATTAATCAAGATTCTCCTGTGCATCTTAGTCACATTGCATTGCGACTAAGATGCATTTTCAGAGGGTGGTTGGGGGGGAGACTTTAAAAAAAGATGCCCGGCACTAGAAGATTCTCCTGGGACCTGGCGTGCTAAGATGAGGAGTTTGGCGCAACTGCAGCAATGATGTATGAGGACACACCTATATTTAACACATGCTCCAGCTTCTGAGCTATTAATGTATTCATTTTGTTTTTATTTTACATTTAGAGTCAATTTTGGTAAGCATAGTATACTTGATGGAATTGTGTAAGGCATTCTTGTGATAACCTCTGCTCCAATCCAACCTTTGAAGGGGGGATTATGTTTAAGGAGCCCCTGGGTGCAACCCTTGCCATCACAAACCTGGTTGGGGTAGTGTAGCCCTTGATATTTTGGTGACTAAAGGAGCAGCGTCAGCATGCCTGTCCATCAGTTGCCTCTGCCCCACACTGTGCCCAGAGCCTGGCCTGCTGCTGCTGCATGTGTGACACAGTGAGGAGGGGGGGGGGGAGGAGGGGGGGGGGGGGGGAGGAGGGGGGGGGGGGGGTGAGAGCAGGAACACAGCGAGCTGCTGGGACTGAGGGCAGAGGGGAACTCCCTGCTGGGATGGCACTGACAGAGTGGCTGCTGGATGGGTTGATGAATATATTCTCCTCTGCAGCAGCTACCATTGCCGTTATTATTTCTGATCAACCAGCTTCACCACACACAGTACGTTGCATACTCTTCAACTGTACCGTTTTACCCGATACAGTACAATTTTTTTTTATGGGCTTTACCGGATGCAATGTCTCCTGATTGCTATAGATTTCTATAGCAGCACTGCAGGGACACTCCCCCTTTCCCGTGGACACGCCCCCTCCATAATCTGTACATTTCATCTCAGTGTTGTTGGAGGGTATGAAGTTGAGCCGCCCAAAGTGCCCATCAAAACCCCCCAAAGGAGAACGCTGTACGCAAGTGGTATGGCATTGGTGGACATAACTAACCTTATACTGGGTGGTGGACGTAACTTTAACCTTGCGGGTGGACACTGGTCACTGATCTGCACGTACAGTACTTTGAAATGTTTCTGATGTGATGCTTCTCTACAGATGTCCTCCTTGTGGGCCGTATATTGGGTTCCTGAAGTGTAATGTATTGCAGACCACCTTTTATGTAAAGCATTTGTGGAAAGCATCAGAACATCTTTCGTGACAGGGCATGAAACATTCCGGAGGTTGGATATTCTAGTTAGTAAAACATCTAATATTCATACACCTACCTATATATACATGACTCACATGTTTCTACATACACCTAACTATATATACATGACACACGTTTCTACATACACCTACCTATATATACATGACACACATGTTTCTACATACACCTACCTATGTATACATGACTCACATGTTTCTACATACACCTAACTATATATACATGACTCACATGTTTCTACATACACCTAACTATATATACATGACACGCGTTTCTACATACACCTACCTATATATACATGACTCACATGTTTCTACATACACCTACCTATATATACATGACACACATGTTTCTACATACACCTACCTATATATACATGACACACATGTTTCTACATACACCTACCTATGTATACATGACTCACATGTTTCTACATACACCTACCTATGTATACATGACTCACATGTTTCTACATACACCTAACTATATATACATGACTCACATGTTTCTACATACACCTAACTATATATACATGACACGCGTTTCTACATACACCTACCTATATATACATGACTCACATGTTTCTACATACACCTACCTATATATACATGACACACATGTTTCTACATACACCTACCTATGTATACATGACTCGCGTGTTTCTATATTTAATACTTCTTAGAAAGATAATGGTGTGTTGTTTTATTGCTAGTAAACTGCAAACATTATTTTATGAGACCGTAAACAGCCTTTAAACATGGCCTTAAATATTTCCCAATAAATATTACTTACTGTAAGTCGTCAAAGTATATGGCAAGTAATGAAGCCCCTACATGTTATGTGATTTATTGCTGTATAATGTACAGTACATTGCCTTAGCAACCATTCATAATACAAAACATTGACATAATTTAATTACAAGGACCTATCTTGTGAAGGATGTATTTATGTAACCGGCGGTCACAATTCTGATGCCTACATCCTACATCCCGACAGTCGGCATGCCAAGTAACAGGGACTATTCCCACTTGTGGGTGTCCACGACACCCGTAGAGTGGCAAGAGAACCTGTGGTGAGTGCAGCACGGGGCTTTGTTGTGCTCGTCCCCCCCTGCCGGGCATCACGAAGCCGGAATGGTAGCGGTCACACATGCCCAACCCATCTATACATATTACTAATGTAGGTTGTCACTATTATTATTATTTTTATTATCATTACTATTCCCACTCGGTGTTCACGACACCCATAGAGTGGGAATAGAACCTGTGGCGAGCAAGGGGCTTCAGGGTGCTCCCCCCCCCTCCCCCCCGACTGCATTCTAATTCCCGATCACCCATACCCAACCCTTTTGTGATACCACCTCAGGCCTCATACTACCATAAATGTAATTTTACTAGCTAATTTAACACACAACATATTGGGGGGTTGTCCTATTAACACGACTGCCGCCACTTATCTGGGGTTTTATTCTGCCTGCCTCAGGCAGACGAAAGCACTACCACCGATAACTGTGCTTCAACCTGCCGTGTAGCCAAATTTAACGCATGGTAAAAACCGACTATAATAGGATGGCCCGATTAAAAACATCAGTCAAAAATCGCCTTAAAAGGTGATTTTTGCCATGCAGTAAAATTACTGCCGGTAATAGGATACCTGTGTGTGTGTTAGTGTTTGTACGTACGTACGTACGTACATATATATATATATATATATATATATATATATATATATATATATATATAAAAATATTTTTTTACAATCCGTTCGGCAATCCTCTGACATGCAAATGGGCTCTGGTGCCTTCTGAAGTAAATGTACATCAAGTGAAGAAGCATCGGCACTCCGAGATTTATTTATTTATAGTTTCTTACATGGCGCAGCATATTCCATTGCGCTTTACAATTGGAAACAACAGTGATAAGTCAAACTGAGTAATAACAGACAGACATAGAGGTAAGAAGGCCCTGCTCGCAAGCTTACAATCTATAGGGGAATAGGAAGGGACACACAAGGATAGGCACTATCTATAGCATATCGGTCCAACCAGATTGCAAAGGCAGACCTGATGGGTCATCAGTAAACATGTATTCAAATAGTGTCACAACATTCCAATGTTTCTGGGCCCATAGGTTACACCTTATTAAAGGGGATACGGGCCCCAAAACGTTGTACTGTTGTGACACTATTTGAAGAAAAAAAAAAAAAAAAAACTGATTATCTCCGAGTGTCATACTTCATGGAGAGGTGGTCACAATAATATGACTCTATCTATCTATCTATCTATCTATCTATCTATCTATCTATCTATCTATCTATCTATCTATCGATATAGATATAGATATAGATATAGATATAGATATAGATAGATATATAGATATAATATATAAAATCTCCAAATGCCAGCACTCAGTTCTTGCAGTGGATATTACCTAGATGCCCTCCTCAGCCACCTCAGTGGCAAATAAAGCAATTGTAGGTCTTGCGGACTCATAGGTCTTTCAGTAAATCACATATAAATCAGGCGACTGTCGCTGTGGCTGTCGTCAACGTTTCAGTTTTAATTACAAAACTTTCGTCAGGATACCTAATTTATATTTGATTTACTGAAAGACCTATGAGTGCCGCCAGACAAACAATTGCTATATATATATATATATATATATATATCAAAAGATAAAGTACCCTTTTTTTTGCGCTAATAATATTAAAGCTCGTACCGCTGAGAAATGCCTCCTGTCAGACAAGGCACAGAATTAGGAATAGAAAAAAGAGATTCTCATGGGAGCTAAACCACCTCAGATGTCACAAACAAATGTGTTTATTTTTAAAATTTAACAGTAAAAACTGTAACCATATAAAAAAACATCAGTAAAACATACACATGGCTTTGTGCTGTAGATGAACAATACAGACTGATAGTTATCTTGATGAATTTTGTATTGATGATATCCACAATTGAATCCAATATCAATTCTTCCAATAAAGCGTTCAGATGTATGTTGAATTCACAAATACGTGAATGCCCAACGCGTTTCGTCCATACAGGACTTCATCAGGGGTCGTAATCTGAGTGGTTGTTAAAAAGAGGGTGATAAAACTATATGCTAATTACATTTATCACAATCTTACTAGATTTCAATTCTCTACTTACATACCAATAAGGTCAAAGTTTGTAAGATTCAATATCCCATCCAGCTTTTGCCGTGGGTGTGTGCAATATTCTCAAAGATAGAAGATCTAAAAATGTCACCATTAGAATTGATATTAGATTAAAGTGACCATATATATGTAAAACAAGAATTATAAACAAAATCAAGGAAGGAGGAACAAACATAATCGAGTAATGGAGGAATAGATGTAATAAACCCTCCACAAATGGCCATAATAATCACTTAATTGATCACAGTTAAGTGTAACTATAAATTGCTTTTTATCTAAAACAGAGGTAATGGTGGATAAGTATATTCCATTATAACATAGGTAATCAAACAGAACTACTCACATTCCAATATTCGTGTCTATCATATAAAGTTCACCAATGTATATAAAAAGAAGAAAAATTGCTGTGACAGTGACCTATGAATTGGAAATATAAACAATAATATATATATACATTGAGGATGACTTTTCTTTAACAGCATTAATCATAAACAGCAGATTCTTACTTACATTACATATAATAAAGCCTAACCATATGTAACATTCATTTTACAAATGGGATGAACCCAAATTGTTCTTATATATACAATACAATTGCACTATTTATGAGGGACCATGTTGAACTTAATAGCTGATCAAGAATTATATTTTTGCATATATTCTAACACATGGTTATTAATGATCCCAAATTTCGTCATACCCCATTATCCAATATTTATATTATGCCTACTTCCAATGTTAGGTAATGACCAATTCAACAGCCATTATAAATCGGGACAACATCTAACATGCCTTATTGCACAATTACAGCTCTAATTTAGATCTAATACTTATTTCTCATTAAACTGCAGAGCATTAATATTATAAATCCTAGATAGTTACATTCATAATTATTCAAAAATTGGTTTAATTTATAGAAATTGCTGCTATATCAAATTGATAGTAAAAAATCTGACACTGCAGTTGTATTATTTCAATTTATAAATAATAAGGGAACGTCTTAAGCTCACCTTTTGGGTGTAAATTGACAAATCCAATTCTGAATGAGTATACTATAGTAGACTCCAACTGAGTCAATATCCTGGAAAAGAGATTAATCCATAAATATGGGTTCCTTTTCCAATAATATCAAGGTTTCTGTTAATAATGGTGCTTACCCTAGTGCTCTCTCAGGATTCTCATTCGCAGCTGTAACTCTGGGTGGGAACGGGGGCTGATATTTATACCTCCTATCAAATGACCTCATTTCCTGTTAGGTAATTAGCTACTTTTACTTATTTTTAATGCTCCTATCCGGTGTTCAATCCGTCTGCAGCAATCATAATGTTAGCCATTAGACCTTCTACATTATGAATTAAAAAACAAGTGAAATGTATTGATATACTTTTACAATAACAGTGCTGAACGCTTTTGCGTTCCATCGTCGCGGGCGGCGCGCGTTCCACTGCCGCTACTTCCGGTTCCGGCGTGCGTTCAACGGACGCTACTTCCGGTTTCCGGCGTGCGTTCCACATACGCTAGTTCCGGTTCCAGCGTGCGTTCCAGCTGCTGCTGCTTCCGATTTCAATTGTGATACCATGAATAGTCATTGCTTTGTAGCGCCCATCATGTCTATAATTAACTGCTTTCTTATCCTATTTAGCTAATATTACATGCAATCTATTTGATTAAATTGTGATCTAATATATTTATCTATTTTAATCAAAAATGCTTAAAAGTGTTTTTTTCCTTTTCTATTCTATTAAGTTAGGAATTCTATATTATATAAAAGGACCAATAAATTAATTGAGTCCTTCAATTAGTGTATTGCTTGATCAATAAACAGATAATGTTAATGATCTTTCAGTGATAATAATATTTAACGATTAATAAAGTGCTATGTGTTATTAAATTGTGTTTTTTTGTGTGTTTTAAGATTTCTATATACCCTAAAAATATTTATATATTAATCCGACCTCAATAATCAATATTTAGATGTGCTTTGTGATTCCATCTAACCTCGACAGACTGTACATATTTAGCTGATTGACTGTATAACCATTTATAAAGCAGTTCAGATCAACATGATCCCCCATTTACAATTATTACTAGTTGACAACACAAAATCTCAATATGTCCCACTTTGATCACCAACTTGTAATACGACAACATATCATAAAATAACCACAATTAAGTGGTTATAATATAAGGTTAAACAACTATGGTACAATTGTCCACTATATGAGAAGTGTTACACCGGAAACATTTAGATTTTAATATATTAGGGCCCTTATAAGCTCTATTAACTATTGAGCAGGGAAATTGGAAGATGAATTCAGATCTTAAAGGAAGGAAACTATATCTACGTCTTCATTAAGACCATTAGGGGCTAAAGTATTGAGTGTGTATATCCAATACGTTTCACGTTTGGATAATCTCAAATCCCTACTACCACCTCTTGGGTCTGCTGGTATATGTTCTAAAACCGTAAATGAAAAATTGTCCCTCGTCACTATAGCACTATGCTTCTCAGCATAATGCCTTGAGAGACTGAGAAAGAAACCTGTTTTTCACATTTCTTATATGCTCCTGAATTCTTATCTTGGTTAGTCTTTTCGTCTTTCCTACGTATGCTAAACCACAATTGCAAGTAATCTTGTACACAACATATTCTGTGTTGCAATTGACCAAGTGCTTCAGTCTGTAACATCCCCCTGACTCAAATTTCATGCTGAATGATTTACGGTCCATAAATTTGCAACATATACATCTAGAGCATGGGAAGCACCCTTTTGTGGGTATAATATCATTACCTTCTTTTTTAATACAAGAGTGTGACCTTGACAGCCTACTCGGTGCCACTATGCTTTTTAGATTCGTTGCTCTCCTAAATACCAGGTTTGGTTTTTTAGGGAGGGAAGGGCCTAAAACAGAGTCTTTTAGAAGTATACCCCAATGTCGATTTATAATCTTTTTGATGGCTACATTTTCTTGATTGAATTGTGTGATAAAAGGTCTACAAAACCTTTGATCAATTTGGGCTTTGTTTTTGGGACATAGCATTAAATCCCTTTTTTGCAGAGATGCTTTAGACTTTGCTGCTTCAATGGAGTCCAGATTATAGCCTCTTTCCACAAACCTATTGCCTATTAGAGTTGCCTGTTCCCAGTAGTCATCTATATTCGTACAATTACGTCTTATTCGTAAGAATTGCGCATAAGGCACATTGTTCTTCCAAGCTGGGTAGTGGCAGCTAGTTTGGGGAATAAAGCTGTTGGCGTCAACACCTTTAAAGAAGGTCTTCGTTATTATCTTTTCGCCTGCTACCCCTTTTAGAGTTAGATCCAAAAAATCAATACTTATTGGATTGTTTTGAAAAGTAAATTTCAAATTAAAACCATTGGACTGTATAAATGTCATAAATCCGTTAATGCTATTTCCATCCCCTTTCCAAATGAAAAGGAGATCGTCAATATATCTTTGGTAGAATATTATATTAGCTTCAAACTTGGAATCATATACATAGATGTCCTCCCATGCTTTCATGAGCAAGTTGGCATACGATGGGGCAAATTTAGTCCCCATCGCTGTGCCCTGTTGTTGCAAATAAAACTTGTTCTCAAACTCAAAAAAATTATGATTCAAAATGAACATTATGCTATCCAATAGAAACCGTACCTCATTTTGAGATAAACTAGGATCATTCAACAGAACCAACCCTACAGCCTCTACACCTTTACAATGAGGTATAGACGAATACAATGCTTGTACATCTACAGTTAACCATTGATATTCTTTAGACCACTCTACAGTTTCCAACTTTTGCAATACACTGGTAGAATCTCTGAGATATGATTTCATTTTCATTACATAGGGCTGCAGTCTCAGATCTAGATAATGGGACAAATTGGCCGTCAGGGAATTTATCCCTGCCACTATGGGCCTTCCTGGTGGTGAAGTCTTACTCTTATGAATTTTTGGAATATGATAAAAATTTGGGACCATCGGGTGTTTAACATACATATAGTCAAACTCTTCCTTGCATATTAGATTGTCTTTAAGGGCTTTAGAAAGTAAAACGAATAACTCCTCCTGGTATGTTGTGGTGGGGTTGTTTGGCAATTCCATATATGTCTGCCCATCTAATAGTATCTTGGATGCCTCATTTAGGTACGCTGTTTTAGTTTGTAAAACAACTGCTCCACCCTTATCTGCCCCTTTAATGACCAAATCAGTGTCATTTTTCAGGGATTTCAAAGCTCCTTTTTCCTGTGGATTAAGGTTAGTCCCATATTTGTTACTTTTAAGCCTTATTTTCCTAAAATCTTCCCTAACTGATTCATAGAAGATGTCCAGATTGCTACCCCTGGACTCTACAGGATAATATTTTGAGGGTAACTTGACCAATGGAGCTTTAACATTCGTACTAGAACTTAATTGGGGATTCTTAAGAAAATGTCTCTGTATCGTTAATTTACGAACGTATTTGTTAAGATCAACAAATAGATTGAATTTATCGACATGTAAATCTGGTGCGAATTTCAATCCCTTATCTAATAGGGAGCGTTCCGCTGATGATAATTGTCTCTCTGTGATGTTGACAATCCCAGACGAGGTTTCTCCTGATTGAACAGGGCTCTCCTTTTTTTGGGGCTTTTTTCTGCCCCCTCTACACCCTCGTCTCCTCCAGTATGGCCTCTCTTTATACCCTGTGGTGAGTCCAGTCTGGTATGCAACTCCTCTCTTTGTTGCTGTATGCGGGGAAATCTGTACCCCCGCCTCTCTTCTAAAAAATGTCCCCTTTGATTTCTATCAGGGGTAGGTGATCTGTCTGTATTGTATCTATTCCTATAAGAGGAATTGTAATACTCCTTAGGTGGCATAAAGTTATTCCTTTGGTAACCCTGATGAGAATCAGAGATTCTACCAGTGTATTGCAAAAGTTGGAAACTGTAGAGTGGTCTAAAGAATATCAATGGTTAACTGTAGATGTACAAGCATTGTATTCGTCTATACCTCATTGTAAAGGTGTAGAGGCTGTAGGGTTGGTTCTGTTGAATGATCCTAGTTTATCTCAAAATGAGGTACGGTTTCTATTGGATAGCATAATGTTCATTTTGAATCATAATTTTTTTGAGTTTGAGAACAAGTTTTATTTGCAACAACAGGGCACAGCGATGGGGACTAAATTTGCCCCATCGTATGCCAACTTGCTCATGAAAGCATGGGAGGACATCTATGTATATGATTCCAAGTTTGAAGCTAATATAATATTCTACCAAAGATATATTGACGATCTCCTTTTCATTTGGAAAGGGGATGGAAATAGCATTAACGGATTTATGACATTTATACAGTCCAATGGTTTTAATTTGAAATTTACTTTTCAAAACAATCCAATAAGTATTGATTTTTTGGATCTAACTCTAAAAGGGGTAGCAGGCGAAAAGATAATAACGAAGACCTTCTTTAAAGGTGTTGACGCCAACAGCTTTATTCCCCAAACTAGCTGCCACTACCCAGCTTGGAAGAACAATGTGCCTTATGCGCAATTCTTACGAATAAGACGTAATTGTACGAATATAGATGACTACTGGGAACAGGCAACTCTAATAGGCAATAGGTTTGTGGAAAGAGGCTATAATCTGGACTCCATTGAAGCAGCAAAGTCTAAAGCATCTCTGCAAAAAAGGGATTTAATGCTATGTCCCAAAAACAAAGCCCAAATTGATCAAAGGTTTTGTAGACCTTTTATCACACAATTCAATCAAGAAAATGTAGCCATCAAAAAGATTATAAATCGACATTGGGGTATACTTCTAAAAGACTCTGTTTTAGGCCCTTCCCTCCCTAAAAAACCAAACCTGGTATTTAGGAGAGCAACGAATCTAAAAAGCATAGTGGCACCGAGTAGGCTGTCAAGGTCACACTCTTGTATTAAAAAAGAAGGTAATGATATTATACCCACAAAAGGGTGCTTCCCATGCTCTAGATGTATATGTTGCAAATTTATGGACCGTAAATCATTCAGCATGAAATTTGAGTCAGGGGGATGTTACAGACTGAAGCACTTGGTCAATTGCAACACAGAATATGTTGTGTACAAGATTACTTGCAATTGTGGTTTAGCATACGTAGGAAAGACGAAAAGACTAACCAAGATAAGAATTCAGGAGCATATAAGAAATGTGAAAAACAGGTTTCTTTCTCACAGTCTCTCAAGGCATTATGCTGAGAAGCATAGTGCTATAGTGACGAGGGACAATTTTTCATTTACGGTTTTAGAACATATACCAGCAGACCCAAGAGGTGGTAGTAGGGATTTGAGATTATCCAAACGTGAAACGTATTGGATATACACACTCAATACTTTAGCCCCTAATGGTCTTAATGAAGACGTAGATATAGTTTCCTTCCTTTAAGATCTGAATTCATCTTCCAATTTCCCTGCTCAATAGTTAATAGAGCTTATAAGGGCCCTAATATATTAAAATCTAAATGTTTCCGGTGTAACACTTCTCATATAGTGGACAATTGTACCATAGTTGTTTAACCTTATATTATAACCACTTAATTGTGGTTATTTTATGATATGTTGTCGTATTACAAGTTGGTGATCAAAGTGGGACATATTGAGATTTTGTGTTGTCAACTAGTAATAATTGTAAATGGGGGATCATGTTGATCTGAACTGCTTTATAAATGGTTATACAGTCAATCAGCTAAATATGTACAGTCTGTCGAGGTTAGATGGAATCACAAAGCACATCTAAATATTGATTATTGAGGTCGGATTAATATATAAATATTTTTAGGGTATATAGAAATCTTAAAACACACAAAAAACACAATTTAATAACACACAGCACTTTATTAATCGTTAAATATTATTATCACTGAAAGATCATTAACATTATCTGTTTATTGATCAAGCAATACACTAATTGAAGGACTCAATTAATTTATTGGTCCTTTTATATAATATAGAATTCCTAACTTAATAGAATAGAAAAGGAAAAAAACACTTTTAAGCATTTTTGATTAAAATAGATAAATATATTAGATCACAATTTAATCAAATAGATTGCATGTAATATTAGCTAAATAGGATAAGAAAGCAGTTAATTATAGACATGATGGGCGCTACAAAGCAATGACTATTCATGGCATCACAATTGAAATCGGAAGCAGCAGCAGCTGGAACGCACGCTGGAACCGGAACTAGCGTATGTGGAACGCACGCCGGAAACCGGAAGTAGCGTCCGTTGAACGCACGCCGGAACCGGAAGTAGCGGCAGTGGAACGCCCGCCGCCCGCGACGATGGAACCCAAAAGCGTTCAGCACTGTTATTGTAAAAGTATATCAATACATTTCACTTGTTTTTTAATTCATAATGTAGAAGGTCTAATGGCTAACATTATGATTGCTGCAGACGGATTGAACACCGGATAGGAGCATTAAAAATAAGTAAAAGTAGCTAATTACCTAACAGGAAATGAGGTCATTTGATAGGAGGTATAAATATCAGCCCCCG
The DNA here is from genome assembly GCF_028390025.1 of Pseudophryne corroboree. Lineage (NCBI taxonomy): Eukaryota > Metazoa > Chordata > Amphibia > Anura > Myobatrachidae > Pseudophryne > Pseudophryne corroboree. The sequence continues at coordinate 785,409,277 of NC_086445.1, forward strand.
TTCCCACCCAGAGTTACAGCTGTGAATGAGAATCCTGAGAGAGCACTAGGGTAAGCACCATTATTAACAGACACCTTGATATTATTGGAAAAGGAACCCATATTTATGGATTAATCTCTTTTCCAGGATATTGACTCAGTTGGAGTCTACTATAGTATACTCATTCAGAATTGGATTTGTCAATTTACACCCAAAAGGTGAGCTTAAGACGTTCCCTTATTATTTATAAATTGAAATAATACAACTGCAGTGTCAGATTTTTTACTATCAATTTGATATAGCAGCAATTTCCATAAATTAAACCAATTTTTGAATAATTATGAATGTAACTATCTAGGATTTATAATATTAATGCTCTGCAGTTTAATGAGAAATAAGTATTAGATCTAAATTAGAGCTGTAATTGTGCAATAAGGCATGTTAGATGTTGTCCCGATTTATAATGGCTGTTGAATTTGTCATTACCTAACATTGGAAGTAGGCATAATATAAATATTGGATAATGGGGTATGACGAAATTTGGGATCATTAATAACCATGTGTTAGAATATATGCAAAAATATAATTCTTGATCAGCTATTAAGTTCAACATGGTCCCTCATAAATAGTGCAATTGTATTGTATATATAAGAACAATTTGGGTTCATCCCATTTGTAAAATGAATGTTACATATGGTTAGGCTTTATTATATGTAATGTAAGTAAGAATCTGCTGTTTATGATTAATGCTGTTAAAGAATAGTCATCCTCAATGTATATATATATTATTGTTTATATTTCCAATTCATAGGTCACTGTCACAGCAATTTTTCTTCTTTTTATATACATTGGTGAACTTTATATGATAGACACGAATATTGGAATGTGAGTAGTTCTGTTTGATTACCTATGTTATAATGGAATATACTTATCCACCATTACCTCTGTTTTAGATAAAAAGCAATTTATAGTTACACTTAACTGTGATCAATTAAGTGATTATTATGGCCATTTGTGGAGGGTTTATTACATCTATTCCTCCATTACTCGATTATGTTTGTTCCTCCTTCCTTGATTTTGTTTATAATTCTTGTTTTACATATATATGGTCACTTTAATCTAATATCAATTCTAATGGTGACATTTTTAGATCTTCTATCTTTGAGAATATTGCACACACCCACGGCAAAAGCTGGATGGGATATTGAATCTTACAAACTTTGACCTTATTGGTATGTAAGTAGAGAATTGAAATCTAGTAAGATTGTGATAAATGTAATTAGCATATAGTTTTATCACCCTCTTTTTAACAACCACTCAGATTACGACCCCTGATGAAGTCCTGTATGGACGAAACGCGTTGGGCATTCACGTATTTGTGAATTCAACATACATCTGAACGCTTTATTGGAAGAATTGATATTGGATTCAATTGTGGATATCATCAATACAAAATTCATCAAGATAACTATCAGTCTGTATTGTTCATCTATAGCACAAAGCCATGTGTATGTTTTACTGATGTTTTTTTATATGGTTACAGTTTTTACTGTTACATTTTAAAAATAAACATTTGTTAGTGACATCTGAGGTGGTTTAGCTCCCATGAGAATCTCTTTTTTCTATATATATATATATATATATATATATATATATATATATATATATATATATATATAATGCCACCGTGAAGCACAGTATTTGGCCACGACTCCTCTAGCACCCAGGCCACCACATATTAGTTGTATTAGTTGGGTAAAATAATCAGGCACCATGGCCTGGTCTACCACTGCTTTGCAGATGATACACAACTGTACTTGTCTTTGCTCCGGGCACTGATAACCCAATAGCAACCCTAAATGGCTGTCTAGCTGAGCTCTAGGAGTGGGTGAGTGCCAGTTGGCTGCAACTGAACCCGGATAAAACAGAGGTCCTTATGATAGGACCGCAACATCAAAGGACAAGACTGCAGCATAGTCAACCAACTGGACTTACACTCGGGGATTCAGAATTACAAACCACTGATCGTGTGCGGAATCTTGGCGTTGTCCTGGATGATGGCTTGACACTTAAACATCAGATATCAGCCACAATCAAATCCTCATTCTTTCACCTGAGGAACATAGCCAGAATCAAGCACTTAATTGCCTCAGATGATCTGGCAAAAGTTATACATGCATTTGTATCATCTCGATTAGACTACTGTAATGCGCTCTACCTTGGTCTCTCAGCAAAAGAATTGCACCGCTTACAGCCGGTGCAAAACACAGCTGCCAGGCTGTTAACCAACCAGCCCCGTTCTAGCCACATAACACCCATCCTCTACTCCCTTCACTGGCTGCCTGTAAAATGGCAAATCATCTTCAAGATTGGCTAACTGAGCTTCAAAGCATTACATGACCTGGGCCCAAGGTACCTGAAGCAGCTTCTGATCCCATACTGCCCCACTCGATTACTGCGATCTGTAGATGAAGGACTTTTAGCAGTACCTAGAATCTCCTGTAATTTATCTGGGGATCGAGCTTTTAGTCATGCGGCTCCGACTCTATGGAACTCACTTCCCCACACAGTGCGAGAGACCCCAGCTATAGAATCCTTCAAAAGTAGACTCAAGACTTTCCTGTTTACGCAAGCATTTCCATAATGTCCCTCTAGTATCTTCATGCTTCTGTATTTTATGAAAAGCTGTTCTGTACTTCATTATTTTCTATACTATATTATTGTTAAGCGCCTTGAGTCCTATTGGAGAAAGAGCGCTATATAAATACTATTATTATTATTATTATTACAGATATGTTGCTTATTAGAACATCTGTTCCATTTCAGTTTTTGTGTGTTCATCAGCTGACCTATATTTTGCAAGTTTAAATAGAATTTTGTTTCATATATAAAATAACATGTGGTGTTCCTTGCTTCTAGTCACTGAATTGTTTTCTTCATATATCTGACTTAAATGAGTAGGCACAACAAACAGTTTGATCTGATCATGAGCATCACTGTGAACACTTGGTCACAACAAAGGGGGTCATTCCGAGTTGATTGCTCACTAGCAGTTTTTAGCAGCCGTGCAAACGCTATGCCGCCGCCCACTGGGAGTGTATTTTAGCTTAGCAGAAGTGCGAATGTTTTTATCGCAGAGCACCTGCAAAAAAATTTTTGTGTAGTTTCAGAGTAGCTCAAAACCTACTCAGCGCTTGCAATCACTTCAGACTATTCAGTTCCGGATTTGACGTCATACACCCGCCCAGCGTTCGCCCAGCCACACCTGCGTTTTCCCTGGCACACCTGCGTTTTTCACAACACTCCCTGAAAACGGTCAGTTGCCACCCAGAAACGCCCACTTCATGTCAATCACTCTGCAGCAACCAGTGCGACTGAAATGCATCGCTAGACCCTGTGCAAAACTGCATCATTCGTTGTGCCCGTACGTTGTGCGTGCACATTACGCTGCATACGCATGCCGTTTTTTAGCCTGATCGCTGCGCTGCGAACAAATGCAGCTAGCGATCAACTCGGAATGACCACCAAAGTGACCATGAAAAGATGTAAGCAAATGCTGTTGGGTATATTCAATTGAAGTCGGATCCATTCCGACATGCATTTGTCGGAATGGATCCGACAAGGGCTATTCAGTGGGCATCTCAATTCGACTTTAAAAAATGTCGAATTGAGTTGAGGGAGCTGAGACGGGGGAGAGCCGCGGGGAGACGGCGGAGAGCAGCGCTACAGCAGCGGCTCCAGCAAGCGTAGCAGGAGGATGTGTCACAGCCGCCGTTCACAGCAGCGTCCACCCGGCTCCAGCAAGCGAGGTGCTGTAGTGCTGCCCTCCCCCATCTCCCTGCTGCTCTCCCCCATTTGCTCGCGGCTTTCTTCTGTCTCCTTCTCTCAGCTCCCTCATGTCCCTAATCTCAATCCAACTTTTTTTAAAGTCGGATTGAGAAGGTCGGAAAGGGGGCCAAAACCTGTTGGATTTGACCCCGTTTCCGACAGAAGCACGCGGATCGGCAGCTATTCCGCCGATCCATGTGCTTTCCGACAAGTCAAATTCCCACACTTGTTGGATAATTTTTGGGGTATATTGAATAGGTCGGAACCCCTTCTGACCTAAAAAAGTAGAACACTACCGTCTTTCCGACACACAGCATCTTTCTGTCTGATAAAAGAGATGTTACTAAAGGGAAGACACTGATGGTGTTCAGGACAGGCATCAAAGGTTCAGAGCAAGGTTACAAGCAGAGGTCAAGACCAGATAGGAAGTTCATATTGCACATTCAGCATGGCAGACTATACTGTTCCTTGCAAAAGAGCACAGCTCTTCCTCTTTACATGGTGTTGTGATTTATTGACCCTTTCCTGGGTAGGAAAGTCTTTGTTATATAGATGTCACTTTTCTAGAATTTATAGGGGACGATTCAGTTGTCTATAGTGACAGGAGAACGTGTGGTGATAGTCAATTTTTTTTTTTTTTTTTGTGCAAAGCAAAATAGTTCTGCACATTTCAGCTTGCAGTTATTCGTGCCCAAACAGAGCACCAATTGAATTGCTCCATCTGACGTCATCTAGTGGCAGCCATGGGAAAAAGCAATTTAATTCCCCATATTATATATATAGTTCATACGAAAACACAACTCCTTGGGGGTAGATTTGCTTATCAGTGGTATGTCAATGCCACTGATAATCTGCAGCTTTGACCTATGAATTTAAATCGACAACAGAAATACATGCTAAACCAGGCTTTTTACCACTAATTTCTGATGCCGCTTTAAATCCATCAGTCAAATCCACCAATCGTCAGCGGCTTTGACAAAACTCTCGATCCTATCATTTATGCTGTTTGTATCTAGCTTTTTTTTTAACCATGACAGAACAGTTTAAGCTTTAATAAGATTTCTTTGTATATGATCATATCCTGTCCCTTTTTCTCAGAGCAAGAAGCGGGCTATTTGTCTGTCCCATCTGAGTCTCCTGACATATCACATCGTAATTAAATCAGTAGAATTGCATAGTTTGCAGTTTAGACAGTGTTAAAATAAACAGGTCAAAACATAACATTCCACAGCTAGTACAAGTCCTGTATCCATCCCAAAAGAAATAAAGCTGTTTTGATTACAATCCTGTTGTCGTTTTGGTTTCAAATATAAAAAGTAGACACAAATTTGATGTCTTTCTAAATTTTTTCTTTCTTTTTCATCCACTAGGGGTCACTGGAGTACTATTGGGATATGGACGGTTCCGCAGGAAACAAGGCACTGAATAAATTAAATTTGGAACTACTCCTTCCCTCCGTATCCCAGAGTACCTCAGTGTTTTTTCGGTGCTCACAGAGCAACAAGGCTGTGTGGAGATTATCCACACTAATTGGATTTTTTTATTTTTCTTCTTTTTAACTTTTCCACATCCCTTCCCCCCTTCCAATACGCGTGGTTCCGGGGAGAGGGGGGGGGGGAAGCACACAGCAAGGGGGAGAAGTGTGCTATTAGCAGCAGCAGCAGCGCTGCATGTGTATTAGAATAGGCTATTAAGCCTTTTTTTAACAGGATTCACTTATAATGTTTCTTACACTAAAGGTTTGAATACAACATAAGGATGTTTTTATTTAAATCTCTTGGATAAGTTATAAGTCTGCACTTTGTGTTATACTGTAAGCATGGGGGCATATTTAACCATGCTTCCTGTTTTTCCTGTTGTGTTTCCAGAATTTCCTGTACTACATCCCTACTCCATTGAAGGCGCAGGGTTGTAGGGGGATTTTGGGGATCAGGTTTCATATTGCTGGCGTGCACTGCACTTGGCCAGATATATATATATATATAGAGAGAGAGAGACACCTTTGTGCTATTTACTGAGTCGGGCAAGTTGTCTGTCTTGTATTTTGTATTGTTTGTCTGCATAATGAGTAAGACACCAGCTAAAACTAAAAAGCAGTTTCACTGCAAGGTCTGTAACAGTGTGTTACCGGATGGATCTACCACATGTACAGTATGTTATGTGAATTCAGCTACAAATACAATTTCCGCTCCGGTTGCAAAACCAGTTTCATCCCCGGACCCTCCATGGGCTATGCTTGCAGATGTTCTGGCTGGATTGCAATCAGAAATGGCCGCCACTCGGCAAGAGCGGGAGGCGGCAAGATTGGAGTCTAGGGTGAGACCACTAGAACTACCGGAGGGGTCTCAGCCTTACCAAAAGTCCAAATCCTCTTTGGGTAGAAGGGATAATTTTCATTTGTCTTATAATTTCCCCGTGTCTGCTATGTTGCTTTCTGACGATTCTATGCCAGACCTCACTGCGCAGGATGAGGGTGAGGAGGGCGAAGTAGACCAGCAGTCAGATGGTGACGATTTTGACAGCCCGGGCATTGATAATCTCTTCAGAGCAGTGAGTCAGTCTCGGAAGTTTACAGAAACTGAGGAGCCTCTGACAAATGATGAGGCCATCTTTACTAAACGACAGAGAACTCCAATGTGTTTTCCTGTTTCGGAATCTCTTAATAAGATGTTGCTAGAAACACGAAAGAATCCGGATAAACAGTTTTCTATACCTCGCAGATTTAAGTCTAGTTACCCGTTTCCAGACTCTGTAACAGCTACATGGGAGAATCCGCCATTGGTGGATTCATCTGTGTCTAAACTTACAAAGAAATTAACCATACCAGTACCAACTGCTACTACACTTAAGGACCCTTCGGACCGTAAAATAGAAGCTATGCTAAAGTCCATGTATATAGCAGCAGGGGTGTTGCTTAGACCTGGGTTGGTTGGCATTTGGGTAACTAAGGCGCTAATGGTATGGATAACAGAACTCAAGTCTGCCCTAAGTGATGACCACCTTATACTTCTCGCTGATCAAATCGGGGAAGCTGCGGACTATCTATGTACAGCTTCTACTGACGTCTGTCAGCTCACTTCTCGCCTTTCATCATCGCTGGTTACAGCACAACGAGCGCTCTGGCTGCGTTCTTGGGAGGCAGAGGTTAAAAAAGGTATAGAGGCGTTACCTTGCGGTGGCGAGAAGTTGTTTGGTCCTGAATTGGACAAATGGATTTCTGAGGCCACGGGAGGAAAGTCTGTTTTCTTACCATTGCCTCCAACAGTATCTAGAAGGAGATATTCTGGACCTGCGTTCAAATCCTTTAGACCTCAGTCCTTTCGCGGGTGTGGCAGAGGAACGGCCACACCTGGTAGACTAGGTCGGGGACGTGGTTTCCAACAAATCAACACCACTCGTCGGGACGCTAAGGTCACCGGCAAGCCAGTGGCATGACGGGCTCCCAGCCCATCCCGGATCTCCAATTGTGGGAGCACGCCTTCAGACGTTCCAGTTGGCGTGGTTTCAGACGTCCACAGATGGGTGGATCCGCAATTTAGTGTTAAAAGGTTACAAAATAGAGTTCGACTGTCTCCAGCCAATGCGGTTTTTCAAGACAGGACTGCCTGTGTCGGACGACAAGAAGGCGGTTCTGCAGATTGCTATTCAGTCTCTGCTGGATGCAGCAGTTTTGATTCCGGTCCCTGTACACCAACAGGGTCAGGGTTATTATTCCAGTCTGTTTGTAGTACCCAAGTCGGATGGCTCGGTCAGGCCAATATTGAACTTAAAGGGTCTCAATCAGTACGTCACTTACTACAGATTCAAGATGGAATCTCTGCGTTCAGTAATTGCAGGTCTAGAGCCACAGGAATTCATGATTGCACTGGATCTCAAGGATGCGTACTTACACATTCCGATTTGGCCACCTCATCAGAGGTTCTTGCGATTTGCAATACGGCAGAACCATTACCAGTTTTAGGCTTTACCGTTTGGCCTCTCGTCAGCGCCTCGGGTATTCACCAAGGTGATGTCTGTGATGATAGCTCATCTCAGATCCCTAGGAGTGATAATAGTTCCGTACTTGGACGATTTGCTCATCAAAGCTCCGTCTCAACAAATGCTCCTCCAACAGGCGTTGCTAACATACAATGTACTGGTTCACCACGGTTGGATTGTCATCTTCAAGAAATCACATCTAATTCCGTCTCAACGATTTCAATTCCTAGGTATGATTCTCGATACGGTAAATCAAAGAATTCACCTACCAGAACAGAAAGTACAGGTCATTCGTCATCTGGTACAATTAGTGCTCAAGCCACGCACAGTCTCGGTTCATTTGTGCATTCGCCTCTTAGGCACAATGGTGGCGGCTTTCGAAGCGCTTCAGTTCGGAAGATTTCACTCACGTCCTTTTCAACTGGATGTGCTCGCACAGTGGTCGGGCTTGCATCTGCAGATTCACCGCAGGGTGAGGTTGTCGCCACGGGCCAGAGTGTCTCTACTCTGGTGGCTCAAAGTACAGAATCTAACCACAGGGAAACGGTTCGGCGCCTGGAATTGGATAATTCTCACGGCGGACGCGAGTCTCAGAGGTTGGGGAGCTGTAGTTCAAAATTATCAGCTCCAGGGTCTCTGGGCGGATCACTAAAGATTGCTGTCTATAAATGTCCTGGAACTCCGGGCAATTTACAATGCGCTACGACAAGCAGTGCACATGCTTCGGTCTCAGACTGTTCAGGTGCAGTCAGACAATGCGACGGCGGTCGCATACATCAACAAACAAGGAGGAACGAAAAGCTGCATGGCAATGCGGGAAGTAGCTCGAATCCTCAATTGGGCCGAGTATCACCAAGTGATATTGTCGGTAGTATTCATTCCGGGAGTGGACAACTGGGAGGCGGATTATCTCAGCCGTCGATATTTTCATCCAGGAGAATGGGCATTAAATCCAGAGGTGTTTCACATGCTGGTCTAAAGGTGGGGTCACCCTCAAGTGGACCTGATGGCATCTCACCACAATCATCAAACGCCCCAGTACGTGTCCAGAACGAGAGATCCAAAGGCAGTGGCAGTGGATGCTCTCACAATCACGTGGCCATACAGCCTCGTGTATCTGTTTCCACCATTTCCGCTGCTCCCCCTGTTGCTAAAACGGATCAAAAAAGAGTCCGTCACAGTCATACTAGTAGCGCCTCATTGGCCTCGGAAAGCTTGGTTCTCGGATCTCCGCGGACTACTCGCAGACGATTCTTGGCCGCTCCCACTGCGTTCAGACCTGTTACAACAGGGTCCGTTCCTTTACCCCGATTTAGCGCGGCTGCGTTTGACGGGGTGGCTGTTGAGACCGCCCTCTTAAGAAGAGAGGGCATTCCAGAATCGGTTATACCAACCATGTTACGAGCTAGGAAGCCGGTTACGGCAGCTCATTATTACAGAATTTGGCGTGCCTATATAGGTTGGTGTGAAGCTCGGAAGATTCCAACTTCATCTTTCAAGTTATCCCGTCTTTTGTTATTTCTACAGATGGGGTTAGATGGAGGTCTGCGTTTATCCACACTAAAAGTGCAGATATCTGCGTTGTCAATTTACTTTCAGAGAAGATTGGTTCTATTGCCGTCGGTACACACCTTTCTACAAGGTGTCTTCAGAGTACAGCCTCCATTCATTCCACCTACAGCGCCATGGGACTTGAATCTGGTTTTAGATTTCTTACAGTCTTTATATTTCGAACCCTTACAACAAGTGGATATTAAGTTTCTCACTTGGAAAACAATTTTTCTCCTAGCCTTGGCTTCGGCAAGGCGTGTTTCAGATTTGGGTGCCTTGTCATGCAAGCCACCATATTTAGTGTTTCATGATGACAGAGTGGAACTTTGGACGAATCCCGCTTTCCTACCAAAAGTAGTGTCCTCTTTTCACATCAATCAACCAATAGTAGTTCCTGTGTTAACAGGAGATTCTGAAACCTTTGATGTGGTACGCGCACTACGCGTTTATGTATCCCGAACGTCTACAGTTCGTAAGACGGATACGTTGTTTGTTCTCTACGATGCTGCCAAGATGGGTTGGCCAGCTTCTAAGCAGACCTTATCCACATGGATAAAACTGACCATACGTCAGGCTTACCTTCATGCTAGGTTACAGCCACCTACATCAGTAACAGCTCATTCCACACGTTCTGTGGGAACGTCATGGGCAGCTGGTCGTGGAGCTTCTACGACACAGCTTTGCCGTGCGGCTACATGGTCTTCAGTGCACACGTTTGTGCGCTTTTACAAGTTTGATACTTTTGCGGCATCAGCATCTAGCTTTGGCCGCCTAGTGTTACAGGTGCCAAACAGCTCTCCCGCCCACGGGGGAAACTTTGGTACGTCCCAAGAGTACTCCAGTGACCCCTAGTGGATGAAAAAGAAAATAGGATTTTTGTACTTACCAGGTAAATCCTTTTCTTTGAATCCATAGGGGGCACTGGACGCCCACCCAGAGCAGTTTTTCCTGGTTTGTGGTAAGTTCAGGGGATCTTATGGTAACACACTCTCACTGACTGGTTCAAATTATCAAGTTCTATCGGTTATGGTGTCAACTGTTAGTTGTCAGTAACGTTATGTGTCAACTTTATTGTTGTCCGTTTTGTTATATGTAATTCTCCATTGTCAACCTCTCTATAGCTCCTGTTCGGCTCAGTAAAAAAACACTGAAGTACTCTGGGATATGGAGGGGAGGAGTAGTTCCAAATGTAATTTATTCAGTGCCTTGTTTCCTGCGGAACCGTCCATATCCCAAGAGTACTCCAGTGCCCCCTTTGGATTCAAAGAAAAGGATTTACCTGGTAAGTACCAAAATCCTATTTTTTGCTATACCTTCTTACCTCCAGCAAGGGCCGTGTATCTGAACAAGCAATTCTAATTGTGTCAGGCTTGTCGTGGATTATAGTTTTTATCACATATGGTGGAAAGTAATGTTGCTACAAATGACAGACACTAATGCCTTCCAAAGGCTGCAGCAAATATCAGAGATTTCCTCCATTTCCGACAGCAGTCACAGCCCTCATAGATTTTTATGAGGGCTGCAAAGCTGTCAGATTTACCTTTGCATTCATGAGTCCTGAATGGCGTTATCCTATAGTAGACTATGGGCTACATTCTGCAGAAACTACCAGGAGAAGGTTCCTCCAGGATCCTTCTAGGCAATGGCTGTCTCACATGTGTGGTCAGCAGATGGCACAGGCGGAAAACTTCCAGCTCCCAAAGTAGAAGCAAAATTATTGCTTTTGTGATCATTTCACTTCTGTACACATCACGGGGACTGACTCCTTTGGGAGCACCTATCCCTGCATGTGATTTTTAGTACATTTGGGTGAATGTTATCTCTAGGCCATCTTAACGTATCTGCATACTGGACAGCTGGCCAGGGCTCCACGATTCTAGATGACTCCTGAGCTTTTTGGGAGTCAGTTCGCTCTGATTGTGAATTACACACAATCAGAGTGGCCAGGTACCACTCTTTACCAGCCTCCTAGACTGCAGCCAGACAGTAATACCCCTTTTCCACTAGTTTAAAAAACACGGGTAAATGCATGGGGCGCGCATTTACCCATGTCTTTGCTAGTGGAAAAGGATCCCTCCGCAAAAACCTGGGTCAAGTGACCCGTGAATCCTACCTGGGTAGCCACCTGGGTAGGACACAGGAATGATTCGGGTAAGGTTGTAGTGTAAACGGAAGCCGTGTCGATGCGACACGGCTCCCGTTTACACTGTATGGAAGGGCGGCGCTGGGAGATCATGTGACCTCCCAGCGCCGCCCCTGCCAAGTCACCAGAGCGTCACCACCCCAGCAATATGCCGGGTTGGGTGAGTGCAGTGGGAAAGGGGGCTCTGATGCGGGTCGCAGCCGAGTAGCTCCCGTGTCAGGCTCCCGGCTGCGACCCGCATCAGTAGTGGAAAAGGGGTGGAGAGATGGCTCAGGAACACAGGAGGGGTAAGTTATGATTTAATTTTTTTATTGATGCCTGCATTGCTTTGCCCAGGCCTATGTTACATTCTTATTGCAGCAAACATCAGCAATAATAAATTCTAATTATCAGGTCTAAATCCCGATAATTAGTAAATCATACTTACCTTTACTCCCGGAAGTTGCAAGAGACTCCTGATGATTTGGGTAGTCCTCCGCACTCACGGTACCCCTCCCACATCCCACCTGCTTTTTAGTTAAATGGAAGATAATGCTATGTTTGGAGGGGGTGGGGCTAAAATGTCACAAATTGTCATAATTTTAGCTCCGCTACTTCCTTGAGGACACGAGATTCGTGGGATTTACCATGACAGGGTGGGGCCTAATGACGTGAAAGCCCGGCCCCGCCCCCAAAGTGCCAAGTTGCTTCTCACGTATTATAAAGAAGTATGTTAGTAAGTGAGTACACTGCATGTAATATAACATTAATAATGATCATCAAAAGTAGTAAAAATTGTAGTTTTTCCACCAAAAAGTAAATTTTATTATTAGTTTGTATGAATAGCTTTTGTGGAGAGTGGAAAAAAATCACCTATCATGCTCCAGTCTCCCATGGCATCCATCTTGTAGTTGAGAAGTAAATAGGGGTTGCATTTGGCTCCATAGTTAAGTTCATTTGCTTTTACTTTATGTGCATTTTACAGGGGAAATTAGAGAATATTTATATAGTTCTCTTATTTATATTGATTTGTTTAATAAATGAGAGAAAAGACTTTAAGCTATCTCCGTCTAAAAGGCAGCTAGACCCAACCTTGGTCAGACAATGGCTTAACTATAGTGAAAGCAGACCAGATGAATGCTAAGGGGACTGAAGTAATATGGGGCACCTGACGTGGCACATTTATGTTTATTATATGTAGGGGCTATGGGGTATATGCAATTGCGGTCGAATTCCCGAAATTGTCGAAAAACGGGACTTTTTCGCCAAAAAAAAAAATCGACAATGCAATTCAGTACTTTCCGTCAAAAAAACGGACTTTCAAAATTCGACTTTTTGAAATTCGACATTTGTCAAATTCGACTTTTCTGCAATGGTACAAATGAGGCAATTCGACTAAAGTATATTCAATTGAAGTTTGGAAATTCGACAACAGTGCTTTTAGACAGTAAATTCGTCATTTTCAATCCGCCACACTTTGGTGGGTGAATCTAATAAAAAAAAATTAAAACATGTTTTTTTGGGTGTTTTTTTTATTGGTAATAGCATATCTATTTATATTAGAAGGGATTAGGTACTTGGTTTGTCTTTTTGGGAGGCACAAGTATTATTTATATATTTAATTTTTTTTTTATTTTTTTTTTAGATGGAATGGTTAAGTCCCGGAAAAAAATGGCGTGGGGTCCCCCCTCCAAAGCATAACCAGCCTCGGGCTCTTCGAGCCGGTCCTGGTTCTAAAAACCTGGGGGGGAAATGGACAGGGGATCCCCCGTATTTTTAAAACCAGCACCGGGCTCTGCGCCTGGTGCTGGTGCAAAAAATACGGGGGACAAAAAGAGTAGGGGTCCCCCGTATTTTTAACACCAGCATCGGGCTCCACTAGCTGGACAGATAATGGCACAGCCGGGGGTCACTTTTATACAGCGCCCTGCGGCCGTGGCATTAAATATCCAACTTGTCACCCCTGGCCGGGGTACCCTGGAGGAGTGGGGACCCCTTCAATCAAGGGGTCCCCCCCCAGCCACCCAAGGGCCAGGGGTGAAGCCCGAGGCTGTCCCCCCCCCCCCCCCCCATCCAAGGGCTGCGGATGGGAGGCTGATAGCCTTGAGAAAATGTAAAGAATATTGTTTTTTCCTGTAGTACTACAAGTCCCAGCAAGCCTCCCCCGCAAGCTGGTACTTGGAGAACCACAAGTACCAGCATGCGGGAGAAAAACGGGCCCGCTGGTACCTGTAGTACTACTGGAAAAAAAATACCCAAATAAAAACAGGAGACACACACCTTGAGAGTTAAACTTTATTGCACACCTGCCGACACACACATACTTACCTATGTTGACCCGCCGACTGCCACGTCTCCTGATCCGACGATCCGGGGTACCTGTGAATCAAATTATACTCACCTCAATCCAGTGTCCAGATATAAATCCTCGTACTTGGCAAAAAAAGAAAACGAACAGCCGAACCAGCGGACTGAAAGGGGTCCCATGTTTACACATGAGACCCCTTTCCCCGAATGCCGGGACCCCACGTGACTGCTGTCACCGAGGTCCCTTCAGCCAATCAGGAAGCGCTACTTCGTTGCACTCACCTGATTGGCTGTATGCGCGTGTGACCTCAGACAGCGCATCGCAAAGCCTCTCCATTACTTTCAATGGTGGGAACTTTGCGGGTAGCGGTGGGGTTACCCGCGCTCAGCCGCTGACCGCGGGTGACCTCACCGCTGACGCAAAGTTCCCACCATTGAGTATAATGGAGAGGCTTTGCGAGGCGCTGTCTGATAGCTCAGACGTGCAGCCAATCAGCAGAGTGCCAGGACGTTGCGCTCGCTGATTGGCAGAAGGGACCTCGGTGACAGCAGTCACGTGGGGTCCCGGCATTCGGGGAAAGGGGTCTCATGTGTAAACATGGGACCCCTTTCAGTCCGCTGGTTCGGCTGTTCGTTTTCTTTTTTTTGCCAAGTACGAGGATTTATATCTGGACACTGGATTGAGGTGAGTATAATTTGATTAACAGGTACCCCGGATCGTCGGATCAGGAGACGTGGCAGTCGGTGGGTCAACATAGGTAAGTATGTGTGTGTCGGCAGGTGTGCAATAAAGTTTTACTCTCAAGGTGTGTGTCTCCTGTTTTTATTTGGGTATTTTTTTTCCAGTAGTACTACAGGTACCAGCGGGCCCGTTTTTCTCCCGCATGCTGGTACTTGTGGTTCTCCAAGTACCAGCTTGCGGGGGAGGCTTGCTGGGACTTGTAGTACTAGAGGAAAAAACAATATTCTTTACATTTTCTCAAGGCTATCAGCCTCCCATCCGCAGCCCTTGGATGGGGGGGGGGGGACAGCCTCAGGCTTCACCCCTGGCCCTTGGGTGGCTGGGGGGGGGACCCCTTGATTGAAGGGGTCCCCACTCCCCCAGGGTACCCCGGCCAGGGGTGACTAGTTGGATATTTAATGCCACGGCCGCAGGGCGCTGTATAAAAGTGACCCCCGGCTGTGGCATTATCTGTCCAGCTAGTGGAGCCCGATGCTGGTGTAAAAAATACGGGGGACCCCTACTCTTTTTGTCCCCCATATTTTTTGCACCAGCACCAGGCGCAGAGCCCGGTGCTGGTTTTAAAAATACGGGGGATCCCCTGTCCATTTTCCCCCCGGATTTTTAGAACCAGGACCAGCTCGAAGAGCCCGAGGCTGGTTATGCTTTGGAGGGGGGACCCCACGCCATTTTTTTCCGAGTTTTTCCCCGTTTTTAAAAAAAAAAACGGAACAAACTCCGTCAAATCGGCCGTTTTTCGTCAGCGGGACTGTCGAATCCGTTTTTTATTGCATATGGTCAATTTCGTCACCCACTTTGCCGAAATTAGACTGTCGAATTGTGTCGAATTGAAAAACGGCCGATAATTTCCCGCGATTCGCCGCTAATTGCATATACCCCTATATAGGTAACTGGATTTCCATAAAACACTACATCAGTGTTTTCACTATTTTTATCCTTCTGTGCCAGAGGTTATAAAATAAAAAAACCTTAGCCTTCCCTAACCCAAACCACTTATGCACCATACAAACAATAGCACCTTTCTATATCTACAGCACCCTGGCCTCCGGAAATCTCTGCTGTTTGTTCTCATTGCTCTTGTCTCACCCTGCAGACAGGAGATAAGATACTGCTAGTGGTGCAACAGCTAAAAACCATAAGAATCTAAGCACTGTGTCTACCACTGAGTGAGCTGTGTACACTCTGAACACTATAGTTCTCAGTGTCATACTGAAGCTCTAAGAACCAATCATGAAAGTGTAAGGCAGTGGTTCCCAAACTTTTTGGAATCATGGCGCCCTAGAGTATCAGAATTTTATTCACGGCACCCCTTGGCCAAAAAATTCTTAGCAAGACATTTTTAAATAAATATTAAATCAAAAATTGAATTTATAGGTCATCTTTAGGTTCCATTATGTGGTGAGGAACAAGATTTTACTCTGTTTGACCACATATGTTATGATTGGCTGCCACAAGCTCTGGTTTTGTTCATTACATTAACCAGAAATAATTTTGATTGGTCCTGGACCACCAATCCACGGCACCCCTGCAAGTGTTCTGAGGCACCCCAGGGTGCCACGGCACACAGTTTGGGAACCACTGGTGTAAGGATTGGGTTACAACTATTATAATTCACACTTTCAAAAAGAAGTGAAACCAGAGTTGGAATTTCCATACAGCAGACATGAAGAAAATGCCAGGCTTCATATGTAAAAACATAAAAGACTTTTTGTGTATTTGAGGAATGTGCATTCTAAACGTGCAGTCCAGAGCCAGGTGTTGGTTCTCCATTGCAGAGAAATTATTCTGACATGTTATGAATTAAGTTCTTTGTAGGGGAACAGTTTTTAATAAATTCCTGTTGTTGAATTTGTGCCGTCTTGAAGGTTGCCTACTCCTGTCCTGACGGCATGTAATGTATGCAAGCTTAATGTTTGCCAGCAATAGAATTCTAATTCCATTTGGGTGATCTCATTTTCTATAACTACACTATATGCACACATTCCTTATTTTATAGTTGACCGTTTATAGTTGTTATACATTTTGCTGTAGTGTTTATTGTGCATTCTTTCTTATTAACAAAAATCCCACACATGTTTATTTAAAGAAGTGATCATCCCAGTATTTGAACAATACGTGACATATCACACGTATCCCTTTGTGATAGTTTACAAGTCTTATAAAACACCCCCCAAGTAATTTTTTTTATATATAAGAAAACAAAAAGTAAAAAAAAATATAGGGGGTCATTCCAAGTTGATCGCACGTTGCAACTTTTTGCTGCCCGTGCGATCAACTAGATGTCACCTATGGGGGAGGGTTTTTAGCATAGCAAGGCTGCGAACGCTTGTGCAGTCGTGCTATGCAAAAACATTTTGTGCAGTTTGAGTAGCTTTCAACTTACCTACCATTTGCGATGTCTTCAGCCTGTCCTGTCCCGGAATTGACGTCAGACACTCGCCCTGCAAACGCATGGACATGCCTGCGCTGGACTCACCGACCAGAAAACGATAAGTTGACGCCCCAGAACGCCTTACTCCAGTCAGTCTTCTTGCGATCGCGGTAGCGATCGCTTTCTTCGTTGTTCTTGTCATTGCCCAGCGACCCGCCTGCGCATTGCGGCCGTCACGCATGCGCAGAACCAACCCGTTTGCACCGCTGCGAATAACAGCAGCATGCGAACGGTTCGGAATGACCCCCATAGTAAGCACATGTGTGACCATTGGCAGCAATAGTGTTTGCAGCTGGAGACTAGGGGGTAGATTTACTAAAATGGTGGCATTAAGTGATAAAGAAGCTGGTTGTTGCTATGGCCAACACCACCACTGCCTATTTAAGAAGCTTTAGTTAATTTTCCCCTGGTCCTTGTGGTTGTTTGAAAAATGGCATGTAGGAGCTGGTTGGCTTGTACTTTACTTCTCTCCACTTTAGCTCTCTCCAATGATTAGTACATCTGCCCCTTAAGCCTTATTGGGGCACCAGCTTTAAAGCTAGCAGAACATAGTAGGAAACAGATAATTCACTGCTGATTTTTGGACAGGCCAACCCCTCTTGGATCGGGATCATTTCCCAAATTCTGCCCATTGATATGATTAGTGGGGTTTGCAGCAGAAGGTTGGCCATGATGATGATGATGATGATATCACGTAATGAAGTCGAGTCAAATACTGCCACATAGCCGAATTTGGGCGGGAAGAGTTAAGGTGGTCCTTTCTCGCAGGTGAGGCCGGCACATGAGCAGAGAGGCTTCGAATGTTATTCCAGTTCTGCATTTAAAATCCCAAGTTTCACGTGTTCAAGCTTACAGCGGGGGCATGTAAAGCTCCTACAATGGCATCACTGAGACCCATAGCTAATTGTCTTCTCTGGTGGAAGTTCTATCACTGATTAAAGGCCATGCTAAGACTGTGGGGTCGATCCTATTAGCCGCAATGATTTATCGGGTGCGAATCATCAAGGCAGCAGGCACACTTTATAGCAGCCCAATTTCGCACAAAAGTGCTGGCTGCCCCATAGGTTTCCGAGCACTTTGGTGCAAATTCAGCCCACGAAGGGTGCAAGATTAGGTGCTGGTGCCGGCTTTTAAACGCCATTGCAACAGCACATCACACCCTTCGTGGGTATTAGGATAGACTTGATAGTGCCCTACTCTCCTGTAATGTCCAGGAAACTGAATAATTTCAGGAAGATCTCCTAAACTCCAGAGAGAGCACGGATCCCTAGTGAAGTAGGTGTTCCTGGTGACTTGATAAGAGAATTTTTCATCATTGTGTCTCTAACCCCTGCTGTTCAGTGGTGCACTTACAGAGCTGAGAAGAAGGGGCTGGGCTGCTGTGATGCATTTCACAGTGCAACGCACCTCCTGAGTCCCCCACTTGGAATGTCGTCAAGTATAGCTTAGGTAGAGTGGGGTTGTGTGCTGACACTGTGAGATGGGATATGTTGAGGTCAAATCGATATTCCACTCGCCTTTTAGCCTATACCACCTGTACTGCACCTTTGTAGCTTTGACTCTTGCAACTTTTATATTTACATTGAAGTATATTGAAGTACAGATGTGTCCTCATCAGGGCCGTAACTAGGTGTGTGCAGAGTTTTAATTACTTTTTCACTTGCAGCTCCTGATCGCCATTGTCTCTTACCCCCACCCCTTCCATCCCTAATACCTATACAACATTCATGTATTTAACTTGATTGCTCTTTGTTATTCAGTTACACTATCCTTTATTACATTTGAAGATGCTAACATATCGGGATTCAAACCCATTGCCTGTGGCATTAAAGTAAGACACTCTATTCATTGAGCTATCTGCCCTTGCATAGAAAGGTAGAGAATTCTAAGCTAGAGAATTCTATCTATTTGAAGCTTACCTTGTACTTTGTGAAAAAATAGATGTTTGACTGGAATGAAACAGGTTATAGGTTTGAATCCTGGGTATGGCAGTTTATTGAAATGTTTTATTTAATAAAGTGTATTGTGTAAAGTGTATTGTAACTGAATAACAGCGAGCTCTCAAGTTAAGTGCATGAATGTGGTATTTCAGTTTTCTGTAAATGTGTGTGTATATTATAGGGGTAAATTGCACACCCAACCCCCAGTAGACATATACCATAGTGCTCACCATATTGGTCATGCAACTTTATCTAAGGGACCCCTATGTGTGGAGACCTCTGGGTGACCATCCTGGGTGCCCTGTTGTTAATTTGAT
The DNA here is from genome assembly GCF_028390025.1 of Pseudophryne corroboree. NCBI lineage: Eukaryota > Metazoa > Chordata > Amphibia > Anura > Myobatrachidae > Pseudophryne > Pseudophryne corroboree. The sequence goes on from NC_086445.1 coordinate 785,428,472, forward strand.
ACTGTAGATGGCTGCTGAACCTTTATTTATTTTTTTAATTTCTAAAATGTTATTAGTTATGCAATGTTTGTTGCCATACTTGTGAGTCTTAATAACTAAAAACAGACATATTAGAGACAGGAATGCAGTTCATTCCCTATGAAGCTTAGCAAGATGAGTTGAGTGTTTTAGTACTCGGATCATATACTGTATAAGTGAAGTTCAGAAATGCAGTATATCAGAAGCGTCCCTCACCTGCTCGATACCTGGTGCGGCAGGCTCGAAAGGGGGCATGGTTTAGCGAGACATGGGCATGGCTTCCCGACCCCCGTTATCATCACTCCAGGGGTCCGGGAGATACGGGCTGCACCCGGAGGATGCTTTGTTTGCAGTGCTGGCTTCTACATGGTTACAGGAGCTGGGCGCTGGATGTAATGTTACAGTGCAGCACCCAGCTCCTGTCACTGAGCAGGAGCTGGCACTTTGGTGTCACCCTTCAGCGGCCTACAACCCCCTTGTGATGCCACTGCAGTATATGTAGGCCTTCCAATAACAAGCAAGCTTCTATGTCTTGATAAATAAATACAAGAGGACAGTGTATGCAGACAGGAAAGGTGGATGAGACACACGGAGTCAGTTTTATAATGTCACTAGATAAAGTACCTAGCGTTTCCCAGGTTGAAATTTTCAAGTCCTTGAGTTATCCATGAGTTGAATGCAACTGTCAGCATTTTAAAAAGTAATTAGCAGCTCTTCCAACACACCCATGAGGTGGCTACCTAATGTCGTTTTTTTTTGGGGGTGTCGCCAGTAGCCCTTATCCCCAGTTTTCCTTTCTGTTTAGTTATATTGGGTTATATTTTTTCTGTGCAGGGTAAATACTAGCTGCTTTTTCATGTAACACACAAATGTTAGGCAGCTTTATTTTTATACTGCAATTTAGATTTCAGTTTTTAACACACCCCACCCAAATCTAAATCTGTCTGAACATGTTACATCTGCCCCACTTGCAATGCAACATGGTTTAACCTAGGGCCTGATTCAGACCTGATCGCAACATAATTTTTTTTTAGCTAATGGACAAAACCATGTTCCACTGCAGGGGGGGGGGGGCAGATGTAACATGTGCAGAGGTAGTTAGATTTGGGTGGGGGGTGTTCAAACTGAAATGGAAATTGCAGTATAAAAATACAGCAGACATTATTTACCCTGCACAGAAACAATATAACCCACCAAGATCTAACCCTCTCTGCAAATGTTATATCTGCTCAACCAGCAGTGCACATGGTTTTGCCCATTAGCTAACAAATTTGCTGCTGAGATCAGGTCTGAATTAGGCCCCTAGTTCAGTAGTTCTCAAACCTTTTTGAGTCACGGCACCCTAGGGCATCACAAAGTTTTTCACGGCACCCCTAGGTCAAAAATTTCTTATTGAGAAATTTGGAACATAATATTAAATTAAGTAAATTATGTTTATATGTCATCCTTTGGTCAGTTATAAGGTGGGGGACAGGATTTGCTTCTGTTTGCTCACATATTTTTTGACTGGCAACCATAAGCACTGTTTTTGCCTATTACAGTGACCATAAATAATTTGAATTGGTCCTGGACCACCAACTCAGGGCACACCTGCAAGAGCCTTGCTGCACCCCAGGGTGCCACAACACACAGTTTGAGAAACACTGACCCAGTTGCTTGCTTTTTTGCTTTACATGAATCGGGCCCTGCACAAAAAGGGCCTGCACAAAAAGTGCCAGCTGTAATCTTGCCAGTTCTGATTAGAGATGAGCGGCTTCGGTTCTCTGAGAACTGAACCCTTCCGAACTTCATGCTCCGAGCCTGGATCCCGAGTCTGACTCGGGACTTCCCGCCAGACTCGGAAACCAGAACGAGGCAAAACGTCATCATCCCGCTGTTGGAATCTCGTGGGTTTTGGATTCCATATAAACAGCCGCGCGTCGCCACCATTTTCACTCCGTACTTGGAGGGCAAGGGAGACCGACCTCTGTCTCTCTGTGTGGGTGATGGCATCAGGTGGGGTTAGTGTGTGCTCTGTAGGAGGGGTGCTGCATCAGTCACTGTGGTGGACCTGTGCTGTGTTAGGGGTGCTGTCCTGGCTGTCACTGGTGTTTCATGTGCTGCAGCTGTACATGGGTGTTGTTGTCCTGGCTGTCACTGTGTTGTATAGGCATAGTTACCTACTCTCCTGGAAGCTGCGGAAGGCTCCCTTTTTTGGGGTAGCCCCCCGCACCCCAGGAAGAGTGGGCAGGTCTCCCGCATCCTGATCGCAACCTAGTGATGCGAGCAGGATGGAGAGATAATCTCCTGTATTCGCAGGTCCGTAGGGTGGGGAAGGGGTTAAAATGATGGAAATCGCATAATTTTAGCCCCGCCCCCTTCCCGAGGACCTGCAAATTGCTGCTTTTTCCGATCTGGGAGCGGGGCTTGGTGATGTCACAGTCCGGCCCCACCCCCCGAAGACTCCTGCAGTGTCTCCTCTCCGGGCTTCTCCTGGAGAGGAGAAATACAGTGTAGGCAAGTATGTGTATAGGGTGCAGGGGCATTGTCCTCCTGTATGCAGGGGTGCAGTTAAAAATTAAAAGCACACTGCTGTATGCTGTAAAATATAGGGGTGCTGCTGACCCTGTATGTTGTAAAAATTCAGAGGTGCAGTTGTTAAAAGTTAGAAGCACATTACTGTATGCTGTAAAATATATGGTGTTGCTGTTCAAATAACATTACACTGGCCCTGTATGTTGTCAAAATTCAGGGGTGCAGTGAAAATCAATGTACACTGGCCCTGTCTTGTATGCTGTAATAATTCTAGGGTGCGTGAAAAGGACAATTCCATCTTGTGTCTCTTTTTTTTTTTCTTCTTTGCATTATGTGCTCTTTGGGGCCTAGTTTTTAAAACTGCCATCCTGTCTGACACTGCAGTGCCACTCCTAGATGGGCCAGGTGTTTGTGCCGCCCACTTGTGTCGCTTAGCTTAGTCATCCAGCTACCTCTGTGCAACCTTTTGCCCTAAAAACAATATTGGGGGTAATTCCAAGTTGATTGCAGCAGGAATTTTGTTAGCAGTTGGGCAAAACCATGTGCACTGCAGGGGAGGCAGATAACATGTGCAGAAAGAGTTAGATTTGGGTGGGTTATTTTATTCCTGACTGCAGGGGAGGCAGATATAACAGATATAACATGTGCAGAGAGAGTTAGATTTGGGTGTGGTGAGTTCAATCTGCAATCTAAATTGCAGTGTAAAAAAAAAACAGCCAGTATTTACCCTGCACAGAAACAAAAGAACCCACCCAAATCTAACTCTCTCTGCAAATGTTATATCTGCCCCCCCTGCAGTGCACATGGTTTTGGCCAACGGCTAAAAAATATCCTGCTGCGATCAACTTGGAATTACCCCCATTGTGAGGTGTGAGGTGTTCAGAATAGACTCTCTAAATGAGTGGAAATGAATGTTATTGAGGTTAATAGTACCGTAAGAGCAAAATGACCCCCAAATTCTGTGATTTTAGCTGGTTTTATGTTTGTTTGTTTTTTAAATCATCCAGAGACAAAACCAAAACCCGAAAGGGTGGTTTTTGCAAAACCAATCCAGATTCAAAACACAAGCGGGATCCAGATCCAAAACACAAAACACAAAAAGTGTCCGCCGCACATCTCTAGTTTTGATGTGTCACCCCTGAGTATCGAGAAAGCAGTGACTGTAATATTGTACTGTACGTTCTGTAAGTGTAAATTTACAGATTTATTAAAAGAAAAATGTATCAATTATGTTCTTATTTAGTGTTCAGAAAACACACTATGTATATACTGTATATAAAATATGTAAAAAAAAATGATCTTAAAACAGAGACTAAAAGGATCAAGCTTACCGCTATATACTTTTGATGTTTAGATTGGGTCGTCTGCTTCTGTTTCTGTTTGGTGCCCTTCAGATAAGGTGGAAAACAATGTCCACATCATAGCACCTTTTGCGGCACACAGGACAAAAGCTTTTAATTTGTAGCCATTGTGTCAGGCAAGGGACATTGAAGGTATGGTGGCAGGATGACAGCCATTTACATTCCAACTTCAGTGTCAGGCATGCAGATGATACAGTACTCTGCGTCCTTTCCTGCATCAGTGTGTCTTCTGTAGGTGGGAATACTGGGCAGAATGGGCCTCAGGATGTTCTCCAGCCTCAGGAGTGCTTCGCTCAGTGCAGCTGCCCAATTTTGACTGGCAATGTGCTATTTTCTTCCCTTTCCCAATGATGGTCCAGAACTTTCTCTTCCTTATGATGGTGCTGTTCTTTCTCATGATGGTCCAGCTGTTACTCTTACTGATGATGGTCCCCCATTGGATGGTCTGCGGCGTCATGTTACCTTCGTGATCAGGACCTGGATGTGACATAACAAGAGGACAGGAGAGAACTTCTGCCCTTACAGCACCTAAATGTTTTCTCCGTTCTCCATTAGTTTTTTTTTCTTCTATGCACCATTGGACCCTCGCGGGCTTGCTTCGCATGCCACGCTTTGGGCTCGGTGTCTCGCTTCGCTCACCACAGGTTACTATTCCAAATAGTTTGTGACATGGACCCAGGGGCTTATGGGAAAGGTCCTCTCCACGAAGGGAAACTAGACGCTGCCCCTCAGCCATGTCTCACTGATGTTATGGTTTGTTCCTCTATTTCCAAGCAGCTGGGCTATTTCCCTTCAGCTCATTTTAGCTGATGGCAATAACTACACAAATTGAATAAAAAAGGAAAGAAAAGGTAAAGAGAAAACACAGATGTGATTGTGTGCTGAGATCCAGTCACTGGTGAATCGCTGGCAGCAAATACTAGTGAGCAAACGTGATTTCTCTTCGTAGGCTCTTTCTCATGCCTCAGCAACAGCTTTAACTCAAGAAATGCCAGGGATATTGCTGTGCGCTGGCTTTTTATGCCATTGAGAATTCAAATGTGGCATGCGGGCGGCAGTTGGTGATGGCAGTTGGTGATCGCCGTGCTTCACAGCAGCAGCATCTTCCCACTGATATTACACTGATACATGTGGGAAGTGACATGTTCGTGCTGAGGAGTCATTACACCAAGAACAGGGTAGTTTGGGGCATCTACTGAAATAATCTCAGTTCTTCTGCTGGACCCAGTGAGTTATTATTATTATTTATTATTATCCTTTATTTATATGGCGCCACAAGGGTTCCGCAGCACCCAATTACATAGTACATAAATAATCAAACAGGAAAACAGCAACTTACAGTTGATGACAGTATAGGGCAAGTACAGGGTAAATAAACATAGTTACATCAGCAGATGATGAGTTCAACTGTCATTGCTGCTGCCATCTCTACTTGTCCATTGGCTATCTCTGTAGCCTCTGTCATGACAGCTGCCAATACTATAACATTACATGGGATATATAAGTGTGTGTGTGTGTGTATGTTCCCCATAGAATACTGTATATTAGCACAGATATATTATATTACCATGTGTAGAGTTAATCCAATATGCATGTTAGTAGAATCATCTTTCATGCAGCACCCCTCCATTCTCCATTCCTTAATGTAACAACAGTATCTGCGTAAGAATATAAAAAAGGGGACATACGGTAGTGAAGTATGATTACATTAATGAACAGCAGAAATGACATACTTTGAATTAACAACAACTTACTTATCATAGATTACCTAGCTAGAATCCTCAACATTTTGAATACCCCACTCGCTGTTTATAACCCGTATACACATGGTCATCTGCCCGATAACTGTACCAGTACCACTCAAGGCAGCTAGTTCCATGCCTTCAGACCTTGTAACATCAGCCCTTATGGCGTCAATAATTGCTCTTTCCTCAGAACCACATATTGCAGGAAACATGGTAATATATGGTCATGGGGAAAGAAGAAGCAAGCCTCCTTTACATTGACCTTAACCTTGCATCAGGACTGTATCCAGAGATACAGTATGTCCCAATAGGTGTTCCAATCCTGCATGACCACAGATTTGTATACCTACGACCAGGAGATCCACTGATAATTGTCTGACACCAATACTTATCTGCAATTACATGACAACCCTATGTATGCTACTAAAAAAGTTGTAAGTTTTCTGATTGATTTTGAAGTTCAACAATGTTGGCTTTATATCAAAATTGCTGATTACCTTAAGGTAGAACCCCCGATATGCCCTATTTTGTATACGCTCCCAAAAATACATAAGACGCTTGAGGACCCACCGGGTGATCTAATTATTTCAGCTACGGCGTCGACTCTACAACTGCTAGCAGTGTTTCTGGACAGCTTTCTGCAACCTCTTCCCTCCCCTGCAACAGTGGTGACATGCCTGTGTTTAGAAAAAAGGGGGATATCACCCTCCCCTCCCCTACGTGGCATCTAACAGTCAAGAACACCCTAACTCCATATCAGGTACATACCTAAGTGGCCTATATAGTGGCATAAAGTGCCATCCCAGTGGCAGCTGCAATCCTGCAACCCAATACACCCAGTTATGGATAATTTAGGATTTTTGTGCTGTTTACAGTCCATTATAGGACCTATATCAACTACATCCCTCGCACACGAGTGCAATCCCTGGGAAAAAAAAATACCAATGTGGATTACACACCAAAGGAAATTTTTTATTAGTTTATTATAAACACCATTATTGTTTTAGAACAGTTATAGGAGACACTTCTTTTAAGAGCATATATTAAAAGGTGTGTTTTATTAATCCTCTTCATCATACTTCTATACTTTCATTAATGTTTTCCAAGAGTGTGCCAAAAAGACGTCTTCTTTCTTGTTTCTCCACGTATACTAATAATTATGCCTCAATAAGAATTCGGGTGTTGGTTTTTTCAAATACTTGTAGAGTAGCTGCAGCGCCTGGCTACTTCTCACATAGGTAGATGGGCAACGCTGCAGCTTCCTGCCTCTTGGTACGCTCCACCCCTCCCGGCTTCCCCGTCTGTGTCCGCAGCATCTGAACAGTGGCAGTGTTTGGGTTAGAAGAGGCTGGTGACAGCTGCTGCTCTGGAGCAAATTAAACAGGGATGGACTGGGGACGCTTTTCGGTCCTGGTATTCATGTGTCCACGCGTGAAAGGGACGCGTGGACACTGCTCATGGGGGTGTGCAGTGAGTCAGGGGGGTGTAGACTCACGGCGCGCCTCCATATTTCTTAGAAACTGTCATTTTCAGACGGCGAGGAAGAGTTGGAAGCTGCGTACGGCATTCCTAGCTCTCTGTGTGACCGGACCGGCCCTGACTGACAGTTTCCAGAAGTGCCAGATGGGAAGTCCGGCCCTGAACGTAAGTATAACTTAACACACACACACATTGACCCCACCCCCACTGTATTGTGTATCATGGGCACAGCTTGGAGTTATATGTAAAATGGGTCCCTGCCTTGATAATGTGTAAAAAGGGGCTCTGCCTGGAGTATTGTATATAAGTGTCACTACTGCGTGGCGTAATTTGAATAATGGAGACTACTGTGCGGCCTAATATGTATTGGTATTATTTTGTGGCACTGCCCCTATATTTTTGCCACACCTCTTTGGTGCACACTGTCCCTATTTTAGTTATGGTGGGCACCAATTCTCTTTCTGGCACAGGGCACCAAAATGTCTAGTTACGGCTCTGCTGCTTATACACCCATACCATTTCTGCCATTTGCACAAGAAGCCTGGTACAATTCCTGTGCTGTGTATATTTTCCTCAATTTTGCCACTGTTTCCTCAGCTAATTTGCACATAGTTTGCTAGTTTTTTTTGTCACAAAGAAAGTGGTTTAAAGCAGTAGATTAAGCATGTTATTGCCTGGCGTGGTTTGCTCATATCGGACCTGCCTTGTGTAATTTTTCCTCAATTTTGCTACTTCTTCCAGCTTTATTTTCCTCATTCTGGCGTCTCAGCTCACAGACTGTACTAGGTTTTTCTAGTTGTGAAAGAATTGGTATAACATAGCAGATGCATGGAGGAATTCAATTTTGAAACCAGTTTTGAGGAATTGTTTAATTCCCACATTCTTGTACCTTTTTGAGGAGACTATTTAACAAATAGGCCAGTTTGTAAAAGAAAAACCACAGATGGTTATTTCTTCTTCTTGGATGTCCCTTCTGTAAATGGATGGCCTAAACTTGGGATTCAAGCGCAGATAAAAAAAAAAAGAAAAGAAAAATAAATTATTGGGGGAAAAATATTTGGATAAAAAACATTGATATGCCAATGAAAAATGTTTTTTTTGTCGGTGCTACAGTATGTGCAACTTAAATAACATCTTATATTTCAAAAGTGGCACTGTTGCACTGGACTAAAGTCCATCACTGCAGTATGATTTAAGATGGAGTTCTTGATGCTAAATTTCAAATGTGAATATTTCTACAAACATCTTGAAAGATTTGTGAACTAACATTAACTGTTTGAGTTAAAAAGACTGGTCTAGTTTACTCCCTGCCAACATGTGTGGGTTGAAACTGTATAAAATGGGCTCTGCAGGTTTAGAAAGAGTCTCACAACACCAGGCGGTAATTAAAAAAAATATATATATTTAAATATTGTTTATAGAAGTTTCATGATAAGCTGCAATAAACACTCAAAACATGTACAAACTCCACACCATATACGTGGATGTGGAACAAGGTAATTTTTCTGAAAAGAGTGTGCTCTAATTTCATTAACTCCAGTCTGATATGTACCACAATGGGGTCGATTCAATTCGGCAACTTATGAATAGCGCCGGGAATTAGCTCCCGACGCTATTCAATTCAGCTGCTAGTTACCCGCAGTTGTCGGGAATTCTTCTCTCATCCCCGGGGGATGAGAGAAGAAACCCGACAAAAGTGCTGCCTCGCGGCCGGCGCGAGGCTGATTCTGTCGGGAATCAGCCTCGCGCCGGGGAGTTAAGTCGGAGAATGCCCGTTCTCCCGACAATTCAACCTGTTTAGTCGGCGAGAACGGGCCATCGACGACTTAACTGGAGCTGAATTGAATAGCGGCGGGAGCTAATTCCCGGCGCTATTCATAAGTTGCCGAATCGAATCGACCCCAAAGAGTCTGACTCTTTGAAAAAGCTCTCACATATAGGAGTGAAACTGGTTAGAGAATTTTTGCTGCTGTTACTCTGCTTGTTATTCCTGAAAGCTGCCACTGCTAAAGAGGTGCCACTGCTAAGGAGGTATTCAACTATCCATTGCTGATTATTGAGGGGTCCCAGCCCGCCTGCAGGAGAAAACCAGTACTCATCACCGGCGTGTTTGGAGCTGCAGCCACACACTGGCACTGGGACTCAGGCGGAATCACAATTGGGACATACCTAGCTACTGGCGTGGCATGCCTGGGGATCAAATGAGGAAGTCGCCGCTACCAGTATATAGTGGTGAGATACCGAGCGCAGTCTGGGATTATGCGCATAATCTAACAACTTGACTTCACTGCTGATTTCCCAGCCACAGGAATATAGAGATAAAGCCTCCGTATACTTATATGAATGTGTTCATGTTGCAGTGGTGCCACTATATATACTGTATCTGTTTCAGAACATTTTTCTCAATTATCACCTACAGTGGGCCCATTATAAATACCTCTGATCTACAAAACAGGTTTATACTTTTGAAAAAGGATAACCCCACATTTGCCATCATAATTGTGCAAAGTATATTAGTAGAGAGTTTTTTATGTATGTGTTTTTATTCATGTGATACTCTTGCTTATATAAATGTGATTAATTTTAGAAGAAAGATGTTACTAGTTTTAAAGAAAAATTCTTTATATTGATAGAAAATAAAAAAGCAAATTTATTGCAAAACTGTTCTGGTGGTTTTTGGTACATATCAGACTGGGGTCAATGAAATTAGCGCACACTCTTGTCAGGTTTAGAAAGAGTGTATACTCTTGACCATCTTGAGGATTGAATTCCATCTGATCTGTGAAGAACATTTTGGGGGGTATTCAACTTGCAATCATTGATGTGGGAGCACCACTGCCCGCTGCTTTCTACAAATCCCCCATCCAATAGTCTGTGCTGGTAGTGGAATCGTGCTTAGGCATGCTCGCATTATGGTACGCTATGCTGTGACTAATAGGCCCTACACACTTGGCGATATTCTGAAAGATATGAACGATCTCGTTCATAAATGAACGAGAACTCGTTCATATCTTTCAGTGTGGAGACTTAAGCGATGAACGATGCGCGTCCCCGCGCTCGTTCATCGCTGGTCTCCCGTCGGCTGTGCATGCAGGCCAATATGGACGATCTCGTCCATATTTGCCTGCACTTCAATGCAGCCGGGTGACGGGGGGAGTGAAGAAACTTCACTCCCCCCGTCACTGCCCCCCCGCCGCCGGGTCGCTCGTCGGCCGTATCGGCCGTCGGGCACCTCGGCGGCACATCGCCAAGTGAGTAGGGCCCATTAGAGTCTGCAATGCAGAACAATGTAACACATGTATTGTAAACTTGGGTTGGGGTGGAGGAAGAGGGCCCAAATTATATTTTTGCACCTGCGCGCACCACTCACAAGTTCCACCTTTGGCTAGATGTAGTGTGCATTTATTTTCTATATGCTTTTGTTGTTGTCATACATTTATACTTATGTATAGTACAATTTAAAGTTTTAGTGCCGCTGTGTTGGATCACCCCTGCTAAGGAGACAGCTGAAAGCTCTTTATGTGATCAGAAGAGGGTCCTGATAATGTGAGACTACTGGGATCCTGCTAAATAGAGCAAATGATTTTTATTGCCTCTGGGTGACGAGGCTGAAGTTAGTCTTATTCGGCCAGCTTCTTATTCAGTTCTTATTCAAGCTCCAGCTTCTTACTCACTTCTTATTCGAGCTCCAGCTTCTTCAGCCTTGTCTCTGAGTGCAAGTTTCTTGACTCCCTCCCATATGATTTATGTTGGAGACTGGTGTTTTTGTTATCTTTCTAATTCAGTAGTATAGTGGAAAAAGTTAAGAGTCACTGAAGGCGGAAAAAGTATCCGCTAAGTGATTAATGCTTTACTTTCCGCATTTGGAAGGAAAAGACAAGCCACAGAACAATGGGAATGAGGATGGAGAACCGGCAATCAGCCCTGTGATTAGTAAACCCCAAAGCTGTCATGCAGTGAGCTGAAAGGCATCAGGGAGGGTTGTCCCCCTTTGAATGTATGTGTATAGGGGAGTGACAGGTTTGATAGACAATAGTCTTCATGTCGTTGGGGAGGGACTTGTGAAGTTATTAAAGGTCCCTTTAGTTTTGTGAGGCCTATTTTTTCCTGATCTTCCCTCCTCAAGTTTTATTAGACACTGCCCTATTGGGAGTAACGACACCATCTATCCGGATGGCTCCAATGTGTAAAATGGAAGGAGAGTTGAACACCAGCGAGTGGGTTTGTGGTATGCATGAGTTTGTATTGTTTCCCTGCTCATTCTTTATTCTTCACTATATATATTTAATTGATTGCCATTCAAACAAAATTTAATTTTTTGTGTAGTAAATTTTGACACCAGACATTTGTCTCAAGTTCTGCCTCATGCATGGGGTCATGGGATGATCAGTTGTAAGGAGTTTAATGCAGTATGCGTCCTATCCAAAGTTGGGCTTGTCTACGCAGGAACCATGTCTGAATGCAATCTGTGGTGAGGGCTGCTATCTTCACAATTATTTGTGGACATATGCTATCCTAGATGGGAATTCATGACATTGTGGGATATCCTATTATCTGCGAAAATGCGGTTTGCAATAAAAATGGCTATATATCGCAATTGCAAAAACTCTGAATCCAGTTACATATGAAAAGGGGTTCAGTATGAATTACCGGGATGCCGGCCGTCAGTATACCGACAGTGTCACCCCGGCCACCAGCATGCCAGCAGCAGGGCGAGTGCTAGAAAGCCCCATGTGGGCTCGCTGCGCTCACCACGCTGCAGACACGGTTATATTGTCCCTCTATGGGTGTCGTGGACACCCACAGAGGGCGAATAGCCTGTGTCGCTGGTATTCCGGCGGCGACATTTCACTGCTAGTCATTCCAATGGCTGCATTGTGACCGCCGGGATCCCAACTAGCGGTATTTTAACCGCTTCCCGTGAAAAGTTCTGAGCAACAGTTTCCATAGTTTCTCTGACGTCCTAGTGGATGCTGGGGACTCCGTAAGGACCATGGGGAATAGCGGGCTCCGCAGGAGACTGGGCACTCTAAAGAAAGATTTAGTACTATCTGGTGTGCACTGGCTCCTCCCTCTATGCCCCTCCTCCAGACCTCAGTTAGAATCTGTGCCCGGACAGAGCTGGGTGCTTTTAGTGAGCTCTCCTGAGCTTGCTAATAAGAAAGTATTTTAGTTAGGTTTTTTATTTTCAGAGAGCTTCTGCTGGCAACAGACTCTCTGCTACGAGGGACTGAGGGGAGAGATGCAAACCTACTAACTGCGGCTAGGTTGCGCTTCTTAGGCTACTGGACACCATTAGCTCCAGAGGGATCGAACACAGGACCTGACCTTGTCGTCCGTTCCCGGAGCCGCGCCGCCGTCCCCCTCGCAGAGCCAGAAGACAGAAGCCGGCAGAAGCGGAGAAGACATCGAAATCGGCGGCAGAAGACTCCTGTCTTCACATGAGGTAGCGCACAGCACTGCAGCTGTGCGCCATTGCGCCCACACACTCCGGTCACTGTAGGGTGCAAAGCGCAGGGGGGGTGCCCTGGGCAGCAATTAGATACCTCCTGGCGAATGCTGCATATAAACAGTGGCAAACTGTTATATGTATGAGCCCCCGCCATTTATTTTACTAAAAATCGCGGGACAGAAGCCCGCCACTGAGGGGGCGGGGCCTTCTTCCTCAGCACTCAGCAGCGCCATTTTCCTTCCACAGCTCCGCTGAGAGGAAGCTCCCCAGGCTCTCCCCTGCAGAATCACGGTAGAAGGGTAAAAAAGAGAGGGGGGGCACATAAATTTAGGCGCATAAATCATAATACAGCAGCTACTGGGTAAACACTAAGTTACTGTGAAATCCCTGGGTTATATAGCGCTGGGGTGTGTGCTGGCAGACTCTCTCTCTGTCTCTCCAAAAGGCCTTGTGGGGGTCCTGTCCTCATTTAGAGCTTCCCCTGTGTGTGTGGTGTGTCGGTACGCGTGTGTCGACATGTTTGACGAAGAGGGCTATGTGGAGGCAGAGCAAGTGCAGTTGACTGACGTGTCGCCGCCGACGGTGCCGACACCTGATTGGATGGATATGTGGAAGGTGTTAAATGATAATGTAAACTTCTTACATAAAAGGTTGGATAAAGCTGATACCTCGGGCCAGTCAGGGTCTCAACCCATGCCTGATCCTACAGCGCAGAAGCCCTCAGGGTCTCAAAAGCGCCCACTATCCAAAATGGTTGACACAGATGTCGACATGGATTCTGACTCCAGTGTCGACGACGATGATGCAAAATTGCAACCAAAAATGACAAAAGCTATACGTTACATGAATATAGCGATGAAGGATATTTTGCACATATCAGATGTAAAACCTGTACCTGACAAGAGGGTTTATATGTATGGGGAGAAAAAGCAAGAGGTGACTTCACATGAGTTAAATGAGTTATGTGAAAGAGCGTGGGATTCCCAGATAAGAAAGTCCTGATTTCCAAAAGGTTACTTATGGCGTACCCTTTCCCGCCAGAGGACAGGGTGCGCTGGAAATCCTCCCCTAGGGTTGATAAAGCTCTGACACGCTTATCTAAGAAGGTGGCCCTGCCGTCGCAGGATACGGCCACCCTAAAGGATCCTGCAGATAGAAAGCAGGAAAGTATCCTGAAATCTGTTAATACACATTCAGGGACTCTACTGAGGCCGGCAATTGCGTCGGCGTGGATGTGTAGTGCTGTAGCAGCGTGGACAGATAATCTGTCTGAGGAAATGGATACCTTAGACAGGGATACCATTATGCTGACCCTGGGGCATATAAAAGACACTGTCCTATATATGAGGGATGCCAGGAGGGACATTTGCCTACTGGGCTCTAGAATTAATGCAATGTCACTTTCTGCCAGGAGGGTCCTGTGGACTCGGCAGTGGACAGGTGATGCCGACTCCAAAAAACACATGGAGGTGTTACCTTACAAGGGTGAGGAATTGTTTGGGGACGGTCTCTCGGACCTGGTTTCCACAGCTACTGCTGGGAAGTCAAACTTTTTGCCATATATTCCCTCACAACCGAAGAAAGCACCGTATTACCAAATGCAGTCCTTTCGCGCACAAAGAAACAAGAAGGTCAGAGGTGCTTCCTTTCTTGCTAGAGGCAGGGGCAGAGGAAAAAAGCTGCACCTTACAGCTAGTTCCCAGGAACAGAAGTCCTCCCCGGCTTCCACTAAATCCACCGCATGACGCTGGGGCTCCACGGGTGGAGCCAGGAGCGGTGGGGGCGCGTCTCCGACATTTCAGCCACCAGTGGGTTCGCTCACAGGTGGATCCCTGGGCTATACAGATGGTGTCTCAGGGATACAAGCTGGAATTCGAGGTGATGCCCCCTCAACGTTACCTAAAATCGGCCCTGCCAGCTTCCCCCATAGAAAGGGAAGTAGTGGTAGCGGCAATTCACAAGCTAGTTCTCCAGCAGGTGGTGGTAAAGGTTCCCCTTCATCAACAGGGGAAGGGATACTATTCCACAATGTTTGTGGTACCGAAACCGGACGGTTCGGTCAGACCTATATTAAATTTAGAGTCCCTGAACATTTATCTGAAAAGATTCAAGTTCAAAATGGAATCGCTCAGAGCGGTCATTGCAAGCCTGGAAGAGGTTGATTTTATGGTGTCTCTGGACATCAAGGATGCTTACTTGCATGTCCCCATTTATCCGCCTCATCAGGAGTACCTCAGATTTGTGGTACAGGACTGTCATTACCAATTCCAGACGTTGCCGTTTGGGCTCTCCACGGCACCGAGAGTGTTTACCAAGGTAATGGCAGAAATGATGGTGATCCTGAGAAAGCAGGGAGTCACAGTTATCCCATACTTGGACGATCTCCTCATAAAGGCGAGGTCGAGGGAGCAGTTGTAGATCAGCGTAGCGCACTCACAGGAAGTGTTGCAACAGCATGGCTGGATTCTGAATATCCCAAAGTCGCAGCTGATTCCTACGACGCGTCTGCCCTTTCTGGGCATGATTCTGGACACAGACCAGAAGAAGGTGTTTCTCCCGACGGAGAAGGCTCAAGAGCTTGTGACTCTAGTCAGAGACCTCTTAAAACTGAAACAGGTGTCGGTGCATCACTGCGCGCGAGTCCTGGGAAAGATGGTGGCGTCGTACGAAGCCTTTCCCTTCGGCAGGTTCCATGCGAGGATCTTTCAATGGGATCTGTTGGACAAATGGTCCGGATCGCATCTTCAGATGCATCGGCTGATCACCCTGTCCCCCAGGGCCAGGGTGTCTCTTCTGTGGTGGCTACAGAGTGCTCACCTTCTCGAGGGCCGCAGATTCGGCATACAGGACTGGGTCCTGGTGACCACGGATGCGAGCCTCCGAGGATGGGGGGCAGTCACTCAGGGAAGAAACTTCCAAGGGTTGTGGTCAAGTCAGGAAACTTGTCTGCACATAAATATCCTGGAACTAAGGGCCATATTCAACGCCCTGAGTCAAGCGGAGACCCTGCTTCGCAACCAACCGGTGCTGATTCAGTCAGACAACATCACCGCGGTGGCTCATGTAAACCGCCAGGGCGGCACAAGAAGCAGAGTCGCGATGGCGGAAGCCACCAGGATTCTTCAGTGGGCGGAGAATCACGTACAAGCACTGTCAGCAGTGTTCATTCCGGGAGTGGACAACTGGGAAGCAGACTTCCTCAGCAGGCACGACCTCCACCCGGGAGAGTGGGGACTTCATCAAGAAGTCTTCATTCAGATTACAAGTCGATGGGAACTGCCACAGGTAGACATGATGGCGTCCCGTCTCAACAAAAAGCTGCAACGGTATTGCGCCAGGTCAAGAGACCCTCAGGCGATAGCTGTGGACGCCCTGGTAACACTGTGGGTGTTCCAGTCGGTCTATGTGTTCCCTCCTCTTCCTCTCATACCCAGGGTACTGAGAATCGTAAGAAGAGGAGGGAGAACAATACTCATGGTTCCGGATTGGCCAAGAAGACCTTGGTACCCGGAATTGCAAGAAATGCTCACAGAGGACCCATGGCCTCTGCCTCTCAGACAGGACCTGTTGCAACAGGGGCCCTGCCTGTTCCAAGACTTACCGCGGCTGCGTTTGACGGCATGGCGGTTGAACCCCGGATCCTAGCGGAAAAAGGCATTCCGGAGGAAGTTATTCCTACGCTGATAAAGGCTAGGAAGGACGTGACAGCAAAGCATTATCACCGCATATGGCGAAAATATGTTGCTTGGTGTGAGGCCAGGAAGGCCCCTACAGAGGAATTCCAACTGGGCAGTTTTCTGCACTTTCTACAGTCTGGAGTGACTATGGGCTTGAAGTTGGGATCCATAAAGGTCCAGATTTCGGCCCTGTCCATTTTCTTTCAAAAGGAACTGGCGTCTCTTCCTGAAGTTCAGACGTTTGTTAAGGGTGTGCTGCATATTCAGCCCCCTTTTGTGCCACCAATGGCACCTTGGGATCTCAACGTAGTGTTGGGTTTCCTAAAATCTCACTGGTTTGAACCACTTAAGACCGTGGAGCTGAAGTATCTCACGTGGAAGGTGGTCATGCTATTGGCATTAGCTTCGGCTAGGCGTGTGTCAGAATTGGCGGCTTTGTCATGTAAAAGCCCCTTTCTGGTTTTTCATATGGACAGGGCAGAATTGCGGACTCGTCCCCAATTTCTGTCAAAGGTGGTGTCATCTTTTCATTTGAACCAACCTATTGTGGTGCCTACGGCTACTCGTGACTTGGAGGATTCCATGTTGCTTGATGTAGTCAGGGCTTTGAAGATTTATGTAGCCCGAACGGCTGGAGTCCGGAAAACTGACTCGCTGTTTATCCTATATGCCCCCAACAAGTTGGGTGCTCCTGCTTCAAAGCAAACCGTTGCCTGCTGGATCTGTAACACGATTCAGCAGGCTCATTCTGCGGCTGGATTGCCGCATCCAAAATCAGTGA
This sequence comes from Pseudophryne corroboree, assembly GCF_028390025.1. Lineage (NCBI taxonomy): Eukaryota > Metazoa > Chordata > Amphibia > Anura > Myobatrachidae > Pseudophryne > Pseudophryne corroboree. The sequence goes on from NC_086445.1 coordinate 785,445,499, forward strand.
AAGCCCATTCCACAAGGAAGGTGGGCTCTTCTTGGGCGGCTGCCCGAGGGGTCTCGGCATTACAGCTTTGCCGAGCTGCTACTTGGTCGGGTTCAAACACATTTGCAAAATTCTACAAGTTTGATACCCTGGCTGAGGAGGACCTTGAGTTTGCCCATTCGGTGCTGCAGAGTCATCCGCACTCTCCCGCCCGTTTGGGAGCTTCGGTATAATCCCCATGGTCCTTACGGAGTCCCCAGCATCCACTAGGACGTCAGAGAAAATAAGATTTTACTTACCGGTAAATCTATTTCTCGTAGTCCGTAGTGGATGCTGGGCGCCCGTCCCAAGTGCGGACTTTCTGCAATACGTGTACATAGTTATTGCTTAATAATGGGTTATGTTATGTTGGCATCCATTGTTGATGCCCTGTTGTTGTTCATACTGTTGACTGGATAAGTGTATCACAAGTTATACGGTGTGATTGGTGTGGCTGGTATGAGTCTTACCCGAGATTCCAAAATCCTTTCCTTATAATGTCTGCTCTTCCGGGCACAGTTTCCTTAACTGAGGTCTGGAGGAGGGGCATAGAGGGAGGAGCCAGTGCACACCAGATAGTACTAAATCTTTCTTTGGAGTGCCCAGTCTCCTGCGGAGCCCGCTATTCCCCATGGTCCTTACGGAGTCCCCAGCATCCACTACGGACTACGAGAAATAGATTTACCGGTAAGTAAAATCTAATTTTTTATCACACATTTGCTTTCAGCATCTCTGAGTAGGAGATAAGAAGTGCAAAATCCTTATTTTAAGGTAAAAATATGGATTTGGTTCACAACGCCTGGGACACCCTTCTGAATGACTAATTAGGCTCTCAGAAGTTTGTAATTATTTTTAATTGGGCAATAATGACATGTAATTTTTTGGGTCAAAAAATGAAAAGTGAAGGATATTGGGGTACAAGATAAGAAACAGGCATATTGGGGTACTTTATGAGTAGGACAAGTGTTATTAGGCGTGCAGGTGGGAGTAGTCAGATATTTTTTTATTTTGCTTTTTAAAAGTGGCTATAAATGACCCAAATATATACTTATACCCATTTTTATGTACCCCTAATTTAATTGAGAGCACTTATTTTGTTTAAAAATAAAGCTTTCTGTATTTTTTAACATTTAAAAAGAAAATGCATATAACAGCCATTTGACCCAATTTAAGTACACCAAATAGTTAATAATGGCCACTAATACACTTAATGTGTTCTTATATTAGTTTTGCTTTTTTGGGGGGTACAGGTAGATTACCCCATCTTCTCCAATACATAATTCTACCCGACAAAACCAGAGATATTGTGTGAATCCATTTTTACAAATTTGCAATAGAATAGGTTCGAAAACTGGGAGCGCGCATACCCGATAAGCCATTTTCGCTACAACTTTCGTGAGATAGGTCTAAAAAGTTGATAGAGTTGCGATAAATTGCTGTGTTTTCATATCCTATAGGATACCTCTCATTGTGTTCAATCCTTTTTCATTTCAACTGGGAATCCTAGTAAATCCCAGCGTAGCAAGAGATTGGAATGATGTAAGGACTATTTATTTATTTCTTTATTACATTTAATGTAAACTGTAAATGATTATTTCCTGTGTAGTAATACTATGCAGATGTGTGGGTTGAGGATTAGACAATAATGTAAATAGCAAATATACACTATTATGACCACCAGCTAATATCCAGAGTAACCGCAGTGTGCAGTACAGATAGCAGCTAGACGGGCTGGTAGTGACTCAATATGGCTGGTAGGTTGGCACAGGTACTTTTTGACAGTGAGCTGCTCCACTGAAGAGTGTCAGTCGGCCTTCATGCACCTTCATAGCCGACGTTTACCTCTCACATCAGTGACACGTGGTGCTCTGCAGTTTCCACGTCGGTTATTCACAATGGTGCCATTTGTCCAGTCACGATACACCTTCACCACAGCTGCACAGGAACAGCTCACAAACTGCACTGTTCCAGAAATACTGCCACTCTAGGCCTGAAAGCTGATAATCATCCTGTTTTGCAACTCGAATAAATCGCTCCTTTTACCCATGACTGCAACGAGTGATATGTGTGCATCCGGACACTTTATATACCCCACAGGCCAGCACATGACACGTGACATACTTCATGGGCTACGCGCTCCAGGCGTCAAATGTAGGAGGTGGTCATAATAATGTGACTCTACCATGTATATTAGCACTTGCTAAAAGGATTGCATGTCCTTTCAGTATTCATCAGCGTTAAGCTTGGCTTTTTACTGTACTGCTTATACCATCTATAAATGGCGATGACGTTACGGTCCCCATTGCCGGCAATAGGGACCCAGCAACAGTTTTTTTTGGCTGCAGGGAAGCCTTCCAGGCAAACACCGGGTAAAAGTATCATGTGCTTGTGCAGACTGGCTGTCGCACATGATACAAAAGCACATCACTGGCAGCGGTAAGATGCCAGCAACATAGCGGTGGATGCTACAGAGGAGGTGGCTGTCACTAGTGCTCGTCGGAGAGGTAAGTAAAGTTAAATACTAAGGGGTGTATTCAGCAGCCATATATGGCAGCTTCCGACAGATTTAGTCGGAGGGGGTTCCGACCTATTCAGTATGGGCTGTTTTTGTCCGACAAGTCAGGAATTCCCGACTTGTCAGAAAACACGTGGATCGGCGGAATAGCCGCTGATCTGCTTGCTTCTGTCGGAAATGTTGGATTTGGCCCCGTTTCCGATAATCTCAGACTTTAAAAAAAGTCGAATTGAGGTGAGGAGTCGGGGGAGCAATGCGGCGGGCTATGGGGATCGGTGCAGCGGGCTATGGGGAGCGTTGTGGCGGGCTATGGGGTGCGGGGCAGGCAGGTACCTTAAGACCGGGCGTCCCCGGCCAGGCACCTCTCTCCCTGCAGCGCTCCCCGGCCGGCACTGGACTGAGTGCCGTGATGTGTGGCTCTCTCCAGCAGCTCCTTGTGATCTCACACATGGGGAGCTGCTGACAGCCGCACGGACACCGACCAAATCCGACAGCCGGATTAGGGTCAAAGCCGACAGTCGGATTTGGCCACCCTATTGAATAGGGCTTGTCGGATCCATTCCGACAAATGCATGTCGGAATGGATCCGACTCTTATTGAAGGCATATTCATTAGTATCACTGCGATACTGAAGGAAATAAGCTCTGTTAATAAGCATCATCATTAAAGGAGGGCCTACATATCCTGTCAGATATATAGAGGTCTATGGGGTATATGCAATTGCGGTCGAATTTCGGCTGGAATTCGACCATTTTTTAGTTCGACACAATTCGACAGTCAGACACCCTCCCGCCGGGACCCGAATTCGACATATTCAATAAAAAACGGATTCGACAGTCCCACTCTCGAAAAACGGACTAATTGACGATAGTGTGCGTCCTGGATTTGACTTCATGGAAGGCACAAAAGTGTTTAAAAAATCAAGAAAAAAAATGCGTGGGGTCCCCCCTCCTAAGCATAACCAGCCTTGGGCTCTTTGAGCCGGTCCTGGTTGTAAAAATACGGGGGAAAAATTGACAGGGGATCCCCCATATTTTAACAACCAGCACCGGGCTCTGAGTCCGGTCCTGGTGCAAAAAATACGGGGGACAAAAGACGTATTTTTCACACCAGCACCGGGCTCCACTAGCTGGAGAGATAATGCCACAGCCGGGGGACACTTTTAAACCGGTCCCTGCGGCCGTGGCATTAAATCCCCAACCTAGTCACCCCTGGCCGGGGTACCCTGGAGGAGTGGGGACCACTTAAATCAAGGGGTCACCCTCCTCCAGCCACCCAAGGGCCAGGGGTGGAGCCCGAGACTGTCCCCCCCCCCCCCCCCCCCCATCCAAGGATGGCGGATGGGAGGCTGATAGCCAAGTGACAAAATAAAGAATATTGTTTTTTTGTAGCAGAACTACAAGTCCCGGCAAGCCTCCTCCGCAAGCTGGTACTTGGAGAACCACAAGTACCAGCATGCGGGGGGAAACGGGCCTGCTGGTACCTGTAGTTCTACTGCAAAAAAAATACCCAAATAAAAACAGTACACACACACCGTGATAGTAAAACTTTATTACATACATGCACACCGACACACACATACACACCTATGTTGACACGCCGACACGGTCCCCTTCACCAGTAGAATCCACGGGTTACCTGTAAATAAAATTATACTCACAAAAATCCTGTGTAGATCTGTCCTCTTCTTCTTGTAATCCACGTACTTGGCAAAATAATAAAATGCAAAACCCGGACCACGCACTGAAAGGGGTCCCTTGTTTACACATGGGACCCCTTTCCCCGACTGACGGGACCCCTGTGACTGCTGTCAAAGAGGGTCCCTTCAGCCAATCAGGGAGCGCCACGTCGTGGCACTCTCCTGATTGGCTGTGCGCGTCTGAGCTGTCAGGCGGCGCACTCGAGATACAATGTAGCGCATAGCTACTCCATTGTATCCAATGGTGAGAACTTTGCGGTCAGCGTTTTACCGCGAGTAACCTCGAGGTCAACCTATGCGCTATGCGCCGCCTGACAGCTCAGACGCGCACAGCCAATCAGGAGAGTGCCACGACGTGGCGCTCCCTGATTGGCTGAAGGGACCCTCTTTGACAGCAGTCACGGGGGGTCCCGGCATTCGGGGAAAGGGGTCCCATGTGTAAACATGGGACCCCTTTCAGTGCATGGATCGGGTTTTGCATTTTATTATTTTGCCAAGTACGTGGATTACAAACAAGCAGAGGACAGATCTACACAGGATTTTTGTGAGTATAATTTTATTTACAGGTAAACCGTGGATTCTACTGGTGAAGGGGACCGAGTCGTCGTGTCAACATAGGTTAGTATGTGTGTGTCGGTGTGCATGTATGTAATAAAGTTTTACTATCACGGTGTGTGTGTACTGTTTTTATTTGGGTATTTTTTTTGCAGTAGAACTACATCCGGGTGCTGGTTGTTAAAATACGGGGGAACCCCTGTCAATTTTTCCCCCGTATTTTTACAACCAGGACCGGCTCAAAGAGCCCGAGGCTGCTGGTTATGCTTATGAGGGGGGATCCCACGCATTTTCTCTTGATTTTTAACCCATTCCCACTGAAAAACATGATCTGATCTCTCCATATTATTTTAGTCAGTACAAAAAAAAAATATTATTTTACAAAAATATATTAAATAATACTTGTGGCTCCTAATAGACAAACCCAAGTGGATAATCCCTACTAATATAAATAGATATGCTATTAGCAATAATAAGAAAGAAAAAAAAACATGTTTTTAAAAATTTGTATTAGATCCCGCCAGCAAAATGAGGCGGACTGAAATTGACAAAATTACTGTCGAAAAGCACTGTTGTCGAATCAACATTCTTCAATTGAATATACTTTTGTCGAAAAGCCGCATTTTTACCATTGCAGACATGTCGAATTTGACAACTGTCGAATTGCAAAAAGTCGAATTTGATACAGCCGTTTTTTTGTCGAAAAGTACTGTATTGCATTGTCGAATCATTTTTTTGTGTCGAAAATGCCCCGTTTTTCGACATTTGCGGCAATTCGACCGCAATTGCATATGGCCCTAAGCCTTGGAGAGAGATAAAGTGGATGGAGATAAAGTACCAGCCAATCAGCTCATAACTGCCATGTTACAGACTTTATCTGAAAAATAAAAGGAGCTGGTTGATTGGTACCTTATCGCTCTCCAAGTCTTAGTACATAGACCCGGTAGACTTACAAATCAAGTGAAGTCAAAAGGCCCAATCCAATGGTGCATACGGCACATACTGTACCACCGGAATCATAGATTTTAGTTTGCAGCCCCATAGGGCTGCATAGAAAAATCTGCAAGTCTGAGACGAGATCAGATTGCAAGGAGGGCGAGTTGCGGTGCTGTTGGCAATGACAACTTGTCCTATATTGGATTGACCCTCAAGTGTTATTCAAAAGGTATAGTAAAGTGCTTGTGTATATACATAGAGAGAGATCCAGGAAACACATTCTGCAATAGAGGCATTTCTGGGGCACCCCCAGAACCTTCTACATTTATACTTTTACAATCGATTACAGCAACTTGGCATTCAAATAATATAGTACATTGGGGGTAATTCTGAGTTGATCGCAGCAGGAACTTTGTTAGCAGTTGGGCAAAACCATGTGCACTGCAGGGGAGGCAGATATAACATGTGCAGAGAGAGATAGATTTGGGTGTGGTGAGTTCAATCTGCAATCTAAATTGCAGTGTAAAAATAAAGCAGCCAGTATTTACCCTGCACAGAAACAAAATAATCCACCCAAATCTAACTCTCTCTGCACATGTTATATCTGCCCCCCCTGCAGTGCACATGGTTTTGCCCAACTGCTAAACAATTTCCTGCTGCGATCATCTTGGAATTACCCCCATTGTATTTTTTGTATACTTTCCACAAGACCGAAATTAACCCCTAAAAATCCAACATGGTGGAAATCCTCAATTCACTGATTTCAACCCAAAAGGATCCAGATTGGCAAGTCAGTTTTTTTTTTTTTTTTTTACATGCTGCATTTTGCCAATCCACCGACAAATCGATGATCATTGGAGTCTGTGGATCGGTTGGGCAATTTGCAGAACGGGGATATAGGGATATAGGGATGCATGGCCCACAATAGATATAGATACTTGAGGCACAGTATAAAGCAACAAGCTTACTTTTTGATGTTTGCACAATTGATTCAAGCATCTAGCTCTGCGAATTCCATTCTTCTTCATCATCCAATGATACACAGACGCCTGCCAAGATTCTCCACCATAAAGTTATAGATATGCATATACAGGAAGCACATTAAGCAATAGAAGCGTTTCTGGGACACCCCCCAGAGCCTTCTATATTTCTACTTTTACAGTAGTTTCAATACTAATTATACAGATGTCATTCAGCCAGTCCTCTCCCATCTCACATGATGAAACCCAAGACATGTCAAATTCAAGGTTATAGATAATGTGTGTCTGAACAAATCTAGTTTTGGAGAGTCATCCTGCTCTCTGTATTAAAATAAACAGTGCAGACGATACAAGTACATAGCGCACTGTGACCATCATTCTACAACGTCAATGGAAATTAACGGGTAGCAATATAAATGATGTGTATATACAGAAGTGTTCGCTAGCGGCTATTTGAGGCAAACATGACTTGTACGCAAAGCTTCCATAAGGAATGCATTGTGTGTATGCATGATGTGGCTAGTTGCAGCATGATGTGGCTAGTTGCAGCATGCTGTGATGCATTCGCAAGCGGCAGCAAGATGAGAGAGGGCACATCTGTACAAGGCATATTCCTGTTATTAAGTGAATATATTTGTTTTATTTCATAGAACTTCCATTTCGTTTGCAACTATAACAAAAAGAGTTTCTATTATTCACAAAAAGGGCATAATGACCGTATTTCGATCAGGGAGCAATTTTATAATTACTACTATTAATAATAGCAGAAAACATCTACTTAAATTTCTATTCCTCCATTGAGAAATTTGACTCAATCTTCTTCAGACTTCAGGGTGTATTCAATTAGTGCCAAAATTGCGGCAATTTACTGCATATGCGCGCTCCCGCAATTTTCCCTATTCATATGCAAATTATCAAAAACGGGATTGCTGCGAAAATTGGTGCCGAAAGTGAAAAATGGGTAAATCTGTCCGTACTCCCCAAAAAAAGCTAAACTAACATTGGATAACAGTATAAAAGTTTATTATTGGTTATAGTAAACGGGTGTGGATCGTTGGGTCGACAGTAACTAGGTCGTAAGTCATTAGGTTGACCACTATTGGTCGACAGTGACTAGGTTGACACCTGAAATAAGTTGTCATGGTCATTAGGTTGACATGGAAAAAGGTCGACGTGAGTGTTTTTAAAAAAAAATGGTGTTATTTTCTTCGTAAAGTGACCGGGAACCCCAGTTAGTGCACCATGTCCCTTCGCATGGCGAGTGACCTTCGGGCAAGGTTACTATTCCCAATCGTAGATTACGTGGATCGTAAAGTATGAAAAAGTTATAAAATAAAAAAAAGATTGAAAAAAATGGAAAAAGCTCATGTCGGCCTTTTCGTGTTTCGACATTTGCCGTGTCGACTCAGTGACCATGTCGACCTAATGCATGTTGACCAATAGTGGTCGACCTAATGAGTGTCGACCTAAGTGTTGTCAACCTAAAGACCGGATGCTATAATAAATGTATTTCTGGTACAAATGGCTGTTATATGCATTTTTTTTTTAATGTAAAAAAATGATTAAATTTTTTTTTTTTTTTTTTTTAAATAAGTGCTAAAATTAAATTTGGGGTATATAAAAATGGGTATAGGTATATATTTGGGTCATTTTAGGGTACGTTTAAAAAAAATGTGGAAACAGACCAGTTACTCCCATCTGCAAGTCTAAAAACACTTGTCCCACTCATAAAGCACCCCAATATACCTGTCCCATACCTTGTACCCCAATTTACATCATTTTGCAATTTTTTACCCCCGAAAATGACATAATTGGGCAATTAAAAATTATAAAAAACTTCTAAGTGCTTAATTAGTCATTCTGGGGGTTGTCCCAGGGGTTCAGAACTAAATCTCAACATTTGAATAGGCGTTTGCTGACATTACCACAAATTGCTGTAATTTCACGTCTTTTTACAGCAAAAACAATTTTTTTTTACAGTAATTGAATACCCCCCTAAATCTAAGGGGCCTGTTTAATAAAAGATGTGAGATTCTGTTGTTAATGATCAGCATTTTTTGCCGTAACATAGAGTTTAGGCACAACCATATTTATATAAAAATATCCTCCAGGACAGATCAAGCAAAAAAACAAACACCTACCTCTGTGAGCAGAGAACTGGCCTGTGGTAGGATTGCAAAAGAAGACAACATACTGTATGCTTGTTACCCAGTGCACATAAGCCTGCCCATACATGCGCAGAACAGGTTCTGAGGGACCCACGAATTGTGGGAGACAGCAGGAAGAGAACCCCATTGTGAGAAGACATGAGGCCGTTCTGAGATGTTCTGAGGTGTTTATAAAGCTCCCAGGTTGCAGAAATCTGATAGGAAAAACAAAATCTATGATTTATTCAAATTTTTTTCTGTACTAGATACAGAGAAATTAAGGGGGTCATTCAGATCTGATCGCTGCTGTGCATTTTCGCACAACGGGTGATCAGGTCCTAACTGCGCATGTGTATGCACCGCAATGCACACGCGCAACGGACAACAATGGGCATCGCCGGTCAGCGACGGGATGGTGCAAAAAATCAGATCGCGCGGGCGTTCGCAAAGTGATTGACAGAGTCCTTTTGTGGGTGGCAACTGAGCATTTACAGGGAGTGTCCGGAAAAACGCAGGCGTGCCCAAGCATTTTCAGGAAGGCTGTGTGACATCAGATCCGGCCCCGATCAGCCTGATTCTATTGCACTGGAGGAGTAAGTCCTGGGCTACGCACAGACTGCACAAAGTGAATTTTAGCAGCTCGGCGTACACATAGGAACACGCACTTGCATGGCGAATATACACTCCCCCTGGGGGCGGTGACTATCTGAACGCAGGACAGCAAAATTAGCAGCCCAGCAATCAGATCTGAATGACCCCCTAAATACAGTTATGTAGCTTTCTCCAGCTAAAGAATTAGTGGGGGGGAGGGGGGAGGGGGGGGGGGGGGGGGGGGACCTCATCGGGACAGGTATAAGAATGTTTGCAGGTTTGTTTTGAAGAAGTAGAATGTGATGGCCAGGGATGGACGTTTAATATAGCCCCTGCATTCTGTGCCATCTCAGAAACGCAGTTGAACTTGGCATGGAAAAAAAACAGTCGCTGCATTGTAGCACTTTGTATTAGAGATGAGTGGGTTCGATTTTACACTGTTTTATTCGGATCTCTAAACGGCATCTTATTGTTTTGGATAGCCAATAAGAAAAATCCGGATAAAACTGAACTGGCATTAATTCTGGCGTTAAATACGATCCCGCTCATCTCTACTTTGTATGCAGATTCAGGGACTCAATCACACACAGATATATTCATTTCAAATGAATTAGGGCAGTTTCTTGGTGCATCCTAGTTGCATTGCTTTGCAACTTAGACGCATTTTAGACAGAAACGACACCTGAAGCAAGCAGTCTCTCATGGGACCTGACGCACTGAGAGCAGCTGTTTGGCACAATTGCAGCAATGATTTATACAGATACATCTACAGGAACCAGATAAAATATGAACATAAACGTATACCCTAAAATTTTACACAAGACAGAACAAAGGAAAACTAGAAATCCTGCAACTTTTACGCTAATCATCACAGCTCTGTGCAATTCATTTTCAAAATAATCTCATAGTAAATCTTTTTAGATAAAATAACGAATTGATGGTAAGAAAACCAGTTCCTGCTGCTGACACAAATATAGGTCAGCACTTCTTCAGACAAGCTTGCTCATGTTATGTTTACATATATCCTGCTTTCTAATCACGGGATGAGAATGGAATTTTGTTTGAATGGTAATAAATAATACACCTACTTACTTTATAAGGCATACCAGATTTTATATCAAATGGCTTGCCAGAAGCTGTGTTTGCAAACATGGCAATTACACAATCATGACGAGTGTGTGTTTATAGATCATGGTAAGTATTAATATTATCAGCAGTGCAGCTTTACCGCATTGACGCTTGGCTGGCCATGCAGGTGAGATGGGAGGCTGTACTCTTGTATCTGTGATAAGTGGACTTTCTGCTGGGCACATTGTTTGGCACTTTACATTATTTTTGGTCTTTTCTTGTTGGGTTTGTCACTTAGTTACTCTATATTAGACTTCCTGCTTTATGTGTTTATAATGTTAGGATTTTTTTTTGCGGTTATCGTGGTAAGAGGCTGCACATCATGGACTTTGAACTGTACACATTAAGCAGTGGGTTGTCTAAATAGCCTTTACGTCTTTAGTTAAGATACTGTATTTACTATTTCACTGTACTATTATATCACTACAATTACGAAGTGTTATAGTGACTCATGGTTCTGTGTTACATACAGCATGTTCAATATGTTAAGTAGTCTTTTATTGTACCATGTAAGTATTGTCTTATTTTTGTATTGTATGTTGTGTATATACGGTGGAGTCACATCATTATGACCGCCTCCTACATTTGTCGTCAGCAGCGTGTAGCCCATGAAGTACGTCACGTATCATGCGCTGGCCTGGGGGGTATATAAGGTGTGCGATAGGCTATCTGCACACATATCACTCGTTACTGTCATGGGTAAAAGGGGTGATTTATCTGAGTTGCAAAAAGGGATGATTATCTGCTTTCAGGCAAAAGGTTGCAGTATATATGAAACAGCGCAGTTCCCGTGCTGCTGTGATGAAGGTGTATTGTGACTGGACAAATGGCACCATTGCAAATAACTGACGTGAAACTGCGGAGCGCCACGTGCCTTTGATGTGAGAGGTGAACATCGGCTATGAAGGGGCATGAGGGCTGACCGACATGCTACAGTGGAGCAGCTCACCATCAAATTGAACTTGGAGGTTTCCAGATATGTCTAAAACGATGGTTCAGCCCGTCTAGCTGCTGCCCAGTCACTGATTTGCATGGCCAACTCTCCAGTTTTTTTTGTGGTACTCTAAACCCCTCTCACCCATATTTGGATAACATACAGCTCACTGTCCCAAACTGTTCTGAGAGACTTTCTCTTGTACTCCTGAGTTCTTTAGGGTTTGACCTTGGTGCGATATCTGATCGATACAGCAAAAAAGGGATTTATCTGCTCTATTGATCATGTCGACACTGCTTATGCCAGCTGCACTTTCGCTGGATCAGTATGCCGACATGGTTTACATGCTACTTCCTCCATTTTAACTGTGTCCCTAATATAACTTTAAACATGCTGCATTCACAGAGCGTTTACAGTTATACTAGCGACACAGTTACAATAAAGGAAGCAGCATTTGAAACTTGTCAGCATTCTGGTGCTCGGATAGTGCCGTCGACATAAGCAGAAGGTGGCTGCATTGTAAGGCATTCGGCGGTATATTCATGAAGCAATGAAAAGAGTGGAGACGTGAGCCTGTGGAGAAGTTGCCCATGGCAACCAATCAGCTGCTCCGTACTCTTGTATAGTATGCAAATAATAAATGTTACTTCAGTGCTGATTGGTTGCCATTATATATAAAGTCAGTATGGTGCAGCATGCCTTGTTAGAGAAGTGCACCCTGTAATCTCACACATTTTATATCCACCAAACAACTGTATGTTATTGCTGCATCTTTCTGTCAGCTAGAAATGGTGGAATTACAGTCTGCTGCACATAGTGATAGCACCAGTCATTAGGGGAGATGTATCAAGCTTTGGAGAGAAATCAGAGAAGTTGCCCAGAGCAACCAGTTGGCGTCTGTCATTTCATAGACTGTTCTAGATAAATGACACAATCTGGTTTGTTTGGGCAACTTCTCCACTTATCTCTTTCCAAGGCTTGATACTTCTTCCCCATTGTGTTATATATATTTTTACCCTGCATCTTTCTGGTATCAACAAAGGAATAAAATGTGGTGACAGCTTTGTACTGTTAGATCCACTGGCGTATCTATAATGGGTGCAGCGTGTGCAGTGCACACGGGCCCCTGGATCCAGAAGGGGCACACACTGCACCCATTTCTTCTATACTCACCTTTCTGGTGTCCATCGGTGACTGTAGCTCTCCTGTAGCTGCCACCGCCGCTGCTAGCGCACTGAGCGTTAGAGACTCTGGCACAGTGCCAGAATCTACAGCGCATGCACAGGACTCCGAAAAAATGGCGCGGCAGCCATTTTTCCGGAGTCCTGCACATGCGCTGTAGACTCTGGCACTGTGCCAGAGTCTCATCGCTGAGAGCGCTAACAGCGGCGGTGATGGCTACAGGAGAGGAGGGGGCCAACACATGGGGTCTGCACACGGGTCCCCTCCTCTCTAGAAACGCAGCTGGTTAGATACCTGCCGTGTGCCTGCTATCGCACAGCCTTAGCTGCTGAGAAGCCCTATCACATTCTGAAAGAGGGTTTCTGTCTTGGGCGTGTGCATGAAGCTAGGCCTGACAGTTAAGCAGCATCATCATTAATCCCTCTCACACCTTTAGAGAGGTACTGTACCCCTGCATCTCCAAGAGAACGTTGTAACGTTGCTTGTTTGACTTCTCGACAGCTCATAAAGTAGACAAACGTTACTATTCTCAGATGTTCACCTATGCTGTATTGGGTACCCTCCAACACACTCTGCCAGAAGGCAGTTTGTGCAATACTCAAGTCCCAAAGGTGGCACTCCAAAAATAAATACAACCTATGCTATCAACAAGTTGTATTTATTTTGGAGTCCCGCCTTTGGGATTATATATATATATATATATATATATATATATATATACTCACATACATATACATATATATATATATATATATATATATATAAATATATTGTGACAAGGACCACCTACATCAGTTTTCCGTTTTTATTAATTCTCCAGCAGTTGGTCATTCGCATGGTGTACCATCAGTTCACAGTAGGTTACAGCATAACATTCTATGTTCTGACAATCAAAATGGAACAGACTCCAATAGCTTCTAATGTAACCCCCAGCCTATCGCCTGGCTAGCTTGTTCAGCATCAGAAGCAGTATCCCTTTGTACAGACGGCATTCTTCTTAAAGGCAGCTAACAGGTGCTACTAATCAACTTGGCTGCAGTTTATTCCCGACCTCAACGAAAATCTGGACTGTATCCATGTCCAAATGCTGTTACATACAGTAACAGGGAGATCCTGCTGTCCCTGCCACACACACACACACACACACACACACACACACACACACACACACACACATACATACATACATACATACATACATACACACATATATATATATATATATATATATATATATATATATACATAATACATACACATATATAGCTGCCCAATTCCTATACAAATATAGATTTATATTCCTGTAAACTGCTGGCTTGAAAGATTAGACATACACTGTATACACATGCTATGTATTACTTACAAATGCAGGAGACAACACTGAAGCTGGGGGTATTTTATATATATATATATATATATATATATAATACACACATGTATATACCTGGCGTAACATGTATAGCAACTTCTACCTGGTGCAGCATGTATGAGGGTTCTGCATGGCAAATGTAAGGCGCTTTACCTGGCGTAATGTGTGTAAAGGGCTCTACATGGCATAATGTGGCGTAATGTGTATAAGGGTATCTGCTCTTCTGTGGTGTATGGGGCTCTACCATGGCGTAATGTGTTTAGTGGTTACTACTGTGTGGTATAATGTGACTGACTGACTACTGTGCTGTGTCATGTGAATTGGTACTATTCTGTGGCCACCCCCCTTCCTTGTTTGGCACACCAGGTCCCGTGAGTCTCTGCTAGTGCCGGGTGTGTCTAAATCACTGCTAGTCACTATGTCCTGCTCCCAAAATGTAATATTTTTTTGAGAGTCCGCGTGGCGAAGCTAAATGACACAAATGAAGCATCGCCCCTCAAACGGCAGCACAATTCCGCGTAAAATCTTGTATTGCCCACTTCACTAGGAAGCGGTGGGATGTGCAAGATCCGGCCCCTCTTCCCAGAAAATCAGGAGTATCCCGCAACTTGTGAGAGAGTAGGCAAGTATGCATTAGCCTGCATGTGCTAACATATTGGCTCCAATATGTACAGTTCACTTCTGATGTTTTAAATACATTCATTTGTTATAGATAAAAATATACTGTAATCTTCAAGTTAACAATTTATACAATGTTTATGCAGATATATGCAAATTAAGGCCAGTGGATGATTTTCAGAACTGTGTGTAACCAGATGAGGGTTAGTGAAGTAGTGTTTTTTATCATACATACATACATACATACATACATACATACATACATACATACATACATACAGTCTCACCTAGGGCAGAGGCCAGCACAAGCAAAGTGGTCGCATGCTCAGTAAATCCCCTGCTCTGTTCTGAACAAAGCTGGGGCCCGGGAAGCTAGAAGTAGGGAGGCCCCAATCCCTGGCCTTTTTTTTAATCCTGGGTATTGGGATTGAAAAATGATCAATCACGGGATACCTAGGATTGGGTTGAAGATCTTAAAATTAAAATCTTCAATCCCCCCCCTTCCCTCCCGTCCCTCTTCCCGGACATGTCCAGCCCACAAAACTACTCACCATCCTCAGAGTTCGGACGGGTTCACTTGCTGCAGGCTGTGGGCGGCGAGGTGCGATGTCGGCGCCGTGGGCGGCTAGCGTCAGACTGCGCAGTGTGACCTCTGACTTCATGTAACGCTGCACAGTGCGCACAGCCGGGGGCAGGGGGAGTCTCCTGAGGACGCTCAACGCTGCCCGGCATTGAAAAAACACAGGGCTTTCTAATCCCGAAATCCCCGGGATTGAAAGCTCCAATCCCGGGATTGAATTCCGGCCAATTTTAGGCCTTAATCCTGATCCTGGGATTGGCCACACTAGCTAGATGGGCATTGCATTTACTGCATTACTCTTTACTATCTACTTCAGTGGAAAGTGATCGTTTTTTGCATATCGGTATTTTTTTATTCTGTTCATGTGCAACGAAATGTTTTGTACACGACATTATTGTACAGTACTTTGTGTTAGAATTATAATATGTTACAATTGGTGTATTGCTGCATAAAATATATCTTGCTGTTCATTTTACATGCATTTGTTATAATAGATGGTTTACGGTTTAACTCTTTTTGTTTCAGGTTGAAGAAGGGAGCAAAGCTGCAGACACTTTAATGGCAGGAGATGAAATTGTCAATATAAATGATATACCACTCTCAGGTTACCGTCAAGAAGCGATCTGTTTGGTAAAAGGGTCACACAAGACATTAAAAATGATCGTAAAAAGGTAAGACATCAAGAAATTCATAAATGCAAAATGTGATATGTACGTTTTATAAAACATTTTACAGGCCATTTGGTGCTGAAATTATTTTAAATAGTTTTTAGCCATATTGTTGGTTATTGGTGGATATACAGTATCATATCTTGGATTGTCATGTGACCCAAAAACTCTGCCGCTCCCATAATGAATAACCTGGATTGCCTCCTCTTAGAAGGTGGCATTTCCTGACGTACAGGGGAAAAGGTCAGGTGTAACTGAGCTCATCATTGTACTTCACAGATTTTTGTAATTAAAATAATTTGACATATAGTAAAGTTATAGCTTTCAGTGTTGTATATAGTAAATGTATATCACGCGAGCTTGGGTTAGGTGCTCTCATTAAATTATTGTGCCTATGTGCTTGCACCTCCCCACCCCCTCATACAGATGTGTCTTCATACGGTATCCGTTTGGATGGTCGACCATGTTAAGGTCGACCACTATTGGTCGACATTGACATGAACATATGGTCGACACATGGCTTTAAAAAAAAAAAGATGTTTAATTTTTTCATATTTTACCATCCACGTGGACTGCAATTGGGAACGGTAACCTTTCCCGCAGCATGCAAGGGGACGCGGTACACTAATTTGGGGTTGTTAGGGAAAAAATGACTCCAAAAACAGTAAAAAAATCCATGTTGACCTTTCCATGTGTCGACCTGTCCCAGGTCAACTATTAGTCCATGTCGACCATGTCTCTGTCGACCTATAGTGGTCGACCTAATGAATGTCGACCTTAACATGGTCGACCATTCATACCAGAACCCTTCATACACCTAGCCTCAATATTCCATACATAGCGAGAGACCCTGCGCGACTGAACCTCTCTGAGATATGTAGCATACCTTCTTTTTTTTAATTTTGTGGCTTTTTCACATTGCAGATGCAACAAAACACCACTCACAGTGGATCCGGTATGAAACACCGGCAGTCGGGATTCCGGCGGTCAGGAGACCGACACCAAAATCCCGACATTCAGAATCCTGACGGCGAGCGCAGCAAGTCCACTCGCCACGCCTTGGGCCCAGTGTCGCACTATTATATTCCCCCTTGGGTGGTGGCGTGGACCACCACCCAAGTGGGAATACGGGTCTTGGGTCGGGATTCCAACTGCTGATATTTCCACGAATGTTGGGATTCCGGCGTTGGGATCCTGGACGGCGGGATCCCGACAGCCGGGTTGTTAACTGCATCACAGTGTACTAGAGACACTGGACTGCAACTTTAACTGCAATGGAAATTTTTTTTGTTTGTTTTTATATAATAATCTTTATTGAGTGTTTAAGGATAACATCCATAATAGAGGATATGAAAAACAAAAACAAAACATAAACCGATATAAAGAGCAGAAATAACATCAACAACGAGGGTACGCATACAAATTAAAGGGGGGAGGAGAACCAAACACGTCGACAGGGATATCACGCGTAAGTACATCAAACAAACATAAATTTTTACATTCCAAATTGTGCACATCCCATACATATCACCAAAGAATAAAAATGTCCATTTCAAATAACAGGAAACACCCAGTATAAAATATAGATAAAAGCTATGAACCTAAAGGAGGAGAATCTAGACTCCCAAGGTTAACAGTTGCTATTCGTGACCAGGAGGAGTCGCAACGTGTCACATAGTCAGACCAATTAAGCCATTTGTTAGAAATGGGAGAGGTGCAAGGGGTGTATAAGCTACCAGCCATCTTAAAAGTATAGTGCTTGTGGATTTTGGTTTTGATGGTTAGGATATACTATAGATGCCTTCGAGGCTATCAAAATGTGACCCATCAAGTAGTTATCTGAGGCGGCCACATGTAAGCGGGAATAGTGGAATAAAGCTAGAAGGGGATCCAATGGAACGGCATAACCTAGTACTTATGAAATTAAGTCAAAGATCTCCCTCCAAAGAGGTAGTAAGATTGGCCATGACCAAAAAATATGCATAATGTTCCCTATCTGTCCACAACCCCTCCAACAATAAGGTCGGCCATATTTTATGAAGATGTTCTGGGGTAAAATTTGCCCTATGTATCAATTTAAAAAAAAATTCAGAGTGACTCACACATCGTGATATTATTGGTATTAAGTTTGTAGTATCATAATTTGGAGTAAGAGTCAAGCATGGAATGTAAATGGGGGAGGGAAAATTCTGGTCGCAGAAGACATAGTAAAATGTCGTCAGCGAACAGGCTTATTTTATGTTGTGTCCCTCCTATAAGGGGACCCAAGATTGAGGTATAATTTCTGATACATTCCGCTAATGGCTTTACCACTAAAACAAAGATCAACAGAGATAATGGGCAACCCTGTCGGGTCCCATTGGTTATGTCAAACCCTGTAGAGGAGCACCCATTGGTGAACACTTTAGCGGACGGACAGGAGTATAAAGTCAAAATGGAACTGAGAAATTGCCTTCAATATCAAACCGCTGTAACGTCTGGTGCATATAATTCCAATGTAGCCTATCGAATGCTTTCTCAGCATCGAGGGAAAGAAGCAGAAGAGGCTGGTCTGACAATTGGCAATATTCAGTTATATCTATCACTCTCCTCGTGTTGTCAGAAGCTTGTCTACCAGTGACGAAGCAAACTTGGTCTGGGTCGATTAAACCAGGTAGAAGAGGAGCAAGTCTATTTGCGATTAGTTTCGCGAAAAGTTTGACATCAACGTTAAGTAAAGCGATGGGACGGTAATTTTGGACAGATGTGGGTGATTTACCGGGTTTCGGGATCATTATAATTTGGGACTCCAGTATTTCTTTAGGGAAGCAAGAATTAGTAGAGGCTTCAGTAAAGACATTTCATATGACTGGAGTATTTTTAAATTGCTTATAAAAGTTAGAAGGAAAACCATCGGGGCTGGGGGCTTTGTCTAGTGATAGGGAGCCTATGGCCGCCTCCACTTCCTTAAGAGTCCATGGGGAGTTAAGAAAATCAGTATCTCGAGCTGAGAGAGATTTTAAATATAGATCCCGAAGACATTTAGAGATCTCTGCAGGATCTGGTTGGGGGGTATTGGGATCATCTTTCAAGTTATATAATCTGGAATAGTATTCCGAAAATGTGTTGGCTATTCCAGTAGGATCGATTACTTTTTTTACCAGTAGAGGTATACACTGCTTGTATTCGATCCCTAGCTCTGCGGCCACAAAGTTTACGGCCCAAAAGTCGACCTGCTTTATTGCCTAAAGCAGTGTTTTTCAACCATAGTGTCATGGCACACTAGTGTGCCCTGAGCAGTCTCCAGGTGTGCCGCCATAGAAGCAGAGCCAGGCCCGTCAGTGTTTTGCCGCTACTGAGGCCCTAGAACGATCAATATTGGTGGGTTTAGTGGTTGCAGAGCCAGTTCTGATTTTGGGCCCGGGCAGTGTTGGGCTTTTCTGGCTTTCTCAGATGTGGCACAGGCGTTACCTATGGAGAAGCTACGACATGACATCCTAGGACATGCAACTGCACCATGCATCACCATTATATTTGAGTGTGCCTTGGCAATATTTAGATCTTGTTCAGCGTGCAGCGAGTTGTAAAAGGTTGAAAATCTCTGGCCTAAAGTATAGTATCTTTGATTAAGCCTCTGAATGTTATCGTGAACTTCAGCGATTGCAAAAGTATTAACTTTATCAGGAGATGCTAAAAGACGGGTAAAGATAGCTCTATTGGAAGTGTTCACTTTATGAGCCTTCTCTAAAGTAGCAACCTCTAGCTCAGCGGAGGCATGTTGAAGTTCAAATTCCCGCTTTAGTTTAGCTGCGATTTGAATCGCTGAGCCTCTGACTACTGCAAGCGAACACCAATGGGTGAAAATAGAGTTATCTGGGTATCTGACGGGTGATTAATGTCTAAATATAACTCCAAAGAGTTTTGAACCGCTTGGAGACCTAGCGGCCTCGTCAGTAAGTGAGAGCCCAGTCTCCAGGGACCAGGGGTGACTGAATGAGAGGATATGTCCCATGTAATAAGTAGGGGGGGATGATCTGACCATGACATAGGCAGGATATCGATCTTTGTCATCGAGGCTAGCGTCCATCTATCCACAATGGCTAAATCAATTCGGGAGTACGACCTATGCACATGAGAATAAAAGGTGTAATCACGCACCGAAGGGTGTTTGACTTTCCAAGCATCGTACAGTCCGTACTCAGCCAATAAGTGTCTAAAGGGGCCCGAAGGGTTGCGGGGTTTAACCAGATGGGGCACCATAGGTGGGTTAGACCTATCAATACTAGGATCTGGAGCTAGATTAAAGTCACCGAGGAGTAAAACAGCACCTTTCGACTGTTCCTGGAGAATGCGGAAGAACTTTCTGCAGCAAGAAATTTGCTTAGTGTTGGGCGCATTGCCGCAGGCAGTAGTAGTCTCAACATTTTTCAGGTGACCTTTTAACACTAAATACCTTCCATCAGGGTCTGTAATTTGAGACGATAACACAAACGGGCAATTCTGAGCAATAAGAAGGGCCACCCCTGCTTTTTTAACAGGGCCATTAGCCGTAAAACAGTGGGGGTATGTGGTGTTAGTGAAATGAGGAGGGGTTTGATTCTGAAAATGCGTTTCCTGTATAGCCACAATATGCGCTTTCTGTTTATAAAAGTAATTAAGGGCCAGCTGTCTCTTATGAGGGGAATTCAGCCCCTTAGCATTAATTGAAATGACATTCACCATGGTTCAAGTAATAAACCTAACGGGTACGGAGATGTTCCAAAACCTATATAGTGTGTACCTGTCACAATACAAAATATGGGGTGGCTCATAAAAAAATAGAACCCCCCCCCCCCCTCCCCCCCCAAAAAAAACACCCGAAAAAAGGAATGGGAAGAAACAAAACATACTAAACAACTTAACTGGTCTCCCTTGGTACCACAGCCAGACGTCCTATTTCGACATCTGTGTGCAACAGCAGGGGGTAGTGGTCACTCTCCCACCTACAGTCCCAACTCCAAAACAAACCAGATTCCCTGCCAAACCAGGCACCTCCCAAGCATCCCCCTAACAATCTCCCCCACTGAGCTCAACAACGAGGAGCAATGTAATGCGTTAAACAGTTGAGCGGGAGGAACTCGAAAGGAGCCCGGAGTGACGGCAAACCTGCAGCATGGAAACATAACATTAAGAACATCAAATACAGTAAACCGAGGAAAAAGGAAGGTCAGTGCAGTTAAAACAACAAATCAACAGTAACAGGTCTATATATCTGCTTACGTTCTCAACTTCCAGATTGGAAGCGGGTAACAGACTAAAATATAATAAACATTATGTTAGATTGAGCACACACATGGAGAAGCAAGCAGCAATAGAGTGCTAAGCAAAACCTTAAACCTGCCGCCTACCCCACCGAGGGCCAGTCCTGCTGGAGTCGACGGGTAGGGGAGGGGCCTGTGGAGAAACCTGCAACGTTCCAAGATTCTAGAAGTTTCGATCCTTCTTATGCATTGTTGACGACTGTGGAACCTTCGCGTGCAATGAGGACTTTGGTTGGAAATCCCCAGCGATATGATATATTAGCCTTTCTCAAGTCCGACGTAACAGGCTGAAATGAACGTCTCTTGAAAAGGGTGGCTTGGGACAAATCACCGAACAACTGCAGATCACCAAGGACCATAGAGGTAACCGAAGAGGGTCTTGCCGCTCTCAGAATTGCTTCTTTAATATGGAAATAATGCATTTTCAGAAGAACATCCCTAGGAGCATTATCTGGAGCAGCCTTGGCTTTAGAAAGCCTGTGAATTCTTTTAATAAGGAGATCAGCCGAAGAAGCTTGCGGTAAAAGCTTTTTAAACAGATCAACAGCGTAATCATGAAGACTACTGTTCGACACCGCTTATGTAAGTCTGCGCAATTTGAGGTTACTACGGATGGATCTGTCTTCCAGGTTAGTGATCTTATCGCTAAGCCTATGTACTTCAGCCTCAAGAGCATCATGAGAATCAGTTAATTTGTTATGTGACCCAACATCTTCCTCCATATTAGTTTCCAAATGGATGGTACGATCCCCAATCTCGTCAATGGATTGTTGGCATGCCTGCAGTGCGGATCGAAATTCAGCTGCCATTTCAGTTTTGAACTGAGACATAAGCAATTTCATCGTACCTACAGTTATGGCGTCAGAGTCACTTATCAAATTTGTGGAGGGAGGAGGCAGTAACGGAGGTGTAGAGCCAGAAATGGAGGAAGAGGGACGGGGGTCAGCAGTACGTACAATTTTTTGGGGAGGTTGAGGGGAGGATTTAAAGAATAAAAGTCGTGAGACTGACTTGGAAGATTTCTGACGTTTTGAAGGCATAGTGGGTCACAAAATGTACTGGGGAGAAGTTGACGTCTTGTGGCGATGAAGGCGAATACCAATTAACACATATGTCAGGCTAGGACCAAGGTAGGAGAGGAAATCATCAGTATATATACATTATAGGTGGAATAGTGGTGCAGAAAGCATCCCTCCAATAGGGGTGAAATATCTCAAAGAGTACGCTAGGTGGAGTTCCCAGAGAACTATAGAGCTAAAATTGAGTGGTCAGCAGCTTATACAAGAAATAATAGTTCTCAGTAGGGGTAGCGTATATGCCACAATGTCCAGGGGGACGAGGAGGTCCCTATCCAATGGTAGATGCAATGCTGTATATGGCCCTCCTGGCTCACATATAACCAGGACACAGGGGTGGAACTTGCACTGGTAGTCTGCTCCTCCTATGCACCCTGAGGCTCCGTATAATAGATTGCAGATGGCTAACAGCCACCAAACCCCAGGGACCACAGAATGCAGGTGTCTGCACTATGGTAGTATAGTCTATGTGCAGCTTTCCTATGCAGGGGCAGTCCTTCGCAAGCCAGCGGCTTACCTCTCCTTCTTGCCGATAAGATCCCCCGCCACGCAGAGTCCCACTCTGTGGACGAGCAGAAGGCTGCTGAAGAGTGTAGCTGTGGGGGTCCGGACACGACAGCTTCAGGGAGCTTCGGCGGAAGCAGGCCGTAAATTTGTTTTAAACACGTACAAAGCCGCAGAAGAAGCACAACAGATCCTGGCATGTGAAAAAGCCACGGCCACTGCATCCTATATTTTCGTATACAGATTCCATCTCATTTGCATCATACGTACAAATGTTGCACATCAAATTGATCAGTGCAATGTTGCAAAGTAGTTTTGTTGCTTCCAGTTTTATCTGTGCTAATAAGATGCGGGTGTGGTTCGTTTTATCGGCATTCGTCCGTTCGACAATGCTTTGATCGACCACGGTACTTCGACCAATACAACTCATCGACTGTCTGTATATCGACAGTAACATTAGTTCGACATGTATTTGTTCGACCATAACAAATGATCGTCAGCTACTTTGTCGAATATTTTAGTTAGACATAACATACTGTTCAACATAATATAAATAGACATTGATTAAGATCGACAGTAGTTTGTTCGACCACAGCGTTCGATCGACAGTAAGTAGTTCGACAGTAAATAGGCCGACTGCCATTAGTTCGAACATCTTTTATTTCGACATCAACTAGTTCGAAATTTGTTTTATCGACCGTTAAAAAGTCGACCGCAAATAGTTCGAACATCTATTTGGTCGACAAAACTTAGATCGACAAAACTTAGATCGACACTTAATAGGATCGACAGGTAATAGGTTGACATATACAAGATCGACAAAACTTAGATCGACACTAATTACTTTGACAGATAATATATCGACATATAAATATAGGCCAAATATAGAAAAAAGCTCTACAGCGCTACCCCTGCTTCCATTCGTGGAACTACAGCTCCCAGCCAGCCCTTACATCCACCACATACACCAGGCATGTCCAAACTGCGGCCCTCCAGCTGTTGTGAAACTACATATCCCCAGCATGCCCTGACACAGTTTTGCTGTCAGAGAATGCTAAAGCTGTGTCAGGGCATGCTGGGATGTGTAGTTTCTCAACAGCTGGAGTGCCGCAGTTTGGACATGCCTGACATACACAATACCCTGACCTCCTGCACATCTGCAACGCTGACACCCTTCCCCCCCCCACTGCTATTCCCCACAATACCCGTGCAAACTTAGACGCCGCCGCCATCACCCCTAGTCACCCCGCTGTCCGTCTACATTTACACGCCTAGCTATACACCCCACTGCCTTATGCGCTCCATGTTTCCCCGTGGCACTACAAGTAACACAACGCCCTGGCACTGCTCCCCGCTCTGGTAGCACAGTAACACCCTTCATGAAAGACCCCACCCATGTCTGCCAGATGTGCAGCAGGGTGCCCGGGTGTGCTGGCAGACATGGGTGTGGTCTTTCATGAAGGGTGTTACTGTGCTACCAGAGCGGGGAGCAGTGCCAGGGCGTTGTGTTACTTGTAGTGCCACGAGAAAACATGGAGCGCGTAAGGCAGTGGGGTGTATAGCTAGGCGTGTAAATGTAGACGGACAGCGGGGGGACTAGGGGGGATGGTGTTGGCGTCTAAGTTTGCACGGGTATCGTGGGGAATAGCTGGGGGGGTGGGTGTCAGCGTTGCAGATGTGCAGCAGGGTGCCCGGGTGTGCTGGCAGACATGGGTGGGGTCTTTCATGAAGGGTGTTACTGTGCTACCAGAGCGGGGAACAGTGCCAGGGCGTTGTGTTACTTATAGTGCCACGGGAAAACATGGAGAGCGCAAGGCAGTGGGGTGTATAGCTAGGCGTGTAAATGTAGATGGGAAGCGGGGAGACTAGGGGGGATGGCTGAACCGGTATCGGGGTGGATAGCAGGTGGGGGGGGGGGGCAGCGTTGCAGATGTTAAGCAGGTCAGGGTATTGTGTAGGTGGTGGATGTAAGGGCTGGCTGGAAGCTGTAGTTCCATGAATGGAAGCAGGGATCACGCTGTAGAGTGTTTTTCTATACTTGGCCTATTTATATGTCGATATATTAACTGTCGTGTCGATCTAAGTTTTGTCGATCTTATTTATGTCGAGCTATTACATGTCGACCCAATTAAGTTTCGATCTAAGTTTTGTCGGTCTATGGTTTGTCGATCTTCTGTATGTGGATGTATTTGTTTGTCGAACAATTACATGTCGATCTAATTTTTGTCGGTCTATGTTTTGTCGGTCTATGTTTTGTCGGTCTATGGTTTGTCGATCTTCTGTATGTCGATGTATTTGTTTGTCGAACAATTACATGTCGGTCTATGTTTTGTCGGTCTATGGTTTGTCGATCTTCTGTATGTCGATCTATTTGTTTGTTGAACAATTACATGTCGAGTTTTTGGTCGAACTTGTTCCTGTCGATGATTTGTTTGTCGATCTTACGTTGTGTCGCTGGTGTGCGTGATCGATCGTGTTGTGTCGATGTACTGTTTGTCGAATATACGTCTTGTCGATGTTCGGGGTTTGTCGATGTAGTGGTTGTCGATGTTGGTGATATGTCGATTTTGTGTTTGTCGATGTTCGATCACTGTCGATGTAGATGTTGTCTATGTTGCGTGGTCGATGTTAGCGTTGTCGAACTAGCGGGTGCCGATCCATCGACCGGATACCTAAGATGCACGTTTTGAGTGAATGAGGCGATCCGTGCTGGCATGTCACCTGGGAGATGGCATGCTGAGATGGGATGTTTGGAGCGACTGAAGGCACAGTGTGAGGACACATATGCGTGTGATAAGTGCAGAATGTGGTAACATATTCGGCCTATAAATTCCCCACTCTTCTCAGTGCTCTGTACTGCCCCCCTGCTTCACCAGATACTCTAGCAGGGTAAAAGCTACTGGCAGGAGCAAATTAACAGAGTCATTGATTCCTACTGGTAGCCACAGGGTATTTACTGTAATATAGTGTCTGTTATCCTGTGGCGTGCCAGCTGCTAACAAATGACTAATGCCAGAGCCGAGTTGCTATGGTCAACAGCTTGACTTTTCTCCATCTGTCGCCACATGTATTATTACATGAGACCATACAAGAGCAATATTTGATAAGGCGCAGGTAATGTACAGTATCCTCGCAACATGTAAAGATGTACTGTCAATTCAGGCATATTAAAAAAAAACAAGTAAAGCCAGTATTGAACAATTCTAAATTAAAGATGTGTTTTAAATAATATTTGAGAAATAAGTGTAGAGTTTATGTCCCCCATGGTCTCGTCACAGCTTTCATCGGCTGTTATGGTGGAGGTGCCCCTCGTAACTGAACTGGCAGACAGCGATGGCTTGGCAGATTTTCTGTGCAGAAACGCTATGGGATAGATTTACTAAAGCTTCTAAAAATGAAAAGTGGTGGTGTTGCCCTTAGCAACACATAAGATTCCATCTTTCATATGCGCAACCAATCGGATTTTAACTATTGTTGCTCTTTTCCATTGTACAAAATGATAGAAGCTGATACTATGGGCAGCAATACTGCTTGTCTGGTTACTTTAGTAATTATACTGTATGCGTATTGGTCATTTATAAACAAAGGCACTGGGCCGATTTTAGGATTTTTGTTGTGGATGTTTTAGTAAGTGCACATGACAATGAAGTAGTGTTAGGAAGGTAGGGATTCAAAATCATTGATGGTTTACTGAATACTTTTTGCCATCGATGGGGGAGAACCATCGTTGGTAAAGAACAGCTGGATAGTTTTTATTTTTTTCTTCTACAATGTGTAACTCCCCCCCCCCCCCCCCCCCCGACACCTACTGATCCCCGCCCCCAATCACTGATTGGCGACCAGCCCATACCATAGTAGATCAGGGATGACCATCGGTTTGCGAAACTATCGATGGTTCCCAAACAGATGATTTATCCATTTAACCTGTAAATAGTTGCTGTGTTTTGTAATATATATTGTATAAGACAGTATTGTAAGACACAGTATTGCACAACTGGTAGAAATGATTCTTGCTCCTATTAATCATAATGTTCTTTTGATAATGTTTTCAATTCTATTTTTATCACTCCTCTATTTTAAGACTGGTTTTGTTGATGCTCTTTTGAAGGGGGTGAGTGTATAGAGGAGATAATAGTTGACCGGATCCTCCTGGTAGATTTAGCCTTTTTCCCCTCGCTATATAAGATAATGTTGTCCTCCACTTCCTGCTGAAATGTTGGCATCATAATTATCTTTTTGAGCATATTATCCGGACTTGGCTATTGCTTGATGTTCTGTGTTTTAAGTCACATTTTGTTCTAGACTTTCTAGTGTTATCTATCATTTTATTTGACACTACTATTGTCTTTTCATTTAATTTTTAAGCTGTACATTGTTTTAAATGTAGAAAGTCTAATACTTACTGTTAAAAGTAAGAAAACTAAAAATGATGTTTAAATATAAGTAGTGAAGGCAAAAATTAGTAACCTGTTTTTTCCAAGCCATGGGCTGCAAAGTTCCACCTCTAATTGATGATAACCACATGTATGATTAAGTAATTCTGTGACATTGCCTCTGATCAGTGGCGGATTTAAAGGGCAGGCCACCCCTAGGCACAACATTATTGCCCCCATCTTCCCGCTGGTATTGCTATATGAAATAAAGGATACGCAGCTGTTCTGATGCAGTCGGGTGGGGTGACTGGGGGGTGAAGCTTGGCTGCAGAGTCTCCAAGTAGCTGTTAGAAGCGGCCCTGCATAAACGTACAGTAGCTCCCTTCTGTCTCTCTAGCTCCAGCCTTGCAGTGTCTCTCCAGCCCCCTTCTCTTCAGCTACAGCCCCGCAGTGTCAGTACAGAAAGAGGGCAGCGTGAGCCCAGCAGTCAGCACATACATTGGGCAGCAAGTGCCCAGCAGTGAGTAGCACATACAGATGGCAGCATGTGCTCAGTTCTCAGTAGTGCATAGAGGGCAGCAGTGCATGTTCCCAGCAGTCAGTATATATAGTAGCAGTAGGCAGTGGCATGGCAGGGGTCTGCAGACACCACATGCTCTGTGTACATACTCCCATCAGTTAGTGACCGCTCGGTGGGTGTATCTTACCTGTAGTTTCCATTTATTGGTCACAAGCCACTGCAAGGTGACAGCATACTGACGTAACTACAGCCCCCGCAGCCATTGCTGTGTCTTTGAGGCACCGGGCTCAGGGGGCATCGGCGCTGTTTATGCAGATTCCCATGCGGACAAGCCGTCTGCATGTAAATCTGCTAAAAATGTCCCTCCTAAAATGGCCGCTGCTTTGGCGGAGGCAGATGCTAGAGTTCATACTTTAATATCTAGCGTTTGACAGGGAACACAGCTCTACAATGTTATCTTGAAGTGTCGGGAGTGCTCAGTGCTGCGCCACCGGGACAAGATGTAGCTTTCTACAAAGCTGTGTCTTCTGCATTACACCCCTGACAACGAGCAGGAACACCCCTGGCAACGAGCAGGAACACCCCTGGCAACGAGTATTACAACACTAACAACGAGCATGATAACCTTGGCAACGCGCATGAAACCCCTGGCAACAAGCATGGAACATTGAGCATAAAACCCCTGGCAACGAGCATGGAACCCCGAGCATGAAACCCCTGGCAACAAGCATGGAACCCCGAGCATGAAACCCCTGGCAGTGAGCATGGAACCCAGAGCATGAAACCCCTGGCAACAAGCATGGAACCCAGAGCATGAAACCCCTGGCAACAAGCATGGAACCCCGAGCATGAAACCCCTGGCAACAAGCATGGAACCCCGAGCATGAATCCCCTGGCAACAAGCATGGAACCCCGAGCATGAAACCCCTTGCAAAAGAATGGGTGTTAAAAAATAGTTTTTGTATCTTCTTAAGGATATGACTAAAATGTTTAAGTGTTACTGTATATTACACAGCTATTACTGAATATTGTATTTACAACTGGATATATTACCGCTATACAGCAAAACATCCAATAAATGACCAGTGAAAATATACTGTACAGTGTATTAAAATACTGCTCAGGCCAGCGGGTTTCCTGTAACAAATAATAGGTTTTTGGGGGAAGGTTAAGTGCAGTTTCCTCCTGATAACTAGCACAAAGCAAAGGAAAAACTGGAATTATCTATAAGACTTTCACAACTGCAGACAGCGGACTGTGTTCTGTGATCTCTCTTTATAATAATATTATAATGTGGAACTAATTTACTTACATATGTCCGCCTCGGTTAGATAGGTATGTGAAATGTGTAGTGCCCCATACTCAGTGTATCTTCATTTGAACTGGGGGAATAGTATACTGGTTTCTCACCCAATTATATAATTTTCCTGATGTTAATAGGGTTAAAAAAGTTATTGGCCCTATGAAAGTGCAGTAAAATATAAGATCCATTTAAATTCAATGATATGCAATTTACTATAAATATGTACATACTACAGATGTGTTACATGAGGGCTTTGGCCCGTAATCTGGAAGATGGGTCAACAGTCAACAGGTCTACAGTCAGTAGGTCGACACTAGATGGTCGACATGCATATGATAGACATGGTCAAATGGTCAACATGAGTTTTTGGAATTTATTTCCTTTTTGTATACTTATCCTACTTTACCATCCACATGACCTATGATAGGGAATAGCCAGAAGCATGGCGAGAGAAGCGGTACGCTAATTGGGGTTTCATATGCTGCAAGGCAACATTTTACACCCAAAAAAAATATATTGAAAAACTCATGTCAACCTTTCCATGTGTGACCATTTCCATGTTGACCTTTTGACCATGGTGACCTAGTGCATGTTGACCATTTGTTGTCGACCTATACATTGTCGGCCCATTGACCCACAACCATTTGGCCCCTATTTTAGTCTAAATCTAGTCCGTGTTACCCGTTCAGCCTCACTTTCGAACAGCACTTGTTAATCTATGTTTTAACCGTTGATGAATATTGTATTGCATATGCATAGTGCAGTGGTTCCCAATCTTTTTTGAGTTACGGCGCCCTAGAGTATCAGAATTTATTTCACGACACCCCTAGGCCAAAAGTGTCTTATTGAGAAATTTAGAAAGAAATATTAAATTAAGTAAATTGTGTTTATATGTCATCCTTAGGTTCAGTTGTGTGGTGAGGGACAGGATTTGCTTCTATTGTCCACATATGTTATGATTGGCAGTCACCAACACTGGTTTTGCTAATTACATTGCCCATAAATAATTTGAATTGGTCCTGGAGCAACAACCCAGGGCACCCCTGTAAATGTCCTGTGGCACCCCAGGGTGCCACGGCACACAGTTTGGGAACCACTGGCATAGTGAATGGAGAGCACATTTTATGCAATATTTGCAGAGGACATGGTGCCGATTTATGAGGGTAAAATATGCTTTGTTGAAGTGTGCATTACATTTGTATATACTGTACCTCCCTAGAGTATGTCTATATTTGCATATTCTGTACTTACATGTCCCTATGTATGGATAGGTGTGGATGAGTTACAGATGTTAACATAGAACATTAGTGTAGAATTATTATGCACTTGCGCTCTACTAAGAGGTAGGAAAAAAATGCACATATGCCTGTCAGGATCGTAACCATTGTGGGCGCTTCACCCCAGGAGCAAAGGTCAGAGGATACCGGAGACAGTAACGGCAACAGAGGGGGGAAGAAACAGTGTCATCTTTCCCCTGTCCTTTCCTCCCACACATGTACACACATACACCTCTACCAACACTAGGTTATGACTGGCTATCCTGGTGACATTATGACAGGCAGGCCTGCAGTATGCAGTATTCATGCTACTGCTCTATCCTACTCAGCATGGGGCAGTATACAGCCTGCAAAAAAAAGTTCCTTCTACAGATATAAAAAAACAAACAAAAAAAAAAAAAACCGTTGCCATGCTGAAGCTCTAAAGCGCTTCTTTAAAAAAAGGGTCTCATTGGTCTGAGCATGGTAAATTATGGGCATAACTTTGATGAACTGCAATATAGCAATGAGTAGCATACAGGTACATGTGTAGATGTCATTTGTGCAACTTGTAAGTTTTCCCATACTGTGGAGAATTCCTTTGCCTGGAATCTATTGCATGTGTGGCCTCTGGCTGGCTTCTAAGCAGTACTCCTGCAGTCTATCTCCTTGCTGCAAAGTTCCTCGGATAAAACTCTTCTTTTCCTTCTGGTGGTGTGACTTTAGTGTTCCTTTTTAGTTCACACTCATCCAAAAAGTAAAGGAAAAAAAGAGTATGATGGTGAAAGTACGTTTTTAATCCAGGTGACCAGACAGACCTACCAGTTCCTTTGTGGGGAGATCGGGGGTATCCGTCCCAACAGGAATCCGGCACTCTAAAACCGGGGAGGGTACCGGATAATATAAGTTGTTTGTGGGTGGGCACGCTTGACACCCCACGAAACTGGTACGCAAACTGTATTATCATTATTGGTGGATTTTAACTATTGTTATAGTTAAAATGTGCTGTTGCTTTTATTGTTGTGGATTAAAAACGTACTTTCACCATCATACTCTTTTATCCTTTACTTTTTGGATGAGTGTGGACTAAAAAAGAACACTAAAGTCACACCACCAGAAGGAAAAGAAGAGTTTTATCCGAGGAACTTTGCGGCAAGGAGATAGACTGCAGGATTCCATAGGAAATCTCATTTGAAGATCTGTACAGGGATTGGAAATTGTACTTTCTGCAGAGTGTATTATCCCAAGGGTGGGCACAACTGCAAACATTAGACTCCATTTACTATTACCCTGGGGTGTTGTGACCACCCTAGCAGTTGTTCGCTGCATCATTGTTTGAAGCGCTAAGTTTTTCTTCTTTTTTTTCTTCTTTTTTTGTTATCTAAGCAGTACTGTTTGTAAAATACATTTGTATCATATATTGCAACTCCAATGGGAGGAGGAGTAAACTTGACAGATGTTCGTTAATGGCAGACACATAAACAAAAGCCAGACTGAATGTAAATGCACATTAATTCTAGAACTGACATGTAACGTACATTTTCAACACTGTGTGTACTTTTGTATAAGAAAGCAAATAAACCCCACTAGGTTAGACATGCAAACTGTTGCGTTGGAGGCCACGTGCAACTTTCACCTTTATTCAAATAAATACAATGTAGTTGATTGCAGTTTCCAACTTCCTCCCACACATGGTATATCAGCCACGTTCCCCCTTAGGCAGTACATATTTTTAGTTTTTTGTTAAGACGGAGAACCAGTTTATCATGAATATGTGTAATAACATCAGTGCCTGACCCTTAGTCACTGTATTGACCATTATTAGGCCTGGGCGTGGCTGTTTGTTTGTATTTTATCATTTGATGATGGTCTGATGCATCACGTTTTCGATTACACCATGCAGATGATAGGGTTAGGCTATGGAGACAAACACAGATCCTTCTTGCTTCATCACCTGAGGCAACATTATGGAGATGCAGTTCATCGTATTTTGGTTAATATTCCCCCACGGATAGTTAATAGAATCCATACCTAGAAGATTTCAAGACGTACTAAGGGCAAAAAGTGGCCTAACAAAGTACTAAACTGGTGTTCAGAATAATTAGGCCACTCAGTGTATATTGAAGAGCCCAATGGACATTGCTTCTGACATTGGCTAATGGATATTACTATACAGAAGGGGGGTTATGTAGTATGGTGAGATGTTGGAGGTACAGTAAGGCTGATAAAACAGGCATGGGGACACTGTTTTTTATAGACCCACTTATGTCTCCTAACTCCTGATTTTTGAAGGTCGAGAAGTTTGTTACATGCTAAAAAAAATGTTTTCAAAAAAATAAGCACAGTGACAGTGGTAGTAGTAATGACGGACACCAGGACCGGTAATGAAGAGGGCAGGGATAGTCGCTACTCATACCGGAGCTGCCGGTTTTCTGGATGTCCTGCTGCTGGGAGCTGGGCCTTTGTCATGTTGAGTAGTTGTGTGTGTGGGTGGTATTCATGTGACTGGTGGTCAGCAGACCGATGGTCACATGACCTCCCCCAAAATCCCGCCCTCTCACTATCCCGTCGGTCGGCATGCCATCCAACAGGGACTATGCGGTCGCCACCGAGCCTGCAAGGGGCTTGCTGCACTCAGCCCTCCCCGCAGGGATCCCGGCGTCGGTATGCTGCCAGGATTCTGGCGTCGGTATTCTGCCGGGATCCTGGCGTCGGTATGCTGCCCGGCAGTCAGGAGACCATTGGTCAGCTATACCACACCCGTGTGTGTGTGTGTGTGTGTGTGTGTGTGTGTGTGTGTGTGTGTAGCGTTTGTGTGTGTGTGGGCAGGCTAAAGTGATACCTTACTGCACTATATACACCAGTACTGGCATGTGTAAACTCGCCAATCCCCACACAGCTCCTGGCCAGTCTGGGGGTAAAGAACACCGATAGCCACCAGCAGCTGACCAGAGGGGTCTGGGCACAGGACCCCGCCCCTCCGACAGTGGTCAGGATATATAAAGCAGCTGAGTCGGTCATTTGCCTCCTCCTCATCCGCATCATCTGCACCCCCAGCACCGATCCCTCCTCCTCCCGCTCACCACAATGCTTACCCTACACAGGTCTCACCCCTTCCCGTTGGACTGATTCCCCCTTCCCCATCGCCGGTAAGTGGCCACACGTGTCCCCAGTGCCTCCACTCTGTGCGCTGCGGGAACATATGGTGATTCCTGCATCCGTTTCCTGGTTACTGCTGCTACTTGTTCCTGAGTCCCAGGATGGCAAGTAACCTGGGATTGCAGCATAGTTTATGGAGAAGGGGATTACCCTATAAGGGATCAGTATGACGTACTGCCGTGTGGTATCCCAGCCCTCGAAAGACCAACAGGGGTGAATTAAGGGTGTTCTACCCTCTCTCTGTGTTCTGACTGCCAGGTTCCCGACAGCCGGGATCCTGACTGCATCCCCCCTGTACATATAGGGGACACTATGTGGAGTGATATGTAGATGCAGTGTGTACATAGGAGCACTATATGGTGGGGGTGCACAATATGGAAGAGGATAGGGCGCAGTGTATATAGAGGCAGTATATGGTGGAGGGTGCAGTGTACATAGAGTATGTGTGTCTGTGTCCCGAACGGAGCTCCATCGGGTGCCCTCCAGTGTCCGCAGGTGGCACCACAGTGGTGAGGAGCAGCATTAGCCTTTTATATATGTAGATATTCCTATAATATAACAGTAAATGGAAATCAAACGAATAGATAGAAAATCCAGTCAATTTTGAATATGAAAGGTCGTTATAAATGGCATCTGCCACACCAAAAACCTACCCCTTCCCAGCACCCTCTCCCCATATGCAGCAAGTGTCAAAGACAGATCAGTAATATTAATTTATTAGCAGCAGACTGAAACATCTCCCTGCATTATCACTTTCAGCTGTGACAGCTTGCAGCACACAAAGGAGTCATTTGGTCCATGGGGCGGCCTCTAGTGGCCACTGGTGCACACAACATAGGTGAGGAGTAGCCTTAGCCTTTTATTATATAGGATTATAGTGGAAGCCAATCACAACGAAGGGCAGTATCCTATTACCTGAGATGAAGCATCGGGAGCGAAAAACTGGAGTTTTTCATGATTTTTCCTTATGCTTTACCAGTATATTTTTTTATGGGGTATTTCCTGCAAAAAAATAGGTTGTTTTTTTTTTTTAGCAAAAATACACAGGTTCAGTGACACTTAGTGGCACCCAGCGCTGTGACCACTGGCGAGGAAGCCAGCGCAGCGCTGTTACTTGCATCCCCCATCTTCCCCTGCCCCTGGCAGTGGTCACATGATGGAGGAGTGGTCATGTGACTGGGGAACTAGAGGTGTGGCACTATATTGTCTGCACTGGGAGCTGTCAGGAGCCGACTCCCAGTGCAGTAACACAAAAACCCTGTTAAGCCGTAGCTCGTGCCAGCTTATCACGGCTGATAGGATAGCCCCGGGTAATACCTAATGTACCGGGGTAATTGGATATTCCCCTAAGGGTATGTAAGATAAATGGTGATTGAGAAATTGCTCACACAGACAGCAGACTTCATGTCCGATATCCTGTCAAAGGATTACCTTTTGCAGAAGTGACTGGTATCAAAGTAGATTGCACCAATATGCACAATAATTGCAAATACAGTACTGTGTCAAACAACTTTAATTTGTTATCTGCAAAGTGTTTCTTTACAAGTGTGCAAGTGATCCTACATGTCAGCCTGCCCTACAGCATTGAGCACACACATCAAATCAATCGACTCCGCAAAGAAGCTATCAGTTTCACCCAATTCTTCCCATTGGACTTCTGCACCTCTGCAAATACTGCCATGTATTTGAGTAAATTGTGCATATTTTTATAGTAAATACCCAAATACCCTTATAAACTAAGGGCATACTTACCTACTCTCTGGCTGTCCCCTCCAGGTCAGTTCAACAGGGGGCAGGGAATCAGCATTTGTGGGCGGAGTCGGGACATGGAGATGTGATCACGGTTCTACCCCCCCATTTTACTATTCCCAGAACACCGTCATGTAAAGCGTGGGGCTACAATGACGCCATTCAGCATGAATCGCGGCATCGCCCTGCCCTCTTTCGGTCTACAAGCAGGGGTGTATGGGCGGGGGGAGTGCGGCCATCTCACCATCTCCGGTAGACTTCCCCTTTCTTCTGGGGGTCTAGGAGTGCCACCCGATTTACGGAAGATGGCAAGTATGATAAGGAGTTGATTCAATTAGCCGCGATGGGGGTGAGTTGCCATTGCAATGTCATGGAAGTACCTTCACTTGCGGATTTTTGTATGCAGTTCTATGAGGCTTAGAACTAAAATCACAGAGTACAGAACCTAAAGTATGATACACAGCCGCACTAACAGTATGTGGAATCACAGGGTGAGTCTAATTAAATCAACCCCAGCGAGCCCTGAGCTACCATAAGTTAAAGTCCTGGGGATTGTCTAATTGATTCGACTGTAAGCCAAATTGACAAATTTTCATCTATTGACATGAAAAATGATTAAAGGACGTGTCATTTATTTATTTCTAAAAGCAAATGAGGGTGAGAAGTATATCAGAAGTACTGTAATAGTTTCATGTAGCAATGTCCTGGCAGTTATAAAACATAACATCTGCAATGCATATGATAGCTCTTAGACTCCAACTCTCAGTGATTTCAATGTCAAACTAAAATACATTTTATATTGATATTATTGAATTACCATAGTTTGGGATTTTGATTAAATAGCTTTTTTTATATATCCAGCTCAGTTCATTTTCCAGTGGTATCTCTGCATTCCATCACCTGCATTCTCCTAGGGCCAAACCTCCAAATAATTCTCCTGCCTGAGCTTTATGTTCCCATTGAGTGGCTTCTTTGTGAGTAGTTTAAACACATACTTCTCTCTGGCTGTCTAACACTAATAAATACCCTGCATTCCTGCTCCAACTGGATCCTGATAACCTTGGGACAGCAGAGCCGTCAGGTCTGCACCAACATACACATGCTTATTTTCATTCTGCTTTTGCTGGGTAATTTCTGGGGATTAGAGACAGGATTTCAAGGCCTCCCACTCCAAGAACATATGCACACTGCTAAGCAAAGCAGAATAGACGATGGCTGGATAATGGAATGGAGGGGCCAGTGATTACCTTCTAGGCTCAAGAGATACAAAACAAAACCCAAATGACTCATTTGCAAAGCATAAGTGAACATAAATGTATTATACTACAGCAATCCTAAATGCTAACTACATTTTTCCTGCGCATCAAGACTGGATCCCCTTGCTCCAGTTGTTTATTAGAAGACAAAAACGACAAGAGAAAAAGAAGGCTCTTGTTTGGGCGCACTCTTTAACAACTAGTTAGATAACATGAATTATAAACAGATAAAACTCAAGTTTATTTTTGTTATTAAAATTCAATTTGCAACAAGCCGACAAAAATAATAATGATGATGATTGTTATTGAATTAAGAAATGTTCTAGTCATATGAACAAAAACTAATAAAGATTAAAAAACTGATATGGATATGGACACAGACAGTACCATATCCAATCACTGTTGACCAGTACAGAAAATTCTGTATTAATCAGACCACGTTAGGTCAAAAATAGGACTCAGATAAGTAAAAAATTACACCTGATAACAATTTTTGTAAAAGGATCCCGTGTGTGTGTACCTTGGGGTGCGTGACTATTGGGTAATGATAGCGAATGTGGACCTTGATATGTGATTGGTTGTTATAGATGGTTAAGTGTGACAAGAAATGAAGGAAGAAAAAGTGGAGATACTGCTGTCAGTTTCGCAACACGTCTCTGCTTAAGAGTCGTTCACAGCACTGAGCCTTCCTATGAGGTTTCCCTTCAAAGTACTGTCCCAGCCCACCACTGTTTAGCTTCCAAGAACAGACGAGATCAGGCGTATTCAGTGGGGTATGATCGTAGATATGCTGTATTCCGTTGCAGCACTGATGAGAGTGCACCTAAAGAGAATAGCTCATTGAATTAAAGTGTGGATACTGAAAGAAGGTATTTAGAATACCTGAAAGAATGGAGTGTGGATCTGCTTTCCAACTTTAGACAGGGACCTGACGCTTGAGTGCCAGATACCCCGAATCGCGGATGAGAGTCCACTGAATAAGTGTTGTCAGAAGAAAAATAAGAGAATTTGTAGTATGTTTATAAGATTTGTTTTTTAATCTTTATTAGTTTTTGTTCATATGACCAGAACATTTCTTAATTCAATAACAATCATCATTACTTATTTTTTTGTCGCATTTTTGTGTCGGCTTGTTGCAAATTGAATTTTAATAACAAAAATAAACTTGAGTTTTATCTGTTTATAATTCATGTTATCTAACTAGTTGTTAAAGAGTGCGCCCAAACAAGAGCCTTCTTTTTCTCTTGTCGTTTTTGTGCTCGTATACCTTTCACTGGCTAAGGGCGCCAATTTAAAGAAGTATAAAGGAAATTTTTCCTGCTGATTTTCTTAATTTTGGTCTGATTATTATACCCTTATTAAAACATATTGGTCTTGTGCGGAATCAGAATTTTCTTTGTTTATTAGAAGACCTAAGCTCCTCAGAACCAATCATATTAATAAAATAGGTAATGCAGACTGCACTGCGTTACTACATTGTAGAAGCTGGTAGACTGCTTGATTTGTATGTGTCCGACCAATCGCCACACCTGTCTAAAAGAATATTTTTGTCGTTTTTTTTTTTTTACTCTTTGGAATTTAGGTAAGATTAATAAAATGGCCATGGTGCTCTGTACGGGTGTGGTTTATTAGGTCAACCCTAACTAGGTCGACAGTCATTAGGTCAACCACTATTGGGCGACAGTGACTAGGTCGACAGGGTCATGACGTCGACATGGAAAAAGGTTGACATGAGGTTTTTTTGGTTTTTTTTT
Organism: Pseudophryne corroboree; assembly: GCF_028390025.1. Lineage (NCBI taxonomy): Eukaryota > Metazoa > Chordata > Amphibia > Anura > Myobatrachidae > Pseudophryne > Pseudophryne corroboree. The sequence continues at coordinate 785,483,648 of NC_086445.1, forward strand.
GTCGTTTTCTTCGTAAAGTGACTGGGAACCCTAATTAGTGCACTGTGTCCCCTCGCATGGCTTGCTTCACTCGCCATATTTCAGGCAAGGGTACTATTCCATGTTGTAGTCCCCGTGGATCGTAAAGAATGGAAAAGTTCAAATAATGGGAACATTTTTGGAAAAACGCATGTTGACCTTTTCATGTGTCAACCTTTGCCATGTTGACCTAAAGACCATGCCGACCCAAATTGTGTCGACCAACAGTGGTCGACCTAATGACTGTTGACCTAAGTGATGTCGCCCTAATGACCATATACCCTGTGTACTTAGATTTGCATGAGTGCATCTAGTTTTCCGGGACCATTTGGTGCTATTTGCCGCAGAGCAGGTATTCTCACCAGCGGTTAGGGCGCCATTGGACGTAGTGGCAAAGTCCGGAGTAGGCACAACTGTACATGTCGTGTGCTGAGCTGCACAGCTAGTGCACCTCCGCTAACAATTGCTGACAGTGTGGTATCGCTAGTGGACTCCTTCAAGTTTCTAGGGACGTACATGTAACTAACTTGTGTCCCTACAGTATACTTATCTGTGTGACTTTACTTCCCCCCCCCCGCCCCCTCCCCCCCCTCCCCCCCCTTACCTGCTTATCTGTTACCTACTTGGCTTTTGTATAGTAAACCGAAGACAAATTCCTAGTATACGCAAGTATACCTGGCCAATAAAGCTGGTTCTGATTCTGATATTTGTAAGGGTGTACCTTGCTGTATGAAGGAGTACATGAACATCCTCTACTTTTAGAGCTGGGGTGATCCGGTCTAAATTTTATGGATTTGAATCTACAAATGTTTAAGTCCACTTTGTAAAATGTTTTTTTGTTTGTTTTTTTCTAACGCTTCAGATACCAAACTTTGCAGCTAATGTCTCTGAGGGTGATTTCACTTCCGGAGTCCTTGGCCACCTACAAACTGTCCTTGTACTAGAACAAAATTTTAGAGTGTTTCAATTATTTTTTTATTTTATTTATGAAACAATTGTTAGATGTGGTTTTACTCCTGCATGTAAAATCACAGTTCGGTGATATGGGATTGCACATTAACACCCCCTTTTACATCAAAATTCCTGGTCCAGCCCGAGTTTGAAGCCATGTCACAGAGGCTTGAAACCTTGCTTACACCGCAGATTGGACCCGGAATCTCCAATCACCGGTTCTCCATAGGCTTGTAACGGGACTAAACTGGCGCTTACCCAGGTCCAACCCTGCTCTCTACCCGGGTTGGATTCCTGGGTCATGGATCGGGTTATTTGTTGGGGACTGTTTTACACAGAGCCACTTCCAGGGTACACCAGTCAAAAGCTTGAGTTATTGTGGCAGTATTAGCAACAAGCACTGATCACAGTTATAGTATGTGCAAAATCATTGATGGCTGAGTGTTGGGCCTGAATCTCCATTGGCCTCAAAGTGCCTCTTTTTGTATCTTTTTTAGGCTAAAGTGGTGTTTGCATTTATTCACATGTAGCTTTGTTTACATTGAAGTACATTATTTCGGATCATGATAGTTTGTACCACGTATACATGAAAATGACAGTTTTTGCCCATTTCAAAATGTTAGGTGCTATCCACAAGTACTGTAGCCAGTTCTTGTTAATGATATTATAGAATTATCACTTGGGGGAGATATCTCTTCTTACACAGAAGCAGCAGCAATCGCACTAATATGGTAATGCAGCAGGAGACGTCACACTTCCTTCATGCATTATTGCTGCGTTCTAGGACGCAGCATCGAATCATCTCCAGCACCATCGGCCGGCTGCGTTACCCATGCAACAAAGAGGCCAGGAAATCTCTGTCCTCTGACAGAGATCCCGGCCTCGTCCCTCCCCCACAATGGCAGTGAAACACCTCCAAACAGCATCAGATTGTCAATCACTGTCAGTCTGATGCTGTACTGCTTCCTCCATCGCAGACCTATACTGCACATGTTCATACGAAAGGTACAGAACATCTGTCCTTTGTGGAATGAAATGCCGCTCTCTCCGACTATTTGAATAAAGCCCATTGCGCACACAGAGAATAATGCATATACACTTCCTTGTTCAGAGTTGTACCCATCTGCCCTACTTATCCCTATGCTTGGTTTGATAGCAGTCATCAGCAGCAGCACATTTGCACCAGCCCCATACGATCCAAACAACTCTGCATGGCTTGTAGTTCCATTGACATTCCCCACACTGAGCACAGCCTAAGGGAGTACACCCTGTTGCAGCACACATAAGTGTAGATGCAGTCGGCCGGGAAGGGGCTTTGGGTGGGCGGTTCGGGAGTCCCACACTGCACTGCATACCCACAGTGGACCAATGTGCCTCCCGTGTGGTGCGCCGGTGACCTTTTTCTAGTGATGTATTCAGAAAGTTGGCACTGCACAGAAGCTCACAAATCCCCTTGCACTGAGCAGAGCCTTTGCTGTGCTTGCGCATGCACCATCTTAATTCATTTTCTTCCATACTTCCCCTGGCTAATATGAGTTTCTTGATATGTGCCAATTTGAACAGGTTTTTTTTGCATTTCAAACTCAGAAAATCACACTACAGTCACATGACTCCACAGCTATTACACGTTCAAACAGGTCACAGTGAGAATTTTCCCAGGAGAGTGAGACACATTCATACTTTCTTACCTGCTATGTTTAAATCAATGCTGTCCTTTAGCTCTCCTGCAGCTGAAACAGAAAAATTAACTCCAGATTTTCTGATGTAACCTAAACTTTAAAGATCATAACTCTAAACAACAGTAGTGTCGTCTGTATGTGAAAAGACACACATTTGTTAGTGAAGTGACCACCTCAGAAATCCTTTCTGTTCCCAATTAACACCTCATTAACAATTCACATGATGCACTGTTTGTTTTCCGTTTTTTGAAGACCACAGTTCACATAGATCCTGTGCCGACAAATGTAAGGGGTCAGTCCAGTTAGGTTAGAGTTGTTTCATGAAACTCGCAGACATTTGCATGAATGCGCGCTCCCGAGAATTCTCCAATCCAATTAAAAATGCCTTTTCGCGGTACTTGTAGTGGAGGATTATGAATTGTCAGCCATATGCAATGTGAAAAAGATTGAGTGACCTTCTTGGACCCCCAAAAATTCCAGTTTGGTTACAGAAGGCTGATAGTGGCTTAAACGGTGTTAAATGGCTGCTTTGTGCATTTAAGAAAAAAAATTCCTGGTAAGCAAACTTTTTCCATTTACTTTCATACGGAAAAAAAAGAAACATGCAAAAAAAAGTAGGGAAAAAGATGCTTTTTGGGGCACTTTGAGGTGACTTTAAAAAAATAAAACTATGAAAAGCATTTATTTAAAAAAAATAATACTCTAAATAAATTTGGGTTGCAGAAAGCAACAAAATAGTTGATTTTGGGGTTATTTGAGACCATTTTTTTTTTAAAACCCCCTCCCCCTAACCAAATGACATGTACTTATTGTACTAATTAAGCGAATTGGAAACTTCTAATTGCACGGTTTCCGGACATTTTAACCTTATAATTAAGGTTTTCCTTACCATCTCTTAAGGTATGTACACACGGTGAGATTTATCCTTGCAATTTTCACTATATAGTCAAAATCGCAAGGAAAGTTAGTGCATATTGCACTGTGTTAGGCAGCTTGCGATACCGATGCGCACTCCCATGGGGTCGGTATCGCAAGGAAAGATAGACTGTGCAGACAAGTCAATCTTGACTATGGGGGTCATTCCGAGTTGATCGCTAGCTGCTTTCGTTCGCTGCGCAGCGATCAGGCACAAAAAGGCACTTCTGTGCATGCGGCGCAATGCGCACACGCATTGTACCATTGCAACGAACGATGTAGTTTCACACAAGGTCTAGAAATGCTTTTCAGTTGCACTGCTGGCCGCAGAGTGATTGACAGGAAGTGGGCGTTTCTGGGTGTGAACTGACCGTTTTCAGGGAGTGTTTGAAAAAATGCAGGCGTGGCTGGGCGAACGCAGGGCGTGTTCGAGACGTCGAAACAGGAGCTGAATAGTCTGAAGTGATCGCAAGCGCTGAGTAGGTTTGAAGCTACTCTGAAACTGCACAAAATTATTTTGTAGCCGCTCTGCGATCCTTTCGTTCACACTTCTGTTAAGCTAAAATACACTCCCAGTGGGCGGCAGCATAGCGTTTGCACGGCTGCTAAAAACTTCTAGCGAGCGAACAACTCGGAATGACCACCTATATACAGTAGTTTACTATCTAGCACAAAGTATAGTAAAAATTGGCACTAATGGGCCCTACACACTGGCAGATTTCACTGAACGATATGAACGTTCTCGTTCATTAATGGATGAGAACTCGTTCATATTATTCAGTGTGGAGGCACCAGCAATGAACAATACGCGGCCCCGCGCTCGTTCATTGTTGGTGCCCCGTCGCTTATGCATACAGGCCAATGTGGACAATCTCCTCCATATTAGCATGCACTGCTACGGAGCCCGGTGACGGGGGGAGTGAAGAAACTTCACTCCCTCCCCCCCCCCCCCCCCCCCTTCCCCTGCCGCCGGGTCGCCCGCCAGCTGTATCAGCCGTCGGGCACCTCGGCGGCACATTGCCTTATGTGTAGGGCCCATTAGTCAAGATCAAAGGCACAGATAGTAAAAATCAGTGCTTCTGGGCTCTGGGGGAGTTCAGGGGAAACCGCAAAGTCATAGTTGAGGATAGTCAAAATCTCACCGTGTGTATGCACTTTTAGCATCAGGTAGGTGCGAACAGAAAAGGGCGCGTAAACTCTGGTTCAGTGTGAGTTGCTAACTGGACTGCAAAGAGAAAACAACAGCTCGCATCTCATATCTTGCAACTCACACCGGATATAATGCCGCCAGAGTCCGGCGGCCATGTCGGATCCCAGCAGACTGTGACTTTTTTTGTAAAGGTGCAATCACTTACAAGGTATGGTTTTGCCTTGTAGGTGATTGCCCCTTTAAAAAAACGTCTGAGTTCAGTCGGCATCCCGCATGGCCACCAAACTTGGGCAGCATTACATCCGCCACTAATCTGAAACAACACCTTTTGTATGCTTAAATATGACGTTTCCAAATACGTAGTTTCTTCCTGAATATCTTGATTCTTGTTCAGTTTGTAAATTATTAAATCTTAACTATAATATGGTAAGTAATAAGCAAATAACAAATAGTTACTATAGAGCTGGTATCCGGACTCCAGGTCAACACCAAAAAGGTCGACACACCTTAGGTCGACACCAATTGGTCGACACACCTTAGATCAACGTGGACAAAAGGTCGACATGGAAAAAGGTCGACTATGAGTTTTTCACTGTTTTTATTTACTTTTTCATACTTTACGATCCACGTGGACTACGATTGGGAACAGTAATCTGAAGCATGGCGAGCCATGCAAGGGGACGCGATGAACTAATTGGGGTTCCCGGTCACTCTACGAAGAAAACGACACCAAAAACCCCCCATAAAAAAACTCATGTCAACCTTTTGTCCATGTCGACCTAAGATGTGTCGACCTTTATGGTGTCGACCTGGAGTACCAGACCCATACAGCTACAGAATAGCAATATCATTTTCTTCAGAAGTGAAAAACATTTTTTTTTTTTAAACTTTAAAACTTTCTGGACAAAAGTAATTTAGTTGTGCAAAATACAGATTGCCCCCTTGTGGCGATACTGAAGACAGCTAAACTCTGTGTTTCACTATAGAGCAGTGGTTCCCGAACTGTGTGCCGTGGCTCCCTGGGGTGCCTCGGGGCACTTGCAGGGGTGCCTTGGATTAGTGGTCCAGGACCAATTCAAATTATTTATAGTCAATATAATAGGCAAAACTAGTGCTAGTAGCTGCCAGTCATAAAATATGTGGCCAAACAGAAGCAAATCTTGTCCCTCACCACAAAACTGACCCTAAGAATGACATATAAACGCAATCTACTTAATGTCATATTTCTTTCTAAGTTTCTCAATAAGAAATTTTTGGCCTAGGGGCGCCATGAAAAAAATTCTGATACTCTAGGGCGCCGTGATTCAAAAAAGTTTGGAAACCACTGCTATAGTGTATAGCGAAGTACAGCCACTTATAAAGTAAACATACTGAGGGCGTCTTGTATTTAATTTTAAAACTTAGGGGGTCATTCAGACACGTTCGCATGCTGCTTTTTATTGCAGCCGTGCAAACGGGTCCGAACTGCGCTTGTGCGTGGCCGCCAATGCGCAGGCGCGTCGTTGCACGGCGATGGCCTTGCCAGACAGCGACGGCAGCTACGATGGAAGCGTTCGCATCAGTGAACGTTAGAAGATTGACAGCAGGAAGGCGTAACTGAGAGGCAACTGACCGTTTTCTGGGAGCGGTGAGGCAAACGCAGGCATGTCTCAGCGTTTGCATGGCGGGCGTCTGACGTCTATTCCGGGACCAAGCAGGCAGAAGTGATTGAGTAAGTTCAGAGCTACTCGACTGATGTGAATGGCCAATTCTCTGTAAAGCGCTGCGGAATATGTGTGCGCTATATAAATAACTGGTAATAATAATACTCAGAAACTGCACAAACAGTTTGTGCACAACTCCCCTGCAAAAGCGTTCGCACCTTTGCTAAGCTAAAGTACACTCCCCAATAGGCGGCGATTATCTGATCGCATAGCTGCAAAAAACTGCTACCGTGCGATCGACTCGGATTGACCCCCTTAGTTCTTTGTTCTACTAAAATTCCAGAATCGCAAATGGCATTATAGTTTTTTGGCCTCATAGTTAAATGCTGTTTATCTATTTTACAAGACTATAAGGTACACTACACATTATAAATTACTTTTCTTTAGTTTAAAAAAAACATAAAACATTGGCATTTTGTGTCTTGCTAAACATCTGTGGAATGTAATACAAATTTATTTCATTTGACATTGATGAAAAGAATAAACAGTTCTACACGGAATTCCCTGTTTTTGCTATGTACAGTAACTCCTTACATGACAGCTCAGAGCACCAAATTATAGCTATGATATGAACAGTGTTTTCACGGATCCCTGTCATGTCTGCCTTTGATCTTTGTTTGAAACGACATGTGCTTGTAGAGATGATAATTAACAGACACTGTACGTGTATATCAAATAAATAACACATTGCATGACATTTAAAGTATGTTTCAGGGACACTTGTGATTTTTCCAAACACATATATCTAATGAACTTGCTTGAAAGCAGTATATATATTATTGTTTACAAGAAGCTGTAAATGTGAAAGTCTGCCTTGGATCACAGTTATACCCCTTTCACACCGCACAAATAACTCGGCATAGACCCGTGTACAATTCCCGTGTGCGACCCGTGCTAGCAATGTGAAAACGGTATTAGTGTGGTTGGATGTTAAAGGGACACATAGGGGGCTATGTAATGACCCGTGATAGTGCCACGGGCACGAAAAACTTGTGTTTTATGTTTTATCCTCTTAGGTCCTGCAAAAAACACCCATTTTCCGCGCAAAAAAACAAGGGTCCCGCAAAAAGACCTATGTAGTATAGCGGCACTTTTCGCGGGTCTAAGGGGCACTTTCCGTGGATTGTGCTTTGCGTACCTCAGGCATGCAAAGCATAATCCTCGATTAGTGCTGGCATCAGGGATAAGCTTCACCTTATCGGGGCTAACTGGATAAATTACCTCGGTTAATTTGATACCGCCTATAGGACCCTATTCAAGTTGGATCGCAAAATTTGAGAATCGCAATCTGGATGATTATCGAACTTTCGCATTGCACGTGCTCACCCATGATTAGCGATTATTTCTGTGAACGCATTGTGCATCAAAGCAATTGCATTTTGATTGACAGGAAGCCAGCATTTGGGGGAGGAAACATGGCGTTTTCTGTGTGTGTGTGTAAAAACGCAGGTGTGGCAAGGCGTTTTTCTGGTGGGTCTCTGACGTCAGCGATGACCACTTCCAGCCTCTTGCGTATGCCGAATTGTGGACGACTTTGCCTGGCGCAGATGGGAAAACTCTCTGATGTTCCGGTATTTGCATATGGTTATGCGATCACATCGCGCATTGCGATGCGTTCGCAGTTACTGCAATGGGCGTTTTTTCTCTATTTCTTGGCGGCAACTATTTGATCACAGCAACTGCTTTTTAGCAAGATTAGCGATCCAACCTGAACAGGGTCCGTAGATCAAACTTGATTTGGCCAATACACACAGCAATTTGGGTGTATTTTTATTGTAATACTACCTTAACTAAAATAAAAATAGCCATATTATTGGGTAAATAGAATATTCCTGTTCCCAGACAGAGCACAACTGCTCTTATATAATACTATAGTCAGGTACACACAAGACGATTTTGATCCAATAAAGATAAAGTTTTCCCTTGAAATGTCCCCAGCTGCAGAATCAAAGAAAAAGAACATACACACTGAACGATATAGTGATCAATGAACGTCCCTGAACATGCAGCCATGATAGCCTGAATTGTACTGCATGTTCAGTTGATAAAGATAAACGATAACGACCCAAGGAAGCGCACATTGTTATCGTCTTTATGCGTACACACTTGACGATATGCATGATAATATCTTTATCTTTTTTGTGCATATCGTCCACTTAAATCGTCTAGTGTGTATTCCGCTTTACCTTCTTCTCCTGCCTGGTTTTCAGGGTATGCAGAGGGGCAGTAGGAGCAAATAGGTGCAATCACCTCATCTTGACCCTGCCACCCCTGTGTCTCCTGAAGTAGGCAGGACTTCATGATGCAGGTTGCGTCATTTCTCTACCCACCTTGCAGCAAGTAAGTACTCTCCGACATAATTACCTGCTCTCATGTGTCTCCCTCATTCTGAACTCACTTAGAATGTTCTAGGCCAGTGATTTCCCAACTTTTTTGAATCACGGCGCCCTAGAATATCAGAATTTTTTTCACGGCACCCCTAGGCCAAAAAATTCTTATTGAGAAACTTAGAAAGAAATATGACATTAAGTAGATCGCGTTTATATGTCATCCTTAGGGTCAGTTTTGTGGTGAGGGACAAGATTTGCTTCTGTTTGGCCACATATTTTATGACTGGCAGCCACCAGCACTGGTTTTGCCTATTATATTGACCATGAATAATTTGAATTGGTCCTGGACCACCAACCCAGGGCACCCCTGCAAGTGTCCCGAGGCACCCCAGGGAGCCACGGCACAGAGTTTGGGAACCTCTGTTCTAGGCACAGAATTAAGAAAAGCTGTTGGGGTCATGCGGACCAGGTTCAATGTGAGTTAACTAGTCCTATGACTATCCTTATATAAACCAACTCATTACACATTGTGGGATGCAGACACCACTTAGACCGTTATGATATCGACATTGTTAATATGTCGACTTGGAACATATCAATTTTCAGAATGTTGACCTTTTCACAGTTTCAGCATTTGAATGTCAACATGTGAAATGCTGACATTGTGCCGAATGTCGACATAATGCTGCAGTATAAGTGTTAGGCTGGGGGGGGGGGTTAGGTATAAGACTTAGTGTAGCGGGATTCTGCGTCACCGGATACCTCCAGACCTTGAAGACAAAGCTGTATTGCCGGAGCTGAGTGGTAGTAAGTGATTGCTGTACCGTGGGACCCACTGTTATGTTGATATTCCAAGCATGTCAACATTTCATCACTGTGGACCTGATGAATGTCGGCATAGCCAATGTGAAGATTCTAAACATGCCAAAATTAGCTCCATCCAAGATGAATGTCGACAAACCATAACAAACTTGAATAAAAATAGAAAGGCAATGGTGCAATTGCTTACACTGCTGTCTGTATTGTTGTGGACCAGGTGTGCCACTGCTGATGCTATACCCGCAGTCTCACACTATATCATAGAGCATGGGTCTTCCACCTGCGGCCCTCCAGCTGCTGTGGACTACACATCCCAGCATGCCCTGTTACAGTTTTAGCATACGTTAATGGCAGGGCGTTCTGGGATGTGTAGTTTCACAGCAGCTTGAGGGTACAGGTTGAAGACCCATGGAGTTAGTTCGCATTATACGAGTAGTGTCCAAAATGTCATAGCATGCCAGGACTCACCTTACATTTGTCATATTGAAATTCACCATAAGTAGCGGTATTCATACAAATGCTCACAGACACGGACACTGTGGACATGATAAACATCAGGCATGCCACGCCTTGGTACAACAAGTAATCCCTAGAGCAGGCATTCCCAACCACGGTCCTCAAGGCACACCAACAGTGCAGGTTTTAGTGATATCCAGGCTGCAGCACAGGTGGTTAAATCAAAATAGCTCAGCTGCTAATTAAGTCACCTGTGCTGAAGGCTGGATATCACTAAAACCTGCACTGTTAGTGTGCCTTGAGGACCGCGGTTGGGAATGCCTGCCCTAGAGTGTGGGAAGGATGCTGCATGTGCAAGCACACACCGACTGCGGACCAACCGTGGTGATACTGGGAATTGTAGTTAAGTGATCTGAGTCCTCACTGGCAGCAAATCACTGATAAAGGTGCCCACCCCCACCCCCTGCTGCACTTGCTGCAATAGGATGCAGTGGCTGGCAACAATCCAAAGGAGGCCTGAACGCCGTCATCAACTCAGTGTAGGTTTGCACTGTTGATGATTGCACTGTCCATGTCTTAATAAAAACCTTATTTCTCTAACGTCCTAGTGGATGCTGGGGACTCCGAAAGGACCATGGGGAATAGCGGCTCCGCAGGAGACTGGGCACAAAAGTAAAAAGCTTTAGGACTACCTGGTGTGCACTGGCTCCTCCCCCCATGACCCCCCTCCAAGCCTCAGTTAGATTTTTGTGCCCGAACGAGACGGGTGCAGGCTAAGGGGCTCTCCTGAGCTGCTTAGTGTAAAAGTTTAAAGTAGGTTTTTTATTTTCAGTGAGACCTGCTGGCAACAGGCTCACTGCACCGAGGGACTAAGGGGAGAAGAAGCGAACTCACCTGCGTGCAGAGTGGATTGGGCTTCTTAGGCTACTGGACATTAGCTCCAGAGGGACGATCACAGGCCCAGCCATGGATGGGTCCCAGAGCCGCGCCGCCGGCCCCCTTACAGAGCCAGAAGACTGAAGAGGTCCGGAAAATCGGCGGCAGAAGACGTCCTGTCTTCAATAAGGTAGCGCACAGCACCGCAGCTGTGCGCCATTGCTCTCAGCACACTCACACTCCGGTCACTGAGGGTGCAGGGCGCTGGGGGGGGCGCCCTGAGACGCAATAAAACACCTTTTTTGGCAAAAAAAATACATCACATATAGCTCCTGGGCTATATGGATGCATTTAACCCCTGCCAATTTTTCCATAAAAAAGCGGGAGAAAGGCCGCCGAGAAGGGGGCGGAGCCTATCTCCTCAGCACACTGGCGCCATTTTTTCCTCACAGCTCCGTTGGAGGAAGGCTCCCTGACTCTCCCCTGCAGTCCTGCACTACAGAAACAGGGTAAAACAAGAGAGGGGGGCACTAAATTGGCATATAAATATATACAGCAGCTATATTAGGGAAAAACACATATATAAGGTTATCCCTGTATATATATATATATATATAGCGCTCTGGTGTGTGCTGGCAAACTCTCCCTCTGTCTCCCCAAAGGGCTAGTGGGGTCCTGTCCTCTATCAGAGCATTCCCTGTGTGTGTGCTGTGTGTCGGTACGTTGTGTCGACATGTATGAGGAGGAAAATGGTGTGGAGGCGGAGCAATTGCCTGTGTTAGTGATGTCACCCCCTAGGGAGTCGACACCTGACTGGATGGTCTTATGGAAAGAATTACGTGATAGTGTCAGCACTTTACAAAAGACTGTTGACGACATGAGACAGCCGGCAAATCAGTTAATACCTGTACAGGCGTCTCAAACACCGTCAGGGGCTCTAAAGCGCCCGTTACCTCAGGTCGATACAGACACAGACACGGACACTGACTCCAGTGTCGACGGTGAGGAAACAAATGTATTTTCCAGTAGGGCCACACGTTACATGATCACGGCAATGAAGGAGGTTTTGAACATTTCTGATACTACAAGTACCACAAAAAAGGGTATTATGTGGGGTGTGAAAAAACTACCCGTAGTTTTTCCCGAATCAGATGAATTAAATGAGGTGTGTGATGAAGCGTGGGTTTCCCCCGATAAAAAACTGCTAATTTCTAAAAAATTATTGGCATTATACCCTTTCCCGCCAGAGGTTAGGGCGTGTTGGGAAACACCCCCTAGGGTAGATAAGGCGCTCACACGCTTATCAAAACAAGTGGCGTTACCGTCTCCTGATACGGCCGCCCTCAAGGAACCAGCTGATAGGAAGCTGGAAAATATCCTAAAAAGTATATACACACATACTGGTATTATACTGCGACCAGCAATCGCCTCAGCCTGGATGTGCAGTGCTGGGGTGGCTTGGTCGGATTCCCTGACTGAAAATATTGATACCCTGGACAGGGACAATATATTATTGACTATAGAGCATTTAAAGGATGCATTTCTATATATGCGAGATGCACAGAGAGATATTTGCACTCTGGCATCAAGAGTAAGTGCGATGTCCATTTCTGCCAGAAGAGGATTATGGACGCGACAGTGGTCAGGGGATGCGGATTCCAAACGGCATATGGAAGTATTGCCGTATAAAGGGGAGGAGTTATTTGGGGTCGGTCTATCGGACCTGGTGGCCACGGCAACGGCTGGGAAATCCACTTTTTTACCCCAAGTCACCTCGCAGCAGAAAAAGATACCGTCTTTTCAGGCTCAGTCCTTTCGTCCCCATAAGGGCAAGCGGGCAAAAGGCCACTCATATCTGCCCCGGGGCAGAGGAAGGGGAAAAAGACTGCAGCAGACAGCCTCTTCCCACGAACAGAAGCCCTCCCCCGCTTCTGCCAAGTCCTCAGCATGACGCTGGGGCCTTACAAGCGGACTCAGGCACGGTGGGGGCCCGTCTCAAGAATTTCAGCGCGCAGTGGGCTCACTCGCAAGTGGACCCCTGGATCCTGCAGGTAGTATCTTAGGGGTACAAATTGGAATTCGAGACGTCTCCCCCTCGCCGGTTCCTGAAGTCTGCTTTACCAACGTCTCCCTCCGACAGGGAGGCGGTATTGGAAGCCATTCACAAGCTGTATTCCCAGCAAGTGATAATCAAGGTACCCCTCCTACAACAGGGAAAGGGGTATTATTCCACGCTGTTTGTGGTACCGAAGCCGGACGGCTCGGTGAGACCCATTTTAAATCTGAAATCCTTGAACACTTACATAAAAAGGTTCAAGTTCAAGATGGAGTCACTCAGAGCAGTGATAGCGAACCTGGAAGAAGGGGACTATATGGTGTCTCTGGACATCAAGGATGCTTACCTCCATGTCCCAATTTGCCCTTCTCACCAAGGGTACCTCAGGTTTGTGGTACAGAACTGTCACTATCAGTTTCAGACGCTGCCGTTTGGATTGTCCACGGCACCCCGGGTCTTTACCAAGGTAATGGCCGAAATGATGATTCTTCTTCGAAGAAAAGGCGTCTTAATTATCCCTTACTTGGACGATCTCCTGATAAGGGCAAGGTCCAGAGAACAGTTAGAGGTCGGAGTAGCACTATCTCAAGTAGTACTATGACAGCACGGATGGATTCTAAATATTCCAAAATTGCAGCTGATTCCGACGACACGTCTGCTGTTCCTAGGAATGATTCTGGACACAGTACAGAAAAAGGTGTTTCTCCCGGAAGAGAAAGCCAGGGAGTTATCCGACCTAGTCAGGAACCTCCTAAGACCAGGCCAAGTGTCAGTACATCAATGCACAAGGGTCCTGGGAAAGATGGTGGCTTCTTACGAAGCGATTCCATTCGGCAGATTCCACGCAAGAACTTTTCAGTGGGATCTGCTGGACAAATGGTCCGGATCGCATCTTCAAATGCATCAGCGGATAACCCTGTCTCCAAGGACAAGGGTGTCTCTCCTGTGGTGGTTACAGAGTGCTCATCTCCTAGAGGGCCGCAGATTCGGCATTCAGGATTGGGTCCTGGTGACCACGGATGCCAGCCTGAGAGGCTGGGGAGCAGTCACACAGGGAAGAAATTTCCAGGGCTTGTGGTCAAGCATGGAAACGTCACTTCACATAAATATCCTGGAACTAAGGGCCATTTACAATGCCCTAAGTCAGGCAAGACCTCTGCTTCAGGGTCAGCCGGTGTTGATCCAGTCGGACAACATCACGGCAGTCGCCCACGTAAACAGACAGGGCGGCACAAGAAGCAGGAGGGCAATGACGGAAGTGGCAAGGATTCTTCGCTGGGCGGAAAATCATGTGATAGCACTGTCAGCAGTGTTCATTCCGGGAGTGGACAACTGGGAAGCAGACTTCCTCAGCAGACACGATCTTCACCCGGGGGAGTGGGGACTTCACCCAGAAGTCTTCCACATGATTGTGAACCGTTGGGAAAAACCAAAGGTGGACATGATGGCGTCCCGCCTCAACAAAAAACTGGACAGATATTGCGCCAGGTCAAGGGACCCTCAGGCAATAGCTGTGGACGCTCTGGTAACACCGTGGGTGTACCAGTCAGTGTATGTGTTCCCTCCTCTTCCTCTCATACCAAAAGTACTGAGAATCATTAGAAGGAGAGGAGTAAAGACTATACTCGTGGCTCCGGATTGGCCAAGAAGGACTTGGTACCCGGAAATTCAAGAGATGCTCACGGAAGACCCGTGGCCTCTACCTCTAAGAAAGGACCTGCTCCAGCAGGGACCATGTCTGTTCCAAGACTTACCGCGGCTGCGTTTGACGGCATGGCGGTTGAACGCCGGATCCTGAAGGAAAAAGGCATTCCGGATGAAGTCATCCCTACCCTGATCAAAGCCAGGAAGGATGTAACCGTACAACATTATCACCGTATTTGGCGTAAATATTTTGCGTGGTGCGAGGCCAGGAAGGCCCCTACAGAGGAATTTCAACTGGGTCGATTCCTGCATTTCCTGCAAACAGGACTGTCTATGGCAGTGTTTTTCAACCACTGTGCCGTGGCACACTAGTGTGCCCTGAGCACTCTCCAGGTGTGCCGCCATAGATGCACAGCCAGGCCCGTCAGTGGTTTGCCGCTACTGAGGTCCTGGAACGATCAATACTGGAGGGTTTAGCAGCTGCAGAGCCAGTTCTAATTTTGGGCCCGGGCAGTGTTGCTGGCCTTCTCAGACGTGGCTCAGACGTGACCTATGGAGAAGCTGCGACATGACATCCTAGGACACGCAACTGCACTATGCATCACCATTATATTTGAGTGTGCCTTGGCAATATTTAAATCTTGTTCAGTGTGCCGCGAGTTGTAAAAGGTTGAAAATCTCTGGTCTATGGGCCTCAAATTAGGGTCCATTAAGGTTCAAATTTCGGCCCTGTCAATATTCTTCCAAAAAGAACTAGCTTCTGTTCCTGAAGTTCAGACGTTTGTCAAGGGAGTACTGCATATACAGCCTCCTTTTGTGCCTCCAGTGGCACCTTGGGATCTCAATGTAGTTTTGGGATTCCTAAAATCACATTGGTTTGAACCACTCACCACTGTGGACTTAAAATATCTCACATGGAAAGTGGTAATGCTGTTAGCCCTGGCTTCAGCCAGGCGTGTCTCAGAATTGGCGGCTTTATCCTATAAAAGCCCTTACCTAATTTTTCATACGGACAGGGCAGAATTGAGGACTCGTCCTCAATTTCTCCCTAAGGTGGTTTCAGCATTTCACTTAAACCAGCCTATTGTGGTGCCTGCGGCTACTAGGGACTTGGAGGATTCCAAGTTGCTGGACGTAGTTAGGGCCCTGAAAATATATGTTTCCAGGACGGCTGGAGTCAGAAAATCTGACTCGCTGTTTATCCTGTATGCACCCAACAAGCTGGGTGCTTCTGCTTCTAAGCAGACGATTGCTCGTTGGATTTGTAGTACAATTCAGCTTGCACATTCTGTGGCAGGCCTGCCACAGCCAAAATCTGTAAAAGCCCATTCCACACGGAAAGTGGGCTCATCTTGGGCGGCTGCCCGAGGGGTCTCGGCTTTACAACTTTGCCGAGCAGCTACTTGGTCAGGGGCAAACACGTTTGCTAAATTCTACAAATTTGATACCCTGGCTGAGGAGGACCTGGAGTTCTCTCATTCGGTGCTGCAGAGTCATCCGCACTCTCCCGCCCGTTTGGGAGCTTTGGTATAATCCCCATGGTCCTTTCGGAGTCCCCAGCATCCACTAGGACGTTAGAGAAAATAAGAATTTACTTACCGATAATTCTATTTCTCATAGTCCGTAGTGGATGCTGGGCGCCCATCCCAAGTGCGGATTGTCTGCATTACTTGTACATAGTTATTGTTACAAAAATCGGGTTATTGTTGTGAGCCATCTTTTCAGAGGCTCCTTCTGTTATCATGCTGTTAACTGGGTTCAGATCACAAGTTGTACGGTGTGATTGGTGTGGCTGGTATGAGTCTTACCCGGGATTCAAAATCCTTCCTTATTGTGTACGCTCGTCCGGGCACAGTATCCTAACTGAGGCTTGGAGGAGGGTCATAGGGGGAGGAGCCAGTGCACACCAGGTAGTTCTAAAGCTTTACTTTTGTGCCCAGTCTCCTGCGGAGCCGCTATTCCCCATGGTCCTTACGGAGTCCCCAGCATCCACTACGGACTACGAGAAATAGAATTATCGGTAAGTAAATTCTTATTTTTTTCATGGCATTCCTAAGCCAAAAGTTTCTTATTGAGAAATTTAAATATAATAATAATAAAATAAAAAAAATAGTCCCTCGATGCAGTGAGCCTGTTGCCAGCAGGTCTCACTGAACATAAAAAACCTAAAACTAAACTTTTCACTAAGCAGCTCAGGAGAGCCACCTAGTGTGCACCCTTCTCGTTCGGGCACAAAAATCTAACTAACTGAGGCTTGGAGGAGGGTCATAGGGGGAGGAGCCAGTGCACACCAGGTAGTCCTAAAGCTTTTTACTTTTGTGCCCAGTCTCCTGCGGAGCCGCTATTCCCCATGGTACTTTCGGAGTCCCCAGCATCCACTACGGACTATGAGAAATAGAATCATCGGTAAGTAAATTCTTATTTTAAATATATATATATTTTATTTATAATTTATTTATTTTTTCTAACTTTATTTGCAGTTTTTCATTTGGAACCCGTAGTTCAGTTTGCACATCAAATTAATGTTAGAAATAGTTTTGACTAGAAAAGTCCTTCTAATAGAACATTGTGAGGAAAAAATGTGTGCTTGAAAGAAAATCATTAATGGTTTCATAGAATTGTTTCAGATTATTAATTTACATTGTAGTATTAAAAATAGAACAGGGAAATTATTAATTAATAAGTATGTCATGTTTTGATTTTGATTAAATATTTTAATGGCCATGATCTACAAATTCGTAATTGTCTGTAGTTGTAACAAATGCCAAGAATTTGGTGATTTAGCGGCAAGATTTTATTGATGGATTTTTTTAAAAGGCCTTTAAAAAAATTGCTACTTTTAAATATTGTAGTTAAATCAACATAATATTGGCACTTAGCCAATATTACATTTGGACCATTGTACCCTCAAGAAAGGGGGTATGTTTTATTTTTTGTTTGTTTATTGTGCTATAGCCAAGTAATTTTGCACATTTATTTTAATATAAATTTTTTAAAATGCAACGAAATAAAAACTCGAGACTTTAACCTCCCACATATGTAATCAATGGATAACAGTTGACTGCAATTTTCATAAAAAAAATTACATAATTAAAGGAAATAGTGTTTGTTCAACGTCTGACAATTCTGGGAATGTATCATTAATACTGGCTCTTGGTTACTGTATATTTGTTAATTTTAATTGTTACTGACTATAGATCACAATAGATCTGAGATAGTTTGTCCACTGTAAAGCTATAATGGCATTTTTTCACAAATGCTTTTCAACCAGGAGCATAAATAGGTTCGGCAGCATCTTAACCAGCCAGCTCCTGTCATTTATCAAACTTTTTAGGAGACTATTTACTAAGCCTTAGATGGTGATAAAGTGGACAGAGATAAAGGACCAACCAATCAGCTCCTAACTGCCATGACACAGGCTCTTTTTGAAAAATGACATTTAGGAGCTAATTGGCTGGTACTTTGTCTGGTACTGATATATATCCCCCCCCCCCCCCCCCCCCAAGAGTTGTGTTTTTGCTGCAACGGTGCCTATACACTTGTGCGATGCCCCGAGACGCGGCATCGCACCGGCAGTTCAGGTACGATGAAATTGCACCTGAACTGCCAAAGTGATTACCATGCGATCATGCGATAGATCGCATGGTAATCACGTGATGGGCACATCACCGCCGAGTGTGAACGGCCATCGCACATCGCAGTGCGATATATAGCATGTGTTTTTAAAAACGCATGCGATCGCACTGCGATTCGATAAATATTAAGTGCAGCACATAATATCTTAAGACGCGAGATTTGACCGGCGTGCTAGCGCATCGCGTCGAAAGGTACCTAAAATGTGCATACAATCCCCCGATTTCTCTCACAGATCCAGTCGAAATCGAAGGCTAGTACCGATAATCTCACAAGTGTATGGGCACCATAAGTAATGGTACATTTTTCCCATTGCCTAGTTTTAACAAATGCCCCTAAAAGGGCAATTCAATTGTTTGTTATGTTGTTCAAAGTATCAGAGCTATTAAATTCTTGGCCCGATCAGATGCCCATTAGCTGCGGCAGTCACATTTTAGCTCACACCCGCTGGAGTTGGCGAGCTGAAATGTGCAAAAACTGGGCTGTTTGGGTGCCCAAACAGCCTTTTTCTCTGTCGCGCCCATTAGTTTAGTCGTGTTTAGCTATTTTATGTGGCTAAACACTGAGTAATTGGCCACAATAATTAAGGGGCGCCCAAAACAATTGAATTGCAACAATGGGCGCCCATTAATTAACGCGCTTCCATATATCTATATATATATATATATATATATATATATATACAGGTTGAGTATCCCTTATCCAAAATGCTTGGGACCAGAGGTATTTTGGTTATCGGATTTTTCCGTATTTTGGAATAATTGCATACCATAATGAGATATCATGGTGATGGGACCCAAGTCTAAGCACAGAATGCATTTATGTTTCATATACACCTTATAAACACAGCCTGAAGGTCATTTTGCCCAATATTTTTAATAACTTTGTGCATTAAACAAAGTGTGTGTACATTCACACAATTCATTTATGTTTCATATACACCTTATACACACAGCCTGAAGGTCATTTTAATACAATATTTTTAATAACTTTGTGTATTAAACAAAGTTTGTGTACATTGAGCCACAGAAAACAAAGATTTCACTATCTCACTCTCACTCAAAAAAGTCCGTATTTCGGAATATTCCGTATTTCGGAATATTTGGATATGGGATACTCAACCTGTATATGCTTTGTGGAGCCAGCTTTGAGCGTAATGATTGTAAAGCACATAAAATTGTATTTCTTTGTAAAAGTCCTGTGTTTTCACTATTTTCTATTCACTAATGATTTGTTAGAGCTGGCGTACAGCTTTGTGTTTTCTCTCAGGTACAGTTGGGCTGCTTTTGTGTGGCTAATTATATCCAGTAATCTTACACAATGGGCCGGATTATCACAGAGGAAGGGGCTGCTCTGAGTGCACAGGCCAGCAGGCGACGTGCTTTGTCATACTATGCTCTTAGCTGCTTTATTAGGGTAAACAATGATGTTTCACTTTTTGGGAGTGACAGTTGTCTCATTCTCACAAATGGTGCATCACTGAAGCAGTTTCACTGCTCTTTATATGCATAGTTCACGTGGGAATTTCACAGGTCCTGGCCTCCAGTTTCCCCCTCCATAGAAGCATTTGGAATGCTCCATTGTCAAGGTAAAACCAAAACTGCTCTCTGTGGAACCAGGGTTGTTTCATAACAAGCTACAGTACATGCTGTTGGCCGTGTATGTATGGCATGGTTCCTTATCTACGATGATAGTGCCCTCAGCCTTCTGTAAGGGTGTGTGATTTGTGCAGTAAGTGATTCTGTCATTATATCCTATAGATGAGTTACATTGCTGATGCAGAGGCATACCCGTCTGTGATCTGTATATAAAAAAGTTCTGTGTTATGGTTATGTTTTATTTTTTAATGTGTTTTAATGTGTTTAAAATGTTCTAGTGGCCTACAGTATATTGCAGATTTCTCCTCTGCTGAAACACTGTACACTGTATTAGTTTATGGGGTGGATTCAGTCAGTAGCTGATGTGTGCACTGCATACAGGTTGTACATTGCATACAGCAGTCCTGCATTACCAGCACTTAATTAAATCAATGCCTGTGTGTTTTTTAAAACCTATCTTCTATAGTCCAAGTGTCCAGCGGTAGCAATGTATTCATACGGGAAACCCGTACCAGTTTGTTTGCACTCTTAGGGGTATATCTACTAAAGAAGTTTTAGAAGTGGATATGTTGCTTATAGCAACCAATCAGATTCTAGTTATCATTTATCTACCACCTTCTAGAAGATAAAAGCTAGAATCTGATTGGTTGCTATGTCCAACATCTCCACTTCTAAAAACCCACACTTTAGTAAATATACCCCTTTAATATATCCCTTAGAATGTGCAGTTTTTATTAATATCTGTGGCAACGCCTGTAAATAATGGGCCTGATTTGTAATTGGAAGTAAATACATCTAAATATAATTTTGTATCTTAGAAAAAACGTATTGCACTACAGGGGGCAGATTTATAATATACAGGCAGATTTAGAGTTAGGTTGGGGCGCCACTTAGCTCAACTTTAGTCAACTGCAGTGTAAAAATACAGCTAGCCAGTATCGGGGTGCTTCATGCGAAAGCTGGTAGTGTTTTCCTTGCATGGCAAAAAAAATATGTGATTTTCCACTCTTGCTACCTAATATGGATTGTCCAGCAGCAGATTCTTTCCCTTTAACTACATTGGTAAATTCTAATGTTCATTAGGGGAGTTCTGGTGTTAGGCATTCATAATGAATAGTTGTATAGTCAATAATGCTTATGAAACTCTTCAATTACTTATTATAGCACTACAGTTTACAGCATGATATACATAATTTGGGTTCCAGTGTATCAGTCAACTCCATATGGTCATCAGGCATTAGGTTGACAGGTACAGTACACAAGGTCAGAAGGTCAACAGATAGACGGTAGACAGTGCTTAACGTCGACAGGTACAAAAATTGGCATGGGCAAAAGGCTGTCATGACAGTAGTCGACACACAAATGGTCAACAAGTTTTTTTTGGGTTTCATGTTTTTCCAACTTTTGCCTGATTTGCTATTCTGTGTGGATTACGATTGGGAATTAACCTGTGGTAAGTGCAGGGAGCCCCCTTGCCTGAAGCGTGGCGAGGGAAGCGAGCCTGCGCAGGTACACGTCTCCACTAATTATGCTCAGATATGGATAAACATACAAAATGACACCTCAAAAAAATCTTAAGAAAAAAACTTGTTCACCTTTTTTGAGTCGCCCATTGTCATGTTGACCTTTTGTACCTGTCGACTTTACACAAAGTCTACCCTTTACCTGTCGACCTAATGACTGTCTAGACAGTGTAGATCTTCTCTACCACACCCACATAATTTTATACATATATCATTATGATTATATTTATATGTGTGTATGGCAAGTGAGTATATTACAGGTATTTGCTATTACTTAACCCTGAGATAACAGAGAGCAGTCCTCCTCCAATAAACCATAACATGTCTAGGTCTTAATGTCATAGATCAGGTACAGATTATGGGGGACATTTACTAAGCAGTGATAAGAGCGGAGAAGTGAGCTAGTGGAAAAGTTGCCCCATCAACCAATCAGCAGCTCTGTATTATTTTATAGTATGCAAATAGTAGATGTTACTTCAGTGCTGATTGGTTGCCATGGGCAACTTCTCCACTGGCTCCACTCTTATCACTGCTTAGTAAATGTTCCCCTAAGGGCCATAAGGGTCTGGGACAGATCAATAGACTATTGTGAGAAGCAGAGGTGTTACCAGGAGTGGCCACCCCAGATGTGCTGCTGGTGTGGCTCTCCTATTTGAATTTTAGACTGAGCTGCAGTCCCACATTTTGAGTTTCCACTGGTTACCAGCGCTGTGTGAGTGACCAGTGCTGTGTGGATGTGTACAACCCCAACACTAAAGGAGCATGCACATGGTGTGATTCTGCCTATAGGCAGATTTGCACTATGCGATTTCCCTTGATCACCCCAAAGCCAAAATCCAGCAATACTGACTGTACACACTGCGATTTTGGCTCCGTACAATTTTTACTATGGTCAGTTTTGACTATACAGTGTACTAGATTGTACACTTTCTAGTCAAAATTGACCTGCCTGCACAGTCTATTTTTACTTGCGATGCCAACACAGCGGGAGTGCCCATCGGCATCGCAAGCTGTATACACACGGGGGTTAATTCTGAGTTGATCGCAGCAGGAACTTTGTTAGCAGTTGGGCAAAACCATGTGCACTGCAGGTGTGGCAGATACAACATTTGCAGAGAGAGTTAGATTTGGATGGGTTATTTTGTTTCTGTGCAGGGTAAATACTGGCTGCTTTATTTTTACACTGCAATTTAGATTGCAGAGTGAACACACCACACCCAAATCTAACTCTCTCTGCACATGTTATATCTGCCCCCCTGCAGTGCACATGGTTTTACCCAACTGCTAACAAAGTTCCTGCTGTGATCAACTCAGAATTACCCCCACGGTGCGATATGCACTACCAATATGGACTATAGTCCATATCGGTAGTAAATCGCATAGTGTATATGCCCCATATCTACCCCAATGTCTCCATAGATATGTAAAAGTAGAATAACTGCATCATTTTGAGAAGAAAATAGAAATACAGTTTTTATACTTATGGGGGCAGATGTATGAAGCAGTGAAAAGAGTGAAGTGAGCCTGTACAGAAGTTGCCCATGGCAAGCAATCAGCTGCTTGATGTTACCTAAATGCTGATTTGTGTCCATGTGCAACTTCTCCACTGGCTCACTTCCCCTCTCACTTCACTGATTCATACATCTACCCATGATACTTTCATGATGATGGGCCTATTTAAATGTGGAGGCCTGGAGCTGTAGTCCCATCTGTCTTGTTAATTTGACCCTATATAGACATTCTGTAGGTGGCAGCTCTCTGCCTGCTAGAGCATTCCCAGTATTTTATGTTACCACTATCCATGTCTATGCATGCCATTTTTCAGTCACATGGGGGGAGAGGGGTGTAATGTGAGTGTCCCCAACCTTTAAAAAGCAACATACAGTAGTGTCAATTTTGTGTAACCACTTGGTTACATAAAAACACAAGTGTTGCCTCTTCTGTAGCTGTATGTCATTTGCCCAGCGGGCAGAAAATGAGTGCACTTGGCATGTGAATTCAGATGTGATCTGCTAAAAGATTTTTTCCAAATGTTGTTTTAATCAGATATATTTACTTAATGTGCAGTTTACCCTTCTTGTAGAAACTGGCACAGGCCTGTGGAGTTTTGTATGATCTTTCTCTCACGTCTGCACTTCCTTTGTCACACGCCTAGTTGTATTTGAGAGTATCTGTCACAGTGACTACGGTCTACTCATTTTCTTTTCTTTTTTCACTGCGCCCTACAGTATCAGCATTTTTTTCATGGCATTCCTAAGCCAAAAGTTTCTTATTGAGAAATTTAAATAAATAAATAATAATAAAATTATAAAAAAATAATATATATATATATATATATATATATACATATATATATATATATATATATATATATATATATATATACAAACAAATATAGAAGTGAGCTTGCTATGGTGAGTGCTGAATTCTCTATTTTGTATGTATTTGGGTAGGTGGCCATGGGCTGCATGCACCCCACCCTATGAGTGGTGAGTGCAGACACTGCACCCCGCTTCTGGGGTGGTGAGTGCTGTGGTTTTCTATATTTGTTTGTATATTTTGGGGTTAATCTTTTGGTTAACTCTTATTAACCATGGTCACAGGCCTTTTCATGCACCCCTGTGTAATCTTAATTGTTCTAAACCTGTGTCAGCTGCTCCTTAGTAATTTATCGGCTGTGTCAGGTGACTAGTATGCCTTTAAAAGCCACTAGATATGTGGCAGGCATACATTAAACCTAGTGGGCATATTTGCAGTTATATTATATGTGATACAGTTGCCAGGTTTTAATTCTTTAGGCTTTGTGATAGTGTAGGACCTGCATGAAGGTGGGGTACCTTGAAAATCGGTATGCAGGCTTCCGTGCATTGGCCAATCCACCAACTAAACCCCCATCATTTATTTATTGATGTTGTGAGGACAAGTGAGCTTGCTATGGTGAGTGCTGAATTCTCTATTTTGTGTATATATATATATATATATATATATATATATATATATTAAATTACATAAACTGTGTTTATGTGTCATCCTTAAGGCGCATACATACTGGGCGATTTTGAGCTCAAAGTAACTCACTTTTGGCATTTTGAGCTACTTTGAACTCAAACTTGTCCAGTGTGTATGGGCTAGCGATCAGTGTGTATGGGCTAGCGATCAGTGTGTATGGGCCAGCGATCAGTGTGTATGGGCCAGCGATCAGTGTGTATGGGCTAGCGATCAGTGTGTATGGGCTAGCGATCAGTGCGTATGGGCTAGCGATCAGTGTGTATGGGCTAGCGCTGAGCGGTGAGCTGTTTGTACAGCTGAGTGAAGCACTTTCCACAGACTCCCACTGTGGAAAGTGCTTCCCTTCCCCCCTGTGAACATCACTGGGCACAGGGAAAATAGCTCAGTGTGTATGTACTGAGCTATTCTCCTGCCAGCGATGTCCACGATTATCATTGTGCATACACGCTGGGCAAAAACGCCCCGTGTGTATGCACCTTTAGGGTCAGGTATGTGGCGAGAGACAGGATTCACTTCTGTTTGTTCACATATTTTATGACTGAAAGCCACAAGCACTGGATTTGCCAATCACCTTGGCCATAATTGAATTAGTCCTGGACCACCAACCCAGGGCACCGCTGCAAGTGTCCCGAGGCACCCCAGGGTGCCACAGCACCCAGTTTGGGAACCACTGCATTAGACATAGACTGGAAAGTAACAGTTTCTTTTTGGAATAAGACAAATTCATTATCTAATTATAGTTATTACATGGTGTGTGAGCCCTTTATTAAATTCACTTGACATATCTGTGTTGCAGAAACTGAAAAATGTGCTCTGCGCTGCACATGGGGAATAATGAAACTCTTGTCATCTGTGTGACCAAACACATTTAAAGGGATAATATGTAAAAATACAAGTTTCTTTAGAAGTAGAGATGTTGGAGATTAGGTTGCTGTATTCTATTTGCACTACACTGCCTGTCAGAATTGCCCTGCAGGAAGCCTTCCTTTGCATAAAATGACTGATAGCAGCACAATAGCTTGCTGTGAGAGACACAACAAGGCTGTAAACAATGTCCCAGATTGTGCCTCCTGTCAGAGTGCGGGAACATAGCATACTGCAACATGAAACATTGCATATTGGGCTTGATTCAGGGATGGATGCAGTGTCGATGTTGTATTTAGTGTAGAGATTTTAATGCCACTGCGCATATGTCTGATGGGGTATACACACTGGTCGATTTTTGTCTATTTTCTAAGCGATCTGTCTAGATCTCCTAGAAATCAAGCACGGATCACTCCGCGTGTATAACCCAGAGCAATGGCGATGCGCGGTCCCGCGCGTCGCCATTGCCCACTCAGATCTTTAGCACATGCAGGCAAGATCTAGTTAGATCACGTAGCATGTGAATAAAGAGCACTGGTTAGCACAGATCACTCAGCACACAACGCTGCGTGTATAGCTACGTGTGCTGAGCAATTTGTACGGATGGTGTAATGGTTAGCATTACTGCCTCACAACACTGAGGTCATGGGTTGGATTCCCACCATGGCCCTAACTGTGTAGAGTTTGTATATTCTCCCTGTACTTGCGTGGGTTTCCTCCGGGTACTCCGGTTTCCTCCCACAATCTAAAAATATACTGGTAGGTTAATTGGCTCCCAACAAAAATAACACTAGCATAAATGTGTGTACGTGTACATGTGATAGGGACTATACTGTAGATTGTAAGCTCCACTGGGGCAGGGACTGATGTGAATGACCAAATATTCTCTGTAAAGCGCTGCGGAATATGTGTGCGCTATATAAATAACTGGTAATAATAACTTAGATTGCTTAGCACACAAGCACAAGTCGCCCCGTGTGTATGCCCCATTAGTCTCACTGCGGATCTGCCGTAATGGTCTTGCAGTGGCGGTCACAGTGAGGATTTATTTGCAAAGTGAGTGACAGTCGGGGAGCATTTGTGGGAGGTAATGGAGGAGTAGCGACTCAAACACAGACGTGTTACAACCATTTTGAGGGCGTGGCACAACTTGTGACTGTGATCCTGTACACCGTAAACATGGCTCATGCGACTTGCTTCCAGCATCCGTGCTGTGTGACCATATCAATGTTTAGCTAGTGTGTATCCGATGGTTGCGTCTTTGTACACTAGGTTCAGAGATGCCTCCAGTGGAATTTTTAATACAACCCCTAGCAGCTGCGACATTTGCATATTGTCACACAGCCGCTGCGTACTAAAATAGTTCCCTTTGATTACACAGTTATTGTTAATAGAGGTTAGTATATGGTGACTGTTGTGGCATATCTTGAGTATTTTTTCACTGTGACATTGACTATGGATTTGAGTAAAATCGATGTTTTATGCCTATATGGCAGTTTACATAGATTATTACTATGGGGCTTACTCAGGTCGCATCATGCTGTTTTAGGGCCAGTGCGCACGTGCAGGGCCCGTTCTGGGTGCGGGTTGGAATGCGATTGCATCGTATTGATGCGAACACCTCTGCCTGATTTAACAGGCAGTGGCATTCGCGGGACGTTCGGGTGGTGACGACGGTGTTGCGTAGGCGCGGCACAGAAAATGGGGTCTGAGTCAGGACCATTTTCGCCATGGCAGCGTGACAGCTGCTGCAACAGGTAAGATGGCTGCGCAGGCACAGGTGCATCACTCATTTTGTTGGGACAGCGATGCATTCTCAATTGAATTTCGATTGTATTGCTGGGTGACCATTAGCATGGTGGGTTTCCTTGCCCTGTGCTGGGCAGCCCCCAGCATGCGAGTGCTAGCAGTTATAGGGGGTCATTCCAAGTTGCTCGCTCGTTGCCGATTTTCGCTATACTGCGATTAGTCGCTTACTGCGCATGCGCAAGGTTCGCAGAGCGCATGCGCTTAGTTATTTTACACAAAAGTTAGGTATTTTACTCACGGCATAACGAAGCTTTTTCATCGCTGTGCTGATCGTAGTGTGATTGACAGGAAGTGGGTGTTTCTGGGCGGAAACTGGCCGTTTTATGGGAGTGTGTGAAAAAACGCTGCAGTTTCTGGGAAAAACGCAGGAGTGGCTGGAGAAACGGGAGAGTGGCTGGGCGAACGCTGGGTGTGTTTGTGACGTCAAACCAGGAACGAAAAGGACTGAGCTGGTCGTAATGGCTGAGTAAGTCTGGAGCTACTCAGAAATTGCGGGGTAATCGTTACGAGAAAATTAGCGAAGCTTTCGTTAGCAAATCTGCTATGCTAAGATACACTCCCTGTAGGCGGCGGCTTAGCTTGTGCAATGCTACTAAAAGCAGCTAGTGAGAACGAACAACTCGGAATCACCCCCATAGTTTTGCTAAATTAGCAAAACTGTAACTGATGCTAAGCAAGGCCCTATACCTGTGTTTTCTTGCATTCAAAAACATAGAAGCTCGTTTAGTAATTTTGGCCCTACTCATGTAGTAGGATTGCCCTGTGGTCTGAAGTATTTGGAATGCAAATTTGCCACCTAACATAGGGGGTAATTCAGACCTGATCGCTAGCAGGCTATTTTTGCTCTGCTGCGATCAGATAGTCGCCGCCCACAGGGGAGTGTACAGTATTTTAGCTGTGCAAAAGTGCAAACGCATGTGTATCAGAGCTGTACAAACTGATTTTGTGCAGTCTCTGTGCAGCCGCTGCGATCACTTCAGCCTGTTCGGGGCCGGAATTGACGTCAGACACCCGTCCTGCAAATGCTTGGACACGCCTGCGTTTTTCCAAACACTCCCAGAAAATGGTCAGTTGACACCCACAAACGCCCTCTTCCTGTCAATCTCCTTGTGTTTGCTTGTTCGAGTGGATTCTTTGCACAAAACCATCGCTGAGCGGTGATCTGCTTTGTACCCGTGCGACGCGCCTGCGCATTGCGGTGCATGCGCAGTTTAGACCTGATCGCCCGCTGTACGAAAACGCAGCCTTGCGATCAGGTCTGAATTAACCCAATAGTTCTATGATTTGACACATGGTGGATCATTTCACACAGTCAGTAGCAGGGAACGCAGCTAAACCCGGTACTAATAGGCATTCAAATTAGGCATGTGCGCTCAATGGAGGGAACAATTGAATAGGTCCGGTGGGTGCCCATTACGTTTGGCTCTTCCCAGTGACTGAACCACACCTTTGGTGCGCATGCCTCATGTGCGAGCCCATCAGTATTGGGTTTAGCCGCGACTAAACCCGTCTATAGTCCTGGTTAGGGCTCTCAAACTTCTGTGTTTTTGCACATTTCAGCAAGCACCTCAGGAGGCTGCAGGCTGAAATGTGTCTGCCCAGAAGCATTTGCGCCAGAACAAGAAACTATTGAATTGCTCCGTTGGATGCCATCTAGTGGCAGCCGGGGCGAAGAAGAATGCAATCTCCCAATTTATTGTATTAAATGTTTCCTCATAAAACACTTGTTGATTATACAGTATCTGGATAACTTAATCCCTCTGATGCTAAGGATGAGTGGGACTCGCCCTTAGCCCTGCAGGAGTACAAATTGGGGGGACTTGCCTTATAACTGCTGTAGCTCAAACCTGTATAATTTTTTTTGTAGAAGTCAGTAAATAAGGGGGGACAGTATTAAAACAGACTCAGTGGTACCCTTGTTTGAAAGAGGGGAGCCCTCATTAAAATGATGTGACCCCTGAAAATGTATTCTCTGGTAATCCTCACCAGAGAGCACCCCTGCACTGCTGAAATCATTATGCAGTCCAGGATAGGGGAATAGTTGCCTCATTCCGACTTCAATAAACACAGGGGCATGAGCATAACTAAAACAACATCGTTTTGAAAGGCCTCTACACCAATGCTTCTAGAGACACACCTGTCTCTGCAGTGGTTGTTTATGCCACATTACAAAGCCCCCAATGTCACTGTATGCCACATTACAGTGCTCCCAGGTCACAGTATGCCACACTACAGTGCTCCCATGTCATTGTATCCAACGTTTCAGTGGCCCCAGGACACTGTATGCCACATTACAGTGCCCCCACATCACAGAATGCCACGTTACAGTGGCCCCAGGTCACATTATACCACAATGGCCCTTAGTAACTTATTAATGTAGACAGTGCATCTGGATAATGAATTACATGATATGTCTGTATAATCAGATTGCCTCTAGCTTCTGACTGAGTGCATCCGTAAGTCTACAGTCTACAGACAGGGCACACCTAGCACCCCATATAGATGCCTGCAGAGTCCTACCTTTTATATACGTGACAGGTCCTGGCATCAATAAACACAGGGGTCTTCTCATGTGATGCAAAAATGTACTATTTTTTAAAATGATATGCCTTGTCTTGCGACCATATTATTCCTACACATTTGGTGGGTTTCTTTCTAACGTGAAAAAAACCACAAAGTATTTTTTTATTTTATTTTTGAATACGAAAAATCATTTTTGCCCATTTTCAGTTGATATTGTATTAAAATTCAGAGTATTCAGGGGAAAAAAACAAGATTTACCTTGTTTGGATACTGTATAAAAATACTGATATTGATGTCTGAATGTGTCTAGACTAAAAAGTGCCAAATAGGCTCACCAGCAAAGGGTATAATTCACTGTTCTAGTGTTTTTATTTGCGTGTACATGCCGCAATGGCAGAATCCACCTTTCTTTTGATACTTCTAGAAAATGTCTGGCAGGTCTACCATCAGGAGGGCACTAGGGGCAGATCCGTTTCTTGTGGTGAGTGAGCCATGTGATCGCACGGGGCGCCCTCTGCGAAACCTGCAGGCTGCTATCCTTCTCCCTCTCCTCCCGCCCATAGTATTCCACTCGGGGGGCAGCGTTTCCTGGAATGACGTGATTGCATCGTGAGCGGAGTACTATGGATGGGAGGAGGGGGATCAGCTAATGGACGGGAGGGGGAGCAGCTAATGCTCCCAGTGCATGAAACCCAGGGCAATGAGCATGACACCCAGCACATGAAACTTTCCAGTGGTGGCCGAGGTCTGTTGGTGCAGGGTCAAAAACTGGGGGGTAAGGTAGTCTTTTCCTGCGAGGCCATGCCCATTTTGGTGAGACCACGCCCAATTTAAGTGTGGTCACGCCCTCGCCAGTAGAACACATGCCTTCAGGGCACACAGAATAAGGTTTTTAATGTCTAAGAGGGGCGCACATTTTTGTATGTCCATGGGGGGCGGGGGGATCCACATTTTTTTTACTGCTCTCACTGGGAGCCAAATTGTCTAGAAACAGCCCTGACTGGGGGAACTCATTTATGGATGACCCAGTCGTTAACTGCTTCTTATTCACAGGCCAATGTCTGCCAATGAAATAGAAGCACTTTGTGGATGTGATCATCTGCGCCAACGGGACCCACTGTCAGTCTCCTGCACAGGGAATGTGGGAAGTCTGATGACTTGTGGGGAGATTTCACAATACATTTGGGGGGGTAGTCTAAGGGGCAGTTCCGTTTGGGGAGGCATTACAGCATGCTATACCTCTACAGCCAGTGGTGTTGTTGGGTGTTATAGCATGTTACACCACTGTATGCACTGGGCCGGTTTGGGGGGAGGGGGCTGAGAAGGTTGGGCACATGCCTTTATAATTATAATTGGACCTCACAAAATCTGAAAGCAGCCCTAGTTTCCTCTCTTTCTCATATGTATGTACTAGCTGAATACCGGTGCTTTGCTACGGAATTTCAAGTATTTCCATGTGT
This sequence comes from Pseudophryne corroboree, assembly GCF_028390025.1. Classification (NCBI taxonomy): domain Eukaryota; kingdom Metazoa; phylum Chordata; class Amphibia; order Anura; family Myobatrachidae; genus Pseudophryne; species Pseudophryne corroboree. Next base: position 785,514,664 of record NC_086445.1, read on the forward strand.
ATAACTTTAATTTTGAAGGACTTCCTGATAAACTAATTAGATCTACAAAAGGACATGCTCCACCAGTCGCTGCCAGTCTTTGTCAGGCCGCACCTCCGGATGGGCCTTCCCCGGGTTGATGCTGTCAAAAGGTTGGCGCTGAGGAGAATCAATCCGCCTCCATATCTGCCCCGTCCCACCTCTGATGCTGCCCTGCTCAGTGCTGTAAATGCTGGGATGACAAACCAAGCTCCTCCCGCTGCATGTTAAATATGTAAGGTTTGCAGGGATAGGCTGACCCTATTCCAAAGGGCACCAGGTCTCCTTGCTTAGTTTATCGTTCTCCTTAGGGCTCCCCCTTTGAGGTAAAAAGGTAAAGATTTTTGAGAACATTAAGGTCACTGGGAGAGCTGTCGGCACCATTTACACAGCAGATAAGCCGTTGCTGACTATCAAGCTTTTCCTTTAATGCATTTAAGAGTCAAAATATCTATGTCTTCTTTTCGCCTATTGCTTTCTGAGAGTTGGCAATGCTAAGTTCAGGTGTCAGGGCAACCTCTGATAATTGAGACACTATCCACTCCTGACTGGAAATAGGTTGGTTTAGTACTTATATCTGAAATCTATATATATAAAAGGCAAATACCACTGAGTCATCACAAAATCCCCTGAACCATCAGGCTGCACTTCCATGCCAGTGGCAGTTTTAGAGTAGTCTTTTTAATACTTTGTTGCAAATCCTTTGCAGTCAATTACAGCCTGAAGTCTGGAACGCATAGACATCACCAGACGCTGGGTTTCATCCCTGGTGATGCTCTGCCAGGCCTCTACGGCAAATGTCTTCAGTTCCTGCTTTTTTGGGGGGCATTTTCCCTTCAGTTTTGTCTTCATCAAGTGAAATGCATGCTCAATCGGATTCAGGTCATGTGATCGACTTGGCCATTGCATAACATTCCACTTATTTGCCTTAAAAAATTATTTGGTTGCTTTCGCAGTATGCTTCGGGTCATTGTCCATCTGCACTGTGAAGCGCCGTCCAATGAGTTCTGAAGCATTTGACTGAATATTAGCAGATAATATTGCCCGAAACACTTAAGAATTCATCCTGCTGCTTTTGTCAGCAGTCACATTATCAGTAAATACAAGGGAACCAGTTCCAATGGCAGCCATACATGCCCACGCCATGACACTACCACCACGCTTCACTGATGAGGTGGTATGTTTTGGATCATGAGCAGTTCCTTTCCTTCTCCATATTCTTCTCTTCCCATCACTCTGGCACAAGTTGATCTTTGTCTCAGCTGTCCATAGGATGTTGTTCCAGAACTGTACAGGCTTTTTTAGATGTTGTTTGGCAAACTCTCTAATCTGGACTTCCTGTTATTGTGGCTCACCAATGGTTTACATCAGGGGTGTCCAACCTTTCACCTTCCCTGGGCCACATTAGAAGATGAAAATTTGGTTTGGGCCGCACATAAAATAAAATAACAGTAACGATACCTGATCGTCCAAAAAAACCATAGAAAACACAGTTAACATATTAAACTTACTTGTAGCTGTGCCCCTGTAGCTGCGTCCCTTGTAGTTGTGCCCTTGTAGCTGCGCCCCTTGTAGCTGTGCCACTATAGCTGCGCCCCTTGTAGTTGTGCCCCTGTAGCTGCCCCCTTGTAGCTGTGCCACTATAGCTGCGCCCCTTGTAGTTGTGCCCCTGTAGCTGCGCCCCTTGTACTGTGCCCCTTGTAGTTGTGCCCCTGTAGCTGCGCCCTTGTACTGTGCCCCTTGTAGCTGCCACCTTGTACTGTGCCCCTGTAGCTGTGCCCCTGTAGCTGCGCCCCTTGTAGTTGTGCCCCTGTAGCTGCGCCCCTTGTAGTTGTGCCCCTGTAGCTGCCCCCTTGTACTGTGCCCCTTGTAGCTGTGCCCCTGTAGCTGCGTCCCTTGTAGTTGTGCCCCTGTAGCTGCCCCCTTGTACTGTGCCCCTTGTAGCTGCCCCCTTGTAGTTGTGCCCCTGTAGCTGCCCCCTTGTAGCTGTGCCACTATAGCTGCGCCCCTTGTAGTTGTGCCCCTGTAGCTGCGCCCCTTGTACTGTGCCCCTTGTAGTTGTGCCCCTGTAGCTGCCCCCTTGTACTGTGCCCCTTGTAGCTGCCACCTTGTACTGTGCCCCTGTAGCTGTGCCCCTGTAGCGGCGCCCCTTGTAGTTGTGCCCCTGTAGCTGCGCCCCTTGTAGTTGTGCCCCTGTAGCTGCGCCCCTTGTAATTGTGCCCCTGTAGCTGTGCCCCTTGTACTGTGCCCCTTGTAGTTGTGGCCCTGTAGCTGCCCCCTTGTACTGTGCCCCTTGTAGCTGCCCCCTTGTACTGTGCCCCTTGTAGTTGTGGCCCTGTAGCTGCCCCCTTGTACTGTGCCCCTTGTAGTTGTGCCCCTGTAGCTGCGCCCCTTGTACTGTGCCCCTTGTAGCTGTGCCCCTGTAGCTGCATCTCTTGTAGTTGTGCCCCTGTAGCTGCGCCCCTTGTAGCTGTGCCACTATAGCTGCGCCCCTTGTAGTTGTGCCCCTGTAGCTATGCCCCTCGTACTGTGCCCCTTGTAGTTGTGCCCCTTGTAGTTGTGGCCCTGTAGCTGCCCCCTTGTACTGTGCCCCTTGTAGCTGCCCCCTTGTACTGTGCCCCTTGTAGTTGTGGCCCTGTAGCTGCCCCCTTGTACTGTGCCCCTTGTAGCTGCCCCCTTGTAGTTGTGGCCCTGTAGCTGCCCCCTTGTACTGTGCCCCTTGTAGCTGCGCCCTTGTACTGTGCCCCTTGTAGCTGTAAAAAAAAAACACACACACGCACAGACACATACTTACCGCTCCTGCAGCGCTGCCTCCGTCTCCGTCCGCCGCTCCACGTGTTCTTGTACAACCAACTTCTCCGCTGGGCTCCTCTACTCTCGCGCTGCTCAGTCACGTGTGCCGCTATGCAGCGGAGGAGGGCTACATTGTGACTGACAGCGGAGAGGGCGTGAGCTGGTGCTGGTCCCAGCAGCAGCAATCCAATCAGGATGTGCTGACAGCCTGCTGGGGCCGGCTCAGCCTCACATGTGGTGTCCGTACTCGGAAAAAAACAAAAACCTCTGCTGCAGCGCTGCTCCTGGGCCGCATTACTAGCCGACTTGGGCCGCATGCGGCCCGCGGGCCGCGGGTTGGACAAGCCTGGTTTACATCTTGTGGTGAACCCTCTATATTCACTATTGGGAAGTCTTCTCTTGATTGTTGACTTTGACACATATACACCTACCTCCTGGAGAGTGTTCTTGATCTGGGCAACTGTTGTGAAGGGGTTTTTCTTCACCAGGAAATAATTCTGTCATCCACCACAGTTGTTCTCCGTGGTCTTCCGGGTCTTTTGGTGTTGCTGAGCTCTCTGGTGTCTTTTTTCATTTTAAGAATGTTCCAAACAGTTGATTTGGCCACACCTAATGTTTTTGCTATCTCTCTGATGGGTTTGTTTTGATTTTTCAGCCTAATGATGGCTTGCTTCACTGATAGTGGCAGCTCTTTGGATCTCATATTGAGTGTCAACAGCAACAGATTCCAAATGAAAAATATCACACCCGGGATCTACTCTAGACCTTTTACCTGCTTAATTGATGATGAAATAACAAGGGAATAGCCCACTCCTGTCCATGAAATAGCTTTTGAGTTGATTGTCCCATTTACTTTTGGTCCCTTAAAAAGTGGGAGTCACATATATAAACCGTTGTAATTCCTACACCGTTCACCTGATTTGGATGTAAATACCCTCAAATTAAAGCGGAAAGTCTGCAGTTAAAGCACATCTTGTTTGTTTAATTTCAAATCCATTTTGGTGGTGTATTGAGCCCAAAATATGAGAATTGTGTCAATGTCCCAATATTTATGGACCTGACTATGTATGTATGTATGTATGTATGTATGTATGTATATGTGGAAAGAAAAACAGAACAGAAATAACATAGCACATAAAGTTTGTTTCACCATAAATGGTAGTTGTATCTAAAAAACCTTCTAAGGATGAGCAAGTCCTCAATACAAATCCACCAGCAGGGATTATCTAAAGGTTTTTTACATATTTTAATACAACACATAAGAACAAATAAAATAAATGGTAAAAAATGCAAGCGTACAGAATGGAACAAAAATTTGAGCTCATCAATCCGTGTATACCAACGGATACATCCTGTTTTCATATAAATCCAATAATGGTAAAAGTGCAAACGTACAGGAAATTTAAATAAAAACAGCTTATCTGTCCAAGTTTAGCAATCCGTATATACAAACGGATACATCCTGTTTTCCATATGAATCCAATAATGGTAAAAGTTCAAATGTACAGGAATGATAAATTAAAAGAGCTTATCTGTCCATAAAGAGGTCTCCGGTGCAACAGACCCAACGCGTTTCGTCAGCAAGTGAACTTGGTTCACTTTATCTTAGTATTTAAACACTAACTAGGCGCCCTTATCTCCGCTAGTTCTATTTTCACCCTATATATGTGCCATCCAAGCACGTATCACATTGTTTAAGGTTGCTGCCATCCACCAATTGGATAAGTGTTATTTTAATCAATTGTCTGTATACACTCTTTCACATAATCACGTGCACTTTTAGTGCCCACCTAACGTTACCTGTGCGCCCCCGCATCTATTGGTTATATATATATATATATATATATATATATATATATATATAACCATCTTGGAGCCACTGGTAGTAACCAGAAGCCAGAATATGAAAGGAAGGGGAAGTTGGTTTTGGGAACAAATATTACACAGGACAAATGCAAATTTGTGATGACATATGCATTCTCTAATATGAAAAGTCTAATGATCTTTTAATTTTAATATGCTTTTTATGATTTTATTGGCATACATTTTGTATCAGAATGAAATTCAAACAGAAGTGACCTAGACAGTAAATTCTAGAACACTTTCTATTCAATTGTGAATTCTAACAAGTCTCTAGCATGCTGCTGATCCTGATTAAAAATTGATTGAGTGCTGTTATCTCTCTTGTGACAAAGCTGGTCTTACATCCTTTGTGTGTCAAATACCCAGTGCTCATGGCAACCGAAAACATCATGGATGGGTAATTTTAATGCCATACATAAATGCATGCCATGGTCCCACAGAATGTATTGCTTCCTGTATTGTGTCCAGGCCCGATTTTATCAGCCTTCCAGTAAAATAGCAACCAGTTGCCATCCTATAAACTTTACTACATTTATGCATCATTTCAGCAGTTTTGTTTGTGTTGGTAAAATAAACATATTGTTACTGTTTTCACTTATATCCTGTCAGTGAAACCAGAATTTTAATTCAACAATGAAAAAAACCTGACAAAATATATAAGAAATTGTTTTCCTTGGCAATATTCAATGACCGTTTCTTATTTTCAGCAAAAATGTGCTCTGTTTTACATTTATAAGGTTTTATTTAATTGTGCGGTTATCAATTTTTTCACTCTGTTCCACTTGGCTGCCAATGTGCTACTAACATTATAATTAATTTAAACACGCTGGATTAACATTTTGTCCTAGAAAGAATTTACACAAGATAAAATCCTTGCAAACCACAAGATCTGACCAGGTACAATAGCATTTTTTAAATAGTTTCTTGACATGAATAGGTTCTTTAAGCAAGTTATTTTGGCAACTCTTAATTGTTAAGGTATTATGTCAAATATGCGGACTACGGTTGGGAATAGTAACCTTGCACAAAGCTCGCTCGCCATGCGAGGGGGTACGGTGCACCAACTGGGGTTCCCCGTCACTTTCCGAAGAAAACTACACAAAAAAGTGAGAGAGAAAAAATCATGTCGACTTTTTTCCATGTCGACCTAGTACATTTTGACCTAGTGACCATGTCGACCTAATGACCCATACCCAGTTATCCACAGGGAGGGGAGTGCACAATTCAAAACATAGTGGGGAAAGTACAATGCAAAACGGGGAGGGACAGAGCATAGTACACAAAACATAGGGCGAGAGAGGACAATCCAAAACCTCAAGGGGGGTAGGGGCGGTTTGCTGGTGAGGAGGACAATTTACAGTATCTAGACATGGCAAATCAGAGGCCTCTGTGAGTATATGGAATGAATATTGATGTTATATAAATATCTTTTACTCTCTTGGTTTATATTATATCCTAACCATCAATATCACTGGTACTACCAGTCACTAAGTAACTTTTTACAAATGCACCTCCTCCTGCATTTGCATTGCTAAGGATTGCATTCGCAAAGCTGCTGAATTAGGCCCTTAAACACTTAATTAACAATTTTTTTTTTCTTCAGAAATTGTCGGGGGTGCTTTTATGAATGAATTAGGCAAAGTACATGTATTTAAACTTATCCAAACTGACTTTAATCAAAATAAAGAGACATGTTTTTTTTTCTTCTTTTTGATAAAATAACTTTTTCTTCAAACATCGGAACAGCGGATCATCACCACTGGAACATTGGTAACATCGTGACTTTAATTTTCCCAATGGCAGACACCAGTTGGACACTGAGGTGACTAATTTACGTTTCCACAGAGGCTGCTTATGTCTGCAGCCGCCAGGTGGGGGGTCCTGCTGTGCTGACCAATCAGCAGTGATCAGCAGTACGGCTGACACTGGAGGAGGGTGCAGGGAAGTAGAGGGACCAGACAGTCCCTCTGATTACAGCATTTGCGAGACATTTCTCTTCCTGCAGACGCACACACTGCACGTGTCTGGTCGCATCGTTTGTAACCAGATCAGATAACGCACATGCATGCGACCATGCCAGGCAATTGGTTAAAGGATCTGGTGCCAAGGTCTTGGTACTAGATACAACAGGACACCTTCAGGTGACTTTTGGTCTTGTGGAGACCATGCCTTGTTGGGTCAGAGCTGTTTTATGGATTTGCTTTCTCCTTCCTTATGATGCTGAAATAGAGCACATTTGACATTTTCCTAATTTAATTTCTTTAGATTGGGCTGCTATTGGTCATGTTGGTAAGTGTAATTAGGAGGTGACCAATTTTGGCCTGTGTGCGATAATTTTCTGCTTGCATTAAGAGGACCAAATTATGTCAGGAGTGATCCAGTTGCTTGTGTAGTGTAATTGGGCTAATGCAACCAAATTGGACATTGATTCTGATGCTCAGCCAATGTGGCCAGCTCAAGAATGAGTTTCTTTACAATGGCTCATGTCTGGTTGGCTGGATTTCAGGGCGTTGTTGAAATAGACATTACGTGGGGTCCTTTTCGGACAGTGCAAGTTACAGTACATAGACACCACATAGTTATTTTGTTATTTTTAGTTGGATAAATCCTTAAAGGGGATTACATACAATTTACTGGTGGATGGGATGCCAGCTGTCAATATCCAGATAGCGGCATCCCGCCCGCCAGAATGCCGGCAGCGGGGCAAGCACTAAGTCCCCTTGCGGGCTTGGTGGCCCTCTACGCTCGACGCAGGATCTATTCCCATTCTATGGGGGTTGTGGACACCTACGAGTGGAATAGCCCTGTTGTGCCAGGATTCCGGTTGGCAGCATTGTCGGATATCCTTGTCCTGAACACTGGGATCCTGATAGCAGGCATTTTATCTGCATCCCCTTATAGGATAGTACTTTTGAGATGTATACTTTGAGGTAGAGAAAGCCAGTGCAAGATTTGGCAAATTCGGACACAGAAAACATCACACTCCCTGTAATTAAAATACAATTATAAAATAAATATCAAGAAACTCGTATTGGAATATACAGCAATCCGCTTACCACAAGTTCAGTTTATTTCTTTTTTTTTTTGAAAGAATATTTTATTGGGTGAAATAGAATTTGGTTACAACTCGTGAGAGAAAAGTAGCAGGCTTATTACAAAATCTTAGTCAAACATCATTATACTGTAACAAGTGTCTGCGGTCTGATATATATCATCAAAAGTCAATAGGAGTGTAACTCATTATAACATTGAGATAGAATTTAACATTTTATGTATGTGGAGAAGAATATACTGGTCAAAAAACTGATAAAAGAAATATGTGTAGTAGATTGTAGGAAAGATGGAGAAAGAAAATAGTATAGAACTTTAGTGGTTATGCATGGGGAGAGACAGGAAGGTAGTAAGGGTGCAGATAAAGAGAATAAGAGAAAGAGAGGGGGAGAGAGTAGGTGATAAAGTGGGTAGGGGAAGGTAGGATTGGGGATAGGAATTACAAATTCGGAGATGCAATCAGAAGATACAAGTAGTGGGGGGGGGGGGGGGGGTTTGCCAGTCGGGGTGTAGTATCACGCTAGGTGTATTCAGATGATTTTAGATGGTTGACAATGGAGGTTCGGCGTTGTAGTAATCGGTCCAAGGTGACCAGACGCGGATAAATTGAGTCGGGGTGTCATGGAGGACTGAGGAGATTCGTTCCAGTCTGTAAGTTGACCATATGGCATTGATAGTAGCAGGGACGGGAGGGGGGGTTGTGGATTTCCAGTGCGCTGCGATCTGACATTTCGCTGTGTTAAGTATGTGATTGATTAGTTTGAGCGTGGGACGTGGAAGGTTGGGTATCGGTCTAGCTAAGAGAGAATAAAAGGGTGAGGAGGGCATATCAAAGTCAGTGATATTTTTAATTAATTTGTGTATTTCCTTCCAGTAATGACTTATAACAGGACACGTCCACCAAACGTGTAATAAGGATCCTCTCTGGCCACATTGTCGCCAGCAAAGATCTGAGGCATCAGGGAAAATTGCACGGAGTCGGGTCGGCACCAAATACCATCTGGTATATAATTTATAAGCATTCTCTTTAATGCCCACTGAAATTGAGCATTTAGATATGGCCAGTTTAATTAGGGACCAGTCTTCGGGGGTGAGAACCTCCCCCGTGTCATTCTCCCATGCCAATTCGTGGGATTCCTTAGTAGGTTGATTGTGTGATAGCAAAATCTGATAGATTGACGAGATAAGACCTCTAGATAAGTGATGTGAGCGACATAGGGATTCGATAGCTGAGGTGGGTGTGAGGGGAGTGCCTGGGGAGGGACGGTGGAGCGAGTGGTGGAAATGTCGGATTTGTAAAAATTGGTAAAAAACTCTGTGGGGGAGGTTAAAGCGCGATTGTAGATTAGCAAAGTCCGGGAAGGTATGTAGGGGAGCTAAATCCAAGGGAAACAAAATATTGTGGGCGGTCCAATGTGGGAAATGACAATGATCTATACCAGGAGTGAAGATAGGATTGTTCCATAAGGGGACCAGGAGGGGGTGAAATGAGCGAAGTTTGTATAATCGTGTGCAGTAGTCCCATATGGATAGTGTGAATCGTATTGTGGGGAGCATAGTTGAGGTTGGTGGGCGTTGTGTACGCAGGCACCATAAGAGAGTGGAAGGGGAGTATACCGATAATGTGTGGGCTTCTATATGTGTCCATACTTTCTGATTGGGCGGAGCATGCCAGTGAATGCATGATGCTAGTTGGGTGGCTCGGTAGTATTTGATTAGATCAGGTATGCCTGTACCTCCTGTGGATTGATGTTTGTGTAATATTCGCATCTTAACTCTTGGTTTTTTGGTTGCCCATATAAAGTTTGAAATGTCGCGCTGTAGGTTTTTAAGGACTGGCGTAGGAATGTGGATTGGGAGCGTCTGCCATAAATATAATAAGCGGGGTAGAACGTTCATTTTGACCGCCGCAGTACGTCCAAACCATGAAATATATTGTTTATTCCACGCTAATAGGTCCGTTTTGATAGAGGCAAGCAGTCTTGGGAAGTTGGCTGCGTATAGTCGGGGATACGATTTTGTTAGATAGACTCCCAAGTATTTAAGCTTCTCAGGCTGCCAGCGGAAAGGGAAGTTCATTTGTAGTAGTGTTAAGTCTGAGTTTGGGATGTTGATGTCTAAGAATTCTGTTTTATCTGTGTTGATGTTATAATTTGAGTGTGAGCCATAAATGTGGGTCTCAGCAAATAAGGTTGGGAGGGAGACAGTGGGGTTGGTCAGTGTCAATATTACATCGTCCGCATACATTGCTATCTTGTGGTCCGATTGACCTACTCCTATACCTGTGATGTTGCTATTAAGCCTTATTCTGGCTGCGAGAGGTTCCATGACAAGGGCAAACAACAAGGGAGAGAGGGGGCATCCCTGTCGGGTGCCGTTTTTAATTTGGAAGGGCTCAGACGCGAGGCCATTTACTAACACGGAAGCGGAAGGGTTGTGATAGAGCGAGTTAATACCGTTGAGAAAAGCGCCTCGAAATCCCATATGATGTAGGGTTTGAGTCAGAAATGGCCAAGCCACCCTGTCAAAGGCTTTCTCAGCGTCGAGCGCCACCACCAGGGTCGGCAGTGAGCGGGTTGTTGCTATTTGAATAAGGTTGATCAGACGCCTCGTATTATCGGATGCTTGTCTGTTGGGGATAAAGCCCACCTGGTCTGGGTGGACCAGGGACGTCAAAATAGGGGAAAGGCGCATGGCAAGAATCTTAGCGAAGAGTTTTAAATCGACATTTAAAAGAGAGATAGGCCTATAATTGCCCATCTCTAGTGGGTCTCTCTGTGGTTTAGGGATAATTATGATGTTGGCCCTGGTGGTGGCGTCATCGAGTGTGCCTCCCTCCAGAAGTGAGTTGAAGAGTGGGCGGAGCATAGGTAGCAGCGATTCTGCAAATTTTTTGTAGTATAGGGCGGTGAAGCCGTCAGGCCCTGGCGCTGCAGAGCGGCGTAACGATTTGATGGCTAATCTAATTTCTTCATCAGTGATCGTTGCATTAAGGCTTTGAAGCTGTGCTATGGATAACGTGGGTAGAGAGCATGAGTTCTGATATTGGGTGAGAGAGGTGATGTCTGTGGGTACGGTAGAGGGGTTGTGCGAGAGGTTATAAAGTGATTTATAGAATTGACGGAATTGTCTGGTCATAACTTGAGGGTCGTGGGTAATGGTGCCGTCAGTACATTTTAGCTTGAGGATACGGTTACGAGTGCGTTTAGCTCGCAGCTTGCGAGCCAAGATGGTGTCTGCTTTATCTGATTTTTCATAAAAAGTTTGTCGAACCCACAACAAAGTTTGTGCTGCCTTTTTAGATAATATTTGCGACAGTTGTCCCTTAACAGCGAGTATTTTTAGATAAGTGCGTCTTTTAGGATGATTGTGGTGTAGGTCTGTCAGGGATGTTAGTGTCTTTTCTAGCTCTAGTATGCGTAACATCTCTGACTTTTTTGATGCAGCTGACAAATTGATAAGGGTGCCCCGGAGGGTGGCCTTATGAGCTTCCCACAGGATGGATGTGGGGATATCAGGAGTAGTGTTACGGGTAATAAAATCCGTGAGAGCTGTAGTGATAGTCTCAATATTTGATTGTTTCAAGAGGAGGGATTCGTTCAGTCGCCAGTGGCGAGTGGTTCGGGGGCCTATCTGAGAAGAAATTTCTAGTTCGATTGCTAGGTGATCTGACCATGGTACAGGGAGAGTCTGAGCGCCTGCAAGAGATTGAGATGTGGCACGGTCTACAAAGAAGTAGTCAATGCGAGTGTGCAAGTCATGGGGGGGAGAGTAATGTGTGAAACCTCTCGCGTTGGGATATTGTACTCTCCATGCGTCATATAGATCGTGAAGGGCCAATCGTGACATGAGCGCTTTAGATGTCTTGGCATGTTTGGGGGGAGTGTTAGAGGGGCGTGATCTATCTAGTTTGGGGTCCGCGATAGTATTAAAATCCCCTCCTATAATGATAAGTCCTCGGGGCATCTGGGTAAGTTGATTAAAGAATGTGGCATAGAGGGAACCCTGTTGGTCATTAGGGGCGTAGACTGAGGCCAATATGATTGGGGCGTTGTTATACGTACCCTTGAGGATAAGAAACCGACCCAGTGGATCGGAGATAGAGTCATGTATGGTGATCGGCGTATTGTGGTGGATGAGTATTGCCGTACCTCGGCGTTTAGCGTTCATGGAGGAGTGATAGGCCGTGGGATATTGTTTGGTCGTGAGGGAAGAGTGGGGGGTCTTGAGATGTGTCTCTTGCAGCATAACAATGCTAGATTTACGCCTGTGAAAATATTGGATGGCCATAGCCCTTTTAGTTGGGGAGTTAAGACCGTTTACATTGAGAGTTAAAACTGTCAACTTCATGGTGGGTCAAAAGAGAAAGAGCACAGTAGCAGATGGGATTCACATCCCGACTGGCGGAAAGGGCAGGGAGGGAGAACAGGGAGCAGGTTAGAGATAGTGAGAGAGGGGTTAAGAGTCAGAGGGAAGAAAAGGGGACCTACTCCTTTAGTGGAGCTTGGTCCATTGTAGGCAGAGGGAGTGTCGTCCTGACACATCCATCTGAGTGTGAGGGTGTGTAGAAACAGCAAAAATCGCTGAACGTGAAGTTTAGTGAACATATCAAATTAACGTCTAAAAAGAACGTCTAAACAGAACGGGGTGGCCTAGGGGAGAACAGGGGGCAACACCAACACGGTAACATATTGATGCCAGAATTGTCCTGTAGGACCATTATCAAACTTATTGTTAAAGTACATCAGGAAGTATATAAGGAATTAACATTAATAGAGTACAGTATGAAGCAGAATTTTCTATGTTAGCGTGTCTAATGTAATTGATGTTATTAAATTAAATTAAGCCGGGGTCCATTCCTTCGATGGCGCCAGGGGTCTAGAAGGCAGAGTAGATTGTTGGCTTATTTCTGGTGCATCTTCTAGGAGACCAAACGACTTTAGTAAATCGTATCCTTGGTTTGGGGTCTTGACAGCGTGGGTCGTGCCATTTCTGTTGACCAATAATTGGAAGGGGAAGCCCCACTTGTATTTAATAGAGTGGGTTCTCAAAGTCTTGGTGACATTCAATAGATCTCTCCTTTTCTTTAGGGTCGATGGTGCCAAATCCTGAAAGAGTTGAAGTTGAGACCCGGAATGGGAGACCGTCGAGAGCCCTCTAACCGCAGTCATAATTTGCTCTTTCGCTTTGAAATAGTGGAAGCGGAGGATAACGTCCCGTGGTGGTTGGGTCGAGGGCGGTTTTGGGCGGAGGGCCCTATGGGCTCGGTCTAAGTGAAGAAGGTCCACTGAGATGTCAGGGCTTATGTGGAGAAAAAGGTCCTTTAGGTAGGCTGGTAGTGCATCGGCAGTTATTGTTTCCGGAATGTTGCGTACGCGGATATTATTCCGCCTATTTCTGTTTTCAATATCCTCGAGCTGGTCTTTATATGTGTCCATCTCTGCCCGTAAATCTGTAAATTCTTGATCCATGACGCTTTGGTATTGACAGATTTCATCTACCTTCTGCTCGAGGGTGCCCGTTCTGGAACCTAGGTCTTCCAATTCCGATTTAAAATCTGCTAGGGCCGATCTCATCTCTGATTGTATCGTTTTAGTGACTATGGCGATCACATCCTGAGCCGACAAAGGAGGGTCGGTACGAGAGGCACCAGCCATGTTTAGGTTGCTTTCAGCTATAGGTGATTGTTTCGGCAGAGAACCTGCTTTTTCCCACGCCCTGATAATACTGGGTTTGGATGGAGCAGGGGCCTTTCGGCGCTTCTGTGGCATTCCGTGAGAAAAAATAAAGTGAAGAATGGAAAGTTCTGTAATACGGAATAAATGCTATGGGGCTTCCCGTGATTAAATGGCAATTAAGGTCTCATTGAAGTAGATGCATCAGAGGCAGATAGTGTTAGCAATAGCAGCGTGTAGTTGTGCCCCCGTTCCGGTCAGACCACCCCATGATCTAGAGGTAGATCTTCATCAGGCGAATTAGTGAAGGCGCTTGTAGTGAGGAACTGGGCTCTGTAAGTTAGGAATGGAGTGGAGGGCGCGGGTGAGCAGCACCATCCAGAGGGAGGGGGGGTGGGGGTTCAGGTGTTGTGCTTTGCTTTGAGGTGGTGATATATCGGCCGGTGTCTCGAGGGCCGTGTGTGTGTGTACTCTCTGTGAAGCTGAGGCACAGGGTTCCAGGGAGTGTCCAGCGGGGTCCTCCAGCCAGGATCCTCAGTATCAGATGAGGGCGGTGTTGGCGTTGTGAGGTTGCTGTCTCTGCCACCTCCAAGATGGCCGCCAAGCGGGTCCGTTTAGAGTGCGGGGGTAGAGTGCAACTGTACCCTGGCAATGTAGGTAGAGGTATCTAGTGGTGAGTGGTGCCCTGTATGGGGCGCTCTGGGCCTGGCAATGCAGCCGGTGTTGTAATGCTTATTGGCAATGAATGCCACCTCCAATATGGCCGCTGTGCTACGCACTCGTAATAAGAGTGCTAATTTACAGGGTGAGTGTGGATAATTGTGGGGAGCTATGTACCTTTGGTGGGGGGGGGGTCCGATGCCAGGGAGGTCCCCGCAGTATGTGTGTGGAGAGCTGCGTTGGTGGTGTGGAGCTTGTAGCGGCCGGACGCCACCTCCAAGATGGCCGACGGCCGGGTCTGAGCTCTGATTGTAGAGGAGATGCGGCGAGGACCGGAGGTCTGGCAGGTCCCGCCGACACGTCCAGCGGTTGTGGGGAGCTATGTACCTTTGGTGGGGGGGGTCCGATGCCAGGGAGGTCCCCGCAGTATGTGTGTGGAGAGCTGCGTTGGTGGTGTGGAGCTTGTAGCGGCCGGACGCCACCTCCAAGATGGCCGACGGCCGGGTCTGAGCTCTGAGTGCAGAGGAGATGTGGCGAGGACCGGAGGTCTGGCAGGTCCCGCTAACACGTCCAGCGGTGAGCGGAGCCCGGAGCCGTCAGGTGGGGAGCTTCACCAGGTCTGTGTGGTAAGTGTGGTAAGTCCAGCTTACAGTGTGGGGCCCGTCCTGAAGGTCTGCCCCTTCCAATATGGCCGCCGGACGGAGCTCTTCTGGATGAAGCAGCACCCAGCACCGCTTATTATTATGCGATGGTGTTTATCAGCGGCAGCAGGAGGTGAGTAAGCACCTTTGGGAGAGGGGGTCCTGTCTCCGGGGGTATTCCGCAGCTTGCGGGTCGGCGGGAGGCCGCGTCGGGTCTTCACTTAAATCGAGGCCCCAGGCTGAAGGGTGCGACTGGGCCTCAATCCGCAGGAGCTATTTCCAATCGCTCCCCGATTCCGAGGTCGCAGTCCAAGTCACTCCCTGAGTGCTGTAGTTGGGGATCTGTAAACTGGGGGACTTTGTGAGGGGTTTAGGTTAAAAAATAACCAGTTTGAGCCTCTGGGAGTGGGGAGCTCAAAGCAGTGTGTCTGTTCCTCACAGTAGCTAGGCCACACCCCCAAGTTCAGTTTATTTCTTGTCACGGCCATGCTTCCATTTATTATTTGAGTAGTTTAGAGCTTGGCCTCCTTACTACTGCTCTGAGGTCCTCTATACCACCTAGAAACCCAAAGTACAGTCTCCTACTGATATTCCATTCACACTGCACAAAAAACCCGGTATCAGCCCGGTATTTTGCCGGGTCGACATGGGTCGCTGTGCAGTGTGAACAGGTCACTGCTGAAATCCCGGGTCGCCTGACCCAGTAATTCAACCCAGGAATAAAGAAGGGTTATTCCCGGGTAATTACCGGGTCAGGCACAGTGTAAACGGGTTACCCGCGTCGATGTGACCTGGCACCCGTTCACAGCATAGGGAGAGGCGGCATGGAGAGGATCTCCAGCGCCGACTCCGCCCCTCCATGCTGTCTCTTGCCCTGTCCCCGTATGGCAATACGACCCGGTATGTTGCCGGGTCGGGAAGCCACCCCGTTCACACTGCACAGGTCCAATGCCGGGTCACACCCGGGAAGGACCCGTATTCAATTCCTCGGGTGTGACACGGCAATGGCAATGTGAACGGTTATCATATGGTCCAAACGCCCTACTGTGCTTTCACGTTATAGCTTCTGTCCTGTATAGATAATATACTGTATCTTGCTGTAGTGTAGGTAATCCTCTCAAATAATGAACTGCAGCACAAATTTAATTATAGCTCTGCATAGTTTTACACAATCCTTTTAACATTCATAAATCGTTTCTGACATTAACATTTTTGCCTTTCTCTCATAAAATTCTACTATTTGTTTAATCCGCTTTCATTAAATAGACATGTATAAGCATGTAAGTGCATCAAAAGTATGTTTAAATACTATAGTTGCAACATTTAAGCTTGCAACACTCTTTGAACTTTTAGTAGAAGTGATATTATACAAAGTGTGAACTGGGCATGATAAATGTGCAGTTGTAGATGTATTCATGGCAAATATTCCTTCAAATTGCTCCTAAAATAACATACAGCATTTTAAATATAAAATGAAGATGCATTGTTATTATTATTATAATTATTATTATTATTATTTTATGGGATGGCCTAGTAGAACCCTGCAGAACAAAGGTTAAATGGACAAGAGGCTCTCGTATTCTCCCATTTCACTGTTGATTAGTGGATTTGATGGAAAACTGGTTTAAACAATTACTTCATCAACGTGTATGGTTTTGACTGAAAGTAAATGAGCACATATCGGCAGTGCGATTCTGTAGTTTGATGTACCAAATAACCACATCACACAGGGGGCGATGTATCAAAACTTGGAGAGCGATAAAGTACCAACCAATCAGCTCCTAACTATCACTTTACAGGTTGTGTTTGAAAAATGACAGTAGCCGATAGGTTGCTACTTTGGTGGATATGTAAGAAGAGGTGGTGTCAAATGCGCTATAACCAGCACTGTTTGACACAGCGAGCTTCTGTTTATATGAAAGTGGATAACATAGAGTAAAATCACTTTTCTCTACGGTATCTTTAAACATCTAACAATTTCTCTGTCACCATACTATTCCATGGCGATGGAAAATCACTTTTGCTGCTTATCGTTTTTTTTCACATATCGGCAGATATTACTGTTGCAAGACTATTGAAGTACACACACAGTGTGACGTAGATCCATGCACAGAGGTAAAAAAAAAATTCGTCCATCTCTGAATCAGGCCCTCTATGCCCTATCTGTATTTACTATACATGAAGTCTCTTACTGATCTCCACTGCAGGGAATACTTGCTCTGATTTTCTCGCACCCTTCTAAGCACACAGGAAAATGAGCAAAGATTACTTACTTTAATAAACAGCAATGTTAGCAGCTTGACATCACCACAGCACTGATATATATATATATATATATATATATATATATATATATATATATATTTATATATTTATATATTTATATATATATATGTGTTGCGAGCAGGGCCTTCCTACCTCTATGACTGTTTGTTATCACCCAGTTTGTTATTGTTATTTCAAATTGTAAAGCGCAATGGAATTTGCTGCGCTATATAAGAAACTGTTAATAAATAAATAAATATATATTGCAGTTCCCTGTATATGCATGTCACATAGAGCAGTTGTTCTCAACCGCGGTCCTCAAATACCCCCAGCAATTCTTTTTTTTTTTAATTACCCAGTTGCCTATTCTGCTCAGTCAAATCCTATGTAGTGCACTTACATTATTCTTGTTCTAAAAATAAAAAATAAATACTTTGCTATGCTGTCAGTTCTGTGAATGGGCCACAAGGGGGCAGGGTTTCACTAATAAACAGACTGTAGTTAAGCATTGATGTTGGCTGTCTCCCATTACTGTTAGGCATGCTTAGGGGAAGAAAACATAAGAGTGCTTCACAACAGTTAACCCATTTCCAGTAAGTAAAAGTCTTCAAAACAATAGCTCTTTTGTTTTTCTGAGTTTTGATGTTCATATTATTTTAGTTCGCTTCATTTGTTATGGTTTTTTTTGTTTTATTTAGTGGCAGGCTACTGTCTCCTGGTTCTAGAATGACTACAGGGAGTTAAAATGAATTCTCTTTACCTAGTAATCTGTCATCTGTCACAAATTGCATAATATTTCTAAACAAGCTTTTATTTTTATGAGCTATTTGGTGCTATTGCAGTTATAGATAAACGATAATATGTGATATTTACGAATCTCTACATAAAAAAATCTGTACCAGGAAGTTTGATGTGGCCCCAATACTGCAAAATCCAACCCAGGAATCCTGCATGGGTGGTTTGTAAGTTATAAGAAGGAACTGTAAGAGATGATATCTAGAAATATATTGTTGAAATTAAAGTAATAACAGAGAGTCAACATTTTGTTTTCTTGTTCTGTTTTCTTTTTTAAGGGACCAACCATTGCAAACTAATCTGATGTGGAAGTAGATTTTGAACTGGATCTTGGCAGTGCATTTGATTTAGTTTGGATTTCGTAAACATACTTAATGCAGTTCAGCATAACAGATTGGTACTTAAGATAAAAGAATGAAGGAGGGAAACGTACTTTGGTTGATAATTGGCTGATAGCAAGTTCAGTGGTTGTTTATAAATGGAACATATTCAGGTTGGGCTAAACTTATTTGTGTGATAGCCCTGTTGTTCTTATTGTCTATATGTGTCAGGATACCAGTGGGTGTCGGTCTTCTGAGCGCCGGGATCCTGACTGCACCACTAAGCTTTACAAGGCTAGTAACACAGAGTAGGACATTTAAAGACATTAAACTTAAACTAAACGAAGAGTTGTGCAGACAAGTTATATTTTAGGAGAAGGCAATGATTGTCCTAACTACACACTTAGGGGTATATTCAATAAAGGTCGAAACTGCCGTCTTATCGAAAAGACGGCAGTTTTCGACTTTTTCAGGTCGGAAGGGGTTCCGACCTATTCAGTCCCGAGCATTTTTATTCGACAAGTCGGGGAATTCGACAAGTCGAATAGTACGTGAATTGGAGGTATAGCTGCCGATTCGCGTACTTTTGGTGGCCCCGTTTCCGACCATCTCAGTTCGACTTAAAAAAAAAGTCGGACTGAGATGAGTGACCTGAGAGGAGGAGAGGGGGGAGAGCCGCGGGCAGACGGGGGAGAGCCGCGGGCAGACAGGGGACAGCAGCGCTACAGCACAGCGCCGCAGGAGGATGTGTCATAGCTGCTGCTCACGGCAGCATCCACCCGGCTCCATCAAGTGAGGTCCCGCTTGCTGGAGCCGGGTGAACACTGCCGTGAGGTCTGGCGGCTGTGCCACATCCTCCTGCAGCGCTGCTGTCCCCCGTCTGCCCACGGCTCTCCCCTCTCTCCAATGCCTCATCTCAATTCGACTTTTTTAAAGTCGAATTGATATGGGCATTGAATAGGTCCGACCTCAATTGAATATACCCCTTAATGGGAAATTTAACAACCTGAAGGCTGGCAGCTGCTGTGAGAGTTACTACAATCCTGGGATGCAGAACACTGCATAGATAGAAGTAATAAATGCAGATGTCATTTTGCCATTTTAGAAATAACTAGCTAAATACCTGTGCTTCGCTATGGAATTTCAAGTATAATCACAAAGAGATTAAAAAAAGAGCAGGTATTTAAGCAAATGTAATACTGCTTTACATTTTTTTTTACATATATCTTTGTTAGGCCACACCTCCTGGCTGGCCTTCCCTGAATTGATGCTGTCAAAAGGCTGGCGCTGAGGAGAATAATCCGCCTCATTCTCTGCCCCATCCTGCCTCTGATGCTGCCCTGCTCAGTGCTGTAAATGCTAGGATGACAGGCCATGCTCCGCTCCAATTATGTTAAATATGTAAGGTTTGCAGGGATAGGCTGACTCCAAAGGGCCCTAGGTCTCCTTGTCTTAGCTTCTCGCTCTCCTTAGCTCCTCCTTTGTGGTAAAAAGGTAAAGATTTTCGCACCACATTAAGGTCACTGGAAGAGCTGTCGGTACCCTTTACACAGCAGATACGCAGTTGCTGACTATATCAAGTTTTCCTTTGATGCAGGAATGTTCAACCTGCGGCCCTCCAGCTGTTGTGAAACTACATATTCCAGCATGCCCTGACACAGTTTTGCTGTCAGAGAATGCTAAAACTGTGTCAGGGCATGCTGGGATGTGTAGTTTCTCAACTACACAGAGGTTGGACAGGCCTGCTTTAATGCATTTCAGAGTGAAAATATCTCTCCTTTCCTCCTCTTGCTCTCTGAGAGATTCGGCATTGTTTAGTGCAAGTGACAGGTTAACCTCTGATAATTGAGACACTATCCTCTCCTGACTGGAAATAGATTGGTTAGGTACTTATATCTGAAATAAATATATATATATATATATATATATATATATATATATATATACTCAGTCGGAACGGGCGGCACTCGGAGACTTGAATTCAGTGAAAAAAGTGTAGAGACTTTATTGTCAACATCAATTCTACGTTTCGGGGTCGCAGCCCCGTCGTCAGGATAAATGACAATACAAACAAATAGTGCTTAAGTACCTTGGTGTGGAGTATCACCTCCCGCCAGTCCAGACGCCGCTGCCCGGTTTCCGGCCGCATCTCCCCGGTCCCTCCGGATATGACGCTGCGCCGGTCCGCCCAGCTCGCGTGCTGTTACTGTGGACAAGGTTACCATGGTTACATGTAAACAATCAGTATACAAGAAGGGGAAGCACGTCAACCAAATCAAAGTGGGATATAAAACAATGATTTCTGTAGCCTGTTCAAATAAAGTGCATCGTGCAAAAAAAAAAATAAACAATCTTACATACAATAAACGTGCTAAACGGCAAACGTGCTAGTTACAGAATGTTATACATTAAAATTGTGTTAAAAGATCAGTATAATCGAAAAACAAGTGGAGAGGTAGACAAAATGTGTAGCCACTTCCCTCTTAATAGATCACAAGTTATATATTATCAATGTTGATATCAATATCCCTGTAGGGAAACCTCTATTGATATATGGCTAACCATTAAGTTTAATTTATGATTACATATAATATATTAAATATTAAATAATAATTATTAGATATTAAACATTAAACATATGAGATGCTGCACACTAGATCTGAGCTATCTCGTATGATAACTCTGCTGCTGGCTATAACTGTCTCAGACTAGCTACTGCATTGAGGAACATCTTATAGAAAACAACGCAGATATAGGGACTCATTAAGTCCCTTCGGGTGGATGGTGTTTAATTTATAGATCCATCTGGATTCCAGTTGCAGTAATCTTTTAGATCTATCTCCACCCCGTAGGGACTTGGGGGCATGGTCAATGATCTTATACCTAAGAGTAGCCATGCTGTGTTTAGCCCTTGCAAAATGCCTAGCTACTGGTTGTTCGCTATCACCTTTTTTAATAGCTTCTCGTATGGCATACCTATGCTGAGCCATACGAGTTTTAAAGGCACAATCCGTTTTACCTACACAGGCCAACCCACAGGGGCATGTCAAGAGATAAATCACGAATTTAGAATCGCACGATAGAGGGTATCGGATGGTGAATAATTTGCCCGTGTGCGGATGTCTGAAGTTGTCGCCCTGAGTTAGGTAGCTACATGTAGTGCACCCACTACAGCGGTAGCATCCCTGTTTCTTACTCAAGAAATGTGCTTTGGGCCTCTCAAACTCAGAGATGTCGGTCTTAACTACATAATCTCTAATGCTTTTGTTTCTAGTATGACTAACCAACAGTTTAGAGTTGTACACATCACCTAGATCTTTGTCTGTGGCTACAATGGGCCAGAGTTGTCTCACTCTCCTAGTTAGATGCTTACTGCTGGAGTTATATTGAGTGACCCATGGGAGCCTGCCATCCATCATTTTCTTATTAACGCTACTAGATCTGAACAATTGTTCACGTGTTAAGGAAAGAGCTTTAGATCTAGCTTTTTGCAGCTCGCACATCGGGTAGCCCCGGTCAAGGAACTTTTTAGTCATCTTGGTCAATTCTTCGTCCCTAACTCCCAGATCACTGTTTATACGACACACTCGTAAGTACTGTGAGTATGGAAGACTTGCAATGGTAGATCTGGGGTGGAAACTGTCATACTTAAGCAGATTGTTTCTATCTGTTGGCTTAACGTATAGTGATGTACTAATTATTCCTGCTTGTAAAGAAATTTTGACATCTAGAACATTAATGGTACTAGTGTCAATGTTGGCTGTAAATTTTACTGGGCTGGCAGAGTGATTATGTGCTTCTAGAATGTTTTGGAGATGTACCTGCGTCCCTGTCCAAAAAATAAGGACATCATCTATATATCTAAGATATAAGCCTAAATGGCAAGTTATCTGATTGTCTTGAAGAAACAGATCTTTCTCTACCTCCCACATAAAAGCGTTTGCAAATGCTGGGGCTACTGCTGACCCCATAGCGCATCCTGTGCGTTGTATATAGTATTTTTTGTCATAAAGAAAGAAATTATGAGTAAGTGTGTATTCCAATAACTCAAGAAAAAATTCAATTTGAGGGCCTTTGTATAGCGGATTGTTAGTAATCAACCGCCTGACTGCTGCCAGTCCTGATGCGTGTGGTATACAGGTATACAAACTAGTTACATCTATTGATGCCAAAATAGTATGCGGGGGAAGTACCCCCAATGTCTCTAACTTCCTCAGAAGCATTGAGGTGTCTTTAAGATGTGTACTAGTTTGCTGAATACATGGTTGTAAAAACGTGTCACATAGGACTGCCAAAGGTTCACAGAGAGATCCCCTTGCCGATATAATGGGCCTACCTGGGGGATTATGCAGATCCTTATGTAATTTGGGTATACTGTAAAAAATGGGTACTATTGGGTGTTCTCTGTATAGTGTTTTAGATAATGGTAAGGAAATAATGCCATTACTGACAGCCCTGGATAGCAATAAATCAAGCTCACGTTTAAATACAACAGTAGGGTCTGACCGTAGGCAACTGTAGGTATTCTGATCTGATAACAATCTTTCACATTCCTTTTTATAATCAACTGTATCTAGTACCACTATACCTCCCCCTTTATCAGCGTTCCTGACAATAATATCCCTCCTTTTACCCAGGGACTTAAGAGCTGTAAACTCCTCTTTAGACATATTAGGGCAGGGCTTCTTACATGTTTCTTTGTCCATCAGTCTGTGGAACGTCTTAATCGAAGGATTCACTGAATTGGGCTCAAATGTTGATTTACTGAGTCTACTCACCTGGGCCGGGATGTCAGATGCAAATGAGGCCCCTTGTTCAGGTGGTGTCTTGTGAAAATGTTCTTTTAATTTAAGAGAACGTGTTAATTTGAATGTCTCTATCTTCCACTGCATTGGATTAAGCGAATTGGTTGGTACATATCCCAACCCTTTGCTTAACACTTTGCGCTCAATCGGAGACAGATCTTTAGCAGAGAGGTTGAATATTAATTGCGTCCCCTCCTCTGCGGTTTGGAATTTGCTCTGGGCCCTCTCCTTCCTCCGCGTCTGTCCCCCTCTCCTCGTGAGCGTGGACCTCTTCCTGCGACCACCGCCCTGGTTCGTACCCCTAAAGGGACATCATCTATTTGTTGAGTGTGTCCTTGGGTGACCTCCTCCACTTCACTTGCTGAGGTACTCGAGTAAGTGGGACGCTGCTCATGGCGCTTGATGTAGTGCGACCGCCCCGGGGCTTGTCTCACGGTGCTGTTATATAACCAGGAATAAACTCTATGTTGCGCATAGTCCTGTTGCACCCGTGTCAGTTTCTGCTTTTTAAATTTAATTAAATTGGTTTTGTACTGTTCAAGTTCTATCTCCAACTTACTCAGCCATTCAGGGGGCGAGGCTGTTGAAATACCATGTTCTGTAGTAAATGTCTCGATCTTCTGTTTAGTGCTATTCATTTCTCGTGCTGACTCCTCAATGACAAGCAACAGGAGATCCATGGAGCACTTATTCAGCACGGAGATCCATTTTCTACAGAATGTCACATCGTATCTGCCTATAGTGGGCATATTGTGAATGCGAAATCCTCGCGGGATTTGTTTGGCCCTGAAATAGTCCGATAAGGTCATTCCATGGTACTGATAATCAATCTCACGTTTGCGATTGTCTAAAGAGGAGTTTACAGCTCTTAAGTCCCTGGGTAAAAGGAGGGATATTATTATCAGGAACGCTGATAAAGGGGGAGGTATAGTGGTACTAGATACAGTTGATTATAAAAAGGAATGTGAAAGATTGTTATCAGATCAGAATACCTACAGTTGCCTACGGTCAGACCCTACTGTTGTATTTAAACGTGAGCTTGATTTATTGCTATCCAGGGCTGTCAGTAATGGCATTATTTCCTTACCATTATCTAAAACACTATACAGAGAACACCCAATAGTACCCATTTTTCTCTAACGTCCTAAGTGGATGCTGGGGACTCCGTCAGGACCATGGGGAATAGCGGCTCCGCAGGAGACAGGGCACAAAAGTAAAAGCTTTAGGATCAGGTGGTGTGCACTGGCTCCTCCCCCTATGACCCTCCTCCAAGCCTCAGTTAGATTTTTGTGCCCGGCCGAGAAGGGTGCAATCTAGGTGGCTCTCCTAAAGAGCTGCTTAGAGTAAAAGTTTGTTAGGTTTTTTATTTTCAGTGAGTCCTGCTGGCAACAGGCTCACTGCTACGAGGGACTTAGGGGAGAGAAGTGAACTCACCTGCGTGCAGGATGGATTGGCTTCTTAGGCTACTGGACACCATTAGCTCCAGAGGGAGTCGGAACACAGGTCTCACCCTGGGGTTCGTCCCGGAGCCGCGCCGCCGACCCCCTTGCAGATGCCGAAAAGTGAAGAGGTCCAGAAACGGCGGCAGAAGACTCTTCAGTCTTCATAAGGTAGCGCACAGCACTGCAGCTGTGCGCCATTGTTGTCAGCACACTTCATAGCAGCGGTCACTGAGGGTGCAGGGCGCTGGGGGGGGGCGCCCTGGGCAGCAATGATAGTACCTTATTCTGGCTAAAAATACATCACATATAGCCCCTGGGGGCTATATGGATGTATTTAACCCCTGCCAGGTCTCAGAAAAACGGGATAAGAAGCCTGCCGAAAAGGGGGCGGGGCCTATTCTCAGCACACAGCGCCATTTTCCCTCACAGAAATGCTGGTGGGAAGGCTCCCAGGCTCTCCCCTGCACTGCACTACAGAAACAGGGTTAAAACAGAGAGGAGGGGCACTTATTTGGCGATATGTATATATATATATTAAAATGCTATAAGGGAAAAACACTTATATAAAGGTTGTCCCTGTATAATTATAGCGTTTTGGTGTGTGCTGGCAAACTCTCCCTCTGTCTCCCCAAAGGGCTAGTGGGGTCCTGTCCTCTATCAGAGCATTCCCTGTGTGTGTGCTGTGTGTCGGTACGTGTGTGTCGACATGTATGAGGACGATGTTGGTGAGGAGGCGGAGCAATTGCCTGAAATGGTGATGTCACTCTCTAGGGAGTCGACACCGGAATGGATGGCTTATTTAAGGAATTACGTGATAATGTCAACACGCTGCAAGGTCGGTTGACGACATGAGACGGCCGGCAAACAAATTAGTACCTGTCCAGGCGTCTCAAACACCGTCAGGGGCTGTAAAACGCTCATTTACCTCAGTCGGTCGACACAGACACGGACACTGACTCCAGTGTCGACGGTGAAGAAGCAAACGTATTTTCCTTTAGGGCCACACGTTACATGTTAAGGGCAATGAAGGAGGTGTTACATATTTCTGATACTACAAGTACCACAAGAAGGGTATTATGTGAGGTGTGAAAAAACTACCTGTAGTTTTTCCTGAATCAGATAAATTAAATGAAGTGTGTGATGATGCGTGGGTTTCCCCCGATAGAAAATTATTGGCGGTATACCCTTTCCCGCCAGAAGTTAGGGCGCGTTGGGAAACACCCTTTAGGGTGGATAAGGCGCTCACACGCTTATCAAAACAAGTGGCGGTACCGTCTCCAGATAGGGGCCTCATTTGCATCTGACATCCCGGCCCAGGTGAGTAGACTCAGTAAATCAACATTTGAGCCCAATTCAGTGAATCCTTCGATTAAGACGTTCCACAGACTGATGGACAAAGAAACATGTAAGAAGCCCTGCCCTAATATGTCTAAAGAGGAGTTTACAGCTCTTAAGTCCCTGGGTAAAAGGAGGGATATTATTATCAGGAACGCTGATAAAGGGGGAGGTATAGTGGTACTAGATACAGTTGATTATAAAAAGGAATGTGAAAGATTGTTATCAGATCAGAATACCTACAGTTGCCTACGGTCAGACCCTACTGTTGTATTTAAACGTGAGCTTGATTTATTGCTATCCAGGGCTGTCAGTAATGGCATTATTTCCTTACCATTATCTAAAACACTATACAGAGAACACCCAATAGTACCCATTTTTCTCTAACGTCCTAAGTGGATGCTGGGGACTCCGTCAGGACCATGGGGAATAGCGGCTCCGCAGGAGACAGGGCACAAAAGTAAAAGCTTTAGGATCAGGTGGTGTGCACTGGCTCCTCCCCCTATGACCCTCCTCCAAGCCTCAGTTAGATTTTTGTGCCCGGCCGAGAAGGGTGCAATCTAGGTGGCTCTCCTAAAGAGCTGCTTAGAGTAAAAGTTTGTTAGGTTTTTTATTTTCAGTGAGTCCTGCTGGCAACAGGCTCACTGCTACGAGGGACTTAGGGGAGAGAAGTGAACTCACCTGCGTGCAGGATGGATTGGCTTCTTAGGCTACTGGACACCATTAGCTCCAGAGGGAGTCGGAACACAGGTCTCACCCTGGGGTTCGTCCCGGAGCCGCGCCGCCGACCCCCTTGCAGATGCCGAAAAGTGAAGAGGTCCAGAAACGGCGGCAGAAGACTCTTCAGTCTTCATAAGGTAGCGCACAGCACTGCAGCTGTGCGCCATTGTTGTCAGCACACTTCATAGCAGCGGTCACTGAGGGTGCAGGGCGCTGGGGGGGGGCGCCCTGGGCAGCAATGATAGTACCTTATTCTGGCTAAAAATACATCACATATAGCCCCTGGGGGCTATATGGATGTATTTAACCCCTGCCAGGTCTCAGAAAAACGGGATAAGAAGCCCGCCGAAAAGGGGGCGGGGCCTATTCTCAGCACACAGCGCCATTTTCCCTCACAGAAATGCTGGTGGGAAGGCTCCCAGGCTCTCCCCTGCACTGCACTACAGAAACAGGGTTAAAACAGAGAGGGGGGGCACTTATTTGGCGATATGTATATATATATTAAAATGCTATAAGGGAAAAACACTTATATAAAGGTTGTCCCTGTATAATTATAGCGTTTTGGTGTGTGCTGGCAAACTCTCCCTCTGTCTCCCCAAAGGGCTAGTGGGGTCCTGTCCTCTATCAGAGCATTCCCTGTGTGTGTGCTGTGTGTCGGTACGTGTGTGTCGACATGTATGAGGACGATGTTGGTGAGGAGGCGGAGCAATTGCCTGAAATGGTGATGTCACTCTCTAGGGAGTCGACACCGGAATGGATGGCTTATTTAAGGAATTACGTGATAATGTCAACACGCTGCAAGGTCGGTTGACGACATGAGACGGCCGGCAAACAAATTAGTACCTGTCCAGGCGTCTCAAACACCGTCAGGGGCTGTAAAACGCTCATTTACCTCAGTCGGTCGACACAGACACAGACACGGACACTGACTCCAGTGTCGACGGTGAAGAAGCAAACGTATTTTCCTTTAGGGCCACACGTTACATGTTAAGGGCAATGAAGGAGGTGTTACATATTTCTGATACTACAAGTACCACAAGAAGGGTATTATGTGAGGTGTGAAAAAACTACCTGTAGTTTTTCCTGAATCAGATAAATTAAATGAAGTGTGTGATGATGCGTGGGTTTCCCCCGATAGAAAATTATTGGCGGTATACCCTTTCCCGCCAGAAGTTAGGGCGCGTTGGGAAACACCCTTTAGGGTGGATAAGGCGCTCACACGCTTATCAAAACAAGTGGCGGTACCGTCTCCAGATAGGGCCGCCCTCAAGGAGCCAGCTGAGAGGCTGGAAAATATCCTAAAAAGGTATATACACACATACTGGTGTTATACTGCGACCAGCGATCGCCTCAGCCTGGATGTGCAGCGCTGGGGTGGCTTGGTCGGATTCCCTGACTGAAAATATTGATACCCTTGACAGGGACAGTATTTTATTGACTGTAGAGCATTTAAAGGATGCATTTCTATATATGCGAGATGCACAGAGGGATATTTGCACTCTGGCATCAAGAGTAAGTGCGATGTCCATATCTGCCAGAAGATGTTTATGGACACGACAGTGGTCAGGTGATGCAGATTCCAAACGGCACATGGAAGTATTGCCGTATAAAGGGGAGGAGTTATTTGGGGTCGGTCCATCGGACCTGGTGGCCTCGGCAACAGCTGGAAAATCCACCTTTTTTACCCCAAATCACATCTCAGCAGAAAAAGACACCGTCTTTTCAGCCTCAGTCCTTTCGTCCCCATAAGGGCAAGCGGGCAAAAGGCCAGTCATATCTGCCCAGGGATAGAGGAAAGGGAAGAAGACTGCAGCAGGCAGCCCATTCCCAGGAACAGAAGCCCTCCACAGCTTCTGCCAAGTCCTCAGCATGACGCTGGGGCCGTACAAGCGGACTCAAGTGCGGTGGGGGGTCGTCTCAAGAGTTTCAGCGCGTAGTGGGCTCACTCGCAAGTGGACCCCTGGATCCTACAAGTAGTATCCCAGGGGTACAGACTGGAAATTCGAGACGTCTCCCCCTCGCAGGCTCCTGATGTCTGCTTTACCAACGTCTTCCTCCGACATGGAGGCAGTATTGGAAACAATTCACAAGCTGTATTCCCAGCAGGTGATAATCAAAGTACCCCTCCTACAACAAGGAAAGGGGTATTATTCCACACTATATTGTGGTACTGAAGCCAGACGGCTCGGTGAGACCTATTCTAAATGGGAAATCTTTGAACACTTACATACAAAGGTTCAAATCAAGATGGAGTCACTCAGAGCAGTGATAGCGAACCAGGAAGAAGGGGACTATATGGTTTCCCTGGACATCAAGGATGCTTACCTCCATGTCCCAAATTGCCCTTCTCACCAAGGGTACCTCAGGTTCGTGGTACGGAACTGTCACTATCAGTTTCAGACGCTGCCGGTTGGATTGTCCACGGCACCCCGGGTCTTTACCAAAGTAATGGCCAAAATGATGATTCTTCTTCAAAGAAAAGGCGTCTTAATTATCCCTTACTTGGACGATCTCCTGATAAGGGCAAGGTCCAGAGAACAGTTGGAGGTCGGAGTAGCACTATCTCAAGTAGTTCTACGACAGCACGGGTGGATTCTAAATATCCAAAATCACAGCCGTTTCCGACGACACGTCTGCTGTTCCTAGGGATGGTTCTGGACACAGTCCAGAAAAAGGTGTTTCTCCCGGAGGAGAAAGCCAGGGAGTTATCCGAGCTAGTCAGGAACCTCCTAAAACCAGGAAAAGTGTCAGTGCATCATTGCACAAGAGTCCTGGGAAAAATGGTGGCTTATTACGAAGCGATTCCATTCGGCAGATTCCACGCAAGAACTTTTCAGTGGGATCTGCTGGACAAATGGTCCGGATCGCATTTTCAGATGCATCAGCGGATAACCCTATCTCCAAGGACAAGGGTGTCTCTCCTGTGGTGGTTACAGAGTGCTCATCTTCTAGAGGGCCGCAGATTCGGCATTCAGGATTGGATGCTGGTGACCACGGAGGCCAGCCTGAGAGGCTGGGGAGCAGTCACACAGGGAAAAAATTTCCAGGGAGTGTGATCAAGTCTGGAGATTTTTCTCCACATAAATATACTGGAGCTAAGGGCAATTTACAATGCTCTAAGCTTAGCAAGACCTCTGCTTCAAGGTCAGCCGGTATTGATCCAGTGGGACAACATCACGGCAGTCGCCCACGTAAACAGACAGGGCGGTACAAGAAGCAGGAGGGCAATGGCAGAAACTGCAAGGATTTTTCGCTGGGCGGAAAATCATGTGATAGCACTGTCAGCAGTGTTCATTCCGGGAGTGGACAACTGGGAAGCAGACTTCCTCAGCAGGCACAACCTCCACCCGGGAGAGTGGGGACTTCATCGGGAAGTCTTCCACATGATTGTGAACCGTTGGAAAAGACCAAAGGTGGACATGATGGCGTCCCGCCTGAACAAAAAACTGGACAAGTATTGCGCCAGGTCAAAAGACCCTCAGGCAATAGCTGTGGACGTTTCTGGTAACACCGTGGGTGTACCAGTCGGTGTATGTCTTCCCTCCTCTGCTTCTCATACCCAAGGTATTGAGAATTATAAGACGTAGAGGAGTAAGAACTATACTCGTGGCTCCTGATTGGCCAAGAATGACTTGGTACCCGGAACTTCAAGAGATGCTCACAGAGGACTCATGGCCTCTGCCGCTAAGAAGGGACTTGCTTCAGCAAGTACCATGTCTGTTCCAAGACTTACCGCGGCTGCGTTTGACGGCATGGCGGTTGAACGCCGGATCCTAAGGGAAAAAGGCATTCCGGAAGAGGTCATTCCTACCCTGGTCAAAGCCAGGAAGGAGGTGACCGCACAACATTATCACCACATGTGGCGAAAATATGTTGCGTGGTGTGAGGCCAGGAAGGCCCCATGAAGAAATTTCAACTCGGTCGTTTCCTGCATTTCCTGCAAACAGGATTGTCTATGGGCCTCAAATTGGGGTCCATTAAGGTTCAAATTTCGGCCCTGTCGATTTTCTTCCAGAAAGAATTGGCTTCAGTTCCTGAAGTCCAGAAGTTTGTCAAGGGAGTACTGCATATACAATCCCCTTTTGTGCCTCCAGTGGCACTGTGGGATCTCAACGTAGTTCTGGGATTCCTAAAATCACATTGGTTTAAACCGCTCAAATCTGTGGATTTGAAATATCTCACAGGGAAAGTGACCATGCTGTTGGCCCTGGCCTCGGCCAGGCGAGTGTCAGAATTGGCGGCGTTTGTCTCAAAAAAGCCCATATCTGATTGTCCATTCGGACAGGGCAGAGCTGCGGACTCATCCCCAGTTTCTCCCTAAGGTGGTGTCAGTGTTTCACCTGAACCAGCTTATTGTGGTACCTGCGGCTACTAGGGACTTGGAGGACTCCAAGTTGCTAGATGTTGTCAGGGCCCTGAAAATATAGTTTCCAGGACGGCTGGAGTCAGGAAAACTGACTTGCTGTTATCCTGTATGCACCCAACAAACTGGGTGCTCTTGCTTCTAAGCAGACGATTGCTAGTTGGATGTGTAGTACAATTCAGCTTGCACTTTCTGTGGCAGGCCTGCCACAGCCAAAATATGTAAATGCCCATTCCACAAGGAAGGTGGGCTCATCTTGGGCGGCTGCCCGAGGGGTCTCGGCTTTACAACTTTGCCGAGCTGATACTTGGTCAGGGGCACACCCTGACTGAGGAGGACCTGGAGTTCTCTCATTCGGTGCTGCAGAGTCATCCGCACTCTCCCGCCCGTTTGGGAGCTTTGGTATAATCCCCATGGTCCTGACGGAGTTCCCAGCATCCACTTAGGACGTTAGAGAAAATAAGAATTTACTTACCGATAATTCTATTTCTCGTAGTCCGTAGTGGATGCTGGGCGCCCATCCCAAGTGCGGATTGTCTGCAATATTTGTACATAGTTATTGTTACAAAAATCGGGTTATTATTGTTGTGAGCCATCTTTTCAGAGGCTCCGCTGTTATCATGCTGTTAACTGGGTTCAGATCACAGGTTGTACAGTGTGATTGGTGTGGCTGGTATGAGTCTTACCCGGGATTCAAAATCCTTCCTTATTGTGTACGCTCGTCCGGGCACAGTATCCTAACTGAGGCTTGGAGGAGGGTCATAGGGGGAGGAGCCAGTGCACACCACCTGATCCTAAAGCTTTTACTTTTGTGCCCTGTCTCCTGCGGAGCCGCTATTCCCCATGGTCCTGACGGAGTCCCCAGCATCCACTACGGACTACGAGAAACAGAATTCTTATTTTTACAGTATACCCAAATTACATAAGGATCCGCATAATCCCCCAGGTAGGCCCATTATATCTGCAAGGGGATCTCTCTGTGAACCTTTGGCAGTCCTATGTGACACGTTTTTACAACCATGTATTCAGCAAACTAGTACACATCTTAAAGACACCTCAATGCTTCTGAGGAAGTTAGAGACATTGGGGGTACTTCCCCCGCATACTATTTTGGCATCAATAGATGTAACTAGTTTGTATACCTGTATACCACACGCATCAGGACTGGCAGCAGTCAGGCGGTTGATTACTAACAATCCGCTATACAAAGGCCCTCAAATTGAATTTTTTCTGGAGTTATTGGAATACACACTTACTCATAATTTCTTTCTTTATGACAAAAAATACTATATACAACGCACAGGATGCGCTATGGGGTCAGCAGTAGCCCCAGCATTTGCAAACGCTTTTATGTGGGAGGTAGAGAAAGATCTGTTTCTTCAAGACAATCAGATAACTTGCCATTTAGGCTTATATCTTAGATATATAGATGATGTCCTTATTTTTTGGACAGGGACGCAGGTACATCTCCAAAACATTCTAGAAGCACATAATCACTCTGCCAGCCCAGTAAAATTTACAGCCAACATTGACACTAGTACCATTATTGTTCTAGATGTCAAAATTTCTTTACAAGCAGGAATAATTAGTACATCACTATACGTTAAGCCAACAGATAGAAACAATCTGCTTAAGTATGACAGTTTCCACCCCAGATCTACCATTGCAAGTCTTCCATACTCACAGTACTTACGAGTGTGTCGTATAAACAGTGATCTGGGAGTTAGGGGCGAAGAATTGACCAAGATGACTAAAAAGTTCCTTGACCGGGGCTACCCGATGTGCGAGCTGCAAAAAGCTAGATCTAAAGCTCTTTCCTTAACACGTGAACAATTGTTCAGATCTAGTAGCGTTAATAAGAAAATGATGGATGGCAGGCTCCCATGGGTCACTCAATATAACTCCAGCAGTAAGCATCTAACTAGGAGAGTGAGACAACTCTGGCCCATTGTAGCCACAGACAAAGATCTAGGTGATGTGTACAACTCTAAACTGTTGGTTAGTCATACTAGAAACAAAAGCATTAGAGATTATGTAGTTAAGACCGACATCTCTGAGTTTGAGAGGCCCAAAGCACATTTCTTGAGTAAGAAACAGGGATGCTACCGCTGTAGTGGGTGCACTACATGTAGCTACCTAACTCAGGGCGACAACTTCAGACATCCGCACACGGGCAAATTATTCACCATCCGATACCCTCTATCGTGCGATTCTAAATTCGTGATTTATCTCTTGACATGCCCCTGTGGGTTGGCCTGTGTAGGTAAAACGGATTGTGCCTTTAAAACTCGTATGGCTCAGCATAGGTATGCCATACGAGAAGCTATTAAAAAAGGTGATAGCGAACAACCAGTAGCTAGGCATTTTGCAAGGGCTAAACACAGCATGGCTACTCTTAGGTATAAGATCATTGACCATGCCCCCAAGTCCCTACGGGGTGGAGATAGATCTAAAAGATTACTGCAACTGGAATCCAGATGGATCTATAAATTAAACACCATCCACCCGAAGGGACTTAATGAGTCCCTATATCTGCGTTGTTTTCTATAAGATGTTCCTCAATGCAGTAGCTAGTCTGAGACAGTTATAGCCAGCAGCAGAGTTATCATACGAGATAGCTCAGATCTAGTGTGCAGCATCTCATATGTTTAATGTTTAATATCTAATAATTATTATTTAATATTTAATATATTATATGTAATCATAAATTAAACTTAATGGTTAGCCATATATCAATAGAGGTTTCCCTACAGGGATATTGATATCAACATTGATAATATATAACTTGTGATCTATTAAGAGGGAAGTGGCTACACATTTTGTCTACCTCTCCACTTGTTTTTCGATTATACTGATCTTTTAACACAATTTTAATGTATAACATTCTGTAACTAGCACGTTTGCCGTTTAGCACGTTTATTGTATGTAAGATTGTTTATTTATTTTTTTGCACGATGCACTTTATTTGAACAGGCTACAGAAATCATTGTTTTATATCCCACTTTGATTTGGTTGACGTGCTTCCCCTTCTTGTATACTGATTGTTTACATGTAACCATGGTAACCTTGTCCACAGTAACAGCACGCGAGCTGGGCGGATCGGCGCAGCGTCATATCCGGAGGGACCGGGGAGATGCGGCCGGAAACCGGGCAGCGGCATCTGGACTGGCGGGAGGTGATACTCCACACCAAGGTACTTAAGCACTATTTGTTTGTATTGTCATTTATCCTGACGACGGGGCTGCGACCCCGAAACGTAGAATTGATGTTGACAATAAAGTCTCTACACTTTTTTCACTGAATTCAAGTCTCCGAGTGCCGCCCGTTCCGACTGAGTGTATCACTGGCTGAGAAGCCGAGAGGGAAGGCACCGCGAGCAGTGAGTTATTTATACAAGGACTATAGAGTGCCGGGTCATTTCGCTTTATATATATATATATATATACATATATATATATATATATATGGCAAATACCACTGACTCATCACAAAATCTCCTGAACCATAGGGCTGGACTACCTTGGCAGTGGCAGTTGCAGAGCAGTTTATTATTCAAATAGGTGAGCCACACCCAGAGATGGACTGCTCTGCCACTGGCAAGGAAGTCCAGGAACAGAGCATTGTGTCCTTCCACCTCTGCGACTTTGTATCTCCAGCATTATGCATTCTTTATAGCCCTAGCTGGGTGGGCTGTCTTAACACTCCTGTGTAAGGGGGAAATTCCCAATAATCATCTCACCCCTTTTAACCCCTCTTTGGGTAGAATTTTAGTGGGTGTCTACGTCACAAAAGCAAGCTACTGGCTAAATGTCAAGTTCCTAGTCCTTATGGTTCAGGAGATTTTGTGATGAGTCAGTGGTATTATATATATATATATATATATATATATATATATCTAGCAAAAGAATGTGAAGAGGGGGCGCTTCATAGTGTAAAATCGTTTTATTCAAAAAGAACTCTCAGACAACAACAGTACGTTAATTAGATTTCAAGACTCGTACCGCAAATCAACCAGGGTGGGCTGGTTACCACATGATATAATCAATTACAACTCCCGGCATACCCCGAACCTCGTCTCGTAGGTCACTGGACTCCTGCCTTCCACGTCTAACCGCTAATCAGCGGTGGTCGCGGGTCGGATCACTGGACCACTTGCTTCGGGACGGATGCAGCCGTATATACTCAAGTATAAGTCGACCCGAATATAAGCCAAGGCACCTAATTTTACCACAAAAACCTGGGAAAACTTAGACTCCAGTATAAGCCTGGGGTGGGAAATGCAGCTCTACCCGTACACAGACCTCATAGTGCCAGATATGCCCCACTGTGCCAGATATGCCCCACTGTGCCAGATATGCCCCACTGTGCCAGCTATGCCCCACAGTGCCAGCTATGCCCCACAGTGCCAGCTATGCCCCAGATGTGCCCCACAGTGCCAGATGTGCCCCACAGTGCCAGATGTGCCCCACAGTGCCAGATATGCCCCACAGTGCTAGATACTTACCCTCTGTCGCTCCCGCGCTGTCTTCTGAAGGAGGGACACGGAGAGCGCAGCGCGCGGCTCTCCTGTGTCCCTCCTACGTCTCCGCGGCAGCGGCGTGTGTTAAATGAAGTGCCGGTTCGTGCACTTCCTTTAACACACACGCCGCTGCCGCCGGAGATGCAGGGGGGACACAGGAGAGCCGCGCGCTGTGCTCTCCGTGTCCCTCCTAACGCTGACTCGAGTATAAGCCGAGGTGGCTTTTTCAGCACAAGAAAAAGTGCTGAAAAAGTCGGCTTATACTAGAGTATATACGGTGTATGTGTGTGTGTGTGTATGTATATATATATATATATATATATATATATATATATATATGCAACAAAATGGACTCCGGCACTTGGATATGTCCCTTGCACGGGACTGTCTTGCTCAGGTGCCCTCCTCCGTGGACAGCGTCCACCTTACATATAGACAGTGAAAAACGAGGCGGCACTCAGAGGCTTCAGAAAAGCAGCAAACTTTGTATTAGTGCAGATCAGCGCTAATACAAAGTTTGCTGCTTTTCTGAAGCCTCTGAGTGCCGCCTCGTTTTTCACTGTCTATATATATATATATATATATATATATATATATATATATATATATATATATATATACTGCTCAAAAAATAAAGGGAACGCTGAAATAACACATCCTAGATCTGAATTAATGAAATATTCTTATTAAATACTTTGTTCTTTACATAGTTGAATGTGCTGACAACAAAATCACACAAAAATTATCAATGGAAATCAAATTTATTAACCCATGGAGGTCTGGATTTGGAGTCACACTCAAAATTAAAGTGGAAAAACACACAACAGGCTGATCCAACATTGATGTAATGTCCTTAAAACAAGTCAAAATGAGGCTCAGTAGTGTGTGTGGCCTCCACGTGCCTGTATGACCTCCCTACAACGCCTGGGCATGCTTCTGATGAGGTGGCGGATGCTCCTGAGGGATCTCCTCCCAGACCTGGACTAAAGCATCCGCCAACTCCTGGACAGTCTGTGATGCAACGTGGCGTTGGTGGATGGAGTGAGACATGATGTCCCAGATGTGCTCAATTGGATTCAGGTCTGGGGAACGGGCGGGCCAGTCCATAGCATCAATGCCTTCGTCTTGCAGGAACTGCTGACACACTCCAGCCACATGAGGTCTAGCATTGTCTTGCATTAGGAGGAACCCAGGGCCAACCACACCAGCATATGGTCTCACAAGGGGTCTGATGATCTCATCTCGGTACCTAATGGCAGTCAGGCTACCTCTGGCAAGCACATGGAGAGCTGTGCGGCCCCCCCAAAGAAATGCCACCCCACACCATTATTGACCCACTGCCAAACTGGTCATGCTGGAGGATGTTGCAGGCAGCAGAACGTTCTCCTTGGCGTCTCCAGACTCTGTCACGTCTGTCACATGTGCTCAGTGAAAACCTGCTTTCATCTGTGAAGAGCATAGAGCACCAGTGGCGAATTTGCCAATCTTGGTGTTCTCTGGCAAATGCTAAACGTCCTGCATGATATTGGGCTGTAAGCACAACCCCCACCTGTGGACGTCAGGCCCTCATACCACCCTCATGGAGTCTGTTTCTGATCGTTTGAGTAGACACATGCACATTTGTGGCTTGCTGGAGGTCATTTTGCAGGGCTCTGGCAGTGCTCCTCCTGTTCTTCCTTGCACAAAGGCGGAGGTAGCGGTCCTGCTGCTGGGTTGTTGCCCTCCTACGGCCTCCTCCACGTCTCCTGATGTACTGACCTGAGCAGTGTGTGTGTGTGTGTGTGTGTGTGTGTATATATATATATATATATATATATATATATATATACATATATATTTTTTTATATTTTTTTTTTATTTTTTGCTAAACTTCATCCTGAATGTAGGCTACAGATTTGGGCAACTGTATTTAAGAAAGACATACTGTAACTTGAGAGGTTCATTCACAGGCTGCCTTACTAGTAGTAAGAATAATGGGTTTAATTATAATTAAAGACTTGACAAACTGGGAAGATCTTTGGTCAAAAAATTAGTTCCTTATAGATATTTCCCAGCTTATTATAGTGGACATTGGGGGTAATTCCGAGTTGATCGCAGCATCAAATTTGTTAGAAGTTGTGTAAAACCATGTGCGCTACAGGTGTGGCAGATATAACATGTGCAGAGAGATAGATTTGGGTGGATTGTTTTGTTTCTGTGCAGGGTAAATACTGGCTGCTTTAGTTCTACACTGCAATTTAGATTTCAGTTTGAACACACCCCACCCACATCTAACTCTCTCTGCACATGTTATATCTGCCCTCACTGCAGTGCAAATGGTTTTGCCCAACTGCTAACAAATTTGATGCTGCGATCAACTCGGAATTACCCCCATTTTTCCTAATTTGTTATAGGAGATCTGTTTGTTAGTTCATTATGGAAGACTTTTGTGGTGCAGACTTTTACCTCTGTAAGTGTGTGTATGCGTAAGCTAACATACAGTATGCATGCTGGCACTTACGGTCCCAATGTGTCCTACAATCTACATTACCTTACAACCTGAAACAGGGTTAATTCTATGAGCCCAGCATTTTATTTGGAGTAGCTGGTTGGAATCAAGCCCGTGACCCCAGTACTGTGAAGTAGAAATGTTAACTACTGTGCCACTATGCTGCCCATATGTTCTTGTTTAATAAGATATGACATTTTCAAACCACCTGAAAATAAAACACTGTTTACAATTACATTTTGATTATGTCTTATAGAGAAGTATATTGTCTTAAAGGAGGTCATTTTTGATAGAACTGTTTTGGTGCCTGTCTGCTCCCTCACAGCCTCCACAAGCTAGTAGGCTGCCTCAGTGTGCAGAGCGGTGCGCTGTGTAAAATGTACATGTCTCATCGAATTCTGTCTTCCTAGCACGAAGCTTCCTCTTCTATAAAACCTTTTCTTGGTTTAGTCTCATTGTTTCCTTAGTTATGGGAACATTGGAACATTGTGTGACACTTTTTAGTACATTGCTGTGAATGCCATTGGAAATGTGCTTCTCCGACAAAGTGCAATATGGCTGTGCAGATCAGTTCTATTAGAAATAATAATGGAAAACCTCAGCCAGCCAACTCTAGTTTGGTACAAATTATATATTTTTTATAGCTTGAAAATGCCTTAGAACAGCAAGATATTGCCCTAAAGATGCGCCTTCCATTACCACATTCTCATTCCAGTAATTTCCGCACATTTATGAAAACTGGATACTCCTACTCTGTACCTTTTGCTTTCTCAATCCTCATCTCTACCTGTGCAAAGTTATTCCCTGCAAACACTGCTTTCTTCTCCCGAAAACCCATGTGAATTGGACATCTAGTTGAGCAAATGTGTGTGTGTGTGTGTGTGTGTGTGTGTGTGTGTGTGTGTGTGTGGCAGGTCCAAAGCATATTTGGCACTGCGCAGCAGATGCTTTGTTAGTCAGCACCACAGAATACACACTATCTTCTAAGCATAGATTAATTTGCTCAGCAGAATAGTGTCCCAGGATTCATTTTAATATGTTTGTAACTATGCTCTACTGTAAATCATACCTTTTTATATGCTCCCTTCCAACACTTGGGGCACTTCAATTTAGCACTGAAGAAGTGCCAGTTTTACTTTCATTGGTTCTGCAACTCAGACTGGTTTGTCCCTTTTATTGCTTGGCCGCCCAGGACGAGGCAGATGGTGGTGAATATTCTAACAAAGA
Organism: Pseudophryne corroboree; assembly: GCF_028390025.1. Taxonomy (NCBI): domain Eukaryota; kingdom Metazoa; phylum Chordata; class Amphibia; order Anura; family Myobatrachidae; genus Pseudophryne; species Pseudophryne corroboree. The sequence continues at coordinate 785,553,644 of NC_086445.1, forward strand.
ACATGCCATCAGATAAAGATCTACTTGTGGCCAGGAGCTTTCTTATGAACGTCTTGAGAAGTTCCATGAGGTATAGTATTGATGTTCAATGCATCGTCCTTGTTATGTGATGATGTGTGCTTGGTAGAAACCTCATAGTGCCCTTTTGTGTCCTTATTGTGCTTTTGTCGTAATGTAGTTCTAGTGGTCTTGGTGTGGTAGCTTTTGGACAGTTACATACATTTCTTATACTAGCGTTATCTATTGCGCTGCTGTAGGCCAATTCTGAATGCTGACACTACCAGTACATCACTAACCACTAACAGCACTTGGTACTTCAAATGAAAGAAAAAAATCTGCTAATAATAATCCCAAATTTATATCCAGAAGTTTTTTGAGCTCGTTGGACCTAAGTATATTTGTAGTAATGCTGTTGTCTTAGGGAAAGTGTATAACTAGACACTGCTGACAGACTAATATAGCAAGATCAAGACTGCCACAGCTTGTATTCTTCTAGGCATCATGTTACGGTCCAGTATCTTGACTTCTGTCATGCTTAGAATTTATATATATATATATAGTAGATAACAAAGCAGGCGGCACTCCAAGTCTGTTGAACATTCAAGTGTATTTCACACACAAAACATGATCCGACGTTTCGGGGTCCAAGCGCCCCTTTGTCAAGGTGAACATCATTGTTCATCTTGACAAAGGGGCGCTTGGACCCCGAAACGTCGGATCATGTTTTGTGTGTGAAATACACTTGAATGTTCAACAGACTTGGAGTGCCGCCTGCTTTGTTATCTACTATCCAGTCTCATTTGGGATGGCACCCAAGCACTAAGTCCAGGAGGGGGAGTGCCGGTCCTTGCAGTTTCCCTATATATATATATATATATATATATATATATATATATATATATATATATATATATTGTAACTTAGCTATCATTCTTTTTTAGATTCAGTTATTTCAGATTTTAGGTTTCTTGGACCCTTGATTAATTTTTCCCTGTGCAAGACACTGTTGTAACAGTAATCACAATTTCAGCATCAAATGCTTAACTGATTGGCTGCTGTGCACGGATTCACACGTTACAACATAACAACAATGGCAGCTGACATGTATTAAGGCGGAGATGACACAAGCCAATGCTTGCACCCTTCAAGAGGGTATTAGTATCTCATGTAAGCTGCATGAATTAGTCTGTATCACTGCTAATATGTTATATGTCTACAGCAGCATTAAATAAAACTGTCCACCCATGGCAACTTTGTCAGGAAACATGGCCATTTTAGACCAATTTGTTAGATAATCACTTTTGTACATGAGTCTAAAATATTCTGGACAGAAAATAGTAATCTTACAATAAGGATGGGGAGGTCAGAGGAGAGAAAGTGGCAAAGCCAAGCAGAGACATTATCAAGTAATTGGGAGGCTGGACCATGAGGACGATAGATAATGATGACAATGTGGAAGTGCATAGGATGGAAGAGGTTGTCGGAGTGTATGTCAAAGGTAGACAAGGAGAGAGGCAAGTTCAGAGGGCATGACCCAGAATGTCAAACAACTAAATAAGAAAGTAAAATTAAATTCTTATTGCCACAAATTACAATAGTGTATTGTGTATGGATGCTTTGATATGCATAAAATGCAATGGGCATGAATAAAGTTCCTGTTAAATTATTTGCAAGCCCATTGGGAGAATAAATCAAATTTGTGGTAGTGTTGATTTTTGAATTGTGACGCTTTCAGAAAAGTATATTACCCCTTTCACACCGAGCCTCAGACCCAGGATATTGGCGATGTAATCTGGGTCCTGGCTTGGTATGATGTCATCCCCAAGTGCTGGCAAAGAGATGACCTATTTGACAGGCTGTCATTTGAACTGCCATTTGACAGGCTGTGTACAAAGAATTATAGGCGTTGATTGGTTAGTATGTTATTCTCCACTTTCTCTCTTTCTAAGGTTTGATACATCTACCCCTTAAAGCGGTGCAATATTATAATAAGATATTCACATTCTAATGTCAGTGATGAATCTAATGTAATGTGCTTCCTTGACTTTTTTTTTTTTTATTAAAGAGCACGTTACCGAAAAAGCCATTTTGTGAACCAATATTCATAAGGATACCACTTACAAATCTATTAGGAAGCGGTGACTCAAGGGTCATGTTCCTGCCTCGGAAATATTGGTTATGAAGTGCCGCAGTGATGTAGAAGGTTCCTAGTGACTAAGGGGTCTATTTACTAAGCCTTGAATGGAGATAAAGTCGCTGGAGATAAAGGCCCTCATTCCGAGTTGTTCGCTCGCAAGCTGCTTTTAGCAGCATTGCACACGCTAAGCCGCCGCCTACTGGGAGTGAATCTTAGCTTATCAAAATTGCGAACGAAAGATTCGCAATATTGCGAAAAGACTTCTCTGTGCAGTTTCTGAGTAGCTCGAGACTTACTCTGCCAGTGCGATCAGTTCAGTGCTTGTCGTTCCTGGTTTGACGTCACAAACACACCCAGCGTTCGCCCAGACACTCCTCCGTTTCTCCAGCCACTCCCGCGTTTTTCCCAGAAGCGGTAGCGTTTTTTCACACACTCCCATAAAACGACCAGTTTCCGCCCAGAAACACCCACTTCCTGTCAATCATACTCCGATCTCCAGAACGAAGAAAAAACCTCGTAATGCCGTGAGTAAAATACCAATCTTCATAGCAAATTTACTTGGCGCAGTCGCAGTGCGAACATTGCGCATGCGCAATTAGCGGAAAATCGCTGCGATGCGAAAAAAATTACCGCGCGAACAACTCGGAATGACCACCACAGTACCAGCCAATCAGCTCCTAACTGCCATGCCACTGGCTGTGTATGGAAAAATTACATTTAGGAGCCGATTGGCTGATACATTATATCCAGCGACTTTATCTCCATCCAAGGCTTAGTAAATAGACCCCTTAGTCCTTGAATATTGCTGCCTTCTGCAAAATCGGTGCCTCTGATGTGAGTAGGCAGATGATGCTGTTATAGCCTGTAGCTGGATTCAGTGATTTGTGATGTTTATGAACAGTCAGCTCTTAGAGGCAAGGAGCAGATGTTGACGCCTCGCTCTACCAACTTGCTGCATGTTAAAGACAGCGGCAAGATAGTATGACAATATTTTTTTACATAGACCCTATAATACATATAGCTTACGTTACTCATTATTCATTAGCATGTCAAGTTTAACTAAAGTATAGTTAAAATAACAAGGACGTAATGACAAAGCACAGACAAATATGACAGATTTAATGCCATATAATATACTATGCATAACTGGTTACTTGTAGTTACTGACTGTATGTATAAAAATTTAAAAAATGTTGTCAACTGCAGACCTCATGGGGAAAGTAAACCTTTCTAAAGACCTGCTGAATTTCTTGAATGTCAGACCCAAGGTAGAAACCTATTGGTAACAGGATTCACTTACTGTAGGGGATTTCCTCTGAATTTTTAATTTTCATGCAGATATCCTATTAACAATATTTTAAAGGGGCTAACTTTCAAATTTTATTAGCCTTCACCTATTTTTTTTATTTTAACCTTCTTTGTGTCTGTTTTCTATTTACTGTAATGTAATCTGATTTTTCAGGAAAAATGATATTGCTTATAGACCTCATTCCTGGCACTCAACAAAATTTATTGAAAATCCGATGGAGACTTTGACTGCACAACTATCAAATTCAAATTTGAACCCTTCCTGGGACCCTAGAAACCATTCCAGGTAATATCTATTGATAATCTCCAAATACATTACATGTTAATCTATTATATTTCTCTTACGTCCTAGAGGATGCTGGGGTCCATATTAGTACCATGGGGACTCTTGGTGGCTTTCCCCTTCCCAGAGGAAGATAGGAGTCCCCACCGATAGTCGAAGCCTCTGTCTACAGGCTGTCCAAACAGGTGGTATTACTGGTCCCGGGATCTACCACGTTAAAGGACCCGGCAGATCGCAAGGTGGATGCTGCGCTAAAATCCATTTACATGGCTTCAGGGGCTATAATGCGGCCTACTATAGCCTGTGCTTGGATTGCTAAAGCTATTGCCAGGTAGTCAATCACTCTGCAGGAGGAATCGACTACGCTGGACAAAGGTGACGTTGATTTATTTTTACGTAATATTCAAGATTCTGCAGGGTTCCTGGTGGATTCCATGAAGGACCTGGGTTCCATGGCTGCGGGGATCTCCTCCATGTCCGTCTCGGCTCGCAGGGGTCTCTGGCTGCGCAACTGGTCTGCGGACGCAGAATCCAGAAAGTATGTGGAGGGCCTCCCATATAAAGGTCAGGCTCTCTTTGGGGAGGCGCTGGATGCGTGGATTGCCACGGCTACTGCGGGTAAGTCACCTTTTCTCCCCTCAGCTGCACCGGCTACGAAGAAGCCTTTTTCATCTACCACGTCACAGTCCTTTCAGCCCGCGAGGCCTAGAAAGAATAAGCCTTCGAACACTTTCTTCAGAGGTGGTCGTGCTAAAGGAAAGAAGCCTGCTCCCACAGGTTCCCAGACCCAGAAGCCCGCTTCTGATACCCCTAAGTTCTCTGCATGACGGTGGACAGCTAGGCCTGGAGGAAGGTCAGGTGGGTGCAGGACTCCGACAGTTCAGCCACGTCTGGGTGTCGTCGGGTCTGGACCCCTGGGTCCTGGATATAGTGTCCAGAGGGTACAGACTGGAGTTTCAAGATCACCCGCCTCACCGTTTCTTCAAGTTAGGCTTGCCAGCCCTGCCGGCAGACAGGACAATTCTTCTGGAGGCCATCAGAAAATTGGTGGTGTCAGAAGTCATTGTTCCGGTCCCACTTCAGCAGTGGAACAAGGGTTATTATTCGAACCTTTTTGTGGTACCAAAACCGGATGGTTCGGTACGGCCTATTCTAAACTTAAAATCTTTGAACCCTTATCTCAAGGAGATCAAATTCAAGATGGAATCTCTGAGAGCTGTCATCTCAGGACTGTCGGAGGGTGAATTCCTGGTGTCTCTGGACATCAAGGATGCTTACCTCCACATTCCTATTTGGGCGCCGCATCAAGCATATCTCAGGTTTGCGCTGATGAACGATCACTATTAGTTCCAGGCGCTGCCGTTTGGCCTCTCCACAGCACCGATGATCTTCACCTTGGTGATGGCAGAGATGATGGTTCTCCTCCGCTAACAGAGGGTGAACATAATTCCATATCTGGACGATCTCCTGATCAAGGCGTCGTCCAGGGAGAGGTTGTTGCGGTCCATCGCGCTCACGACACAGCTGCTCAGGAGGCACGGTTGGATATTAAACCTTCCAAAGTCTCATCTGGAGCCGACAAGGTGGCTGTCTTTCCTGGGAATGATCCTCAACACGGAAGTGCAGAGGGTATTTCTCCCTGTGGAGAAAGCGTTGGTGATTTAAGCAATGGTCCGGGATGTTCTAAAGCCTACCCGGGTATCTGTTCATCAATGCATACGACTTCTGGGGAAGATGGTTGCCGCCTACGAGGCTCTGCAGTATGGCAGGTTTCATGCTCGACCTTTTCAGTTGGACCTATTGGACCAGTGGTCGGGCTCTCACCTACACATGCACAAGAGGATACGCCTGTCTCCGAAAGCCAGGATTTCACTCCTCTGGTGGCTGCAACTTCCGCACCTTCTGAGAGGGAGAAGGTTCGGAATTCAAGACTGGATCTTTTTAACCACAGATGCAAGTCTAAGAGGTTGGGAAGCAGTCGCTCGGGGGGGATGGTCGGATCAAGAGTCACTTCTCCCAATAAACATCCTGGAACTCAGGGCCATATACAACGCCCTTCTACAGGATCTGGCTGTTCAGGTGCAGTCGGACAACTTGACCACAGTGGCCTACATAAACCGACAAGGCGGAACGAAGAGCAGGGCTGCCATGTCAGAGTTGTCAAAAATCCTTATCTGGGCAGAAAGGCACACGGTGGCGATGTCGGCAATCTTCATTCCGGGTGTAGACAACTGGGAAGCAGACTTCCTCAGCAGACACGATCTCCATCCAGGGGAGTGGGGCCTCCATCCGGAGGTGTTCAAGGAGGTAACCGGTTGGTGGGGGGTTCCTCACATAGACATGATGGCCTCACGCCTCAACAAGAAGCTACAGAGGTACTGTTCCAGGTCAAGAGACCCACAGGCAGTGGCGGTGGACACACTGGTAACACCGTGGGTGTTCAAGTCAGTGTATGTGTTCCCTCCACTTCCTCTGATTATCAAGGGTTCTTCAGATCGTGAGAAGAACAAAGGTCCTGGCAATCCTCATTACTCCGGACTGGCTAAGAAGGGCTCGGTACGCGGATCTGCTGGATCTTCTGCTGGAAGATCCACGGCCTTAACCTCTTCGGGAGGATCTGCTTCTGCAGGGGCCGTTCGCTTATCAAGACTTACCGTGGCTACGTTTGACGGAATGGCAGTTGAATGCCAGATCTTAGCTCGGAAAGGTATCCCGAGTGAGGTCATTCCTAACCTGATACAGGCCAGGAAGGGGGTAACATCTAAACATTACCTTCGCATTTGGAAGAAATATGTTTCTTGGTGTGAGGCCAAGAAGTATCCGGCGGTGGAGTTTCAATGTGTACATTTTCTTCTTTTCCTGCAAGCAGGGATGGGTATGGGACTGAGATTGGGCTCCATCAATGTCCAGATCTCAGCTTTCTCCATCTTCTTCCAAAAACAATTGGCTGTTCTTCCTGAGGTTCAGACCTTTTTGAAAGAGGTTCTGCACATCCAGCCTCCCTTTGTGGCGCCTACGGCACCATGGGATTATGATGTGGTGTTGCAGTTCCTACAATCTGCTTGGTTTGAGCCTCTACAGGAGGCCGATCTCAAGTTTCTCACGTGGAAGGCTGTCATCTTGTTGGCCTTGGCTTCTGCACGACACGTGTCGGAGTTGGGGGGCTTTATCTTATAAAAGCCTCTATCTGATCTTCCATGAGGACAGGGTGGAACTTAGGACTCGTCCACAGTTCCTGCCTAAGGTTGTGTCAGCTTTCCATATCAACCAACCTATTGTGGTGCCAGTGGCTACTGACTAATCAATTACTTCAAAGGTCTTGGATGTAGTGAGGACTTTGAAGATTTACGTGAAGAGGTCGGCTCTTCATAGGAAAAGTGACTCTCTGTTTGTCCTCTATGATCCCAAGAAAATTGGATGTCCTGCTTCTAAGCAGTCGATTTCGCGCTGGATCAGGTTCACTATCCAGCATGCCTATTCCACGGCAGGATTGCCGTGTCCGAAATCTGTAAAGGCCCACTCTACTTGTAAAGTGGGCTCTTCCTGGGCGGCTGCCCGGGGTGTCTCGGCAGTACAACTCTGCCGAGCAGCTACTTGGTCTGGAGCGAACACTTTTGCCAGGTTTTACAAGTTCGATACTTTGGCCTCTGATGACCTCAAGTTTGGTCAAGCAGTGTTGCAGGAGCCTCCACGCTCTCCCTCCCATACTGGGAGCTTTGGTACATCCCCATGGAACTAATATGGACTCCAGCATCCTCTAGGATGTAAGAGAAAATAGGATTTTGGTTACCTACCGGTAAATCCTTTTCTTGTAGTTCATAGAGGATGTTGGGCGCCTGCCCAGCGCTTCATTTTCCTGCATTGGTTTTATGGTTCAGTGTTACCTGGTTCCTAGGTACCGTATATACTCGAGTATAAGCCGAGCCCCCCTCTGCTTATACTCGAGTGATGCTCCAGGACCACAATGAAAAGTACCTGCTTGAGGTGGTCGGCGGCAGCAGTGTGAGATATCCCCGGGGTACGCTGCCCTGTCGGATTCCACTGCGCTGGTGACCTGCTCTGCTCTGTATGCTTCCGGGTGAGCGGCGCCCGCAAACCACCACCCACCCCTGTGGAGCCATTTGCTCTATCTGCTTCCGGGTGAGCTAGGTGAGCTGCGCCCGCAACCCCCCGTGGACCGTGCGCCAGAGCAGTTAGCGTCGAGGGGTGCTGATGAGAAGCCGAGATGCCCTCACTAGTTGCAATGCGCACATCCTGATAGTTATAGTTATTGTTGATACCATATTGGTTTTGTTGATTCTCTTTTCCACTTACAGAGCTAGTTTACTGATTTTCTTTGAAATAAATATTAAAAAAACATTTAACCTACTGATGCCTCAATTAATGTAATTTTATTGGTTTCTATTTTTATTTTTGAAATTTACCAGTAGCTGCTGCATTTCCCACCCTAGGCTTAAACTCGAGTCAATAAGTTTTCCCAGTTTTTTGTGGTAAAATTAGGTGCCTCGGCTTATATTCGGGTCAACTTATACTCGAGTATATATGGTAAGTTCTGCGTTATTTACTGTTTCAGCTGTTGCTGAGTTATTCCGGCATGTTGGCCGGATTCTCATGTTTGTGTGAGCTGGTATGAATCTCGCCACTATCTGTGTAATTCCTTCTCTTGAAGTATGTCGTCTCCTCGGGCACAGTTTCTAGACTGAGTCTGGTAGGAGGGGCATAGAGGGAGGAGCCAGCCACACTATTAAACTCTTAAAGTGCCAATGGCTCCTGGTGTACCAGTCTATACCCCATGGTACTAATATGGACCCCAGCATCCTCTACGGACTACGAGAAAAAAAGGATTTACCGATAGGTAACCAAAATCCTATTATATATATATATATATATATATATATATATATATATATATATATACTGTATATTATTTTCTTTTAATGTGTTAAGCCTCCACCTCTTACAACTAAAAAAATAATTGATATGAAATATATTATACACTCTTTTATGGATGTATGTTTTCTATGTCACTGTACAGTATTTTGCAAGTCAAAGCTTCTACTCAGTTGTAACAAAGGTATGCATATATAGGTATTCTGATGTTATCCTCCAAGAATTGAAATTGTATAAAACCGTGATTTAATTTTTAAATGTTGGAAAATATTTTATTTTACCTCCTAGCAAATGTCAAACATACTGTTTGGGTAGCAAAGATTATCCTTTTTTAGTTATCATTCCAGTTAATTATCATGAGGTTCTATATAGATTTTACAAGTTTTCCCCTGCTACAATCCTATTACTAGTGTTTTAAAAAAAATCACAATTTACATTTTGATTTTGTATTTTAGTATCATCCATTGGTGGCATAATACAAAAGAAAAACATTTATCATTGATTATTTTATTTTATTGATAAAGCTGGGGGTCCTGTTTTTTTTTTTTTTTTTTTTTTCGTAAAAATGTATTTTTCTGTGCAAAACTAGTTTTAAGATAAGTTCGTTTCACACATGAAAATGTATAAAAATTGATTTCTAGAAAAAAATGAGCTTTGTAAGATAATATTGAAATTGTTGCATTTACACCTTTTAAGAAGCTCCTTTAAATCAAATCCGTAGCTAAGCTACAAATACCTGGCCAGATACACGTAAATGTGGTTATGTCAGTATTTTCCTGTTTTCAAACAATATAGCACTAAAAATCTAGTATTGATAGGATGAAGATGCCCTACAGTATGTGTAGTGTGTCCCAGCAGATAGAATCCCACCAGGCAACCACTCTAACCCACTCTAGCTAGGAAAACATCCCAGTCAAACAAACTATATCTGTACTGAGTTTTCTGCTGATTATTAGACATCATTTAATAAAACTTGTAAATGCATAAGTGCAATGTAAAGCAATATATGTTCCTGTGACACATCCATCATTGTCTGCCTTTGCTGTGAGTAATGCTAGATCAAACATTAATCTCTTTATTTTTCTTTTTTTTTTTGTCCATAGCTCTTCATCTCATGACTTATCCAACTCTTGGGACCAAACCAACTTGCAGAGAAGTTCTGGACATTTCAGCTCAATGGGTAGTATGGACAGTATTGACCAAACCTACCAAACAGGAAGACTTTCTTCTGCCAAATCTAATAACAGCATAGATTATTTAGGTAACCAAAGTCAGAGGGATTCAGCATATGGTTCTTTTTATACCAGTTTCATCACACCAGATCAAACCATATCTAAAACTGCTTCTGCTTCAACTGAAAATTTATTGTGTAAAATCAATGAAAGGGACCATCCAAATCCAGGACATCGTAAGTCTGGCCAGCTCTTACAGGAGATTGGAGTAGTGGATAATAGACAGGAATATCAGTCTCCTTCTACATTCTATGAGAGTAGTAAGCCACAACGAACAGATGATAGCACTGATTCAAGGCATTCCGGGCGATCAAACTTTGGACCAGTCTGGTATGTTCCTGATAAGAAGAAGACAACTTCTTCACCTCCTCCTCCGCCTCCTCCGCTTCGCAGTGACAGCTATGCCATTACTAAAACCCATGAGAAAACTGCACCTTCACACACAGAATTGACAAGCACACCGCACTTTAATGTTGCAAACCGATCTAATTCAAGAACTGAATGGAATTCAGAAATTGCAGATTATCAACAAAACCTTGTTAGACTACCAGATAGGAGCCTAGTAGATATGAGGCACATCAGCAATTCTACCTACCGGTCTGAGATCAATTTGGATCAAGTAGTACCCTATCAAGACAAATACCAGAACAATGCACCCAACTCCAATAGATTACAATTGTCGCAGTCCACCAGTGATGTGCGTTTTGCACAACCTTCTTATAGTTACCATCACCAACGTCAGTATAGTGATGAAAGCACTTTCTTTAAAAATACAAAAGCCTCAACATCCATTAAAGCACAACCACAACAAGTTGCCTTTTATTCTGGAAATCGTGAGTTGGTAAATGACCCAACACTTGTTTACAATACACATAGGTCAAGAGTTTCTAGCTCTTCTGAAAGCAATACTGGGGGAAAGGTAAAGGGAGACAGTAATAGACAGAGCTGTAGTAACAGTGCAGGTTCAAAACAGCCACCTCAGGGAACAGTTTCTCAACATCAGTGTAGGGAAGAGTATGGTAATGTAGATATTTTATCTAATAGAAGACCAATTCCGCAAGACAGTGCTGCCCTGGATATCAATTACTGTCTACCTCAGCAGCACAGCCTAACATCACCAGAAAACAGGCAGAAGTACAGTCCAAAAATGGCCGATAGAAAAGACGGTCACCTGAGTAATAATGAACGAAAAAATCTGGATTATTGTGAGGGTCAATATAACAATCAGAATTTTGCCCAGCCCGAGATTTCAAGCAAAGCTGTGTCGGGCAGTAAATACAGGTCTCATCAGAAAGATTATTCCTGGACTGAAGAAGAAGAGAGCAGAATAACACCCCAGATTACACCTATGTTGCATTCTTTATCTCAAGAAGGAAGAAATCAATTATCTCAAGAAGGAAGAAATCAATCAGTTAGCTCCCCAGATACCACTGAAAAACAACCATTCTCAGAATCAGGTAAACAGTCTCGAAGGAGTGACCGCTTTGCAACTACTCTGAGAAATGAAATTCAACAAAGGCGGGCTCGTCTGCAGAAAAGCAAAAGTACAGCAGCTTTGACAGAGTCAAATGAAGGGGAACATTCAGAAAACTGGAACCATGATTCTATGGAAAGTATGAATCCTTCATCTGATGGGTCTTTTTCAAGCACATACAAGAACCATTTAAAGGAGGCCCAAGCTAGAGTTCTAAGGGCTACCTCTTTCAAGCGTCGAGATCTAGAACCTGGACTTATTGATCCTTCATTGTCTCCAGAACCGAGAAATCAGGTCTATAACATTTCAAAGCCAGGTTTTCCTCCAGATGTCACTTCCAACCCTTATGATCTGGTTCAACCAAAGCAATATACATCAGAAAGCAGCTCCCAAATTATATCACGCATTGGGGGCAGAAAAAGGTTTACAGCACAGCAAAAACTGAAGTCTTACTCTGAGCCTGAAAATATGAACGAAGTTGGAATATATGAGGATACTCCCCATTTACAAAAGTCAAATGCATCCCAAGGAGCTGTTGGATCTTTTGCAGACAGATGGAAGTTCTTTGAGGAGACAAGCAAGTATACACCGCCAGGACCTGCTCCAAAAGTTATTCCTCATAGTTTTTCTGAAGAAAAATATGAGACCCAAAACGTAAACGATTATGAAAAAGAACCCCAAGATTCAGGGCACGATAAGAGGTCTCGGGCTGCGTCTTTAGGACTTGACCAGCTATCGAATAGGGAAAAGAATCCTACAGTTCGATCTGACAAGGTTCGTTATAAAGCTACTGATAATATTATAACAGACCAGCCTCAGAGATTAGGGACTTTTGCAGAATACCAAGCATCTTGGAAAGAACAGAAAAAAACGCTAGAAAGGAAGAATTCTGGAAGATGTCACTCAGCTGATAACATTCTTGATGCTGGGATTGAGCAGAGTCAAAAATCACAATACAATCATGAAAGGTCCAGATCATCTCCTACGACCGATTTCTATGCACAGGTGAGCTTCTGAAATCTGTGCGTTTTACAAATTTCAAAGTATATTATTTAGTTGGTGGTGAATGTGAATATATTTTTATCCAGTTATGATGAAGCTACAGTAAGGCTTATTAAATATGTTTGGTAAAATAGCTGGAGATCAGTTCAGATCCAAATGTCCAGGTTAAATAAAAGTGACATTTTTAAATGACGCTTAATTATATAGTTTGAAACTGAATAGTAAATAGCGTTCTTTCAAATATAAACTTAGCTGGCACCTTACAAGTTGAGAATCAGGTATGAGTATTTGTAACAAGCCCTTTTTTCAATACTTTTTTAGTGTCCGTACCGATATAATTGCATATAATTGTTACTGGGCCACATTTAGAGGTGTACGCAAAACCGTTAGTTTGCGTACATCTCCCATGTTATTAGATATGCGCATGTGCAGATCTGTGTCTTCAAGGTCGCTCGCAGTGCCCCCTCAGAACCATCCTGATTGAAAGACTGTTGCCAATTGTTGCTTGAAAAGGTTGGAGACGGCCAGCATTTCAGAAAACGAGGGCATGTAAAACCTTTTTTTCTAGGCATGCCAAGGTGAGTTTATGCATCCTTGGACGCAGCTTCACAGGCCCTGGCTGCATGAAAGCATCGTCCATCCTACCGATGTTCATATAGAGTGATCTGATCCTGCACCTTCAGACATAGCAGCGATCACAAAAGCCTGCAGGAGGCCTGAAGATGCCTCCTGGGGCATTAGCATATTTTAGCATAGCTGCTGCGTACAAAGATGCAACATCTGTGCTAACACTTCCATCTCTGAATCAGGCCCACACTTGCAGGTTCCATTAAATTTCGTTTTAGCACTTTCTATCTTTGCCTTTATAAAGTAGATTTCCAACTGAATAGTACAATTTATAAATACTTGTGACCCACAGAGCGAGATAATTAGCAATCGTTTATCTACTGTCAAATACCTTTGCTGCGAGAGGTATGTGGCTGAGGTGAGAACTGAACCCACAACTTTGTATACAAAGGCAACACCTAACCCACTACTACACACCCTTCTAAGATTGTTTGTGGTCCTAGAAGGCACAACCCTAGCTACAAAAACAGAGATTCAAAAGTAAACATTTATAATGATAGATTGATGTTTTTCTTCCCTGTTCATTAATTGATCATGAAATTGTGTGTGTAATTTGTAATTCAGTGCATGTAATAATGGTAGCATGAGCTACATATTATTTGATCAACCAGTTACTAGAGTAGACTGAAGTTGTAGATCATGCAGAGTAGTAAACAAGTATTATGTAAAGTTAGGACAGTGAAAATCCAAGGTAAATGATTTTACCTTACTGATGAACTGTGCCTTTTAATTAGGACACCTCTAAATATGAACCATTATAGAGAACGTTTTATCTTTAGCTGGAGTTTTTCTTCAGGGCTGTCCAGTCAATGTCCTAGCTCCCACAATTAATTTTACAATTTCTTGCTTTATTGTAAGTGTTTATATATCATTACAGACTTGCCTAACAAGATTGTTTATACTTTATTGTAATGCATACCAATAAATGTTTTATTTTAATAATCTTTAATTAAATGTAAGAGTGCTCCAATACCAGAGTCCTCCTTTCTGTTTGTAGTTTGACAGTACTGCCCCTTGATTCTTAAACGCACTACCAACAGATGGCATTACCTGTAGTATACTGTAGGGTTGTATTGATCTATGGTGGTTGAATAAGCTCCACCTACTAGGATAAATATGTGATCCTATTTGACAGGTTCTGTGTGGAATCTAACCTTCTCTTTCACCCCTGGTACTTAGCTGATGTGGTTTGTGCACCATACCATTGAGAATTGATACTTTCATTTGGTCCAAATGGATTTTCTAATAGGGGTAAATAGAGTTAGGATTGCAGTAGCTAAATGAGAATAGGCAATGTCACACAGGCTGCACACCAGCTCTCTTCACAGCTATGGAGCTTGGGTAGTACACAGTAGCAATGTTCTGCAAGACCTGCTGGACATTGTGGGACTGAACCAACAGCTTACCGTTAAAAACCGCCTTGACTATTTTATATGCACTGAGTCAGTGCAGCATATACACTGATTCTCACCTTTTAATTGTGAAAATACACTCCTGGAAAGAAGGAATTTGTTAAAGGGATTGTAAAGTGGTCTTGTTGCATGGGATGCCATCTCCCATCAAATGTCAGTAATCATCAATAACGGAACAATTTCCTGTGTCTACCACACCTTCTGTCTGTCACCCCTGACTCTGCCCACTGCTTTCCTCCTCGCATGCAATCTATCTTACATTCCTGTTGCCTATTTCTCAACATGAGACCAAAAACTATTATCAATTATTTTCCACCTCGGTTACAGCAACCTTGATCTCCACATCCAGTGCACCATCCTGCAAATCCCTGCACTGTATCCTCCAGAATCCAATATATATTGCTCAACCTAACACAAATCACTGATTTTCCTAGCCATTACTGAAACCTGGATTTTCCCCTATGACACCACTTCTCCTGCAGCTCTCTCCTCTAGGGACCTCACATTCTATCGCCTCCCCCGGTCTGGGAGGCCGCGCTGTAGGGAAAACCCGATATGTCTGTGAATGACGTCATTCACAGACATATCGGGTGTACACGCCCACCGATGCACTACAGATATATCGCCCATTCAGTCGGATATAGGGATTCTTTCTTCGATTTAGTAACCTCTCAGCCCACCGCCTAATGACCTGTGCGGTGCTTAATCAATAGTCACAGGATACAAGCAAGATATTTATTTGATGCAATTAAATCTCTTCAGAAGGATGTTACTTTCTCAGCTGAAAGTGCTAGGAATGGTATCTGGTCAAAACCCAGACAGTCAGAATCCCGACCGTGAATTCCTGACGGTCACAATGCTGACGGATCCATGCAGTGAGTGTTAGGGTTCGTTTTAGGTTTAGGCACTAAGGGGAGAGGAACTTGATCCCTAGAGGAGGAGGAGGAGGGCCCATAGGCAGTAGGGCCCACCTGTGGTTTCCCCTGTGGACCAGTCCGACCCTGTAGATGGGTGACTGAGGGAGCTGGCACTTTACATTTTAGATGTGTGACTGGTTTCTCCCCCTCCATGCCCCCATCAGACCCAGTTTTAGAAATGTGCCCAAGGGAGACGGTCACCATTTCTCCAGAGTTTTATTTTATTTTTAACTATTTTTAACATACTGACTTATATACTGGGAGCAGACCGGACCCCCATTGGCCTGCCTATACATAACACACCCCGGACGTCACATTGGCAGCAGGGCAGCTTGCCAGCAGAGTGTGCATTGCAGTATGCAATTTCAAATTTAGCACTAGCCGGGTAGCAGCGGTTGAAGGGGCCAGATCTACACAGGCTGGCCGGAATGCAGCACATCCTGCTCTTCCCGCCCTCCAGACTTCCGGTATGTGGCGTCCTGCTCGTCGGGCACCATTTTCAACTACAGGCTCTGGGTCTCAATTACTTCCAGTGGTCTGTGACTCTGCCAGGCAGCATCATTCAGTGCTGCACTCCCTATCCAGCTATACAGTATACAGCTCTACAGCATCCCCTCTACAGGGGCCATGAGTGATTAGAGTTATATTAGGGGAGTTATATATTGTGGGAAGGGTGTGACACTCCTCCTTCAGTATTGCTGTGCTTTCTCACTGTACTTTTGTGTGTGTGTTTTTCTGCAGTCTGTACCCAATGTCAAAGTGCAGCAACGAAGGCAAATAAGGTGTTAGCATGCATAAAACGGGGAGTTGAGACAAGGGATGAGAGTGCAATCCCATAGCTCTTAAGTGTCCCGATTTTCGAGGGACAGCCCCGCTGTTCAACCCACGGGCCACAGTGTCCCGTGCTTGGGGAAGGGGGGGGGGGCAGTTGGGAGGATCCTGTCACTCTGCTTTTAGCAGAGCAGCAGTGAATAGACACTGTGCGCATGCGCACAGCGTCTCTTCACAGGAGACTGAGAGACTGGGGGCGTGTCAGCAACTCACAGAGCACTGGCCATGCCCTTGCTGTGACGATAACGGGAGACGTGACTGCACAGAATGGTCCCGGGTCTCCAGATCTCAAAGTTGGGAGGTATGTAATCCTACCACTGTATAAATCATTGGTACGGCCACACCTTGAATATTGTGTACAGTTCTGGGCACCTCACTATAAAAAAAGATATCTTGGAATTTGAAAGGGTTCAGAGGCAAGCCACAAAATTGATTAAGGGGTTAGAGGCACTGGATTATGAGAAAAGACGTACTAGGTTAGAATTGTTCACACTAGAAAAGAGGCGTCTAAGAGGAGACATTATTAATATTTACAAATAAACGGACAATAATTAAGCTATTAGGTGATTTGTTTATTGAGAGATCTCTACACAGGACATGCGGACATCTTCTGAGTTTAGAGGAGAGATAATTTCATACCCAACAAAGGAAAAGGGTTCTTCACAGTAAAGGCAGTAAGGATTTGGAATTCTCTGCCAGAGATGGTAGTAATGGCAGACTCAGTCAATATGTTTAAAAATTTCTAAAATTTCTAACTGAAAAAGATATCCAAGGATATAGCATTTAAAATTAATGTATTTTAGAAACAGCACAAATTATAGTTGTCATATAGACTTAAAACATAACTTAATCTGGGTCATTATAGTTAAACTATAGTTGTATACAGAATAGTGTACAGGGCCCTACACACTGGACGACATTTTATATATGAAAGATATTGTGTAAAAATAACGATGTATCATTCATATCGTTCATTGTGGATGCACCAACGATGAACGATGCGCGTCCCCGCAGTCGTTTATTGTTGGTCTGTCATCATTTATCATTGCAAGCCAATTTGAACTACTTCTTTTTTTTTTAAACACTTTTTATTGGGTGGATCACAAAGTTGTTACAAAAGAAACAAAACATACCTGTCACAACTGAGGGCCTGAGCTGATGGGAGGAAGCCTCAGTTGTAGGGGCTGAGGTGAAACTAAACTTGGGAGGTTTAATCAGACCCCTAGACATGTAAGTACGGTGTAGGAAGATTGCCCGAAGGCGTGACCATGACAACCAGGATTTAAAAGTCAATAAAAGTTTATTAACAGAACTCCATGTATTCACAGCAGTGGTAAATGAATAAAGATATGCAGTAGTTCAAATGAAACAGTTCCTGGATCACTATAGCTTGGCAAGGGCCACAGGGTACTGGTAGGATAAGGTACAGTTCTTAATGTCCCAGAGATGGAATGTCCTTACCAGACCCGTCCGTAGTAGTGAGAGTAGCCAAGGAACACACCAGCAGATGTATCACTGGAAGCTGGTAACACTGTAGTTGAGGTGACTGCTGTGGATGCTGGATGCAACCAGCCAGGTGTTGAAAACATGGAGTGGATGCTGGATGGAACCAGCCAGGTAGTAGAATGAAGCTAGGGAGCGAAGATATGGGAAATGCTGATATACGGGTACCGATGGTTTGCGGGTACCGAGGATATGTAGGTATCCGCTGGAGAAGCACGGGCACTTTAAGGTAGTTGATCACTGCTGGAAGCTGACCGCTGGAAGCAGATGGATCTGTAGCTGGAAGCTGGAGTAGTCATGGAAGACTGCAGAGTCAGGCTGCACCGCAAGGTGGTAAGCTGGTGCGGGTCTCTTAGTGGTAACTGGAGACAGGAGCTGGAAACCTGGAACAAAACAACCACAGGAGAGAGAGACTGGAAACAGGGTTTGACAACCAAAGCACTGACGATATCCTAGTGCAGGCTCAGTCCCTTTATACCCTTAGGTATACCGGGATTGGATGACCAATTAGGCAGACTCCAGCGGAGCTATGGATTGGAGGTCAAGATCATGTGACTGAAACTAAGATGGAGCGCCCATACCGGCCAGTGGAGGGAAACCTTGTTTGTAACACCACATGGAGATTCCTCTGTAATGGCGGCGGTGAACACAGAGAACGCCGACTTGCATCTCAAACCTTTAGCTCGGACGGCCGCGGCCGCAGTAGGTGAGGAGTGCCACATACCTTGTAATGCGTTGAGAATATGGAGATGATGCCCGAGGCCCCGCTGGCAGGTGACGCCATGCCAGTCGCCCGGGCATTAGAAAGGCAATATCCACGGATCAGCAGAGATGAGACATGACGTATGGATGCTAGCCACATAGCAGGGAACCGGGCCTAGGACTCTGGGACAACCTTAGGAGACACCTGAAAGGTAAATAATGGCGTCCAGATACCCGGATCGTGACAGCACCCCCCCCCCCCCCCCTTTAGGAGTGGCCCCATGACACTACTTAGGCTTCTGAGGAAATCTGGAGTGGAAATTCCGGACCAAAGTAGGAGCATGGACATCTGAAGCATTGGTCCAAGAGCGTTCCTCAGGACCATAGCCCTTCCAATCAATAAGATACTGTAGCTGACCATAGCGGAAACGTGAATCCAGAATCTTGGCAACTTCATACTGGACTTTAGGAGCCGAAGGTAGTGCAGAATGGAATCGATTCAGAATCAGCGGTTTCAGAAGGGAAACATGGAATGTCCTAGGAATTTTCAAGAATGGGGGTAACTGGAGTTTGTAAGCAACAGGATTGATAACTTGTTCAATTTGAAAAGGGCCAATGTAACGAGGTGCAAACTTCATGCTTGGAACTCTTAATCTCAAATTCTTCGTAGACAACCACACACGATCACCCACCTTGAGAGCAGGAACTGCCCTACGCTTCTTATCTGCAAACTTCTTGTATCTGAATGATGCTTTGAGCAGAGCCACTCGGACATTTTTCCAGTTATTTGAAAACTGGCGCAAGGTGATATCAACTGCTGGTACAGAAGTCGCTGGAATTCTGGAACTTTAAGGTGGAATCCATAGTTGATGAAGAATGGTGTTGCAGAAGATGAGGAATGATATTGGTTGTTATGGCTGAACTCGGCCCAGGGAAGGAGTTGAACCCAGTCATCTTGAGAGGAAGACACATAGATGCGGAGGAAGGCCTCCAAGTCCTGATTCACCCTCTCAGTTTGACCATTGGTCTGAGGATGGTAAGCTGTAGAGAACTTTAATTTGACTTGGAGGGCTTGACACAAACTTCGCCAAAATTTGGCTACAAATTGTACTCCTCTATCAGAGATGATTTCCTCGGGAAGACCGTGTAATCGGAAGATCTCTTGAATGAATACTTGAGCCAACTTGGAAGCCGACGAAAGACCGGTGAGATGAATGAAATGTGCCATCTTGGTAAACCGGTCAACCACTACCCAGATGGTATTAAATTTGTTGCACATAGGCAGGTCTGTAACAAAGTCCATCGACAAATGGGTCCACGGTCGACGGGGAACAGATAATGGAACCAGTTGCCCTGCAGGCGACTGGCGGGAGACTTTGTGTTGGGCACACTTTGGGCAAGAAGCAATAAACTCCATGACGTCCTTCTTCAGAGTTGGCCACCAATAAGACCTAGAGATAAACTCAAGGGTTTTCTGATTGCCTGTATGTCCGGCAAAACGGGAAGCATTTGCCCAATGCATGAGCTTCTTCCTTAACACCGGCTTCACAAAACTTTTCCCTGGTGGGGGCATAGAGTCCATCCTTACCGTGGAGAATGCCAACGGATTAATAATAGGATGCTTGTCAGAAGACTCCGACTCATTTTCTTGCTCCCAAGAGCGGGAAAGGGCATCGGCCTTGCGATTCTGAGAGCCCGGACAGAACTGGAGTTTAAAGTCGAACCTGGAAAAGAAAAGTGCCCATCTGGCCTGGCGAGGATTAAGACATTGTGCGCCTTTCAAGTACAAAAGATTCTTGTGATTGGTAAGTATGGTGATCGAATGAGAAGCTCCCTCCAGCAGGTATCTCCACTCTTCCAGAGCGAGTTTGATGGCCAGCAACTCCTGATCGCCAATGGCATAGTTGCGCTCAGCTGGAGAAAACTTCCGGGAGAAGAAGCTGCAAGGATGTAGATGACCATCTTTAGCTCTCTGGGAAAGTACCGCCCCTACTCCAACGGAAGAGGCATCCACCTCCAGGATGAAAGGAGAGTTAATGTCGGGCTGTTTCAAAACCGGAGCAGAGATGAATCAGATGAAACAGATAACAGATGAAAGGCTTGCATAGCTTCTTCAGACCACTTGGACGGATTAGCACCCTTCTTGGTTAACGCAGTGATAGGCGCCACAATGGTGGAAAAGTCTCGTATAAACTTTCTGTAATAATTGGCGAATCCTAAAAACCTCTGGACCCCTTTGAGGGTTAAAGGTATCGGCCAATTCTGGATTGCTTGTAATTTCTCAGGATCCATTTCTAGTCCGGAACCGGACACAATGTAGCCTAGAAACGGAATGGATTTGACTTCAAAAACACACTTCTCCAATTTGTAATAGAGATGATTGACACGGAGACGGGACAGAACTTCCTTTACCCAGAAACGATGTTCCTCCAGATTATTGGCAAAGATAAGTATATCGTCTAGATAAACCACGACATGACGATATAAGATGTCTCTGAAGATCTCGTTCACGAAATGCTGGAAGACAGCTGGAGCATTACTTAATCCGAAAGGCATGACGAGGTACTCATAATGTCCATCACGGGTGTTAAAGGCGGTCTTCCACTCGTCACCCTCTCGGATCCGGATGAGGTTGTAGGCACCCCTCAAATCTAATTTCGTGAAGATGGTTGCTCCGCTGACTCTATCGAAGAGTTCTGTAATCAAGGGTAAAGGATATCGGTTCTTGACGGTGATGTCGTTCAAGCCTCTGTAGTCGATGCATGGCCGCAGGCCACCGTCTTTTTTCTTAACGAAGAAGAAACCTGCGCCAGCTGGGGAGGAAGAAGGTCGAATGAAACCCTTCGCCAGATTCTCCTTAATATATTCTTCCATAGAATGCGTTTCTGGTAAAGACAACGGATAGGTTCGGCCTCGAGGTGGAACCTTCCCTGGGATGAGATCGATTGGACAGTCCCATTCCCTATGAGGAGGAAGGATATCAGCAGAAGCTTTACTGAACACGTCCGTGTAATCTTGATACGGAGGAGGTGGAACATCCAACGACTTGGAGGAGGAAAAACAAACAGGAAGCACTTTGGACAAACAGGTCTCAGTACAGGAAGGACCCCATGCCAGGATTTGAGTAGTCATCCAGTCAATCGATGGGTTATGGAGACGAAGCCATGGAAGGCCCAAAACCACTGGATGTGTGGCTCTTGGAATCACTAGGAAAGAAAGAAATTCTGAATGGAGAACTCCAACTCCCAGACGGACTGATAGAGTTCTTAAAGAAATAACTGCGTCAAAAATCTTACTGCCATCCACGGCAGTCAAAGAAATGGATGAAGAAAGTCTCTCAGTGGGTAGGGACCACCGTTTAACATATGCTTCAGTTATGAAATTCCCAGCTGCTCCGGAATCTAGGAGGGCAATAACGTTCCTATAACGTTGAGCAATTTGAAGCGAGACTGGGAGATTACAATCATGAGGTGATGGAGAGGAGAGCATTACTCCTAGCCGGCCCTCTCCTTGGCGGGCTAGGACTTGAAGTTTCCCGGACGTTTGGGACAGGCATTGATTGCGTGAGACGGAGCTGCACAATAAAGACATAGGGACTCAGAAAGACGTCTTCGGCGCTCAGCTGGAGATAGACGGGAACGACCAATTTGCATGGGCTCATCTTTGGATGGAGACGGTTGACGAGGAGGAGGAGCACAAGGTTTTGGAATAGATGAACTTCCCCGCTCAGTTGCTCTTTCTCTGAACCGTAGATCAACTTTTGTACAAAGAGATATTAGCTCATCCAACTTAGAGGGCAAGTCTCTGGTAGCTAATTCGTCCTTGATGCGTTCAGATAAACCATGCCAGAATGCAGCATACAGGGCTTCGTCGTTCCATGCCAGTTCGGATGCCAGGATCTTGAACTGTATTAGGTACTGTCCCACAGTACGTGTTCCCTGGCGCAAACGGAGAATCTCAGAAGAAGCTGAAGTTACACGGCCTGGCTCGTCGAAGATGCGCCTGAATGTCGTTACAAAGTCAGTATATGAGGACAACAGGGTATCGGATTTCTCCCATAAAGGTGATGCCCAATCAAGGGCTGAGCCACTGAGGAGGGAAATAATATAAGCAATTTTAGTGCGATCACTAGGGAAACTGCCAGGTTGTAGCTCGAAATGAATTTCACATTGATTGAGAAATCCCCTGCAAGATCTTGGAGATCCATCAAATTTAGCTGGCGTTGGAAGATGAAGACGTGGAGCAGAAATGGGTAAGGTGGGTGGGGTCACAACTGGTGTCACTGTGGTGGACGCACCGGATGCCCCTGATCCACGGAGAGTCGTTTGGATCCCATCCAGCCGAGTAGAGAGATCCTGGAGACAGCGGATAATGTGGCCTTGTGCAGCCTCCTGATGTTCGAGTCTGGCTACCAGTTCTTGCATCGGCCTGGCCACTTGATCCTGGTCTCCGGCTGGATTCATATGGTCAGTGCTTACTGTCACAACTGAGGGCCTGAGCTGACGGGAGGAAGCCTCAGTTGTAGGGGCTGAGGAGAAACTAAACTTGGGAGGTTTAATCAGACCCCTAGACATGTAAGTACGGTGTGGGAAGATTGCCCGAAGGCGTGACCATGACAACCAGGATTTAAAAGTCAATAAAAGTTTATTAACAGAACTCCATGTATTCACAGCAGTGGTAAATGAATAAAGATATGCAGTAGTTCAAATGAAACAGTTCCTGGATCACTATAGCTTGGCAAGGGCCACAGGGTACTGGTAGGATAAGGTACAGTTCTTAATGTCCCAAAGATGGAATGTCCTTACCAGACCCGTCCGTAGTAGTGAGAGTAGCCAAGGAACACACCAGCAGATGTATCACTGGAAGCTGGTAACACTGTAGTTGAGGTGACTGCTGTGGATGCTGGATGGAACCAGCCAGGTGTTGAAAACATGTAGTGGATGGTGGATGGAACCAGCCAGGTAGTAGAATGAAGCTAGGGAGCGAAGATATGGGAAATGCTGATATATGGGTACTGATGGTTTGCGGGTACCGAGGATATGTAGGTATCCGCTGGAGAAGCACGGGCACTTTAAGGTAGTTGATCACTGCTGGAAGCTGACCGCTAGAAGCAGATGGATCTGTAGGTGAAAGCTGGAATAGTCATAGAAGACTGCAGAGTCAGGCTGCACCGCAAGGTGGTAAGCTGGTGCGGGTCTCTTAGTGGTAACTGGAGACAGGAGCTGGAAACCTGGAACAAAACAACCACAGGAGAGAGAGACTGGAAACAGGGTTTGACAACCAAAGCACTGACGATTTCCTAGTGCAGGCTCAGTCCCTTTATACCCTTAGGTATACCGGGATTGGATGACCAATTAGGCAGACTCCAGCGGAGCTTTGGATTGGAGGTCAGGATCACGTGACTGAAACTAAGATGGCTGCGCCCATACCGGCCAGTGGAGGGAAACCTTGTTTGTAACACCACATGGAGATTCCTCTGTAATGGCGGCGGTGAACACAGAGAACGCCGACTTGCGTCTCAAACCTTCAGCTCGGACGGCCGCGGCCACAGTAGGTGAGGAGTGCCACATACCTTGTAATGCGTTGAGAATATGGAGATGATGCCCGAGGCCCCGCTGGCAGGTGACGCCATGCCAGTCGCCCGGGCATTAGAAAGGCAATATCCACGGATCAGCAGAGATGAGACATGACGTATGGATGCTAGCCACATAGCAGGGAACCGGGCCTAGGACGCTGGGACAACCTTAGGAGACACCTGAAAGGTAAATAATGGCGTTCAGATACCCGGATCGGGACAATGCCAGGCAAAATAGGTAGGCAAAGTACAGATGTAACTGCAATAACTTGTAACAGCAACAGATTGGATCCAGTTTTGGAATTTAAAGCAATTTAAAGGGTTACTCTCGGCAATGGAGTGGCCGTCCGTCAAAGAGAGTTGGTAGTAGAGATTAGAAGAAAGTAATAACCGAAGAGAAAATAGAAGGAGTCAGGGAGACAGGGGAGAAAGAGCAGGTCAAGTCAGAATGAAAGAAAAGGAGGAGAGAGAAGGGGAGGGGTGGCCTCCAAAGACAAGAGATTGGTGGAGCAGCAATGCAGGGTATCAAGTTACAAATGGGGAGGAAGCCTGTTGTAAGCTAGCCAGGGAGACCATATTTTATCAAATTGTTTAGAGGAGTTACGAATAACAGCGGTCATGTATTCCATTTTATGTACATACCAAATTCGGGAGATTATCACCGGCATTGGGGAGGGAGTCGGGCTCTTCCAGTCCGTGGCTATTTGGCATGTCATAGCCGAAACTACATGTCGAAATAACTTGTTTTGGTGTCGATTAAGAGTAGGGAGAGTCATAGGGAGCAGAAAGTATTGGGGGTCAGGAGAAATGGAGATTTCAAATAGGTGCGAGAGCAAGGCAATAAGCTCACCCCAGATTTTAAAAATTTTCGGGCAGGTCCAACAGATGTGTATAAACGAGCCTACGTCTGCACAACCCCTCCAGCATCTATCCGAGGTGTCGGGGAACATAGTATGTAAGCGGGTAGGGACATAATACCAGCGGTAGAGCAATTTGTAGATATTTTCTTTAATTTTAACACATATGGAACTGGAAGTTGCATTATCCCAGATATCTACCCAGTCTTCATTGTCTATAGTAAATCTCAGCTCCTTTTCCCACGCCAGTTCGTGAGGGGCCTGGGGTGAAGTAGATTTGTCGCTAAGCAAAGCATAAATATCGGAAATGAGGCCCTTAGTGTTGGTGTGTTTCCAGCTAATGTATTCGAAGGGGGATAATTTTCTATTGAGAAGGATAGTGGTAATGGTGGAGTGGAAGTGTCTAATTTGCAGATAGCGGAAGAAGTCCGAAGAAGGGATTACTGTTCCGTCGCGGATATCTGCAAATTGAGGGAAGGAAGCGTCAGAAGTAATGTCATTAATATACAACATGCCGCTCGAGCGCCAGGTTGCATACGAGGATCTACACGTACCCGGGGGGAAGGCTGGATTATGGAACAATAGAATTAGTGGGGACGGGAGTGGGGCCAAAGTAAACCGTCTATTAGTCAAGTCCCATGTCGCTAATGAACGACATACCACGGGATGTGAAAGGACCGTACGGGGGCGCTGGTTCCTGCGAAGCCATAATAGGGATGATAGTGTGGCCAGACCCAATTCCTCTGCCTCAATCCTCACCCAAACCTTCCCCGTCCCGCCCTCGTTGCACCATTGTGCACACTGAGAGAGCTGCGCAGCATAAAAGTATTTTCTAAAGTCCGGGATACCCAGCCCTCCCTCTCTGGAAGGGCGCTGAAGTAGTTTAAGTCTGACGCGAGGGCGTTTACGGTTCCTGATAAAAAAGGATGTTTGGTGTTGCAAGGTCTTAAAAACATAAGGAGGAAACAAATACAAAAGTCGGGGGAGCACACTCATCTTGACAGAGTTTATTCTGCCTATCCAGGAGATGAAGTAATTGGACCACTCCAACAAATCATTTTTGATTGTTTGCAATAAGCGGGGGTAATTTGCTTGGAAAAGTTGGTGGTGATGGTGGGCAAGTACGTACCGAGGTACTTGATTTTCTTTTTATACCAGTTACAGGGTAGCATAGTTTGTAAATCGTGTTTGAGTGTTGCCGGGATATGAAAGTCAAGGATCTCCGTTTTGTCAACGTTAATTTTATAACCGGAAAACTGAGAATATAAACGGATCTCGGTTAAAAGAGAGGGAAGGGATTGGGCTGGATCCATGAGAGAAATCAGGACATCATCAGCATAATAACGCAATCTTGTGCTCGGTTAAGCCCGTAGACACCCCGTGGATAGCAGTGTTATTACGAATCTTTGCTGCCAGAGGCTCCATGACTAGTGCAAAAATTAAAGGAGAAAGTGGGCACCCCTGCCTGGTGCCATTGGCAATCCCAAAACTGGCAGATGAAACACCGTTAACTAAAACCTGGGCCGATGGGGAGCGGTAAAGTGCTTTGATCCCCTCTAAAAATTTACCAGAGAATCCCAATTTATCAAGGACTGCGAAGGCGAAAGACCACGAAATGCGGTCGAAAGCCTTCTCCGCGTCAAGAGCCAGAATGAGGGAAGCAGACTTGCGCTTTTGGATGAAGTAGATTAGGTCTATGGCCCTTCGAGTGTTGTCTGACGCCTGGCGTCCAGGGATGAATCCGACCTGATCCGGGTGGACCAGGCCGGACAGCAGGGGAGTCAGACGGTTGACTAATATTTTCGCATATATCTTCAGATCAACGTTCAGTAGTGAGATTGGTCTATAATTTGAGCAACTAGTCGGGTCTTTATCAGGTTTTGGGATTACCACGATATCGGCCCGGGTCGTCTCCGGCAGAAAGGAGGCTCCCTCAAGAATATCATTGAATAAAGAGGAGAGGTGCGGGGCTAGCTCCTTCGCAAACAATTTATGATATTGGGCCGTGAAACCATCTGTCCCGGAGCGGCTGACGAACGCATAGAGCGTATAGCAGCTATTGTCTCCTCATCCGAAATCCGACTATTAAGGGTATCTAATTGGGTGTCAGACAGGGCTGGAAGGGGGGTATCAGACAAGTATGAGTGCACTCCCCCAACTCCGTCAGGAGACAGAGGGGGCGAATCAGACAGGTTATAGAGGGAACTATAAAACAATCGAAAATCTTCGGTCATCACCTCAGGGTCATATGTATAGGTTCCCCTCTGTGGGGAATACAACTTATCTGTCGCGCCTAGCGCCTGTTTACGGCGTAGTTTATTGGCCAGTAGGGTGTCTATTCTATCCATTTTGGCATAAAAACGTTGCCGGAGTTTCCGGAGAATTAGTGCTGCACGGTTAGAAAGAAGGGTATTCAGTTGGCCCCGGAGAGAGTCGATCTGAGAGAGCAGAGAAGCATCGGGAGTTGCTTTATGTTGAGTTAGTAAAGTGGCTATTTCTGATTCGAGTGAGCGGATCTCCAGCGCAGCTTTTTTCCTAATTGCCGACGATTTCGCCAGCAGAGTGCCACGTATTGTGGCCTTGTGAGCCTCCCACAGGACACTAAGCGAGATGTCGGGAGACACATTTTCGGAGAAGTAGTGTGTAATTGCTAACCGGATTTCCTCCAAAGCAGAAGGATGTTGCAAAAGCGAGTCGTCAAGACGCCATTTATATTTCCTATGAGGTGTGCGGTATTTATCTATGAGGAGGTAGACCCCAGCATGGTCCGTCCACGTCAGTGGCGTGATACCCGCATCAGTAATCAGTGGTACAAGGGCAGAGGAGATGTGAATCATATCGATCCTAGAGTAGTGTTGGTGTGGAGCCGAGAAATGGGTTTAAGTCTTTAGCGTGGGGGTGTTGGGATCGCCAGGCGTCACAGAGGCCGTGATGTTTCAAGGAGGCAGTGAGAGTACGGGAGGCCCGAGGTAGGGTCGTCATGGAAGCGTGAGGAGGAGGGCCGGATCTATCTAACAGCGGGTCGATGATGGTATTAAAATCACCGCCCATAATAATGCTTCCCTGTGCTTCTTTGGACAGGCGTTTAGACAGAGAGTCAAAAAACAGAGATTGGTCATGGTTGGGAGCATATGTGGAGACCAAAGTGAGAGTCACAGAGCGGAGGGTACCCATTACCATAAGAAACCGTCCGTCTGGGTCCATCACAGTCCTAGAGTGGATAAACGGGATATTACGGTGAATTAAAATGGCTACACCACGTTTTTTACAGTCCGTCGAGGCAAAGTAGGACTGGGAAAACCATTTACCCCTAAGCCGGGTATGGGAACCAGTGAGATGTGTTTCTTGGAGAAAGGCTATATCGGCTTTTTCTCGCCTGCAGGCGCTCAGAAACACAGTACGCTTCCTAGGAGAGTTCAAGCCATTTACATTGACCGAAAATATTTTAAGGGACATGGCTATTCATATAAGGGAGTACGACATATTGCAAAAAATGACCAAATAAAGTACAATCTAAGCCAGGTGGGGGCCACCCCTCGGGAAGGAGAGAAAGAGAGAGCGAAAGTATCAGAAAAAAGCCACAAGAAAGAAGAGGAAAAGAAAAACGTAGAGAAAAAAGAACCCAAACGGGGAAAAATCCCTGAAATTGTGGGTCCCATTCAAGGACCGCAGGAGAAGAGAACTGCATAAACAACAATGTATACATCAAAAAGGGAGTGTTGGGGGGTAACTGAGGTACCATGCGACAGAGGCTTGACTGCCTGGACCATAAAAATAGAATGTGGCCGTGGCCGCTTTACAGCTTTAGAGAACATAATATATAACGTATAGGACTGTGTCCAAACAAAAAAGGGGGGGGGGGGAAGGGGAGGGGGGAGAGAAAAAGACAGTGAGGGGGGGAAAGGTGTGTGGGGGGGGGGGAAACGATGGACAAAGGAGGAAGAAAGACCGACATAGAAATGCATTATCACGTAGGTAGCGTATATGTGGGGGGGGGGGGGGGGGGGAACAAAAACATTTGAGTCCAAACTATTATAATATTGCAGTAACAACAATAATAGGAACAGTTACGACAAAGGATTTTGGATGGAGGTCAGATCCTCCGTCAGCCATTGCACATTGCGGGGCATGGAGGCACAGCTCCGATACAATGAGGGCAAATAGCAGCAGGGGATCCCTACAGTTCAAGGAGGATCACTGTCCACAGTGCGCTGGCGGGTCACCCTTGTCCAATCAGGCAGGGGAGGCTGAGGGTGTAGCGATTTAGAAGATGAGGTCGCTGCATCGACTGCAGATGACGCTGGGAGGAGATCAAGCTTTGCCAGTAATTCCTGCCCTTGGGTCAAAGTTTTAACAGAATGGACGGAGTTGTTGACTGAAACATAAAGTTGAAAGGGGAATCCCCATCTGTATCTTATCTGATGCTGTCGTAGGACCCGGGTGACCGGTTGGAGATCCCGCCGTTTTTGGATAGTGGAGGGAGTTAATCCTGGAAGACTTGTAACTGCATACCTTTAAACAGGATCTCTGGGGAGTCTCGTATATAGGACAGGACTTTCTCTTTTGAACAGAAATAATGAAAACGGACAATAACATCCCTGGGCGGTTGAGTGGGAGAAGGTTTTGCTCGAAGTGCTCTATGAGCCCTATCACAGAGACACTCTTCGTCTGTGAGGTCTGGTACGAGGTGTTTGAAGATATCTCTCAGGAATGACGGCAGCGATGGGCCGAGGACTGATTCCGCAACATTGCGTATTCGTAAGTTGTTCCTACGCGAGCAATTTTCTTGGTCCTCTTGTCGTTCTTTAAGTGTCTCCATTTCTTCGTGTAATCTAGTGAGCTCTCTGTCAAGGTGATGTTGGGAGCGGCAGAGATCATCAGTCTTTGATTCCAATGCATCCGTTCGGTTACCGAGAGCCGTTAGGTCCGATTTGAATTCTGCGATAGTGTTAGAGAGTTCCTGTTTAAACGCAGATTGAACTCCCTCCAGAAGGCTCGTCATTACCACTTGAATCTGAGGGTCGATACCCACTTCCGACGAGCATGGCGAAGGAGGGGAGTTTGAGGGCATGTTGGGATTCTGCGGGCCCTTCGACTTTGATCCAAAGAAGTTAGTTGGGGCTTGCGCAGCCTTCTTGTTTTTGGACATAATGAAGAGAGAGAAAAAAAAAGGGGGGGGGAGAAATAAAAGAAATAAAAAAAAGGACACAGTCTGTAAATAGAGTATCAGGTGAGCGGCCCAGGCAGGTCAAATTGCAGACTTACGGCTCCATCCCGGGCTCCTGGGAGTGAGAGGGCAGGTATTGCAAGCTCTAAAGAACTCGAAGGGCGGAGGAGGGAGCGGCAGCGGCTTCGTAGAGAACAACCGAGGACCAAATTGTGAAATTAACCAGGCTTCAGTTAGTGTAGATCAGGTAGATAACATCAGCGGCCACCAGAAGTGTCAGCTTCAGGTACACCAACAAAGGAATCGGGAGAAAGGTGCCAAAGACAATTATATATAATGTCCAGCTATACATATATGGCACGTATAATATTGTATTATATTATAATAACAATAATACGGGGGTCCGGGTATCACAATAATGGAGCCGCAACCCCTCCAGGAGCTACTCCTGCAGCCGGGGCCGAAGCACAGCTTCTTATGAACTTAGTGAGGAGTGGAGCTATTGCCGAAATCCCCACCCTGCTTCCAGAAGATAAGTGTGCAGGGGATCCAGAGAAGTGACCCAGGTGGAGCAGATCTATATAGTCCCAGGGGGGATGCAGAGCCAGCCCCAGGGTAAGCTCACAGGGGGGATGGAGCTGCGTCCAGCCCTTCGTCCAGATCAAGGCTGCTGGCGGCGGCTGCCCGCAGGCAGAAGTGCTGGGCCTCAGAGGAGGGGACCACCGTTGGGAGACTGGGCCAAGGGAGCAGCTCACCTCATCGAAGGGGGGGATCCCCGGGCCGCACATCCTCCGCGTCCCCCTCCGGATCCCGAGATCCAAGATGGCCACCGCCGGGACTCCGGACCTCCCGCACCCGCGTCCAGCCGGTCTCTCCTTCCTCCCGCAGCGCCGCCGATCCCAGCAGCCAGGCGAGGGGTCCGGCCGCGGGGGTCTAGAACAGGGGCCCTCTACAGGCTCTCCAGGGGCAAACACTCTTCGCGGCAAGCAGCGCCGGTCCAAAACCGTGGCCCCGGCTTCAGGTGGGTGGACAGGCCGCAATCCGCAGGAGCCAGTATACCGGCTCCCCGACTCCGCAGCACAAGTCCACCACTGTGAGGGGGCCTCGTTGATGCAGTGGCTGAGATTAGGGTGCTTTTAGGGAACAGGGGGAGGAAAACAGGGGAAAATTCTCCTCAGGGATTACGGAGCTCCCTGTTCGTGCTGCCACTCTAGCCAGCCTCGCCAATTTGAACTTCTTAGAAGCTATTTGCTTTTTAAAAATGTAAATCAAAATTCACAGATTGTCACTCTGAAGAAGCACTACCATGTGACTCCCTTGAGTCAGTGGACGAAGTTCCAACTACGATTCCTTTGATTTCGGACTCTATGCCACCGTGAGTTGCTTCACTGGGTGGCATTATGTCCGACCTGTCTGCAAATTTGACAGCTTCCTGTAGGGATAGTGAATCCTTGAGGATTCAAGGACCTAGTGCTGGGTCTTTACCTGTCTTGCAGACATCTGAACCAGCCTGGACTCATGCTTTAGCACACTCTGTTGAAGGTCTGGTACAGGTTATTAGTTCTTCCTCTGGGTCAATGGCTCCTACACAGCCGCCGTCGAAGAAAAGACTCCTGCCATCCGTCCTGCAGTCCGAGGATTTGGACATGGATCATTCTTCGCAGCAGGAAAAGGGCAAATAAATGCAGGAACTGGAAGACTATTTCCTCTAACAGGACTCTGATCTGGGAACCCAGGATATAGAGGCTCTCATCATTACAGTTCAACAGGTTCTAAAGATTTCTGACTTGGAGTTTCCTGA
This sequence comes from Pseudophryne corroboree, assembly GCF_028390025.1. Classification (NCBI taxonomy): domain Eukaryota; kingdom Metazoa; phylum Chordata; class Amphibia; order Anura; family Myobatrachidae; genus Pseudophryne; species Pseudophryne corroboree. The sequence goes on from NC_086445.1 coordinate 785,585,362, forward strand.
GTCTCATGATACGTCACTCCTTGGTTAGAAACAAAGGTCATCAGTTACATTTCCCATCTCACAGGAACTGGATGACCAACTATTGCTCACTTGGAAACATCCAGACAAAAAGTTCCTTCTTTCTTCTTACCCTTTTCCAACAGACAACAGGGTTAAATGGGAAACTCCTCCACCTCTAGATCCCTCGGTCTCCTAGCTTTCTAAGAAGACTACACTGCCAGTTGCAGCTGCAACTTCTTTAAAGGAAACTTCTGACTTTTTAAAGTCGATTTATACGGCGGCTGGTTTTCTTCAACCAGTTTTAGTGGGTTCTTGGGTGAAAAAAAGCTATCAAAACATGGGCTGAGCAGCCGGACCAGAGTTTACAGTCTGGTCTAAAGAGATCAGATCTTGTTCTGTTGACTGAACACGCCTGAGAATCTGCTATATACCTCGGAGATGTATCTAGTGACATAGGCCAGATTGGTTCTAGAATTTCCACTTCGGCAGTTAACCAAGATATTTTATTCGGCCCCAAATTGGATAAGTGGATTTCCGAGGACACTGGAGGTAAATCCGCGTTCTTGCCTTCTGCCTTCACATCTCCACACAGATCATACTTTGGTTCATCCTTTCAACTCACTCAATATCAGCAGCTATAGAAGGCCAAAACATGGCATTCTTAGCAGAATATGGTAGTCTAACACCTGGGGGTGCACCTGGTGGCCTGCTAAGCATAAAAGCCTTGAAGGGCATAAGGTATCACAAAACACTGACCACGCAGAGGTCATCCCTCAGTGTGTCATGATGAAGCTCCTCCATGCACATGAAGGAGTAGATATCAAACTCCATGATATCCAGGTTGTCATCAGCATCAGGCACACCTGAGTCCAGGAGGGGAGCACGGGATAAGGCGTCAGTGACATGTAGATCCTTTCTTCGTTTGCATACCATATCCAAATGAACTCTTGAAACTTTTGACAAGCAAAGACTAGAGTCAACCGTTCCTATTAAATGTGAGCATAACGCAATTCAGTCTCAATGGAAGCAAAACTGATGGATTTATTAAGCTGCAGTCAGACCGCACCAATACTGAGGCGCTTCCTCTGCTCCTCGAGGTACAAGGGGCAGAGGTCACTCTTCCCGGACTTCCCACCATCAGGACCCCAAGCACAATGACAAGCCAGTGGCATAACGGGCTACCTTCCCACCTTCGGGATCATGGTGAGTGCTCCTTTTCAAGGACAACTGGCTGCAGACCTGCCAGGATGCCTAGGTTCGAAATCTGGTCTCTCACAGATAGAAAATAGACTTTCCACTGCCCTTTTGTTTTTTTCATCACCAGTCTGCCATCCTCAGACTGAGTGTTTCCGCATTTTTAGTGTAACTCCACTATTCGTCATAAGGTTAACGGAGACGATAATGCAATTACCCATCTCTCTGAATATTGCACAGTAGGGATCAATCTATTGTGGTAAAGTTTTATGCTATTCAGCAAGCATCAAATCATTAAACTTCTCGATAATATTTCATAATGGCGTTAAATAAAGAAAATCCATTAATCTAAAAATAAATACAGGAACAGAGGGAAGTCAATGTCCAGCTCCAGCCTCCTAAAGGCTTTTAAACTTATTCAAATGTGTACATAGGCTTTATATTAGTCTGTATACATTTATATCTATGTGAGTTATACCCCTTTCAGAAAGTGAAATTACGGGGTGAAGCAGTTCCACCCAGTAACTTCATGAAACACACGGGTCCTTTTTCTGTGTGAAAGGTTCAACCCGGGTTGAAATTCCCGGGACTTCGACCATGGAATTTATCAGGGTCGGAGACTCGGGAATTTCAACCCAGGTTGACCCTTTCACGCAGACAAAATACCCGTGTTGATCTGCAAATTACCGGGACGAAATTGTCGACCCGATAATTTGCTTGTCTGTGTGAAGGTGGGGGGTCAGGCAGGACCCGGCAAAGCTACACGGCATTGAAATGCTGGGTAATTGCTGGGACTTTCAGACTTTTCTGCCTGAAAGTGGTATAGTATATAAAATGTATAAATTACATTTACTGTATATAGAAACCACATAAGTATGAATGTATATAGAATAATATAAAGCCTATATACACACACTAATTAATTTACAAGCTTTTGGGATGCTGGAGCTGGACATATACTTGCTGTTTATCACACTGCAGACTTATCAATGTGAATAGAAGACTATTTGCATTAAGAGCATGACTGACCATGTGTAGAACCAAAAATAGAAGGTTTTGTTTCTGTTTTCTTGAACTTTGCAGGAACAGTGTGTTACTTTAACTGATGTTCCTTTGAGGTTTTTGATAAATAGCTATGTTAAAGAAAAAGTGTGGGGGGGGGGGGGGGGGGGATATTGTATTACGCCGATATTGCCTGATAATACTTAGGACAATATTGATATTTTTGCTGAATACTGCGCTCAATAGTATCCACCGATTTGACAAAGATTTGGCCGATTTTAAAAAGGCAATAGGAATGAGTGCTAAATAAACCTGTTTAGCACTCATTCCTATTGCTGTTTTAAAATGTTAGGTCAAAGCCACCAATGACTTTCTGCTTTGATAAACAGACTGATAGTAAATATTCCCCTTTAGTCCTTTTTGCTGAGGACAGGATACAGTATTTGCCATTTGACTTCATATGGCAGTATTTCACAAACAACCTACTCAACAAATTCTAAATACTGTATAAATCAAATACCTTAAAAATGTACAGTATACCTTTGGCTACTTGTAAAATGGCGAATCGTTTTCAAGATTGGCTTACTCACTTTCAAAGCCCTGCATAACCAGGGCCAAAGGTACTTGAAGCAGCTTCCAATTCCTTACTGTCCCACTCAATTACTACGATCTGTAGATGAAGGACTACTAACAGTACCTAGAATCTCCCTGAATTCATCTGGGTGTCGAGCGTACAACTTTGTGGCTCCGACTCTATGGAACTCTATTCCCCACACAGTTGGAGAAGCCTCCACTCTAGAATCCTTTAAACATAGACTAAAGACTTACCTATGTACTCACGCATTTCACTAATATCTACTGTTAAGCTTGTTTTGTATTTTGCGCTGCAAAGACAAATGTAAAGCACTTTGAGTCCTATTAGGAGAAAAGTGCTATATAAATAACAACAAAACAATACAGATGAGTAGTCCAAGAGCGCAAAGTCCTGTAAGAGATTTATTAAGATCTCCTTCCCTTCCGTCTCCTTTCTCGTAGGCTTTTTCACACTCTTATGCCACTTTCATACCGTCTGAGGCGGGTCGCACCCGGGAGCCTGACACGGGAGCTCCCAGTGTGCGACTCGCCTAAATACCCCCTTTCACACCACAGACTGCAACCCGGCAATATGCCGGGTTGGTCACGTGGACGGTGCTAGGAGATCACATACTGTGAACCGGGAACGGGTCGCACTGACCCGGCTCCCATTCACACCGCACAGCGAGCCGGGGGTGAACACTAGCAGGGTTGAAATACCGGGTCGCTCAACCCGGTATATTGCCCCTGGTACCTTTCACACCGCACAGGAACACGAGTTATGCGCGCTCATGTGCCAATAACCCGTGTTCAAAGCTGCTGGTGTAAAAGGGGTATAAGAAAGATAAAGACAGAAAACATCAGATTACATCACTATCTGGACTGTTTATGCACAGCAGCAGCTTTATTTACTGAACTCACCTAATAGTAGTGAGCTGCATGCACAAGGTTTCTTTAAACAATAAACACGATTTATTCCTTATAAAAAGCAGGGTAGCAGTTGATTTACCGACGGACACAATACCAACGGTCATAATACCGACAGTCAAAATACTGACACGGTCAAAATACAGACATTCATTATGTCGACATAGTCAGAATACTGACATTTGAAATGCTGACATGTTCATACTTTACCGTCCCAGGGGACCTGGAGGGGGACTATAATAGCGAGCCATGCTAGTGGACGAGATACAGTTAGACGGTGTTCATTGACACACAAAAACATAGAGAAACTCATGTCGGTATTTTGACATGTCGGCATTTCAAATGTCGGTGTTCTGACTGTTGGCATTTTGAACTTGTCGGCATAATGAATGTCAGTATTTTGACTGTAGGTCAACGGCTGTCAGGATTATGGCCATCGGTATTGTGTCCGTTGGTAAATAATACTGAACCCAAAAAAACAGGATCCTTTTTTTTATATGGAATAAATTGTGTTTATTGTTTGCACATTGCTGTGGAACTATTTCTATGGATATTGCCTATATGGAATAAAGCTCTTTTTGGAAACCAGCTGATTGGAGTGAATATCTCATATATGTGACTGAGGAACTCCATCTAACCAGTAATCCCAGCCTGCTGTAAAGATATCTTTATGTGAACGCATTCATCTGTTTTCAGGTGAGTGTTGTCTCCTAGGGTGAACATAATAACCTGAGTGTTGTACTGCATTGAAAGATAAGCTCAAAGAAACCTTTATGTGCATGCAGCTCACTACCCTGAGTGTATGTTAAAATGGTAAGGGAGCACAGTAATGTGGCATAATCTGAACTGGGCACTGCAATGTGGCATAATCTGAACTGGAGGCCTCTGTAATGTGGCATAATCTGACCTTCTTATTGTAGAGTGGTATAATATGAAATGGAGGGCACTATAATATTACATAATATGAAATGAGTCACTGCCGCTATAATGTTACATTCCAAAATATGAACTGGTTCATTGTAGTGTGGCACAATATGGAGTAGAGGCACTGTAGTGTGGCATAATGTGAATTGGGGGTACTGTGTGGCATAATGTTTTCTGGCAGCCCTACAATGTGAACTAGGGCACTATTATGGGGCATACAATTAACAACTGTTGCGGAGAGGTGTCTCTCTAGAACAGTGGTTCTCAAACTCGGTCCTCAGGACCCCACACAGTGCATGTTTTGCAGGTATCCCACCAAATGCACAGGTGAATTAATTACTCACTGACACATTTTAAAAGGTCCACAGGTGGAACTAATAATTTCACTTGCGATTCTGTGAGGAGACCTGCAAAACATGCACCGTGTGGGGTCCTGAGGAATGAGTTTCAGAACCTGTGCTCTAGAAGTACTGGAACATGTTTGTTTTGGCCCACTAAGTTCTGACTATGCCCCTGAGTCTATCACTTATAAGAATGAAAATTATCTTAATATGGCCCCACTGTCCTCTTTATGCTTTTTATTTTATTTTTTGGTGCAATACTTTTTTAAAACAAGTGACTGCAAGTGTTTGAAGTTTTCTTGGCTCTTCATCTTGTGCTGTTTACATTTTCCTTCAAGATAAGAGCACAATGAATAATAGCAAAGTCCCAGCAGAAAATCTGGTAGTTCAGCGAATCACGTGGTGCGGTGCTACACTTTCAGCCAAGCCAGCATGATAAGACAGCTACTATTGGCTTCATGTATTCTCAAGCAGACCAAACCCACAAGTACAGGGTTCCATAATAACAGATTTTCTCCATCCTGAAACTTGATGACTGGGTGTCTGACTGTGTGCTTTGAAATCATTTCTGCAGGGAGTAATTGCAGATTCAAAGAAGCAGCCAGCCAGCGAGAGGGAAAATTCTGAGAGCGATCTCTTGTCACACTGCAGCAGCGGCAGTAGCAGAGAGGAATCCTCTGGAAGGTGAGGTGCATTTTCTGCTCTTGTTACTAAGGCAATTGTTGTTGCTATGCAGAATTACACTGGCTAGGAAACCAGTTCCTCACTAAATAGATCAGCATTATATATTCTCTGCATTCTAACTTAATATTATGTGTAGTAACATTGTGTATACTAGAGATACTGCTCTAAAATAATATATTTGTTTCCTATATGGTGTTTTATTCACTGTTCTATTCTCAATACGTTCTAAATTGCAATAGGATATTTTAACTCTGTTTTCCATATAACCAAATACTCTGTATATGTTTATCTTCTAAAAGATTTGTATACAGTGAAATTGTGTGTGTGTGTGTGTGTGTGTGTGTGTGTGTGTGTGTGTGTGTGTGTGTGTGTGTGTGTGTGTGTGTGTGTGTATGTGTGTATGTATGTATATATATATATATAGTATGTGCATGCATGGTATTCTTTTGAGTCTTCTATCTATTTGATTATACAGACAGAAAGAAATGAATAATTCTTTTCATGCAACATCCTGTGTGTGTCTCACAATTGTCTCTTGTTCACATGTCCCTATTTCTGTGCATATATAGATGGTCTCTTCCTTGTCTCTGTTGGATTGCTAGGTCTGTGTAGGAGGCATAATTTGCTGCCTAACATAACCATGCACATGTTGTTCCCCTGCTGCATAACCAGTGTTTGATATGTGTAATCCTCCTACTGTATGGGCTTTCTATGATCAGATGTCTTTTACCATAAATGTATACAGTGTGATTTTATTTGCAAGAACAATTTGTGGAATGCAGCGTTCCTCAACAGTCCGCTTGTGTAGCACTGCTTTTTATGACATTTTTATTAGCTGTGCAGAAAATAATAATACATACAGTAATTAGTTGTGTTGTTAATCGTGTAGAAGACAAAGTTCACAGTAATAAATGCAAATAATAAAACAGCTATGGGCAGATGTACTAAGCCTTATGGGCCCTACACATTTGTCTATCCGCCGCCGAGCTGCTCGACGGCGGATACGGGCGACGTGGGGGGGGGGGGGGGGCAGTGACGGGGGGAGTGAATTTTCTTCACTCCCCCCGTCACCCGGCTCCATAGCAGTGCAGGCAAATATGGACGAGATCATCCATATTGGCCTGCATGCACAATCGACGGGGCACCAGCGATGAACGAGCGCGGGGCCACGCATCGTTCAGTGCTGGTGCCTCCACACTGAAAGATATGAACGGTATCTCGTTCATATCTTTCAGTATTCTCGCCCAGTGTGTAGGGCCCATTAGAGAGTGATAAAGTGGAGAGAGATAATACACCTCTTAACTGTTAATTTACATATTGGAGCTGATTGGCTGGTACGTGTATCACCTTGCATTTATCACTGGTTTATCACTTCCTTATGCCTTCTCCAGGTTAATACATCTGCCCCATTATTTCAAAGCTGATATCTAAACAAGTGTTGAAAAAAGTACAATATGTTCATTCCCTGTACATGCACCATCATACCGTATACTAGGATGGCTATTTGTGCTGCACTGATATAGGTCTGCTTTGGTCTACCCTCCACTCAATACTTAAAAATGATCAATGGGAATATAGAACGGTGGTGGTGGTGGTATTTATTAAGCATCAACATATTAGGCAGTGCTATAAACTGAAGGGATCATGATCTAAATAAATACCATACAGAACATTGGGGCAGATGTATCAAGCCTGGAGAAGTGATAAAGCCGTGATAAAGAAATGATAAGTGGAAGGTGATAACGCACCAGCCAATCATTACAGGTTTGAAAAATGACAGTCAGGAGGTGATTGGCCGGTGCGTTATCACCTCCCACTTATCACTTCTTTATCACTGCTTTATCACTTCTCCAGGCTTGCTACGTCTGCCCCATTATTGTCACAAAACATAAGTTAAATATGGCTGTGTCCAAGTGAGCTTACAGTCTAAGGAAGAAATTCAGTGCTGCATGTCACCACAATGTTTAGCGGGGCACATCATGGTAGAGCACGGTAGCCCCACTGCTATTTTTCTTCTGTGTCATGTGGAATTGACTCTGCAAGCAAGTGACAATTTTCAGCATGGCATATGGGTCAAAACCTAAATCCTTGAAGGGAGGACTTCATGTCCTTCAGCTTAGCAGGAGGCTTAAAAATCTACCAAATATGTATTTTGTTATTAAAAACAATAACCATTAAAAAAAAAAAAAGATTTGTATAGAGAAATCCTAACTCAGTGAGGCTCATGTATTTACTTTTTATCTCATGCCTATCAACATTATTGTAATGAGGTCATGATAACTCTAGCTATCACTAGATCTAATGGGCCCTACACATTAGGCGACCCGCTGCTGAGCTGCCTGACTGCCGATACGGCAGACGGGCGACCCGGCGGCGGGGGGGAGTGACGTTCCTTCACTCCCCCTGTCATTTGGCTCCATATGCGTGCATGCTAATATGGACGAGATTGTCCATATTGGCCTGCAGGCATAAGCGACCGCGCATTGTTCATCGTTGGTGCCTACACACTGACCGATATGAACGAGTTCTCGTACATTAATGAACGAGAACGTTCATATCGATCACTGTTATTGCCCAGTGTGTAGGGCCCATAACACTAGTGGCCTGGTATGTTGACCAGTGAATGTGTAATTTATATATGTATCCCTACTGTACATTAGAATGCAGCCACATTACAGCTTCTGGAAATATATCCTGGACTGGAAAGTAAATTCGCAAGAGCAGGGACTTCTTTCCTCATGTGCCTTTCCTTCTCTTACTTACACTATCTTATACTGCATACTCCCTTTGACAGCACCTAACCCCTGGCTTTCTATACCTGACCTATTTTGTCCTGTACTGTAAGTGCTGTTTTCTTGTTTGCCCATTTTATTATGTACTGTGTTATGGGCGCTGCGGATCCCTTGTGGCGCCATATAAATAAAGGATAGTAATAATAATAAATTATTTAATTCATGTCCATTGCATAGATCTACCCCAAACCTGGTCAGCGTTAGGTGGCCTTTATTGTTTTGTCTACTTTACTCTTATTGCCACTACTTTAGCATCTTTTACCGTAGCTGCATGTGCAACGTTTTGCTAATGCTAGTACCAGACCTTACCCTGTGTACACGTGTGTGTCTTGTGACTATTGGGTCTATGTGCTAAGCCTTGGAGAGAGCTAAAGTGGATGGAGATAAAGTACCAGCCAGTCAGCTCCTAACTGCCATGTTACAGAACGTGTTTGAAAAATGACTGTTAGGAGCTGATTGATTGGCACTTTATCTCCATCCATTTTACCTCTCTCCATGGCTTAGTACATAGACCCCTATATGCTAAAGCTAATATCAGCCTTTCCCTGGTGTACACGTGTGTGTCTGTGACTATATGATAATGCTAGTGTCAGCCCTTTCCCTGGTGTACACGTGTGTGTCTGTGACTATATGATAATGCTAGTGTCAGCCCTTCCCCTGGTGTACACGTGTGTGTCTGTGACTATATGATAATTCTAGTGTCAGCCCTTTCCCTGGTGTACACGTGTGTGTCTGTGACTATATGATAATGCTAGTGTCAGCCCTTCCCCTGGTGTACACGTGTGTGTCTGTAACTATATGCTAATGCTAGTGTCAGCCCTTCCCCTGTTGTACACGTGTGTGTCTGTGACTATATGCTAAAGCTAATATCAGCCTTTCCCTGGTGTACACGTGTGTGTCTGTGACTATATGCTAATGCTAGTGTCAGCCCTTTCCCTGGTGTACACGTGTGTGTCTGTGACTATATGATAATGCTAGTGTCAGCCCTTCCCCTGGTGTACACGTGTGTGTCTGTGACTATATGATAATGCTAGTGTCAGCCCTTTCCCTGGTGTACACGTGTGTGTCTGTGACTATATGCTAAAGCTAATATCAGCCTTTCCCTGGTGTACACGTGTGTGTCTGTGACTATATGCTAATGCTAGTGTCAGCCCTTCCCCTGGTGTACACGTGTGTGTTTGTGACTATATGATAATGCTAGTGTCAGCCCTTCCCCCGGTGTACACGTGTGTGTCTGTGACTATATGATAATGCTAGTGTCAGCCCTTCCCCCGGTGTACACGTGTGTGTCTGTGACTATACGCTAATGCTAGTGTCAGCCCTTCCCCTGGTGTACACGTGTGTGTCTGTGACTATATGATAATGCAAGTGTCAGCCCTTCCCCCGGTGTACACGTGTGTGTCTGTGACTATACGCTAATGCTAGTGTCAGCCCTTCCCCTGGTGTACACGTGTGTGTCTGTGACTATAGGCTAATGCTGGTGTCAGCCCTTCCCCCGGTGTACACGTGTGTGTCTGTGACTATATGATAATACTAGTGTCAGCCCTTTCCCTGGTGTACACGTGTGTGTCTGTAACTATATGCTAATGCTAGTGTCAGCCCTTCCCCTGGTGTACACGTGTGTGTTTGTGACTATATGATAATGCTAGTGTCAGCCCTTCCCCTGGTGTACACGTGTGTGTCTGTGACTATATGATAATGCTAGTGTCAGCCCTTCCCCTGGTGTACACGTGTGTGTTTGTGACTGTATGATAATGTTAGTGTCAGCCCTTCCCCTGGTGTAGACGTGTGTGTCTGACTATTTGCTAATGCTAGTGTCAGCCCGGCCCCTGGTGTACACGTGTGTGTCTGTGACTATGGGGGCTCATTCCGACCTGATTGCACGCTACCGTTATTTGCATCGCAGCGATCAGGTCACTACAGCACATGCGTATGCCCCGCAATGCGCAGGCGCATCGCACGTGTACAAAGCGGATCATTGCTGTGTGGTGGATTTAATGAAGAATCCATTCGTACACGTTTGTGGGTGGCAACTGACTGTTTTCTAGGAGTGCCGTGGAAAACGCAGGCATGTCCAGGCGTTTGCAGGGCGGGTGTCTGACGTCAATTCGGGGACCGGACAGGCTGAAGTGATCGCAAGGGCTGAGTAAGTTTTGAGCTACGCAGAAACTGCACAAACTATTTTTGTACCGCTCGGCTGCACATGCGATCGCACACTTGCACAGCAAATATACACTCCCCAGTGGGAGGCGACTATGCGTTTGCATGGCTGCAAAAAGTAGCTAGCGAGCGATCAACTCGGAATGACCCCCTATATGCTAATCCTAGTGCCAGCCCTTCCCCTGGTGTACACGTGTGTGTCTGTGACTATATGCTAATCCTAGTGCCATCCCTTCCCCTAGTGTACACGTGTGTCTGTGACTATATGATAACGCTAGTGTCAGCCCTTCCCCTGGTGTACACGTGTGTGTCTGTGACTATATGCTAATGCTAGTGTAAGCCCTTCCCCTGGTGTACGTGTGTGTCTGTGACTATATGCTAATCCTAGTCCCATCCCTTTCCCTGGTGTACACGTGTGTCTGTGACCATATGCTAATGCTAGTATCAGCCCTTCCCCTGCTGTACATGCGTGTGTGTGTCTGTGACTATATGCTAATCCTAGTGTCAGCCCTTCCCCTGGTGTACATGTGTGTGTCTGTGACTATATGCTAATGCTAGTATCAGCCCTTCCCCTGGTGTACATGTGTGTGTCTGTGACTATATGCTACTGCTGGTGTCAGCCCTTCCCCTGGTGTACACGTGTGTGTCTGTGACTATATGCTAATGCTGGTGTCAGCCCTTCCCCTGGTGTACACGTGTGTGTCTGTGACTATATGCTAATGCTAGTGTCAGCCCTTCCCCTGGTGTACACGTGTGTGTCTGTGACTATATGCTAATGCTGGTGTCAGCCCTTCCCCTGGTGTACAGCTGTGTGTCTGTGACTATATGCTAATCCTAGTGTCATCCCTTCCCCTGGTGTACATGTGTGTGTCTGTGACTATATGCTAATGCTAGTATCAGCCCTTCCCCTGGTGTACATGTGTGTGTCTGTGACTATATGCTACTGCTGGTGTCAGCCCTTCCCCTGGTGTACACGTGTGTGTCTGTGACTATATGCTAATGCTAGTGTCAGCCCTTCCCCTGGTGTACACGTGTGTGTCTGTGACTATATGCTAATGCTGGTGTCAGCCCTTCCCCTGGTGTACAGCTGTGTGTCTGTGACTATATGCTAATCCTAGTGTCATCCCTTCCCCTGGTGTACATGTGTGTGTCTGTGACTATATGCTAATGCTAGTATCAGCCCTTCCCCTGGTGTACATGTGTGTGTCTGTGACTATATGCTACTGCTGGTGTCAGCCCTTCCCCTGGTGTACACGTGTGTGTGTCTGTGACTATATGCTAATGCTAGTGTCAGCCCTTCCCCTGGTGTACACGTGTGTGTCTGTGACTATATGCTAATGCTAGTGTCAGCCCTTCCCCTGGTGTACACGTGTGTGTCTGTGACTATATGCTAATGCTGGTGTCAGCCCTTCCCCTGGTGTACAGCTGTGTGTCTGTGACTATATGCTAATCCTAGTGTCATCCCTTCCCCTGGTGTACATGTGTGTGTCTGTGACTATATGCTAATGCTAGTATCAGCCCTTCCCCTGGTGTACATGTGTGTGTCTGTGACTATATGCTAATGCTAGTGTCAGCCCTTCCCCTGGTGTACAGCTGTGTGTCTGTGACTATATGCTAATTCTAGTGTCAGCGCTTCCCCTGGTGTACATGTATGTGTCTGTGACTATATGCTAATGCCGGTATCCGCCCTTCTCCTTGTGTACACACGTGTGTCTGTGACTATATGCAAGTGCTAGTGTCAGCCCTTCCCCTGGTGTACACATGTGTTTCTGTGACTATATGCTAATGCTACACGTGTGTGTCTGTGACTATATGCCAATGCTAGTGTCAGCCCTTCCCCTGGTGTACACGTGCGTGTCTGTGACTATATGCTAATGCCAATATCAACCCTTCGCCTGGTGTAGACGTGTGTGTCTGTGACTATATGCTAATGCCGATATCTGCCTTTCCCTGGCGCACAAGTGTGCGTCTGACTGTATAAATGCTGAGGTGCCTACTTGAGTGTCTCTAGACTCTGTAATACCAGATACACCATGAAAACTTGTACCAGCTCCATGCTATGTGCATACACACGATGGAGAACATGGGCCTAATTCTGACCTTATCGCAGCAGCAAATTTATTAGCTAATGGGCAAAACATTGTGTACTGCAGGTGTGGCAGATATAACATTTGCAGTGAGAGTTAGATATCGCCGGTGCTAGATTGAGCCTGCATGCAGGCCAATCTAGCACGTCGCTCATTTCACCCGCTGGGTGAAATGAACGGCTCCCCGTCCTCCCCCGCATCGCTCAGCACACATTGCGCTGTGCTGAGCGGCGGGAGAGATGTGTGCTGAGTGGTTCGCTCAGCACACATCTCTCCCGTGCATAGGGCCCTTTAGGAAATCTTATGTTGTACGTACTAACAAGCACACTGTGTAGATGGGAGCTCATATTCACTGTCGATTAGTAACATATTAATCATACATGATGAAACAACAGCAAACTGTGCAAACCATTTAATAACATGGAAGTTGCCTTACCTATGAGACATGTTGAGGCACAGCAACTTTTTAGAATTTGATTTAATGTTTAAGTGAAGTAAACACAAATCACAAGGTGGAATGAGCCTTCAGCACATTACTACTAAGCATTTGATCAAAGAATATGTTTATGACCCGAGTTCATCTCCAAACCATGCAGTAAAGCAATAAGAAGGTACGGATCACCCAAAAATGTAAGTATTCTTTTTATTTTCATTGCTCCTGTAAGTTGAGTATGGGGTAGAGGAGAGATTACACATTTTTGCAGAACTGGGTCATTTTCTCTCCCAGAGCTGGATGTTTCAAAGGAGAAAATATGGTAAAACCCCCCAAAATCCCCAAATGCAATAGTAGTCTTTGATACCTGATGCATTTCCACTGCACAGCTTAACTTTCCAGAGCTTGTGTCCACTAGCTAATGCTATGAAAACACTGGCGTATTTATAATGGGTGCACACGGGCCCCTGAGTCCAAGGTGGCCTACACCGCACACGCTGCACCCACTTTTTAAATACTTACCCCTCCGGAGTCCCAAGCCCAATGGCAGCAGCGCTGCAGGAATCAACGGGAAAATGGCCACCACAACATTTCCATGGAGATCTGCACATGCGCATTAGGGTTTGAGCACTCTGGTGCTCAGACTCTCTACAGTGCTGTGCCGCTGCCAGCGCCTGGTAGAGAGGAGGGGGCCAGGACGGAGGAGGCTGCACACGGACCACCTCCTCTCTTAAAACGCCCCCATGATTAGTTGGTTTTGGCTATTGAAGTCTATTCCAAAGTCAGAGGCGAGGAATTCAAAGGTTCCCTCTCTGTGGGTCATTCCTAGTTGTTCGCTCGCTAGCAGATTTTAGCAGCATTGCACACGCTAGGCCGCCGCCCTCTGGGAGTGTATCTTAGCATAGCAGAATAGCGAACGAAAGATTAGCAGAATTGCGAATAGAAATTTCTTAGCAGTTTCTGAGTAGCTCGAGACTTACTCCTACACTGTGATCAGCTCAGCCCGTTTCGTTCCTGGTTTGACGTCACAAACACGCCCTGCATTCGGCCAGCCACTCCCCCGTTTCTCCAGACACTCTGCGTTTTTTCCTGGCACGCCTGCTTTTTTCCGCACACTCCCAGAAAACGGTCAGTTTCCGCCCAGAAACACCCACTTCCTGTCAATCACACTCCGATCACTTCAACGATGAAAATTCTTCGTTCGGACGTGAGTAAATCTAATACGTTTTAAGCAAAAATACTTATCGCATGCGCACTGCGTACCATGCGCATTTTCGCCTTAATCGCTTTGTTGCGAAAAACGGCAACGAGCGAACAACTCGGAATGACCCCCTCTGTCTCTTGCGCATTCACAGGCTGATTGTTGCACATTACAAACTCTGGTTCTGAAATCAAGAGGTAACTGCATCTCCGTGACAGCTCTATTTTGCAGGTAAATTGGCAGTCGTGTACCTAAGGATCGCATTGCAAATGCAGTCATAGTGTCAATAGTCGTAATTTTGACCTCAGAAAGCCTCGGTTTTGGGCAGAATGTCGACATATTCGCAATTTTGAAATGTTGACATGTGAGAGCATTTTGCAGAATGCTGACATCAGGATTGGGCAGTGGTTGAGACGGCAGGGCGGGGGAGGGGTGTTTAGGGTTAGCCGGGGGGCGGGTAGGTTTAGGCAGCAGGGAGGAAGGTTAAGGTGATAGTTTGGGGTTAGGATACCAGAACACGGCATCATCTGACAGGTGTGGCACAAAATCCCGGCAGTCAGTATTCCGACGGTTAGGATGCTGACAGTGGCATCCTGATGGTCAAAATACCCACCTGGCATCACCAGACCCGGAAACACTGCTGCATTGCCAGAGCTGAATGGAAGTTAGTCATTGTCACACTGCCGGGACCCACTGTTTTGTCAACATTTTTTGCACGTTGATGTTTCATTGGTGTTAACATGCTCCGATTGTCTGCAGAACATACCGAACCCAATACATCTCACCTCCAGGCTGCAGGCTCTAAAGTAGGGACAGACTGCACCTGTGAGGAAGATGCAGATGTGTGAGGAGGTGTTCAGTATGAGTTACCGATGGACAGGATGCCGGCGGTCAGTATACCGACAGCAGTATCCCATCTATCAGAATCCCAGCAACCCCCCCATTAAGCCCCCTAACCCTCACCTTTTCCCTACCCTAACCCTCCCTTGAGAGTGCCTAACCCTAGCCCTCCCTTCCCCACCGCCTAAACCTAACCCTGCCCGCTGGGTGCCTAACCCTAACCTCCCCTTCTATGTGCCTAACTCTAACCTTGCAGTATTTTGACGCCGGCATTTCGCCTGACATCGGTATATCGATGCCGGGTTTGTGCCCTCCCTCTGGATACCGGCGTTTGTATATCGACTGCCGGGATCCCGTTCGTCGGGAAGCTAACTGCTTCCTGTGAGAAGATGGTTCCAATGTTGAAGATAGTAAATCAGGTAAGCGGGAGCAGGGGATGTTGCCTAACCTTCCCCCTTTAGTGCCTAAACCATTAGGTGGTGCCTAACCCCCCCCCCCCTCTACCCCTCCCCCCCTCCCTCTACCCCTACCCCTACCCCCCCCCTCCCCCCCTCTCCCTACAGCTAAACCCTAACCTGTGGTGTCGACCCACCAACCGAGTGGGAATAACCTGTTGGTTGGGATTCTGTCCGTCAGCATTTCACGGGCTGTCTGGTTTCCGGCGTTGGTCTCTTCATCACCGGGGATCCCAACAGCCGGTATATTAACTGCATCCCCTTTTAAGAGTGGTTTGAAAGACTTCCTTGCACTAATTTATCTCCACCCATAATTAGTAAATAGCATAATTGATGTGATTAGTACAGTTGTTGTTTACGAGCTGGAGAAGGAATGTTGGGCCTAATTCTGAGTTGATCGCAGCAACAAATTTGTTAGCAGTTGGGCAAAACCATGGGGGTAATTCCAAGTTGATCGCAGCAGGAAATTTTTTAGCAGTTGGGCAAAACCATGTGCACTGCAGGGGAGGCAGATATAACATATGCAGAGCGAGTTAGATTTGGGTGGGTTATTTTGTTTCTGTGCAGGGTAAATACTGGCTGATTTATTTTTACACTGCAATTTAGATTGCAGAATGCAGATTGAACACACCACACCCAAATCTAACTCTCTCTGCACATGTTATATCTGCCTCCCCTGCAGTGCACATGGTTTTGCCCAACTGCTAACCAAATTCCTGCTGCGATCAACTTGGAATTACCCCCCATATGCACTGCAGCGGGGACAGATATAATATGTGCAGAGAGAGTTAGATTTGGGTGGGGTGTGTTCAAACTGAAATCTAAATTGCAGTGTAAAAATAAAGCAGCCAGTATTTACCCTGAACAGAAACGAAATAACCCACCCAAATCTAACTCTCTGCAAATGTTACATCTGCCCCCCCTGCAGTGCACATGGTTTTGCCCAATTGCTAACAAACTTTCTGCTGCGATCAACTCAGAATTACCTCCGTTATTCCTCCTGTGATGTTAAATTTGGCAACTTGTATGCTGGAGCTTTACTTTGGCTTGCTCTGGATCCACCCAACTCTGGTAACTTTAAGAGAAAAGTTACACTTCAGTCTTTTAGCAATCTCCCTTGCTATGAAAATATTTGTTTCATGATCTATGTATCACATAGATACATCAAGTTGCTATGTGTGTTATTTCAGTCAAGTAATATCCTTTCACTCTCAAGGGAATATGTGGTAAGCCTTGGAGGATGATAAAGTACCAGTCAATGAGCTGCTAACTGCAATTTCTCTTACGTCCTAGAGGATGCTGGGGACTCCGTAAGGACCATGGGGTATAGACGGGCTCCGCAGGAGACATGGGCACTCTAAAGACTTTAGAATGGGTGTGCACTGGCTCCTCCTATATGCCCCTCCTCCAGACCTCAGTTAGATCCTGTGCCCAGAGGAGACTGGGTGCACTGCAGGGGAGCTCTACTGAGTTTCTCTGAAAAATACTTTTTGTTAGGTTTTTTATTTTCAGGGAGCACTGCTGGCAACAGGCTCCCTGCATCGTGGGACTGAGGGGAGAGAAGCAGACCTACTTAAATGATATGCTCTGCTTCTTAGGCTACTGGACACCATTAGCTCCAGAGAGTTGGAACGCAGGTCTCACCCTCGCCGTTCGTCCCGGAGCCGCGCCGCCGTCCTCCTCACAGAGCCGGAAATAGAAGCCGGGTGAGTATGAAGAATAAAGAAGACTTCAAAGGCGGCAGAAGACTTTAGATCTTCACTGAGGTAACGCTGCGCGCCATTGCTCCCACACATATACACACAGCGGGCACTGTAAGGGTGCAGGGCGCAGGGGGGGCGCCCTGGGCAGCAATATTAACCTCAAGGGACACTGGCAAATAGATGAGACACTGCAGAGGCGGTATATTGAAAACCCCCCGCCAGTATAAATAATTTGAGTGGGACCAAAGCCCGCCAGTGAGGGGGCGGAGCTTGATCCTCCAGCACTAACCAGCGCCATTTTCTCCACAGCACACTGCAGAGAAGCTGGCTCCCCGGACTCTCCCCTGCTGATCACTGTTACAGAGGGCAAAAAAGAGGGGGGGGGGCACATTTAATTGGCGCAGTGAGTGTATTTATATATTTATATAAAAGCACTGTACTAACTGGGATTTTATTCCAGTGTCCGGTGGCGCTGGGTGTGTGTTGGCATACTTTCTCTCTCTGTCTCTCCAAAGGGCCTTATTGGGGGACTGTCTCCATATAGATATATCCCTGAGTGTGCGGAGGTGTCGGTACATGTGTGTCGACATGTCTGAAGCGGAAGGCTCACCTAAGGAGGAGGTGGAGCAGATGATTGTGGTGTCTCCGTCGGCAACGCCGACACCTGATTGGTTGGATATGTGGAATGTTTTAAATGCAAATGTGTCTTTATTACATAAGAGATTGGACAAAGCAGAGTCCAGGAATAAAACAGGGAGTCAATCCATGGCTTTGACTGTGTCACAGGGCCCTTCAGGGTCTCAGAAACGTCCCCTGTCCCAGGTAGTAGACACTGATACCGACACGGATTCTGACTCCAGTGTCGACTACGATGATGCGAGGTTACACCCAAGGGTGGCCAAAAGTATTCATTATATGATTATTGCAATAAAAGATGTTTTACATATCACAGATGACCCCTCTCTCCCTGACATGAGGGTATGCATGTTTAAGGAAAAGAAACCTGAGGTAACCTTTCCCCCATCTCATGAGCTGAACGCGTTGTTTGAAAAAGCTTGGGAAACTCCAGACAAGAAACTGCAGATTCCCAAGAGAATTCTTATGGCGTATCCGTTCCCTGCACAGGACAGGTTACGGTGGGAATCCTCACCCAGGGTGGACAAGGCTTTAACTCGCTTGTCCAAAAAGGTGACGCTACCGTCTCCAGACACGGCAGCCCTCAAGGATCCTGCTGATCGCAGACAGGAAACTACCTTAAAATCAATTTATGCACATACGGGTGCCTTGCTCAGACCGGCAATAGCGTCGGCTTGGGTTTGTAGCGCTGTAGCAGCTTGGGCAGATACCTTGTCAGCTGACATTGATACCCTAGATAGGGATAGCATTTTATTGACCTTGGGTCACATTAAAGACGCAGTCTTATATATGAGAGACGCTTCGAGAGACGTTGGACTGTTGGGTTGGCGATTTCTGCTAGGCGAGCCCTGTGGACCCGCCAATGGACGGGTGATGCCGACTCAAAGAGACATATCGAAGTTTTGCCTTACAAGGGTGAGATTTTATTTAGGGAAGATCTCGCGGACCTGGTTTCCACAGCTACCGCTGGTAAATCTACTTTTTTACCTTATGTTCCCCCACAGCAAAAGAAAACACCACAATATCAGATGCAGTCCTTTCGGTCGCATAAGTCCAGAAGAGGTCGGGGCTCTTCCTTCCTCGCCAGAGGTAAGGGTAGAGGGAAAAGAATGCCTGCTACGGCTAGTTCCCAGGAGCAGAAGTCCTCCCCGGCTTCTACTAAATACACCGCATGACGCTGGGGCTCCACTGAGGGAGTCCGCCACGGTGGGGGCTTGTCTTCAACTCTTCAGCCACGTCTGGGTTCAATCAGATGTGGATCCTTGGGCGATGGAAATTTTATCCCAAGGATACAAGCTGGAATTCGAAGAGGTGCCTCCGCGCCGATTTTAGAAATCGGCTTTACCAGCTTCTCCCCCAGAGAGGGAGATAGTTTTAGCTGCAATTCAAAAGCTGTATCAACAGCAAGTGATTGTCAAGGTTCCCCTAGTTCAACAGGGGAAGGGGTACTATTCAACCCTGTTTGTGGTTCCGAAACCAGATGGCTCAGTCAGGCCCATTCTAAATCTAAAATCCCTAAACCTGTACTTGAAAAAGTTCAAATTCAAGATGGAATCGCTCCGGGCGGTTATCTCCAGCCTGGAAGGGGGGGATTTTATGGTGTCACTAGACATAAGGGATGCATACCTTCATGTCCCCATATATCCCCCTCATCAGGCGTACCTGAGATTCGCTGTACAGGACTGTCATTACCAGTTTCAGACGTTGCCGTTTGGGCTTTCCACGGCCCCGAGGATTTCTCACCAAGGTAATGGCGGAGATGATGGTGCTCCTGCGCAGGCAGGGAGTCGCAATTATCCCGTACTTGGACGATCTACTGATAAAAGCGAGATCTGGAGATCAGTTGCTGAAAAGCGTGTCGCTCTCCCTGAGAGTGCTGCAGCAACATGGCTGGATTCTAAATCTAAGCAAGAAAAAAGGAATTGGATTCCCCAGCACCTTGGATGATAACAGTAACCAGATATAAATCCCACATGATAATAGAATTCAGAGATCTTCGTTACACATATTTGCGCAAATGTGTGGTTAAGCCCCAAAGCCACATCAAGGGCTCTCTGTATATTTGGGGTCCCTAGCGCTATATCTAGGTGCAGGGTGTGGCACCCCAAAACACCAGAATGAGCCAGAAAGCCCAGTGTGGCATACCAGTGTAAAAAACTATAGTGTTAATAAATTAGTATTTAGGAAGCCGAAGCTATAGAGAGGGTGATACAAACATGAAATGTAATTAAAATAGAGAAATAGTGTTAGAAAATTAATAAGTGAAAAGTGTTAATAGAATGTAAAGGTATGCCACACTAAAGCCATCCAGCTCAGCCAGTCCAGAGGCACCACACCTCACACCTCAATTACCCCATTCTGGGTCTAATATTAACCAGCAAGGAGCCACATGATAATGGCTCCTTACTAAAATATGTCTAAGCTAAGAGCTACCTACCTTGGAGCAACCCCATAATGCTCCATGTGGCATGTCAGGGCCTGCACCTCCTCCTAATGCAGGACCTCTCTGCCTCTCACAACAGACATATAGATTGGTAAATGCTCAATTAGCTTAGTGATATCATTCAGGTGCTCGAAAGGAAGGGGTATTTCTGAGCAAGAAAAAAGGAATTGGATTCCCCAGCACCCTGGATGATAACAGTAACCAGATATAAATCCCACATGATAATAGAATTCAGAGATCTTCGTTACACATATTTGCGCAAATGTGTGGTTAAGCCCCAAAGCCGCATCAAGGCCTCTCTGTATATTTGGGGTCCCTAGCGCTATATCTAGGTGCAGGGTGTGGCACCCCAAAACACCAGAATGAGCCAGAGAGCCCAGTGTGGCATACCAGTGTAAAAAACTATAGTGTTAATAAATTAGTATTTAGGAAGCCGAAGCTATAGAGAGGGTGATACAAACATGAAATGTAATTAAAATAGAGAAATAGTGTTAGAAAACTAATAAGTGAAAAGTGTTAATAGAATGTAAAGGTATGCCACACTAAAGCCATCCAGCTCAGCCAGTCCAGAGGCACCACACCTCACACCTCAATTACCCCATTCTGGGTCTAATATTAACCAGCAAGGAGCCACATGATAATGGCTCCTTACTAAAATATGTCTAAGCTAAGAGCTACCTACCTTGGAGCAACCCCATAATGCTCCATGTGGCATGTCAGGGCCTGCACCTCCTCCTAATGCAGGACCTCTCTGCCTCTCACAACAGACATATAGATTGGTAAATGCTCAATTAGCTTAGTGATATCATTCAGGTGCTCGAAAGGAAGGGGTATTTCTGAGCAAGAAAAAAGGAATTGGATTCCCCAGCACCCTGGATGATAACAGTAGCCAGATATAAATCCCACATGATAATAGAATTCAGAGATCTTCGTTACACATATTTGCGCAAATGTGTGGTTAAGCCCCAAAGCCGCATCAAGGCCTCTCTGTATATTTGGGGTCCCTAGCGCTATATCTAGGTGCAGGGTGTGGCACCCCAAAACACCAGAATGAGCCAGAGAGCCCAGTGTGGCATACCAGTGTAAAAAACTATAGTGTTAATAAATTAGTATTTAGGAAGCCGAAGCTATAGAGAGGGTGATACAAACATGAAATGTAATTAAAATAGAGAAATAGTGTTAGAAAATTAATAAGTGAAAAGTGTTAATAGAATGTAAAGGTATGCCACACTAAAGCCATCCAGCTCAGCCAGTCCAGAGGCACCACACCTCACACCTCAATTACCCCATTCTGGGTCTAATATTAACCAGCAAGGAGCCACATGATAATGGCTCCTTACTAAAATATGTCTAAGCTAAGAGCTACCTACCTTGGAGCAACCCCATAATGCTCCATGTGGCATGTCAGGGCCTGCACCTCCTCCTAATGCAGGACCTCTCTGCCTCTCACAACAGACATATAGATTGGTAAATGCTCAATTAGCTTAGTGATATCATTCAGGTGCTCGAAAGGAAGGGGTATTTCTGAGCAAGAAAAAAGGAATTGGATTCCCCAGCACCCTGGATGATAACAGTAACCAGATATAAATCCCACATGATAATAGAATTCAGATATCTTCGTTACACATATTTGCGCAAATGTGTGGTTAAGCCCCAAAGCCGCATCAAGGCCTCTCTGTATATTTGGGGTCCCTAGCGCTATATCTAGGTGCAGGGTGTGGCACCCCAAAACACCAGAATGAGCCAGAAAGCCCAGTGTGGCATACCAGTGTAAAAAACTATAGTGTTAATAAATTAGTATTTAGGAAGCCGAAGCTATAGAGAGGGTGATACAAACATGAAATGTAATTAAAATAGAGAAATAGTGTTAGAAAATTAATAAGTGAAAAGTGTTAATAGAATGTAAAGGTATGCCACACTAAAGCCATCCAGCTCAGCCAGTCCAGAGGCACCACACCTCACACCTCAATTACCCCATTCTGGGTCTAATATTAACCAGCAAGGAGCCACATGATAATGGCTCCTTACTAAAATATGTCTAAGCTGAGAGCTACCTACCTTGGAGCAACCCCATAATGCTCCATGTGGCATGTCAGGGCCTGCACCTCCTCCTAATGCAGGACCTCTCTGCCTCTCACAACAGACATATAGATTGGTAAATGCTCAATTAGCTTAGTGATATCATTCAGGTGCTCGAAAGGAAGGGGTATTTCTGAGCAAGAAAAAATAAGAATTTACTCACCGGTAATTCTATTTCTCGTAGTCCGTAGTGGATGCTGGGGACTCCGTCAGGACCATGGGGAATAGCGGCTCCGCAGGAGACAGGGCACAAAATTTTAAAGTTTGACCACTAGGTGGTGTGTACTGGCTCCTCCCCCTATGACCCTCCTCCAAGCCTCAGTTAGGATACTGTGCCCGGACGAGCGTACACAATAAGGAAGGATTTTGAATCCCGGGTAAGACTCATACCAGCCACACCAATCACACCGTACAACTTGTGATCTGAACCCAGTTAACAGTATGATAACGTAGGAGCCTCTGAAAAGATGGCTCACAACAATAAACAACCCGATTTTTTTGTAACAATAACTATGTACAAGTATTGCAGACAATCCGCACTTGGGATGGGCGCCCAGCATCCACTACGGACTACGAGAAATAGAATTACCGGTGAGTAAATTCTTATTTTCTCTGACGTCCTAGTGGATGCTGGGGACTCCGTCAGGACCATGGGGATTATACCAAAGCTCCCAAACGGGCGGGAGAGTGCGGATGGCTCTGCAGCACCGAATGAGAGAACTCCAGGTCCTCCTTAGCCAGGGTATCAAATTTGTAGAATTTTACAAACGTGTTCTCCCCTGACCACGTAGCTGCTCGGCAGAGTTGTAATGCCGAGACACCTCGGGCAGCCGCCCAAGATGAGCCCACCTTCCTTGTGGAGTGGGCATTGACAGATTTAGGCTGTGGCAGGCCTGCCACAGAATGTGCCAGTTGAATTGTGCTACAAATCCAACGAGCAATCGTCTGCTTAGAAGCAGGAGCACCCAGCTTGTTGGGTGCATACAGTATAAACAGCGAGTCAGATTTTCTGACTCCAGCCGTCCTTGAAATATATATTTTCAATGCTCTGACAACGTCCAGCAACTTGGAATCCTCCAAATCGCTAGTAGCCGCAGGCACCACAATAGGCTGGTTCAGGTGAAACGCTGATACCACCTTAGGCAGAAAATGAGGACGCGTCCTCAATTCTGCCCTGTCCGAATGGAAAATCAGATATGGGCTTTTATACGATAAAGCCGCCAATTCCGACACTCTCCTGGCTGAAGCCAGGGCCAGTAGCATGGTTACTTTCCATGTAAGATATTTCAAATCTACCGATTTGAGTGGCTCAAACCAATGGGATTTGAGAAAATCCAAAACTACATTGAGATCCCACGGTGCCACTGGGGGCACAACCGGTGGCTGTATATGTAGTACTCCTTTTACAAAAGTCTGGACTTCAGGAACTGAAGCCAATTCTTTCTGGAAGAAAATCGACAGGGCCGAAATTTGAACCTTAATGGACCCTAATTTGAGGCCCATAGATAATCCTGTTTGCAGGAAATGTAGGAATCGACCCAGTTGAAATTCCTCTGTCGGGGCCTTCCTGGCCTCACACCATGCAACATATTTTCTCCAAATGCGGTGATAATGTTGTGCAGTCACCTCCTTCCTGGCTTTGACCAGGGTAGGGATGACCTCTTCCGGAATGCCTTTTTCCCTTAGGATCCGGCGTTCAATCGCCATGCCGTCAAACGCAGCCGCGGTAAGTCCTGGAATAGACACGGTCCCTGCTGAAGCAGATCCCTTCTTAGAGGTAGAGGCCACGGATCTTCCGTGAGCATCTCCTGAAGTTCCGGTTACCAAGTCCTTCTTGGCCAGTCCGGAGCCACTAGTATCTTTCTTACTCCCCTTTGCCGTATAATTCTCAGTACCTTGGGTATGAGAGGCAGAGGAGGAAACACATACACTGACTGGTACACCCATGGTGTTACCAGAGCGTCCACAGCTATTGCCTGAGGGTCTCTTGACCTGGCGCAATACCTGTCCAGTTTTTTGTTGAGGCGGGACGCCATCATGTCCACCATTGGTCTTTCCCAATGGACTACAATCATGTGGAAGACTTCTGGATGAAGTCCCCACTCTCCCGGGTGAAGATCGTGTCTGCTGAGGAAGTCTGCTTCCCAGTTGTCCACTCCCGGGATGAACACTGCTGACAGTGCTATCACATGATTTTCCGCCCAGCGAAGAATCCTTGCAGCCTCTGCCATTGCCCTCCTGCTTCTTGTGCCGCCCTGTCTGTTTACGTGGGCGACTGCCGTGATGTTGTCCGACTGGATCAACACCGGCTGACCCTGAAGCAGAGGGTTTGCCAGGCTTAGAGCATTGTAGATTGCTCTTAGTTCCAGTATATTTATGTGAAGAGACGTTTCCAGGCTTGACCACACGCCCTGGAAGTTTCTTCCTTGTGTGACCGCTCCCCAGCCTCTCAGGCTGGCATCCGTGGTCACTAGGACCCAGTTCTGTATCCCGAATCTGCGGCCCTCTAACAGATGAGCACTCTGCAACCACCATAGCAGAGAGACCCTTTTTTCCAGGACTCTTGTGCATTGATGCACAGACACTGTCCCTGGTTTTAGGAGGTTCCTGACGAGTTCGGATAACTCCCTGGCTTTCTCCTCCGGAAGAAATACCTTTTTCTGAACAGTGTCCAGAATCATCCCTAGGAACAGCAGACGTGTCGTCGGGATCAGTTGGGATTTTGGAAAATTCAGAATCCACCCGTGCTGTTGGAGCACTACTTGAGTTAGTGCTACTCCGACCTCCAGCTGTTCTCTGGATCTTGCCCTTATCAGGAGATCGTCCAAGTAAGGGATAATTAATACGCCTTCTCTTCGAAGAAGGATCATCATTTCGGCCATTACCCTGGTAAAGACCCTGGGTGCCGTGGACAATCCAAACGGCAGCGTCTGAAACTGATAATGACAGTTTTGTACCACGAACCTGAGGTACCCTTGGTGTGAAGGGCAAATTGGGACATGAAGGTAAGCATCCTTGATGTCCAAGGACACCATAAAATCCCCTTCTTCCAGATTCGCTATCACTGCTCTGAGTGACTCCATCTTGAACTTTAATTTTTGTATGTACAGGTTCAGAGATTTCAGATTTAGAATAGGTCTTACCGAGCCGTCCGGCTTCGGTACCACAAATAGCGTGGAGTAATACCCCTTTCCCTGTTGTAGAAGGGGTACCTTGATTATCACCTGCTGAGAATACAGCTTGTGAATGGCTTCCAATACCGTCGCCCTGTCTGAGGGAGACGTTGGCAAAGCAGATTTTAGGAACCGGCGAGGGGGAGACTTCTCGAATTCCAACCTGTAACCCTGAGATACTACCTGCAGGATCCAGGGGTCCACCTGCGAGTGAGCCCACTGTGCGCTGAAATTCTTGAGGCGACCCCCCACCGCCCCTGAGTCCGCTTGTAAGGTCCCAGCGTCATGCTGAGGCCTTTGCAGAAGCCGGGGAGGACTCCTGCTCCTGGGAAGGGGCTGCTTGCTGCAGTCTCTTACCCTTTCCTTTGCCTCGGGGCAAATATGAATGTCCTTTTGCTCGCTTGTTCTTATAGGAACGAAAGGACTGCGGCTGAAAAGACTGCGTCTTTTTCTGCTGGGAGGGGACTTGAGGTAAAAAGGTGGACTTCCCGGCTGTTGCCGTGGCTACCAAATCCGATAGACCGACCCCAAATAATTCCTCCCCTTTATACGGCAATACTTCCATATGCCATTTGGAATCCGCATCGCCTGACCACTGTCGTGTCCATAGACTTCTTCTGGCAGATATGGACATCGCACTTACTCTTGATGCCAGAGTGCAGATATCCCTCTGTGCATCTCGCATATAAAGGAATGCATCCTTTAATTGCTCTATAGTCAATAAAATACTGTCCCTATCCAGGGTATCAATATTTTCAGTCAGGAAATCCGACCAAGCCACCCCAGCACTGCACATCCAGGCTGAGGCGATTGCTGGTCGCAGTATAACACCAGTATGTGTGTATATACTTTTTAGAGTATTTTCCAGCCTCCTATCAGCTGGATCCTTGAGGGCGGCCGTATCAGGAGACGGTAACGCCACTTGTTTGGATAAACGTGTGAGCGCCTTGTCCACCCTAGGGGGTGTTTCCCAGCGCGCCCTAACCTCTGGCGGGAAAGGGTATAACGCCAATAACTTCTTTGAAATTAGCAGTTTTTTATCAGGGGTAACCCACGCTTCATCACACACGTCATTCAATTCCTCTGATTCAGGAAAAACTACAGGTAGTTTTTTCAGACCCCACATAATACCCCTTTTTGTGGTACTTGCAGTATCAGAGATATGCAAAGCCTCCTTCATTGCCGTGATCATATAACGTGTGGCCCTACTGGAAAATACGTTAGTTTCTTCACCGTCGACACTAGATTCAGTGTCCGTGTCTGGGTCTGTGTCGACCGACTGAGGCAAAGGGCGTTTTACAGCCCCTGACGGTGTTTGAGACGCCTGTACAGGTACTAACTGGTTTGCCGGTCGTCTCATGTCGTCAACCGACTTTTGCAGCGTGCTGACATTATCACGTAATTCCATAAACAAAGCCATCCATTCCGGTGTCGACTCCCTAGGGGGTGACATCACCATTACCGGCAATTGCTCCGCCTCCACACCAACATCGTCCTCATACATGTCGACACACACGTACCGACACACAGCAGACACACAGGGAATGCTCTGATAGAAGACAGGACCCCACTAGCCCTTTGGGGAGACAGAGGGAGAGTTTGCCAGCACACACCAAAGCGCTATAATTATATAGGAACAACCTTATATAAGTGTTGTTTCCTTATAGCTGCTTAAATATATATAATATCGCCAAAAAATGCCCCCCCCCCTCTCTGTTTTTTACCCTGTTTCTGTAGTGCAGTGCAGGGGAGAGCCTGGGAGCCTTCCTAGCAGCGGAGCTGTGTAGGAAAATGGCGCTGTGTGCTGAGGAGATAGGCTCCGCCCCCTATTCCGGCGGGCTCTTCTCCCGGTTTTTCTGAGAACTGGCAGGGGTGAAATACATCCATATAGCCTCATGGACTATATGTGATGTATTCTTTTTAGCCAGAAAGGTATTAACATTGCTGCCCAGGGCGCCCCCCCCCAGCGCCCTGCACCCTCAGTGACCGCCGGTGTGAAGTGTGCCTGAGCGCAATGGCGCACAGCTGCAGTGCTGTGCGCTACCTCATGAAGACTGAAAAGCCTTCAGCCGCCGGTTTCTGGACCTCTTCTTACTTCGGCATCTGCAAGGGGGTCGGCGGCGCGGCTCCGGTGACCCATCCAGGCTGTACCTGTGATCGTCCCTCTGGAGCTAGTGTCCAGTAGCCTAAGAAGCAAATCCATCCTGCACGCAGGTGAGTTCACTTCTTCTCCCCTAGGTCCCTCGTTGCAGTGAGCCTGTTGCCAGCAGGACTCACTGAAAATAATAAAACTATCAAAACTTTTACTCTAAGCAGCTCTTTATGAGAGCCACCTAGATTGCACCTTGCTCGGACGGGCACAAAAACCTAACTGAGGCTTGGAGGAGGGTCATAGGGGGAGGAGCCAGTACACACCACCTAGTGGTCAAACTTTTAAATTTTGTGCCCTGTCTCCTGCGGAGCCGCTATTCCCCATGGTCCTGACGGAGTCCCCAGCATCCACTAGGACGTCAGAGAAAAGGAATTGGATTCCCCAGCACCCTGGATGATAACAGTAACCAGATATAAATCCCACATGATAATAGAATTCAGAGATCTTCGTTACACATATTTGCGCAAATGTGTGGTTAAGCCCCAAAGCCGCATCAAGGCCTCTCTGTATATTTGGGGTCCCTAGCGCTATATCTAGGTGCAGGGTGTGGCACCCCAAAACACCAGAATGAGCCAGAAAGCCCAGTGTGGCATACCAGTGTAAAAAACTATCATGTGGCTCCTTGCTGGTTAATATTAGACCCAGAATGGGGTAATTGATGTGTGAGGTGTGGTGCCTCTGGACTGGCTGAGCTGGATGGCTTTAGTGTGGCATACCTTTACATTCTATTAACACTTTTCACTTATTAATTTTCTAACACTATTTCTCTATTTTAATTACATTTCATGTTTGTATCACCCTCTCTATAGCTTCGGCTTCCTAAATACTAATTTATTAACACTATAGTTTTTTACACTGGTATGCCACACTGGGCTTTCTGGCTCATTCTGGTGTTTTGGGGTGCCACACCCTGCACCTAGATATAGCGCTAGGGACCCCAAATATACAGAGAGGCCTTGATGCGGCTTTGGGGCTTAACCACACATTTGCGCAAATATGTGTAACGAAGATCTCTGAATTCTATTATCATGTGGGATTTATATCTGGTTACTGTTATCATCCAGGGTGCTGGGGAATCCAATTCCTTTTTTCTTGCTCAGAAATACCCCTTCCTTTCGAGCACCTGAATGATATCACTAAGCTAATTGAGCATTTACCAATCTATATGGATTCTAAATCTACCAAAGTCACAGTTGGTTCCAACGACTCGGCTATCTTTCTTAGGCATGATTCTGGACACGGAACAAAAGAGGGTTTTTCTCCCGATGGAAAAAGCCCAGGAACTCCAGAACATGGCCAGAGACCTGTTAAAACCGAAAAGAGTGTCAGTCCATCAATGCACTCGAGTACTGGGAAAAATGGTGGCGATCTACGAGGCCATCCCCTTCGGCAGGTTTCATGCGAGGACATTTCAGTGGGACCTTCTGGACAAGTGGCCTGGGTCCCATCTTCAAATTCATCAGAAAATAAGCCTGTCCCCCGGGGCCAGGGTGTCTCTCCTGTGGTGGCTGCAGAGTGCTCACCTTCTAGAGGGTCGCAGGTTCGGCATTCAAGACTGGGTTCTGGTGACCACGGACGCGAGCCTCCGAGGATGGGGAGCAGTCACACAAGGAAGAAATTTTCAGGGAACATGGTCAAGCTAGGAGGCTTGTCTACACATCAACATACTGGAATTAAGGGCCATATACAACAGCCTACGACAAGCGGAGAATCTTGTTCGTGACCTACCGGTTCAGGAGCAGAGTGGCAATGGCGGAAGCCACAAGGATTCTGCGCTGGGCGGAAAATCGCGTAAGCGCTCTGTCAGCAGTCTTCATTCCGGGAGTGGACAACTGGGAAGCAGATTTCCTCAGCAGACACGATCTCCATCCAGGAGAGTGGGGTCTTCATCAAGAAGTTTTTGCAGAGATAACAAGTCTTTGGGGACTTCCTCAAATAGACATGATGGCGTCACGCCTCAACAAGAAGCTTCGGACGTATTGTACCAGGTCAAGGGACCCTCAGGCAGTAGCGGTAGACGCCCTGGTGACACCATGGGTGTTTCAATCGGTCTATGTATTCCCTCCTCTTCCTCTCATCTCCAAAATATTGAGAATCATAAGAAGAAAAAGAGTGCAGACAATACTCGTTGTTCCAGATTGGCCTCGAAGGGCCTGGTATTCAGATCTTCAGGAGATGCTCACAGAAGATCCATGGCCACTTCCTCTCAAGGAGGACTGGTTGCAGCAGTTACGTTTGACGGCATGGCGGTTGAACACCGAATCCTAACTGGGAAAGGTATTCCGGAGGAAGTCATCCCTACTCTGATAAGGGCTAGGAAGGAGGTGACGGCGAAACATTATCACCGTATCTGGAGGAAGTATGTTTCTTGGTGTGAAGCCAAGAATGCTCCAACGGAAGATTTCCACCTGGGCCGTTTTCTCCACTTTCTACAGACAGGAGTGGATATGGGCCTGAAGTTAGGCTCCATTAAGGTACAGATTTCGGCCCTATCTATATTCTTTCAGAAGGAATTGGCTTCTTTCCCAGAAGTCCAGACTTTTGTAAAGGGAGTGCTGCACATCCAGCCTCCTTTTGTGCCCCCAGTGGCACCATGGGACCTTAACGTGGTGTTACAGTTCCTTAAGTCACACTGGTTTGAACCTCTTCAAACAGTTGCGTTGAAATTTCTCACTTGGAAAGTGGTCATGTTGTTAGCCTTGGCATCTGCGAGGCAAGTGTCCGAATCGGCGGCTTTGTCTCACAAAAGCCCCTGCTGATTTTCCATGTGGATAGAGCAGAGTTGAGGACTCGTCCTCAATTTCTGCCTAAGGTGGTTTCATCGTTTCATATGAACCAACCTATTGTGGTGCCTGTGGCTACGGGGGACTTGGAGGATTCCAAGTCTCTTGATGTAGTCAGGGCCTTAAAAGTTTATGTAGCCAGGACGGCTCGAGTTAGGAAAACAGAGGCACTGTTTGTCCTGTATGCAGCCAACAAGGTTGGCGCCCCTGCTTCTAAGCAGACTATTGCCCGCTGGATCTGTAACACGTTTCAGCAGGCTCATTCTACGGCTGGATTGCCGGTACCAAATTCGGTAAAGGCCCATTCCACTAGGAAGGTGGGCTCTTCTTGGGCGACTGCCCGAGGTGTCTCGGCATTACAACTTTGCCGAGCAGCTACTTGGTCAGGTTCAAACACTTTTGCTAAATTCTACAAGTTTGATACCTTGGCTGAGGAGGACCTCATGTTTGCTCAATCGGTGCTGCAGAGTCATCCGCACTCTCCCGCCCGGTCTGGAGCTTTGGTATAATCCCCATGGTCCTTATGGAGTCCCCAGCATCCTCTAGGACGTAAGAGAAAATAAAATTTTAAACCTACCGGTAAATCTTTTTCTCCTAGTCCATAGAGGATGCTGGGCGCCCGTCCCAGTGCGGACTAAATTCTGCAAGACTTGTATATAGTTTTTGCTTACATAAGGGTTATGTTACAGTTTTGATCAGTCTCGGGCTGATGCTGTTTTGTTTCATACTGTTAACTGGATCGTATATTCCATGTTATACGGTGTGGATGGTGTGGGCTGGTATGAATCTTGCCCTTAGATTAACAAAAATCCTTTCCTCGTACTGTCCGTCTCCTCTGGGCACAGTTTCTCTAACTGAGGTCTGGAGGAGGGGCATAGAGGGAGGAGCCAGTGCACACCCATTCTAAAGTCTTTAGAGTGCCCATGTCTCCTGCGGAGCCCGTCTATATCCCATGGTCCTTACGGAGTCCCCAGCATCCTCTACGGACTAGGAGAAAAAGATTTACCGGTATGTTTAAAATCTTATTTTTACAGGCTGTGTTTCAGAAATAACAGGGGCGGATTGGTTGGTAGTTTATCTCTCCAACTTTATCACTCCCAAAGCTTAGTACTGTACGCTTCTACAACTTAGAACAAATGTATAATTTTTCAAATTAAAAGTATGTACTGGATTGTTAACTGAAACTTAATATTACATTTTATGTCCTAAATGGCCCACCTGCATCCAAGTAGATAGTGGAATGATAAGCACAGTATTTGTATTATACGTTATTCCAGGCCTCTGCATATAGGAGAGAATCACATCCAGTTTACACTGCAAGGATGTGTGGTTTGACAGCGGCAATTATCTCAAAATATAAGTGTTTTCTTTAACATACCAGTGTTTTCTTTAACATACCAATGTGCAAGCTATGGTGTATATTA
This sequence comes from Pseudophryne corroboree, assembly GCF_028390025.1. Taxonomy (NCBI): domain Eukaryota; kingdom Metazoa; phylum Chordata; class Amphibia; order Anura; family Myobatrachidae; genus Pseudophryne; species Pseudophryne corroboree. The sequence goes on from NC_086445.1 coordinate 785,617,368, forward strand.
CTGTTTTATTTTTTTCCTTTTTTTTTGTTTTAATTAAAGCTAAGGAAGTATATTTCTATTTCGCATTCTTGTGCAAACACATTCAGAACACTCAGCTAATTCACTGGCTGATGGCAAAGAGTGTTTATCAGCATAAATATAATGCACTAGCGCATATAAATGTAAAGGTTTGCAGAAATTAAATGGCTTAAAAAAATAGATGGGGATAATGATGATTATTTGGATTTTACACGAGGTCAGGCTGTCATTTCTTTGGATTTGGCTTTAAAATCCTGGCACTGTGATACAGAATTGAGTACTGTAATCAGTGCTGGTTAGGAAAAAATATAATTGAACTGTACAGCAAAACATTTTCAGAAAGGATCCAGTGCTTTTTTAGTGTATAGTGCGGTTATTGTTGAAGAATGAAAAGCAGAAGCCTGGATAACTGATCGTTACATTTTTTATGGTAAATGGCATTTTTTTTTATATTTAGGAAAAAAATTATGTTTAGAGCTTCTATGAGTTGAATAATGTAATAATGACCATACAAAGCAATTAATCAACTTAATTTTTTTTCTGGGTTTCTGAATGAGGGGTTTCCTTATTTTGGGAAATAAGTCTAAAATATACCAAATATACCATTGGGAGGCAGTCACTTTACCACCTGTCGGGATGCCGGCGGTCAGGATACCGACGCCGGAATCCCAACACCAGCTGAAATACCGGAGGTCAGGCTTATTACTCCTCTTGGGTGGTGGTCCATGCCACCACCCGGAGGGGAATAGAACCCCTCCGGGTTCTATTCCCCGGTCGCCACCGGGTCTGTAGTGTGGCGAGCGGACACGCTGCGCTCAGCGCCGGGATCTCGGAGATCGGGCTCCCGGTGTCGGTCTCCTGACCACCGGGATCCCCACCTCCGAGATCTTGTACTGATCCCATACCATTTGCACATTATAAATGCTTTCTCTAACGTCCTAGTGGATGCTGGGGACTCCGTAAGGACCATGGGGAATAGACGGGCTCCGCAGGAGACATGGGCACTTTAAGAAAGAATTTAGATTCTGGTGTGCTCTGGCTCCTCCCTCTATGTCCCTCCTCCAGACCTCAGTTTGAATCTGTGCCCGGACGAGCTGGGTGCTGTTAAGTGAGCTCTCCTGAGCTTGCTGTAAGAAAGTATTTTGTTAGGTTTCTTATTTTCAGGGAGCTCTGCTGGCAACAGACTCCCTGCATTGTGGGACAGAGGGGAGAGAAGCAGCCCTACTCTTTGAAGCTAGGTCCTGCTTCTGAGGCTACTGGACACCATTAGCTCCAGAGGGATCGTACACAGGATCTCACCCTCGTCGTCCGATCCCAGACCCGCGCCGCTGTCCCCCTCGCAGAGCCGGAAGACAGAAGCCGGGTGAGTATGAGAAGCAAGAAGACTTCGAAATCGGCGGCAGAAGACTCCGTTCTTCATATGGGGTAACGCACAGCACGGCAGCTGTGCGCCATTGCTCCAAACACACCTCACATACTCCGGTCACTGTAAGGGTGCAGGGCGCAGGGGGGGGGGGGGGGGGGCGCCATGGGCAGCATATGGACCTCTGTTTGACCAAAGTACTCATATATACAGTTGGGCACTGTATATATGTATGAGCCCCCGCCACAAAGATATGTATTTTAGCGGGACAGAAGTCCGCCGTCGAGGGGGCGGGGCTTCTCCCTCAGCACTCACCAGCGCCATTTTCTTTCCACAGCTCCGCTGAGAAGAAGCTCCCCAGGCTCTCCCCTGCAGTTCACGGTAGAAAAGGGTAAAAAGAGAGGGGGGGGGGGGGCACATAATTAGGCGCTAAAAACACAATATACAGCAGCTACTAGGTTAGCATTAAGTTACTGTGTTATTCCTGGGTTATATAGCGCTGGGGTGTGTGCTGGCATACTCTCTCTCTGTCTCACCAAAGGGCCTTGTGTCTTCAAAAAGGGCATTCCCAGTGTGTGTGGAGTGTCGGTACGCTTGTGTCGACATGTCTGATGAGGAAGGCTATGTGGAAGCAGAGCCGGGAGCAAATGAATGTGGTGTCTCTGCCGACGGCACTGACACCTGATTGGATGGATATGTGGAAGGTTTTAAATGATAATTTTAATTCCTTACATAAAAGGTTAGAAAAAGCTGAAGCCTCAGGACAGTCAGGGTCCCAACCCATGCCTGATCCTATGTCGCAGAGGCCGACAGGGTCTCAGAAGCGCCCACTATCCCAAATTATTGACACGGATACCGACATGGATTCTGACTCCAGTGTCGATTACGATGATGCAAAGTTACAGCCAAGATTGGCTAAATCCATCCGTTATATGATTATAGCTATTAAGGATGTGTTGCACATCACAGAGGAAACCCCAGTCCCTGACAGGAGGGTTCATATGTATGGGGAAAAGAAGCCGCAGGTGACTTTTCTCCCCTCACACGAGCTCAATGAGTTATGTGAAAAGGCTTGGGAATCTCCAGATAAAAAACTGCAGATTTCCAAAAGGATTCTTACGGCGTATCCTTTCCCGCCAACGGACAGGTTACGCTGGGAATTCTCCCCTAGGGTGGACAAAGCTTTGACATGCTTATCCAAGAAGGTGGCCCTGCCGTCACAGGATACGGCTACCCTCAAAGATGCTGCGGATAGAAAACAGGAGGGTACCCTGAAGTCTATTTATACACATTCAGGTACCTTACTGAGGCCGGCAATCGCGTCGGCCTGGGTGTGTAGTGCTGTAGCAGCATGGACGGATACCTTATCTGAGGAACTTGATACCTTAGACAAGGATACTATATTAATGACCCTGGGGCATATTAAAGACGCTGTCATATATATGAGAGATGCTCAAAGAGACATTAGCCTACTAGGTTCTAGAATAGATGCTATGTCGATTTCTGCCAGAAGGGTCCTGTGGACTCGGCAATGGACAGGTGATGCCGACTCAAAAAGGCACATGGAGGTTTTACCTTACAAGGGTGAGGACTTGTTTGGGGAGGGTCTCTCGGACCTGGTCTCCACAGCTACGGCTGGAAAGTCAAATTTTTTGCCATATGTTTCCTCACAGCCTAAGAAAGCACCGTATTACCAAATGCAGTCCTTTCGATCACAGAAAAACAAGAAAGTCCGAGGTGCGTCCTTTCTTGCCAGGGGCAGAGGAAAGAAACTGCACAACACAGCTAGTTCCCAGGAACAGAAGTCCTCCCCGGCTTCCACTAAATCCACCGCATGATGCTGGGGCTCCACAGGCGGAGCTAGGCCCGGTGGGGGCGCGTCTCCGAAATTTCAGCCACAAGTGGGTTCACTCCCAGTTGGATCCCTGGGCAATAGATATTGTGTCTCAGGGATACAGGCTGGAATTCGAGGAGATGCCCCCTCACCGATACCTCAAATCGGCTCTGCCAGCTTCCCCCTTAGAGAGGGAAATAGTGTTAACTGCAATTCACAAATTGTATCTTCAACAGGTGGTGGTCAAGGTTCCCCTCCTTTAACAAGGAAAGGGTTATTATTCGACCATGTTTGTAGTACCGAAACCAGACGGTTCGGTCAGACCCATATTGAATTTAAAATCCCTGAACATGTACCTGAAAAGGTTCCGGTTCAAGATGGAATCGCTGAGAGCGGTCATTGCAAGCCTGGAAGGGGGGGATTTTATGGTGTCTCTGGACATAAAGGATGCATACCTTCATGTCCCCATTTATCCACCTCATCAGGCGGTACCTCAGATTTGTGGTACAGGATTGTCATTACCAATTTCAGACGTTGCCGTTTGGTCTCTCCACGGCTCCGAGAATATTTACCAAGGTAATGGCGGAAATGATGGTACTCCTGTGGAAGCAAGGGGTCACAATTATCCCATACTTGGACGATCTCCTCATAAAAGCGAGGTCAAGAGAGCAGTTGCTGATCAGCGTAGCACGTTCTCTGGAAGTGTTACGGCAACACGGCTGGATTCTAAATATTCCAAAGTCGCAGTTGGTTCCTACGACTCGTCTGCCTTTCCTGGGCATGATTCTGGACACAGACCAGAAGAGGGTTTATCTCCCGATAGAAAAAGTTCAGGAACTCATGACACTGGTCAGGGACCTATTAAAACCAAAACAGGTGTCGGTGCATCACTGTACTCGAGTCCTGGGAAAGATGGTGGCATCATACGAGGCCATTCCCTTTGGCAGGTTCCATGCGAGGGCCTTTCAATGGGACTTACTGGACAAATGGTCCGGATCACATCTTCAGATGCATCGGTTAATCACCCTATCCCCCAGGGCCAGGGTGTCTCTCCTGTGGTGGCTGCAGAGTGCTCACCTTCTCTAGGGCCGCAGATTCGGCATTCAGAACTGGGTCCTGGTGACCACGGATGCAATCCTCCGAGGGTGGGGAGCAGTCACACAGGGAAGAAATTTCCAAGGGCTGTGGTCAAGTCAGGAGACTTGCCTCCACATCAACATCCTGGAACTAAGGGCAATTTACAACGCCCTACGTCAAGCAGAGACCCTGCTTCGCGGTCAACCGGTTCTGATTCAGTCAGACAACATCACCGCTGTGGCTCATGTAAACCGACAGGGCGGCACAAGGAGCAGGGTGGCGATGGCGGAAGCCACAAGAATTCTTCGCTGGGCGGAGAATCTAGTAAGCGCACTGTCAGCAGTGTTCATCCCGGGGGTAGACAACTGGGAAGCAGACTTCCTCAGCAGGCACGACCTCCACCCGGCGGAGGAGGGACTTCATCAAGAAGTCTTCGCACAGACTGCAAGTCGGTGGGAACTGCCACAGGTGGACATGATGGCATCCCGCCTCAACAAGAAACTACAGAGGTATTGCACCAGGTCAAGAGACCCTCAGGCGATAGCTGTAGACTCCCTGGTGACACCGTGGGTGTTCCGATCGGTCTATGTATTTCCTCCTCTTCCTCTCATACCCAAGGTGTTGAGAATCATAAGAAAAAGAGGAGTGAGAACAATACTCATTTTTCCGGATTGGCCAAGAAGGACTTGGTATCCAAATCTGCAAGAAATGCTCACAGAGGACCCGTGGCCTCTTCCTCTGAGACAGGACTTGTTGCAACAAGGGCCCTGTCTGTTCCAAGACTTACCGCGGCTGCGTTTGAAGGCATGGCGGTTGAACGCCGGATCCTAGCGGAAAAAGACATTCCGGTTGAGGTCATTCCTACGCTGATAAAGGCTAGGAAGGACGTGACAGCTCAACATTATCACCATATATGGCGAAAATATGTTGCTTGGTGTGAGGTCAGGAATGCCCCTACGGAGGAATTCCAGCTGGGCAGTTTCCTTCACTTCCTACAGTCAGGAGTGACTTTGGGCCTAAAATTGGGTTCCATTAAGGTCCAGATTTCGGCCCTATCCATTTTCTTTCAAAAAGAGCTGGCTTCTCTACCTGAAGTTCAGACGTTTGTGAAGGGAGTGCTGCATATTCAGCCCCCTTTTGTGCCCCCAGTGGTACCTTGGGATCTTAACGTGGTGTTGAGTTTCCTGAAATCCCACTGGTTTGAACCACTCAAAACGATGGAATTGAAATATCTCACGTGGAAGGTGGTCATGCTACTAGCCTTGGCTTCGGCTAGGCGTGTGTCAGAATTAGTGGCTTTGTCACATAAAAGCCCCTATCTGGTTTTCCATGCGGATAGAGCAGAGTTGCGGACCCGTCCACAATTCCTGCCAAAAGTGGTTTCATCTTTTCATATGAACCAACCTATTGTGGTGCCTGTGGCTACTACTGACTTGGAGGATTCCGAGTTGCTTGATGTGGTCAGGGCTTTGAAGGTTTATGTAGCCAGAACGGCTAAAGTCAGGAAAACAGACTCTTTGTTTATCCTGTATGCTTCCAACAAGCTTGGTGCACCTGCTTCAAAGCAAACTATGGCTCGCTGGATCTGTAACAAGATTCAGCAGGCTCATTCTGTGGCTGGATTGCCGCTGCCAAAATCAGTTAAAGCCCATTCTACTAGGAAGGTGGGCTCTTCTTGGGCGGCTGCCCGAGGGGTCTCTGCATTACAGCTGTGCCGAGCGGCTACTTGGTCAGCTTCAAACACTTTTGCAAAGTTCTACAAGTTTGATACCCTGGCTGAGGAGGACCTTGTGTTTGCTCATTCGGTGCTGCAGAGTCATCCGCACTCTCCCGCCCGTTTGGGAGCTTTGGTATAATCCCCATGGTCCTTAAGGAGTCCCCAGCATCCACTAGGACGTTAGAGAAAATAAGATTTTACTTACCGGTAAATCTATTTCTCGTAGTCCGTAGTGGATGCTGGGCGCCCGTCCCAAGTGCGGACTTCTTCTGCAATACTTGTATATAGTTATTGCTGCAATAAGGGCTATGTTATTGTTGCATCAGGGTTGAACTGATGCTCTGTTGTTGTTCATACTGTTGACTGGGTAAGTTTATCACAAGTTATACGGTGTGATTGGTGTGGCTGGTAGGAATCTTGCCCTGGATTACCAAAATCCTTTCCTGGTACTGTCAGCTCTTCCGGGCACAGTTTCTCTAACTGAGGTCTGGAGGAGGGACATAGAGGGAGGAGCCAGAGCACACCAGAATCTAAATTTTTTCTTAAAGTGCCCATGTCTCCTGCGGAGCCCGTCTATTCCCCATGGTCCTTACGGAGTCCCCAGCATCCACTACGGACTACGAGAAATAGATTTACCGGTAAGTAAAATCTTATTTTTCTACACTCTGTCCAAGATATCCCCTTCCCAAATACCAGGTTTTTTTGGACACAACTGCCCAAAGATTTGTTTATTATGTGGCACACGTTTTAGTTTTTTTTGTGATAATGATTACGTTTATGATCAAATAATGAAATTTATGACGCCATGCAGATTGACATTCTCAGTTCAACTGATTTGTGGCTTGCACCAAAGAAGTTTGGACTAGCTATAACTCTGTGGTGGTCAACAGGCATGTAGCGAACAAGCATGCCTTCATCAGCAGCCCCATCTTTCTGTTTCTAATCTTATTTATTCTGCGCTTAGATTAAAAAGCCAGGTGTAGCATGTGTGGTGTGCCAATGAGTGGGTGGCATGTGATGGTGCCAATGAATGGAGGGTATTTGGAGATTCCCAGTGAGTTGGTGTCAGGTTTGGAGGTCTCTGTCATATGTTGAGGTCTATGTGGCACCTGGAGGTGTTTTTGGAGTATGAGCAGGGTCTGAATTTTTAAGTGAGTGACAGGCATGATGGAGCATTTGGGGTTGAGTGAATGGGGTACAAAAGTAATTTTGGGGCTGTCTTTACAGTCTTAAAATTAAGTTTAATCTATCAATTATTTTGAACCTTGAGAAATTAATCTCTTGTGATCATGTGCAATCACTAGACATCACTGCAGAAATCATTAAGTCCAAGGGTGGGGTAATATTTCCCCTACCTGGGCTTCAGTAGACTCCAGTGCACCCTTATTTTAGATAAGAGTCCCCTCTTTCAATTGATGTGGCCTCTTAGTGGTTATTATCTGGTGATCACCAGACAAAAAAAAAACAATACTAGAGTCAACAATACTTAACATGCATGACCTCACCCATCATGGCCCCCTATACCTCCCCCCCCCCCCCCCCCATCCCGTTTGAAAGATATACTACAGAAAGAGAGAGTTAGTTGGTTGTACATTTTTTTCAAAATGGTATGCCTTGCGGGATACGGTCATTAGGTCAACCACACTTAGGTCGACAGTCATTAGGTCGATCACTATTGGTCGACATGGTCACTAGGTTGACATGGAAAAAGGTCGACACGCGTTTTTCACAATTGTTTAAAAAAAAAAAAACCTTTTTCAGACTTTACGATCCACGTGGACTATGACTGGGAATAGTAACCTGCCCGAAGCATGGCAAGCGAACACGGTGCACTAATTGGGGTTCCCCGTCACTTTATAAAGAAACCGACACCAAAAAAAGTTTTAAAAAAATTGTCGACCTTTTCCTATGTCAACCTAGTGACCATGTCGACCTAATGCATGTTGACCAATAGTGGTCGACCTAATGACCCATACCCATGTCTTGCTTTGCTGCTATATTATTCCTACACATTTCGGGGTATATTCAATTGGTGTTGAAAACTGCCATCTGTTGAAAAGACGTCAGTTTTCGACTTTTTAAGGTCGAAACGTGATTCGACCTATTCAATGCTTTTCGACAAGTCGAGGCATTCGACTTGTCGAAAAGCACGTGGATCGGCGGAATAGCTGCCGATTCACGTTTTGGCCCCCTTTTCGACCATCTCAGTCCGATATCAAAAGATGTCGGACTGAGATGTGGACCCCTAAGGAGGAGTAGGGGGCGAGCCGCAGGGAGACGGGGGGACAGGCGGCGGGCATACAGGGGAGATAGCGCTGCAGCTGGATGTCACTCAGCCGCCCGACCTCACGGCAGCGGGTGGACACTGCCGTGAGGTCGGGCGGCTGAGTGACATCCTGCTGCAGCGCTACTGTAGCGCTGATCTCCCCTGTATGCCCACCGGCTGTCCCCTGCGCCTCGCCCCCCTTCTCCTCCTCTGCATCCCATCTCAATTCGACTTGAAAAAGTCGAATTAAGATGAGATAGAATAGGGGTTGTCGGATCCATTCCGACAAATACATGTCGGAATGGATCCGACTTTAATTGAATATACCCCTTAATGCGTTTCATTCAAACACATACAAATAACGAAATAAAGTATTATTTTCAAAGTCCATATTTTAAGATGAAAACCTTTGTCGAATTTGGCTTTTTTTAGTTTTGGAAATATTGATTAATGCTAAAGCAAGAACCACAAAGTATGGCGGTTAGAAAGAAAAAAAAGCACACATCATTTTTGATGGTATTGGCACAATTTCCTGCCGGTATCTGTAGTGTATCCTGCGGTGGCTGACTGGAAAGGCAGAGGATGTCATTGTGTGCTGTTAATAAAGTTTTTTTTTTTTTCGTTTTGACATCAGCAGTATGAGGGTCTTCAAAACCAATGCGCAAGCACTGGCAGCTACTCTCATGCGCATGTGCCAACAGCAGCTGCCTCACTCAAGCGCCGCAATGGCCGTCAGTCTTGCGACTGCACTTTTTGCTTACCACCGCTGGAGAGCTGCAGCATTATGGGGCTAGAATTGCCAATGAGGTGAGTTTTCACTCTCCCTCTTTGGAATTTTTTTTTTTTTCTATACAATTTAGCTAAATTGCTACCTCCTTTACCTGAGATTAGATTTGTAGGATACACTGGTAGTACTAATCTCCCCCTTCCCCCCCCCCCCCCCCCCACCACACACACACACACACACACACACTCACATACACTCACTCTCTTAATTCCAGACTGACTTATCCCAATATACAATCACGTCCTAAATTAATCAGAGATACTGTAAACCAAACAATTCCGTGAATTTATTTGCATGCCATTTATAAACTCTAGTCTATCTAACATATGTACTCTCTAAAAACACAAAGACAAAATATTATTAATGGAGTTTCATGTGACGAAGACAGTCACAATCCTTGTTTTATTAAAAAATAATAATAATATGAAAACAAATTGATAAACAAAAGCAGAAATACCAGAAACTATCACATCATAGTCATATAATCACTGTTGCTATCACATCACACTCGTGTATCTTTCAGTCATGGAATTCTCTTGCTTTATTAATTTAGTATTTTCTCACTTGTTCTGAATCAGAAGCTAAAAGATGTCACAAATAGACTGTTCATGAAATACTTTGGTAGAATCAGTTCGCTACAGTAATTCTGTCTGTTATTTACATTTCAATAAATGTTTCAAACTGTACATCAAGGACTGCTAAATTTATTTAGCTTTATCGTTAAAAAGACAATGTTGTGTCCTTGATTACAGCACATATAATTGTCCATCTCACTATAGCAGACCTGTGTTTTGTTAGAACACTCAGGTTTTCTTAAGGTAACAGCTCTTAGACAAAACAACATCTGGTAGTAGTAGATTATTTGTGGACAAAGTACATGCTTAGATGAATGACTCAGCATTGGGTTTTTGTTGGTCTAGGAGATATATAATTCAGAACATATGCAAATTATGCTGACATTTACATTTCTTGACCTTTTCCTAAAATGTGTCAGCCAATACAAGAAAAATAGACTTAACTATGTATATATATATATATATATATATATATATATACATACACACACACACGTGAAACTCAGAAAATTAGAATATTGTGCAAAAGTTCATTTATTTCGGTAATTTAACTTACAAGGTGAAACTAATATGTTATATAGACTCATTACATGCAAACTGCGATATTTCAAGCCTTTGTTTGTTATAATGTTGATGATTGTGGCTTACAGCCTAAGAAAATCCAAAATCTCAGAAAATTAGAATATTACATAAAATGAATAAAAAAAAGGATTAGAAATACAGAAATATCGTCCCTCTGAAAAGTATAATCATGCATATGTACTCAGTACTTGGTTTGGGCCCTTTTGCATGAATTACTGCCTCAGTGCGGCGTGGCATGTATTCTATCAGCCTGTGTCTCTGCTGAGGTGTTATGGAAGACCAGGATGCTTCAATAGCGGCCTTCAGCACTTCTGCATTGTTCAGTCTCATGTCTCTCATCTTTCTCTTGGCAGTGCCCCATAGATTCTCTATGGGGTTCAGGTCAGGCGAGTGTGGGGGAGCTTCACAAGGAGTGGACTGAGGCTGGAGTTAGTGCATCAAGAGCCACCACACACAGACGGATCCTGGACATGGGCTTCAAATGTTGTATTCCTCTTGTCAAGACACTCCTGAACAACAAATAACGTCAGAAGCATCTTACTGGGCTAAAGAAAAAAAGAACTGCTCAGTGGTCCAAAGTCCTCTTTCCTGATGAGAGTAAATTTTGCATCTCATTTGGAAACCAAGATCCCAGAGTATGGAGGAAGAATGGAGAGGCACACAGTTCAGGATGCTTGTGAGGTTTCCACAGTCTGTGTTGATGTGGGGAGCCATGTCATCTGCTGGTGTTGGTCCACTGTACTTTATTAAGTCCAGAGTCAATGCAGCCGTCTACCAAGACATTTTAGAGCACTTCATGCTTGCTTCAGCAGACAAGCTTTATGGAAATGTTGACTTCATTTTCCAGCAGGACTTGTCACCTGCCAACACTGCCAAAAGTACCAAAACCTGGTTCAATGACCATGGTATTACTGTGTTGGATTTTCTAGCAAACTCGCCTGACCTGAACCCATAGAGAATCTATGGGGTATTGCCAAGAGACATGAGACCGAACAATGCAGAAGAGCTGAAGGCTTGAAGCATTCTGGTCTTCCATAACACCTCAGCAGTGCCACAGGCCGATGGAATCCATGCCGCGCCACATTGAGGCAGTAATTCATGCAAAAGGGGCCCAAACCAAGCACTGAGTACATATGCATGATTATACTTTTCAGAGGGCCGACATTTCTGTATTTAAAATCCTTTTTTTATTGATTTTATGTAATATTCTAATTTTCTGAAATAAATTAACTTTTGCACGATATTCTAATTTTCTGAGTTTCACCTGTACGTGTGTATGTATATGTGTGTGTGTGTGTGTGTGTGTGTGTGTGTGTGTGTGTGTGTGTGTGTGTGTATATATATATATATATATATATATATATATATATATTATATATATATATATATATATATATATGTATAAGAATATATGGGACGGCACTCAGAGGTTTTTTAAAGTTGCAAAAAATGTATTAGAGAATGCAGCAAATCATTACACCATTCTGTCAGCGTTTCGGTGCCAGCATGCACCGTCGTCAGGACATGTAACTGCATACAGTGAAGAAAAGTAACACATACAACCTTGTTTTAAGACCAGGGGCCGATGTAATGACGCCCCAGTTCTGCAGCCGTGCGGGATGCTGGCCACACTTGGACATTTTTTTTTTCAGGAGCAATCACTTTCAAGGCAAAACCATTCCTTGTAAGTGATTGCCCCTTTAAAAAAAGTCCAAGTTCGGCCAGCATCCCGTGCGCCCACCGAAAGGGGGTGTCATTATGTCCGGCCCTAGTGATTTGTTTTGTCATATAGCTTTTTTTTTTTTTTTACTCCGGGCCTATAATGGTTAAGACTTTTGAGAAAGTAAAAAAAAAAAAAAATGTAATTTGGTGAAATGTTACCATGTGTTAATTTCATAACATTGTGCATGTCAAGTAGCTGCCTGCAGTGTGTGTACGTAGAGTGACTTCACTTGAGAGCACCAACATGGCTGACTTCTCCTTGCATACAGATCTTAATCTATGAGCTGGAGTATAATAAAACAGATTTCTGTGGTTGGCTAACCTCTTTAGACTGCCGCTGTGTCTGTTATATTATGTAGCTGGGTCTGGCAGTAGTTGAAGTCCCGGGAACCATTGCCGCCCTTCACAAACATTGCAGAGAGATTCAGGCCTGCCAAATAGAGCTGCTTTTCTTAAAAATTGGTGCCATAAGCAAGCCAATCCCAGCTCACCTCGGCGCAAATCCATGGTAGTCATAGTAAGCCAGTTATGGCTTGTCGTGTCATTTGTCCACCCCTCGAGCTAACTTATATTAAATATATATCTCCCCCTAATAGGCGGACACTATACCTGAGACATAAGAGGGTGCTATAGAGAGAACTGTATCACCCTTAATTGGCAGGCATTAAGCCCAAGGTACAAGAAGGCCCTAGGGTTTATAGATATTATATAGGCACAGCCATTCCCTTATATTAAGACTGAATTGAACAAACAGCATTCCATCATCTTAATCTTGTGATAAGGGTACATGGTGACTGAAGGGCTTCAAATCAAATTATTGGACGTACTGAGCTGAAACTTGGCATGGCCACATAGAACCATTGCTGAACTCCACCATGTCCAGTCTCCCTGTTCTATGCCCCTCTATGTTCTTTCGGCCCATTCTGCAGCCCCCTATGTCCTAACATCCAGTTCTACATCCCCCATGTCATGTCATCAATGTACTGCAGCTCTCCATGTCCTGGCATTACAGCCCTGCACTCTTGTATTCTGCCGTCACTGCCCTGCACCCTCATAATTATTATTACTACTATTATTATTATTATTATTATCCTTTATTTATATGGTGCCACAAGGGTTCACCAGCGCCTAACAAAGTACATAAAAAAAGTCAGCAAAACAGGAAAACCATACAGTACAAGACAATGCAGGAAAAGCACAGAAACCAAGGGTTAGGTGCTGCTATAGGGATTATAGGGTGTATGATAGTATAAGTAAGGGAAGGTGAGCACATGAGGGAAGAATGTCCTGCTCATGAGAGCTTGCAGTCTAAAGGGGAGGGGCAGACAGACAGTGGTGACCAGATGAGGTAAATAGTGAGCATGGAACAGAGGGTTAGGATGAGAGATTTGATGAAAAAGTGGGTCTTGAGGGCTGTTTGAAGTTTTGCCGAGAGGTGAAGAAAATATGGAAATCCTCACCATAAATGGTGAAGAAAAGACAGGCGCTTTAACTGAGCTGGTTTCCTAGGCTGCTGTTGGAAACGGGATGATAGTCGTTCACCCCAACAAAACATACATATGAAAAGACAGAAAAATACCAACTGCGCTCAAAAGTAATTTTTATATAATTAAAACTGATAATCACAGATACACATATACATATAATTACCTATATATTAAAATCAGACGCTACTGATGTGAAAACAAGTATTAAAGTACTTTGAGCCTTATTGAGCCACTCTCTATAAGTGATTTTCCACTTGGGGCAGAAAAAAATTCAGCAGATGGTCAGCTGATTATTGGAGGATATTCATAAAGTCCTGCAACGCATGCGTTGATGTACCAAAAAAAACAACTGGTATCCAGATGACAGAGGATAATTACCAAGTCCTTGGTGGTAGTTCAGCCGGGTATCCCACCTGGCGGGGTTCTGGAGCTTACTCTCTATCCCTCGCAGCAGGAATGGTGGTTCTCCCTTTATTATATCCACACCAAACGGACTGGAATCTCCAAATGGTACACAGCGTTTGTGTAGTGTGCTGGCAGGAGTCCTCAAAGATGCCCAAATGAGAGATGTGGCCCCCCTGACGCGTTTCGCTGTCACTTGGCCGAGAGGTGAAGAGTCTGATAAGTAAAGGTAGAGAATTCCAGAGGTAGGGAGTAACACATGCAAAATCTTGAAGGCGGGAGTGGGAGGAAGTAATCAGTGAGCAGGAGAGGCAGCATTCATTTGTGGAATGAAGAGGATGGAAGGGAGTGTAAAAGTAGATGAGGTCAGAGATGTAGATGGCAGCGGAATGGCTGAGGGCTTTGTGAGTGTGAGAATCTTTAATTGGATTCTGAAGGGATAGGGGGGCCAGTGTAAGGCTTGTCAGAGAGAGGAGGCAGACGTATGTTTTGAGAGGATGATGAGCCGGGCAGCAGCATGGGGGAAAGATTGGAGTGGAGAGATGTAATAGTCAGGGAGGTAATATCCTGTCATTGCTGTCCTGCACACCAGTATCCTGTTATCGCTGCCCTGAACCCATTAAATATTATCCCTAGTGTGTTTCCTCATATAATTTCCTGAATGCCTTGCACCCTGTTTTGTCATGACTGCCCTGCACACTCATATGTAGTTTTCATTATACCCCATAACATATATAAAAAAAAAATGATGGGCAGAGGGTGGAGTGTGAGGGAAAAGCACGAGTGCAGAGGTTGGATTGCAGTTAATCACAGGGCGTGATGTCATACCGTAACTGTATTGTGCAAGGAACACGTCCATTAACTCCACAGCCTTAGTGATTGGAATTTCATTGCTTTTTTTTTTTAGCTTGAGTCGTGGAAGAGTTACATTAGTTTTCTAAAATATAAGATCATTTTTTAAGACATTTTATTAGAAGCCACAAACCATAATATATATCTCTCTCCATAGACATATGCAATAACAGCTTTAATTCTGTTGGGGTACATTTTGACCACTATTTTGGAGTGATTTCTGCCCATTCTTCCTAAATTTGCTCCAAGTAGTTCAGGTTGTCTGGATGATGCTTGTAGATTGTAAGTTTCAAATAATGTCACAGAATCTGAATTAGATGGAGATCTGGATTTTCACCTTGCTATTGTAGAACATTCACTTTTGTGTTGTACAACCACACCAGTGTTGCTTGGCCTTGTGCTTGGGGTCATTGTCCTGCTGAAAGATGAACGTGCTCCCAAACTTTAGTTTTCTAGCAACATGAATCAGATTGTCTTGCAGGTAAGAGTACGTTATGTTGAAAGTAAGTATATCCACAGTCACTATGTCACCAGGACAATGCCGGAAGTTGACATCCCGACACATGTGTAATGCTACTTAGAGCATTTTAACTGTGCTGGTCTTATTACTTTAAATATGCCGGTTAGCAGCATGTCTAAAACATTACTCCCATGTCAGCAGCATCGTCATTGTCATGTTGACATAGTGACTGCGAACATACTCGATGTGTATATGCTGACCGTATATCGTCTTGCAGTACCTGCCTGTATTTTGCAGCATCCATTAGACCTTCAATTCTAAGTAGATACCCAGTTCCTGCTGAGAAAAAGGTTGAATATTTTTGAAAGTGTGTGTGTGTGTGTGTGTGTATGTATATACAAATGTAAGATATATATATATATATATATATATATATGTATATATATATATATATATATATATATATATATATAAAAAACGTACACCTAGCAAGCGGCGGCACTCATAGTCTGGTCTCTTCTGAAACGAGACTCTGAGTGCCGCCGCTTGCTAGGTGTACGTTACACATGAATACGTTCCGGATGGCACTAGGGCATTAAGCATTATTTGGAGTGAGTGCCGATTCATTGTATATATATATATATATATATATATATATATATATATATACACACACACATACTGTACACAGTATATGCAGCCAATGACCCAGCACTCACCCGCTTATTAGAAGTATAAAGCTCCAGGGCCCTCCTTAGGTGTGCTAGACCCATTTGCAGTAGAGCAGTGAATCTCAAACTCGTTCCGCAGAACCCCAAACAGTTCACGTTTTCCAGGTCACCCAGCAGGTGCACGTGTGTATCCATTACTTGCTGTCACATCTTAAAAGATCCGCAGGTGGAGCTAATTATTTCACTTGTGATTTAGTGACACCTGGAAAACATGCACTGTTTGGGGTCTATAGGACCAAGTTTGAGAACCTATGCAATAGAGGATAGGGTGGCACCCACAAGTCTTATTTTGCTGTGAAGCAAAACTGTTATTGTATCAACTTTTTCATTTTTTTTTTCTTCATTTTTTTAAATCTTGGTTAGCAGCAGTAATACTATTAACCAGCTGGTACTACCTTGTGAAAATATCACATTTAATTTAAAATCACTGAGCAAAATTTTGGCAGCTCCAACTCAGAGAAATTGGATTCTAAACCATATTTATTAAAAAAAAGAGAATTAAATCGTACTTATCACTTGAAAATATGAACCAGTATTGGGTAACTTCTTAATGTTTCAGTCTTATATATTATGGATATTCTATGGTGGAGATCCCGCACAGATGTGTTCTCTTATTTTATATCAATATCATACAATTGATAAAATCAACATACTTGTAATACACCACATTATAAATTGGAGAATGATAACTTAGTTGGTGGTGCTCCCAAGAGTCAAATGTTATATCATTAAATAAAAGACAACCGTGAAAATCAGAATCTCCCGTGCGAATAATGGGTAGAACAGCTAGTTAATTATAATTACTGCCACCTAAAAAAACAGCTAAATCACCCCCAGAGGTCTAAACTACTAAACTACAATGTTAAAAAATCAAGACAGAAGTAGACGTTTTTTGTTGGGACACTCTTTTTGTTTACAAATTATATTCTTTATTACAGGTTGAGTATCCCTTATCCAAAATGCTTGAGACCAGAAGTATTTTGTATATCGGATTTTTCCGTATTTTGTAATAATTGCATACCATAATGAGATATCATGATGATGGGACCTAAGTCTAAGCACAGAATGCATTTAGGTTTCATATACACCGTATACACACAGCCTGAAGGTAATTTTAGCCAATATTTTTAATAACTTTGTGCATTAAACAAAGTTTTTGTACATTGAGCTATCTCAAAAAATTCCGTATTCCGAATATTCCGTATTTCGGAATATTTGGATATGGGATACTCAACCTGTATCATATTTAAAATTAGTAGACATGCCATTTCTTAGTTCACAAAAGGTAACAACTTTAGTACATGTAACTTGATAATAATTCAATTGTAACAGTACATTGACTTCACTATGTATCATTCTTATCCAGAGAATGATTAGTGTGTTCCCTTGTTTTTCTGTTGTACTATATTGATATAATAAATATAAAAGAATGTTCCAGCCAATGATTTTTCTGATTTCATTTTCAGATAATAAATGTATGCTTCAATCACATGTCGTCAAGGCTGTGTTTATTCAACAATCTATACAGAGTTTATATTAATTCAACAAGGCATAAAATTCACAGTTACTGGTGAAAATATGCATGGAGTATATACAAGTTATGTCATCTGGTTGGCCTGAGTGACCAATGTATGGTCCACAGGTGTCCACGATGGCTTGAGCACTGACCAGAAAGATTGTGCTGAGTATTATAATTTTTCAAATAGTAATTCATTATTTTGAATAATTCACAGTTGTTGGGAGTATAATTAAATGTAACCTAAAAATAGTTTATTTGGCCTCACTCTGGCTCCTACTGCCTCCCTGTGTGTCAGATTATGACATTGAACAAGAGGATGAGGGTGCAGAGGGAGAGGTCAAGGATGAGAGAAATAAAGAAAAGAGGAATCTGCTTTTGTGCAGCGAATCCTGCCCCCAACCGTGTTGGATACACCAGTGCAGGGAAACGGGGGGACTGCCGCATAATGAGAGTCCCTCAGAAATAAACAGTGAATGGTAAATTAACCAATATGGAGGTATTCATAGAGGGCGAGTCGGATCCTCTAATTGGGATATAATGAATTAGTAGGTTGTACAGTCTAATCCGTATATTATGTACAACCCAATGTCTCAACATAAGCCAGCCCCAAGCTCAAAAAATATAATATGAGGTCGTGTTTCCTTACATAATTGCATAACTTATATACAGTGAATCTGGAAAGTATTCACAGCACTTCACTTTTTCCACATTTTGTTATGTTACAGCCTTATTCCAAAATGGAATGAATTCATTTTTCACCTCACAATTCTAGACACAATACCTCATAATGACAATGTGAAAACATTTATTTGGGAGATTTTTGCAAATTTATTAAAAATAAAAAACTAAGAAATCACATGTTCATAAATATTCATGGCCTTTGCAATGATGCTCAAAATTGAGCTCAGTTGCATCCTGTTTCCACTGATCATCCTTGAGATGTTCCTACAGCTTAATTGGAGTCCACCTGTGGTAAATTCAGCTGATTGGACATGATTTGGAAAGGCACACATCTATCTATATAAGGTCCCACACTTGACAGTGCATGTCTGAGCACAAACCAAGCATGAAGTCAAAGGAATTGTCTGTAGACCTCCGAGACAGGATTGCCTGATATTCACTCTGTCAGAGCTACAGCATTTCTCTGTGGAGAGAGGAGAACCTTCCAAAAGGACAACCATCTCTGCAGCAATCCACCAATCAGGCCTTTATGGTAGAGTGGTCAGACGGAACCCACTCCTTAGTAAAAAGCACATGGCAGCCCTCCTGGAGTTTGCCAAAATGTACCTGAAGGACTCACAAACCATGAGAAACAAAATTCTCTGGTCTAATGAGATAAAGATTGAACTCTTTGGTGTGAATGCAAGGCGTCATGTTCGGAGGAAACCAGGCCAATACCATCCCTACAGTGAAGCATGGTGGTGGCAGCATCATGTTGTGGGGATGTTTTTCAGTGGTAAGAACTGGGAGACTAGTCAGGATAGAGAGAAAGATGAATGCAGCAATGTACAGAGACATCCTGGATGAAAACCTGCTCCAGAGGGCTCTTGACCTCAGACTGGGGCGACGGTTCATCTTTTAGCAGGACAACGACTCTACGCACACAGCCAAAATAGCAAAGGAGTGGCTTCAGGACAACTCTGTGAATGTCCTTGAGAGCCCAGACCTGAATCCGATTGAACATCTCTTGAGAGATCTGAAAATGGCTGTGCACCAATGCTTCCCATCCAACCTGTTGGAGCTTAAGAGGTGCTGCAAAGAGGAATGGGCGAAACTGCCCAAAGATAGGTGTGCCAAGCTTGTGGCATCATAGTCAAAAAGAATTGAGGCTGTAATTGCTGCCAAAGGTGCATCAACAAAGGTACTTCAACAATTGAGCAAAGGCTGTGAACACTTATGCACATGTGAATTCTTAGTTTTTTATTTTTACTAAATTTGCAAAAATCTCAAACTTTTTTCACGTTGTCATTATGGGGTATTGTGTGTAGAATTTTGAGGGGAAAAAATTTATTTATTCCATTTTGGAATAAGGCTGTAACATAACAAAATGTGGAAAAAGTGAAGCGTTGTACATCTCCAAGATAGACATAGCTAATTGTATACAATGAAAGAAAAGACAGAGTACAGTAACTGCAAAGTGAGTTGCCAATGAATGAGAATTAAGATGAGAGAAAATGATTTAAACATTTTTTGGATGAAAATAAAATATTTACCAGATGGTCAGTGCTGAGGGCTAGTAATGCTAGTACTAAAGTTGCTACTTTTTGTGAACTAAGAAATGGCATGTCTACTATTATTAATATCAAATGTAATAAAGTATTTAATTTTTAAACAAAAAGAGTGCCCCCAACAAAAAAAAGTCCTACTTCTGTCTTAATTTTTTAAAATTTTAGTTTAGACCTCTGGGGGTGATTTATGAAACAATTGGAAATTACTCTGCGCTATGAAACACTCTATGGATTAAATGCGTGTGGTCTGTCATGGAGAATAATTGACTCAGTGGGACTCAATGTAGATAAAAATAAGTAATTTTATCCAAAATATTTATAAACAACATACAACATATAACACAACACACAATTAGTGTCAGATTAGTAACTCTTGAACAAGAGATGGCAAGTTTATAATAAACATGCAAAATAAAAACTTGTTAATAAGCACTTAAAGCTATTCAATTTCTCTTTAAATAAGAGATAATGATATATATATATATCTGCAAAGCATGCACTAAAATCAAATTAGAAAAAGTGTGCTCTCTCAATTGATACCATAATCATTACACTGGCGTACCAGTGTGTTTATGAAATAAATGTCCCGCAAATAGTTCACAGTGATTTCAATGTGGAAAAAACAACAACGTGTGATCAGAAAATAATTACCCACGTGCTGGTTCCTGATTTAATGCAGGGTCCTGATAGCAATAATGCACATGGTGTAGATGTTATAAAACAGTTATTGCTTCATAGCACTGGAAATGACAGCCCCGCTGGGAGACCTGGTGCGTCCCTGCTCCCTTACGAGTGCTGCCCGCTGGTACACTGTGCGGCTGTCAGTCGCTGTGCTGTACAATCCAGACCTCACGGCGGGGGTCAAATGGAGCTCAGCCGATGCACATCAGAGAGTACTTGCAGCGGTGTAAGCGAGCGCTGCCCGCTGGTGTGCTGTGTAGCCGCCGGCAATTGTATTGTATAGTCTGGACCTCACGGCAGGGGTCAAGCACAGTTCAGCCGATAAACAGCAGTGAGTACTTACAGCGGTGTGCGGGAGCTGTCAAAAACTGTGAGATGGTTGATAAGGCGGTGGAGAACCAAATGGAGAGCACAATTGGAAGAGGTGGGCGTCAACGCATTTCGTCTCCTAGCAACCGGAGACTTCCTCAAGACGGATCACTCCCTTCTACCAACAGCAGAATTTATACCTATGTAATTGCTTAAATCTGACCTGGTGTGTTTAATTAATGACTTTGAATAAAAGTTATATTCATTCAGTTAAAACAAACACATTCCAACATCTTATATTACTTTTAAATGTATAGTGAATAAGAGGCACACTGAGTCATTATCATATAGGAATAAATATAATTTTATAAAGAATTTTTATAAAAGTTTCATAAAGAAAGACGTTATTAGACCAATTAGTTCTCATGAAGTGAGAGGAAAAATAGATTTTCCTCTCACTTCATGAGAACTAATTCACTATACATTTTAAAGTAATATAAGATGTTGGAATGTGGTTGTTTTAACTGAATGAATATATCTTTCATTCAAAGTCATTAATTAAACACACCAGGTCAGATTTAAGCAATTACATAGGTATAAATTCTGCTGTTGGTAGAAGGGAGTGATCTGTCTTGAGGAAGTCTCCGGTTGCTAGGAGACGAAACGCGTTGACGCCCACCTCTTCCAATTGTGCTCTCCATTTGGTTCTCCACCGCCTTATCAACCATCTTACAGTTTTTGACAGCTCCCGCACACCGCTGTAAGTACTCACTGCTGTTTATCGGCTGAACTGTGCTTGACCCCTGCCGTGAGGTTCAGAATATACAATACAATTGCCGGCGGCTACACAGCACACCAGCGGGCAGCGCTCTCTTACACCGCTGCAAGTACTCTCTGATGTGCATCGGCTGAGCTCCATTTGCCCCCCGCCGTGAGGTCTGGATTGTACAGCACAGCGACTGACAGCCGCACAGCGTACCAGTAGGCAGCGCTCGTAAGGGAGCAGGGACGCACCAGGTCTCCCAGCGGGGCTGTCATTTCCAGTGCTATGAAGCAATAACTGTTTTATAACATCTACACCATGTGCATTATTGCTATCAGGACCCTGCATTAAATCAGGAACCAGCACGTGGGTAATTATTTTCTGATCACACGTTGTTGTTTTTTCCACATTGAAATCACTGTGAACTATTTGCGGGACATTTATTTCATAAACACACTGGTACGCCAGTGTAATGATTATGGTATCAATTGAGAGAGCACACTTTTTCTAATTTGATTTTAGCGCATGCTTTGCAGATTTATATATATCATTATCTCTTATTTAAAGAGAAATTGGATAGCTTTAAGTGCTTATTAACAAGTTTTTATTTTGCATGTTATTATAAACTTGCCATCTTTTGTTCAAGAGTTACTAATCTGACACTAATTGTGTGTTGTGTTATATGTTGTATGTTGTTTATAAATATTTTGGATAAAATGACTTATTTTTATCTACATTGAGTCCCACTGAGTCAATTATTCTCCATGACAGATCACACACATTTAATCCATAGAGTGTTTCATAGCGCAGAGTAATTTCCAATAGTTTCAAGAATTTCTCTTGTTTTGCAGCCTAGCAAGCTGTTTTTACTCATCTGCTTTAAAGAAACACTGATTGATATATATAAAAATCAATTCATACAGCGCCGGGTTTTTCAGTTTGAGACTGTCTCTAACTGTCTTTTTCTGGGGGTGATTTAGTTGTTTTTTAGGTGGCAGTAATTATAATTAACTAGCTGTTCTACCTGTTATTCGCACGGGAGATTCTGATTTTCACGGTTGTAAATATAAATGAGTGTTAAAAATTGGTATCTATAGAGATGTAAATTTGAGACTTCTTAATGTAAGTAAATATTAATCCATGGTTCTTGGCGTTACCCGAGGAGCACCTGTAGCAGATACCATAAAAAGTGACAGGACCATTTTTGTAGTTTATTAAATTCTACACACTGGAGGTACAATCCAAATTTTTATCCAATTGCCTGTTTGGGAATTACCGTTCATGCAACGCAAGCCACGCATCGGTAAGGATGTCATGTCAACCCCCTTTTCATCCCTTTAGGTGAGGTTTATTAGAATTCTGATTACGTAGTTTTCCTATTTCCTACCTGCAGAATACCTATGTTCAATTTCAGCTTACTAACATACAGTATCGGGAACTAAGAGAATTATTGATGAGTGAGTGAGGGCTTTCGTATTTATAGGTGCAAAAAACAATTGAAATGCTCCATCGGGCGCTCACTAATTATCGCAGAACAAAAAACTTTGAAATGGCCCCCACATGACCAAACTCAAGTCTCCCTATATTGAACCTATTCATAGCCATTATTTAGTACCTCAGAAAAATAATAGAAAATACAGAGCCGGCCTTAGGCATAGGCAAACTAGGCAAATGCCTAGGGCATTTGGTATGCTTAGGGGCACCAGCAGCTTCTGCTGATTAAAATGATATGCGGCATGCCTATATTCTGTGTGTGACTGCGGCTGTATCTGCATATGAAATACTACATTGCAGTGCATTCCTGGAAATCACTGTAATGTAGCATTTTGTATGCAGATACAGCCACAGTCGCATACAGAATATAGGCATGCTGCATATTATTTTAATCAGCAGAAGCTGCTTGTGCATCCTAGCCACATAGTAATGCATTTTCAGAAAAAAAAGGCGCCAGACGTTAGCAGAGCTGCCAGATGACTCATGCTAGTGGCGGTGCTAGGGGGCACCAGCGAAAATCTTGCCTAGGGCATCACATTGGTTAGGGCCGGCTCTGAGAAAATAGTACACATCAGAAAGTGGATTTACTTTATCAATCCTTCTAATGCCTACCAGAAGCTCTGTCCTATACAGATAAAGCTGCGCAAACCCCCCCTCCCCCCCAAAAAAACAACAACACATAAATCCTAAAGAATAATTTCAAATTCAGAATGGAGATAGTTGTACTGTACTACTTTAGAACAAATGTTACATGTAAACCATAGTTTCACTTCTTATGACTAGACCCATACACTATTATTATTATTATTAGTAGTAGTAGTAGTAATATTATCATTATTATCCTTTTTCTCAATGGTGCCACATGGGATCCGCAACACCCAATTACACAACCAGCACAGTACATAAACAAATAAGCAAAACAAGAAAACAGTGACTTAAGGTGGGTACACACTTAGCGATAAATTAAACAACGTCACTCATTTTGACACTTCCTGAGTGACATTGTTTACTTTAAGGTTGTTTACTTTATTAAGTGTGTATTCCACCGCCAGTAATGACCCTCGATGTAGGCTGTGCATGCACCCTCAGGTTGGACTGTCGTCAAAAAACTGCATGCACGGCCTGGCCGTGGCATTACGTCACTGGGCGATATCGTTTGCATATCGCTCAGTGTGTACGCACTGCCGCTGATCGCCCTGGCAGGGAAGGGAACACACTAGGCGACGTCGCTCATAGAGCACATCGCCAAGTGTGACCCATCCTTACAGTTCAAGACAATAAAGGTAAATAAACATAGCTGCATCAGCAGACGACACTGAAATAAGTATCTTGTCATTTTTCAAACACAGCCTGTGACATGGTAGTTAGGAGCGGATTGGCTGGTACTTTATCTCCAGCGACTTTATCTCCATGCAAAGCTTAGTAAATAGACCCCTATATCTCTATGCACTTTATCTCTTTCCAAGGCTTAGTAAATAAACCGCTTGGTACCATCTAAAAGCACATCAGATAAGAGGGCCCTGTTCGTGAAAGCTTACATTCTACACTGTATAGGGTTGGGTACAGGATCCTGGCGGTCAAAATCCCAACACTGGAATCCCGACTGTCAGAATGCCGGCAGGAGGGGCGAGCAAAACGAAGCCCCTTGCTGGCTCAGTGGCTCACTTCGCTCGCCACAGGTTCTGTTCCCACTCCATGGGTGTCGTGGACACCCAGGAGTGGGAATAGCTGTGCCGGTGCTGCTAGCATTCTGGCGGTCGGATCGGGATTCCAACTTCATCCCCTTCTATATACCCTTTAATAAAGTTAACTACTGTATTACTGCCATGTTAAGTTTATCTGCAACACATTTATTGGGAAAGGATAATACAAGTATAAGTTGTGTAAAATGTGATAACGAAAGGCCAGATGCATTGTCTGAATGTATCAATAAGTCTAAAGAGGATCAATGAAGAAGTTGCCCATAGCCAGGGCCGTTGAGAGATCAACGGGGCCCAGGTAATGGAAGGCATGGCCGAATCTGGGAGGCGTGTTCACAACAATTTTTTTTTTTCATGAAAATACTACGTGGGGTGCTGCACTGTGCTCTGCAAAGGGGGACATTTGTCCTCCTCAGCACGCAGCTGGCCCAGGATCCTCCAACAGTCCCAGGTAAACCGTAACCAATCATAACTGTTTGTTTTTAGTAAATGTATGGATTATGACATAAATACATTAGAACGCTTTACAGCACCACTTCCATTACAGTCTCATAAAAGATATTTGATTATAGGTTTCATCATACTACAAAGCCTCATGCTTTATATAGTTATACACCATTCTGTGGTATAAATACTGCTCATACAATAACCATTGCCTGTTTTGGTACTGTGACGGATATATCGCAGGGGTTGAATCATTACAGTGGAAATTGATTCCTGGCAAAGAATTCTCTCAAATGAAAGGAATGAATACTGAGAATCCTATGATTCCCAATCATCCTGTATGACTTTGTAAATTGGTGTATCTGTTTTCCTCACACAAAAACCGCATTACTGACATCAGACCAAACCCTCTGTAGTTCACTGATGGAAAAAACAAAACTGTAAAAAAAACCTTAAATACTTTCTTCAGTATAAAAGGGGTTAGCTTTCTTTATAAACTATTAAAGCACCTCATGAATTGGTTGCCTACTTTATCCAGAATACCATTGTCAATAGAGATTGACTACAAGAAAATGGTCTCGCTGTATAAAGTAGCCTATAGGTAAAGAAAGTGAAAAGCAAACATTCTGCAACTTAATATAAATAACATAACTCTGAACATTACAAATATGTATATAATGTCAACATCAAACACGTTTCTTTAAATCCATTTATGCCAAAAATAGATACATTTAATTGTTTCCATTTCAGAGACAGATTGGCAAGAAAACCGCAAATTAAAGACTCCCTTCACTAATTTATTTCTAAGGACATTACAAATAAAACGAGTCCATAGGTCACTACAGGTATTCCTATCACATTCAAGCTTGCAGTCTGTGGATAGCATTTTCATTTTAGTTGAAGTTTACAAAGTTAACTGCTAGTTCTCTGTGATGTTGGATTACAGTAAAGCCCCATACACACTAGATGACCCCTGCCGACGTCGATATTGGCGGCGTTGGGGACCCGACGGGGTGCTGGCATCTGCAGATGCATACAGACTTGCTGATGCCAATGGGGAAGGGAGCGGCTGCGGGGGGAACGACACCCTTACTGCATCTGCAGTGCGGCTGTCGTTAATGTGGACCTTCCTCGTCTGTACATGCTCAGACGAGGGAGGTGGTAATTAACAATGTGCGTCAGCGCACATCGTTAACGACATTGAGTGTACACACTGGACGAGATTGTAAAAGATCTCGCTCAGATTGGTCCTTCTGAGCGAGATCTTTTACTTTCTCGTCTAGTGTGTATGGGGCTTTACTCAACATCATGTGAATACTCAAAACACAATTTATTATTTTTGACATGTTTTTTTTTTAATATGGTAATTTAAAATGCTGTAATCCCTTTGTAGAAGAAAAAGAATATTGTTTTATTTACACAAAATAATTGGCTAATTTTGTAAGTAATGAGTAATTGAACTGTCATTAAGTATATCAAGCAGACAAACCTTTCAGAGAGAGAGTGATTCATGTATAAAAGCTTTTCACATTACTCCTCATACATTGTGGGAGATGTATCAAGGCTTGGAGAGACATAAAGTACCAACCAACCTGCTCCTAACTATTGATTTTCAAACACAGCCTGTAACATGACAAAAGCTGATTTGTTTGTACTTTATCTCTCTTCTCTTTATCTGCAAGCTTTGATACATATGCCCCAAAGTACCAGCTAATCAGCATCTGTCATTTGATAGGCTGTGTTAAAAAAAAAAAGTGACAGTTAAGGGCTGATTGGTTGGTATTTTATCTCTCTTCAAGCTTTGATGCATCTCCCCCAATGTATGAGGAGAAATGTGACGGCGGTCTTATCTATGGCATTGAAACTCTTGCTGACTAGAAAGAAATTATATTGAGGAGCAGAAACTCTATACGTACTCTGTTTATTTTAGGTCATCAATTCTCACTTGTTAATGATCTTTCAGTTTGAAATTAAATCTGCTACTGAAGTGTTTATGGCAAAGTTTTAATGTGTCAGCATGAACTACCTGTATTGTGAACCTCCTTTCATAGCTCAGGTCTGCCTTTAGGATCATTTTCCCTTACTAAGCATCGCTGTAACGTTAGATATTTGACTCAGAGGAAACAGATATACTTAAGAAAAAAATAAAACTAAGCACATTTTTATTCAGAACAAGAATTCACTCTCCCCCATAAAAAGCAGCCATGTCACACATGACCTTCTACTACTGTAATACAACTTTGTGTGGAACCCTATGACAGGGTCCTGTACATTTTACATACAACACTGACTTCGTTGTTACAAATAATACATCCATATATGCCACCAAATAAATAGAAATCATAGCTGCTCACTTCAATTCCTTAAAAAAAAAAAATGATTTTCTCATTTGGGATATAAATTGGAATACCATTTAGTTCTGTATTCCGTCAAACAAGGCTGGGAGTTCTTATTACTTACGTTACACTGCTTGAACTTATATTTTACTTTTAGTGGTCCTGTAATAGTTCAGCTTTTTTCCTTACACTGATTCACATTTTAGATAATAATGTTCTAATATTTTCATTTAAAGTGACCGATTATTAATATTTCATATAGGAATTATTGTAAAAATGTCAGTCCTAAGGAATAAAAACAGTGATTTTCAAACCATTACATACCCTGTAGTCATAATTACCCTGTTAATGACCTATAGAAAATCATATCTCCCAACTTTGTTAAGCGGTGATACAGACCCTGCACATGCCACAGACACGCTGATGAAAGGGGGCGGAGCCTTGGGAAGAGGGGAAGAAGTCTCACAGGGCCCCGACCGTGTCACTGTGGGGGTATGCCCAGCACTTTCCGAGATGCTGGTCTGCCCCCAGGCTCCCCTCTTCATGTATACAGCATCTCCAGCTGCTTACACACTGCTCCACCAACTCCCCCCTACCCCACCATTGCCGCGGGACCCTGCAGCCTGCGAGCGGGACAGTCCAAGAAAAATGGGACTTTAATGCTTAATGTGGGACAGTCGGGAGGTACGTATGTAAAATAACTGCCTTTTGTTAGACCTAAATGCACCCGTACTGTCCCCTGTATTTTCACTAATGAAATTACAGATGTTTAAACATATATCTATCCTCAAAAACTTGCTTTTGGCGTGCCATGAAAAATGTGACTAAGCCACTCCACTAGGGGAATTCAATTAAGTGCAGGAGATTAAAAAAAACACGGCACAGACTTTTGCAATTCAGTTGTAGGAGAAAAATGAGATGCAGGAATTTCTATAGAGATCACTGCATCTTTTTTCACGCACCTCTAGAACAAGTCTAAAATAATCTTTAGGAAAAATCACTGGGTCTTGCTCTGGCACCCTTGCAGCAACCCTCCCCCCCAAGGACTGATTAAGCAATTGGAAGTTTCTAATCTTCTTAATTAGTCAGTAATTAATTCCCTTCCGAAGCGGTGTCCCTTCCTCCAGTATCGGGATCCAGACTACTGCAGCAGCGGTTTGTGACTGTGTGTGTCTGACCCCTGGTCCCCCCGGAGGCAGCAACTGGAAGAACTACATATCCCAGCAGCCCTCTCCCCTGTGTGAAGATTGAAAGGAGACCACGGGGAGTCGCAGAGACCCCCGGCCAGTGAGTATCTTCTCTTTTTTTTTTTTTTTTTTATGCGCTACTGAGTTAAAAACCCTGCATGAATTTATTTTTTTATTGGATACCGTGGGTATTGGGAGTTTGCAGACCCGTTGTAATCCAAAATTGAGGGGTTTTTTTGTGTGCTAAACCGCCCAATTGAATCCCCCCTTATGTCTCTTTTCTGCTCAATGCTTTACCCTTTTCACATTGCTAATGCAATAACGCACAAGACATGCGTACCCATGCTTACATAATAATTATGCATCCATCATGGGCTGGCGATACTTCTGTCCATGTTCCCCAATACAAATATGGTTACATATGTAAAACTGTATGCCTTTACTGCTGAGGATCAAAACAACTTGAAAATAAAGGCATGGTTATCAGGCATAGAAAAAATAATTGAAAAACAATCAAAATAATATAATAAAGAGTACACTATAGTACATACAATTCCCCTGTTATAACTGTATGTGCTCAATACCTAAAGTTGCACAATACACAGGACATAACTAACTAGGCTTCCACCAGTTATACAGATAGGGCCACCTACATCCAGCCTCCCTGCACCTTAAACAGCCCTTCAAGTCACACCATGCTGTGGTGTGACCCGGTAACGCTGAGCGTCTTTATGTGCAACTTTTTATATTAAAATGTATCATATTCACAAAACAATGCGAATAGGTCGCACAAGCAACTTTCTCTGACGTCCTAGTGGATGCTGGGAACTCCGTAAGGACCATGGGGAATAGCGGCTCCGCAGGAGACTGGGCACAACTAAAAGAAAGCTTTTAGACTACCTGGTGTGCACTGGCTCCTCCCACTATGACCCTCCTCCAAGCCTCAGTTAGATTTCTGTACCCGGCCGAGCTGGATGCACACTAGGGGCTCTCCTGAGCTCCTAGAAAGAAAGTTTATTTTAGGTTTTTTATTTTACAGTGAGACCTGCTGGCAACAGGCTCACTGCAACGAGGGACTAAGGGGAGAAGAAGCGAACCTACCTGCTTGCAGCTAGCTTGGGCTTCTTAGGCTACTGGACACCATTAGCTCCAGAGGGATCGACCGCATGGAACTGGCCTTGGTGTTCGTTCCCGGAGCCGCGCCGCCGTCCCCCTTACAGAGCCAGAAGCAAGAAGAGGTCCGGAAAATCGGCGGCAGAAGACATCAGTCTTCACCAAGGTAGCGCACAGCACTGCAGCTGTGCGCCATTGCTCCTCATGCACACTTCACACTCCGGTCACTGAGGGTGCAGGGCGCTGGGGGGGGCGCCCTGAGCAGCAATAAAAAACACCTTGGCTGGCAAATATATCACAATATATAGCCCCAGAGGCTATATATGTGATAAATACCCATGCCAGAATCCATAAAAAAGCGGGAGAAAAGTCCGCGAAAAAGGGGCGGAGCTATCTCCCTCAGCACACTGGCGCCATTTTCTCTTCACAGTGCAGCTGGAAGACAGCTCCCCAGGCTCTCCCCTGTAGTTTGCAGGCTCAAAGGGTTAAAAAGAGAGGGGGGGCACTAAATTTAGGCGCAATATTGTATATACAAGCAGCTATTGGGAAAAATTCACTCAATATAGTGTTAATCCCTAAATTATATAGCGCTCTGGTGTGTGCTGGCATACTCTCTCTCTGTCTCCCCAAAGGGCTGTGTGGGGTCCTGTCCTCAGTCAGAGCATTCCCTGTGTGTGTGCGGTGTGTCGGTACGGCTGTGTCGACACGTTTGATGAGGAGGCTTATGTGATGGCAGAGCAGATGCCGATAAATGTGATGTCGCCCCCTGTGGGGCCGACACCAGAGTGGATGGATAGGTGGAAGGTATAAACCGACAATGTCAACTCCTTACATAAAAGGCTGGATGACGTAACAGCTATGGGACAGCCGGCTTCTCAGCCCGCGCCTGCCCAGGCATCTCAAAGGCCATCAGGGGCTCAAAAACGCCCGCTCCCACAGATGGCAGACACAGATGTCGACACGGAGTCTGACTCCAGTGTCGACGAGGTTGAGACATATACACAATCCACTAGGAACATCCGTTACATGATCCCGGCAATAAAAAATGTGTTACACATTTCTGACATTAACCCAAGTACCACTAAAAAAGGGTTTTATGTTTGGGGAGAAAAAGCAGGCAGTGTTTTGTTCCCCCATCAAATGAGTGAATGAAGTGTGAAAAAGCGTGGGTTCCCCCGATAAGAAACTGGTAATTTTTAAAAAAAAGTTACTGATGGCGTACCCTTTCCCGCCAGAGGATAAGTTACGCTGGGAGATATCCACTGGGGTGGATAAGGCGCTCACACGTTTGTCAAAAAAGGTGGCACTGCCGTCTTAGGATACGGCCACTTTGAAGGTACCTGCTGATAAAAAGCAGGAGGCTATCCTGAAGTCTGTATTTACACACTCAGGTACTAGACTGAGACCTGCAGATAGTGCTGCTGCAGCGTGATCTGTAACCCTGTCAAACAGGGATACTATTTTGCGAACATAAGATGTTGTCTTATATATGAGGGATGCACAGAGGGATATTTGGCCGGCTGGCATCCAGAATTAATGCAATGTCCATTCTGTCAGGAGGGTATTAGAGACCCGACACTGGACAGGTGATGCTGACTTTAAAAGGCACATAGAGCCTTATAAGGGTGAGGAATTGTTTGGGGATGGTCTCTGGGACCTCGTATCCACAGCAACAGCTGGGAAGAAAAATTTTGACCTCAGGTTTCCTCACAGCCTAAGAAAGCACTGTATTATCAGGTACAGTCCTTTTGGCTTCAGAAAAGCAAGCGGGTCAAAGGCGCTTCCTTTCTGCACAGAGACGAGGGAAGAGGGAAAAAGCTGCACCAGTCAGCCAGTTCCCAGAATCAAAATTCTTCCCCCGCTTCCTCTGAGTCCACCGCATGACGCGGGGGCTCCACAGGCGTAGCCAGGTACGGTGGGGGGCCGCCTCAAAAATTTCAGGGATCAGTGGGCTCGCTCACAGGTGGATCCCTGGATCCTTCAAGTAGTATCTCAGGGGTACAAGCTGGAATTCGAGGCGTCTCCCCCCCGCCGTTTCCTCAAATCTGCCTTGCCGACAACTCCCTCAGGCAGGGAGGCTGTGCTAGAGGCAGTTCACAAGCTGTATTCCCAGCAGGTGATAGTCAAGGTGCCCCTACTTCAACAAGGACGGGGTTACTATTCCACACTGTTTGTGGTACCGAAACCGGACGGTTCGGTGAGACCCATTTTAAATTTGAAATCCTTGAACACATACATTAAAAAATTCAAGTTCAAGATGGAATCGCTCAGGGCGGTTATTGCAAGCCTGGAGGAGGGGGATTACATGGTATCCCTGGACATCAAGGATGCTTACCTACATGTCCCCATTTACCATCCTCACCAGGAGTACCTCAGATTTGTGGTACAGGATTGCCATTACCAATTCCAAACACTGCCGTTTGGACTGTCCACGGCACCGAGGGTCTTTACCAAGGTAATGGCAGAAATGATGATACTCCTTCGAAAAAAGGGAGTTTTAATTATCCCGTACTTGGACGATCTCCTTATAAAGGCGAGGTCCAAGGAGCAGTTGTTGGTCGGAGTAGCACTATCTCGGGAAGTGCTACAACAGCACGGATGGATTCTATACATTCCAAAGTCACAGCTGGTTCCTACCACACGCCTACTGTTCCTGGGGATGGTTCTGGACACAGAACAGAAAAAAGTGTTTCTCCCGCAGGAGAAAGCCAAGGAGCTGTCATCTCTAGTCAGAGACCTCCTAAAACCAAAACAGGTATCAGTGCATCACTGCACACGAGTCCTGGGAAAAATGGTAGCTTCTTACGAAGCAAAATTCCATTCGGCAGGTTCCATGCAAGAACCTTTCAGTGGGACCTCTTGGACAAGTGGTCGGGATCGCATCTTCAGATGCATCGGCTGATACCCTGGTCCTTGGAGACAGGGTTATCACTACTGTGGTGGCTGCAGAGTGCTCATCTTCAAGAGGGCCGCAGATTCGGCATACAGGACTGGGTCCTGGTAACCACGGATGCCAGCCTTCGAGGCTGGGGGGCAGTCACACAGGGAAGAAATTTCCTAGGACTTAGGTCAAGTCAGGAGTCGTCCCTACACATAAATATTCTGGAACTGAGGTCCATTTACAATGCCCTAAGTCTGGCAAGGCCTCTGCTTCAAAACCAGCCGGTACTGATCCAATCAGACAACATCACGGCAGTCGCCCATGTAAACCGACAGGGCGGCACAAGAAGCAGGATGGCGATGGCAGAAGCCACAAGGATTCTCCGATGGGCGGAAAATCACGTCTTAGCACTGTCAGCAGTGTTCATTCCGGGAGTGGACAACTGGGAAGCAGACTTCCTCAGCAGACACGACCTACACCCGGGAGAGTGGGGACTTCGTCCAGAAGTCTTCCAACTGTTGGTAAACCGTTGGGAAGGGCCACAGGTGGACATGATGGCGTCCCGCCTAAACATAGATATTGCGCCAGGTCAAGGGACCCTCAGGCAATAGCTGTGGACGCTCTAGTGACACCGTGGGTGTACCAGTCGGTTTATGTATTCCCTCCTCTGCCTCTCATACCGAAGGTACTGAGAATAATAAGAAAACGAGGAGTAAGAACGATACTCGTGGTTCCGGATGGGCCAAGAAGAGCTTGGTACCCAGAACTTCAAGAAATGATATCAGAGGACCCATGGCCTCTACCGCTCAGACAGGATCTGCTACAGCATGGGCCCTGTCTGTTCCAAGACTTACCGCGGCTGCGTTTGACGGCATGGCGGTTGAATTCCGGATCCTAAAGAAAAGGGCATTCCGGAGGAAGTCATTCCTACGCTGATAAAAGCCAGGAAAGAAGTAACCGCAAACCATTATCACCGTATTTGGCGTAAATATGTTGCGTGGTGTGAGGCCAGGAAGGCCCCAACAGAGGAATTTCAGCTGGGTCGTTTTCTGCACTTCCTACAGTCAGGAGTGACTATGGGCCTAAACTTGGGTTCCATTAAGGTCCAGATTTCGGCTCTGTCGATTTTCTTCCAGAAAGAACTGGCTTCACTGCCTGGAGTTCAGACATTTGTAAAGGGAGTGCTACATATTCAGCCCCCTTTTGTGCCTCCTGTGGCACCTTGGGATCTCAACGTGGTGTTGAGTTTCCTAAAATCACATTGGTTTGAGCCACTTAAAACTGTGGATTTGAAATATCTCACGTGGAAAGTGGTCATGTTATTGGCCTTGGCTTCGGCCAGGCGTGTGTCAGAATTGGCGGCTTTGTCATGTAAAAGCCATTATCTGATTTTCCATATGGATAGGGCAGAATTGAGGACTCGTCCCCAGTTTCTCCCTAAGGTGGTATCAGCTTTTCACTTGAACCAACCTATTGTAGTGCCTGCGGCTACTAGGGACTTGGAAGATTCCAAGTTACTGGACGTAGTCAGGGCCTTAAAAATTTATATTTCCAGGACGGCTGGAGTCAGGAAAACTGACTCGCTTTTTATCCTATAGGTACCCAACAAAATAGGTGCTCCTGCTTCTAAGCAGCCTATTGCTCGCTGAATTTGTAGCACAATTCAGCTGGAGCATTCTGCGGCTGGATTGCCGCATCCTAAATCAGTAAAAGCCCATTCCACGAGGAAAGTGGGCTCATCTTGGGCGGCTGCCCGAGGGGTCTCGGCTTTACAACTTTGCCGAGCTGCAACTTAGTCAGGGGCAAACACGTTTGCAAAATTCTACAAATTTGATACCCTGGCTGAGGAGGACCTTGAGTTCTCTCATTCGGTGCTGCAGAGTCATCCGCACTCTTCCGCCCGTTTGGGAGCTTTGGTATAATCCCCATGGTCCTTACGGAGTTCCCAGCATCCACTAGGACGTCAGAGAAAATAAGATTTTACTCACCGGTAAATCTATTTCTCGTAGTCCGTAGTGGATGCTGGGCGCCCATCCCAAGTGCGGATTGTCTGCAATACTTGTATGTAGTTATTGCCTAACTAAGGGTTATTGTTGAGCCATCTGTTGAGAGGCTCAGTTATATTTCATACTGTTAACTGGGTATAGTATCACAAGTTATACTGTGTGATTGGTGTGGCTGGTATGAGTCTTACCCGGGATTCAAAATCCTTCCTTATTGTGTCAGCTCTTCCGGGCACAGTGTCCTAACTGAGGCTTAGAGGAGGGTCATAGTGGGAGGAGCCAGTGCACACCAGGTAGTCTAAAAGCTTTCTTTTAGTTGTGCCCAGTCTCCTGCGGAGCCGCTATTCCCCATGGTCCTTACGGAGTTCCCAGCATCCACTACGGACTACGAGAAATAGATTTACCGGTGAGTAAAATCTTATTTATTCTGATTAAAATGATATTCGGCATGCCTATATTCTGTGTGCGGCCGTGGCTGTATCTGCATACAAAATGATAAGTTACGTAGCGTAGCATTTCATAGAGAATATAGGCATGCCGCATCTCATTTTAATCAGACTGTTTGTGCATCCTATTTGCATAGGAGTAATATGTATTTTGCATGGGACCTGTCGGCTCACTCACGCCAGGCATCTCCCGTTGGCGTATTGAGGCAAGATGTTAAAGGACACATCTGTACTCCACTCTCACTACAGTGGTGTCACAGCCCAGTGACCTGAAGTATTCTGTGTTTAAGGAAAAGTGATTGCTGTAACTGGTACTAGTGGCCTGAGGTGACCTGTAGAGCAGCCTGACTATCCATCTGGGACTCATAGGTTTTTTAATACTGGACAGACTGTCTGGGAAATCCCATGTTGTGGCACTGGTGATGTCAATGCCAGTGTGTCACTATGGGCCAGCTCCCTCTTCTGCTTCTCCCCCAGCCTGCTCGCCTCCTTCTAATGCTACTCCTGGCCACTGTCGTCAGTGCTGAACACTGTTCCCCCTGAAACACTGTAAGTGCTTGAAGGAAAGATAATAGGGGCATGAAAAGGGGCTCTGGGCACACATAAGGGCATGAGCTCTGATGCATATAAAGGGGCAATAGGGGATTCTAGACTGGCATATGGCGAAAAACACTATTGCACTATTGTCCGGGGTTTCGTCGCCTTAAATTTTTCATATGCCCTAACTGGTCCCCATGGAGGAGCAATGATTGACATGGCTGCTCTAAATGTACTATTCCATTAGGATGCTGTTACCACAGTATCAGAGGTGACTCATTTTGTTCTGTATAAGCCTTGTCACCATACTTGTCCAGTTTGTAGTCAATGTACTGCATGTGTTTAACCTGTACATTGGTATAAAGG
This sequence comes from Pseudophryne corroboree, assembly GCF_028390025.1. Lineage (NCBI taxonomy): Eukaryota > Metazoa > Chordata > Amphibia > Anura > Myobatrachidae > Pseudophryne > Pseudophryne corroboree. The sequence continues at coordinate 785,653,248 of NC_086445.1, forward strand.
ATAGACCCCTTGCTGTAACATTATGTTTATTATTGTGTAAATGTAATAATATTACTATACCAAATGCTTTTAGTCCTGCAGGGATTTGCAGTTTTACTGATGACTAGGGCTGTATTTATTACACAAGCAACGGACAATGCATACTTAGGAAGGACTATAGCTGTGATTTCTCTCATATTTTAAATCATTTCTTGTTTTCCTGCAGTTCTAATTCTGATGGGTATCCGGTTGATAGATAGACAGTGTCTCGTTAGACAGTCACTAGATAGACACTATATGTTAGACAGACATTAGGTCGACAGGGTCAAAAGGTCAACATGAAAAAGGTAGACAGCACAAAAGGTCGACAAGGTCAAAAGGTAGACAGTACAAAAGGTCGATAGGGTCAAAAGGTCGACAGGGTCAAGATGTTGAAATGAAAATGGTCGACATAAAAAAGATACACATGGGTTTTTTTATATTACATTTTTTGGACTATTTCATATCTTCTCAATCCATGTCGGCATAGAGTTGGTTATAAACCTTGAGGTGAGCGCAGGTCTTTCTACAGTTGGGGTCCCAGATGACAAAACTTTCCACGCAAACCACAAAAAAGCAAAAAACATAGTGTCTACCTTTTTTTTTTTTTGTCGACCTTTTGACCCTGTCAACCTTTTGTACTGTCGACCTTTTGACCCTGTTGATCTTTTGACCCTGTCGACCTAATGTCTGTCTAACATATGGAGGGGAATTCAAATGTTTGAAAAGTCGGTTGGGTGTCTGATTTTTCCTGCCTGTTAGATAGGAAAAAAACAGACACCCAACTGACTTTTCAAACATTTGAATTTCCCCCATGGTGTCTATCTATTGACTGTCTAACTAGACACTGTCTATCTATCAACCCCCACACCCTTCTGATGGATGATGTATGGCCAGCAACGGACTGGGGACTTAATTCGGCCCTGGCATTTGTGAACACACGTCACGGGGGGGCGTGCACACGTCACAGGGGGCGCGCAGTACGACGTATGGGGGCGTGCCACGAGTCATGGGGGCGTGGACTCGTGGCATGCCCCCATTACCATGGCAATGGTTGCAGGGGGTCACGTCGCGAGTCCGGAGGCGTGGACTCGCGGCACACCCCATTTCCATGGACACCATGGAGCCAGAGAGCCGGAGGCTGCGCTGCGCGCGGCCTTCCCGGCTCTCTGAGTGACCGGTTCAGCCCACCTGCCCATTGGTCCTTCTGGCATGTGCCAGATGACCAGTCTGGCCATGTGTATGGCTCATTTCCACTCGGGAGAGACTGCCACTTAATGTGCTACTTACTGTCTGTATTGCTGTAATATATGCATGGTACAACAAATCAGACTGGTACTTGATGCAGTAACATGCGTCTTTCCCATTGCTTTTGACAGATACTGTATGCAAACATCATCCAATCAGAAAAAAGGGGAGGTGCTTGGGGATATTAGCAAACAAATAGCCACCCAGTTCCAGGCATTAACAACTGCTGCCTAACTAGAAGAACACTGGTGATATAATAATGAATTTCATGGAAAATCATAAAATAATTGATTTTACCCCTGAGCATAACTGGCATTAATCATTTAAAGGTATTACCGATGTAGTCAAGCACAAACCGTAATAGGATATCTGATGCTAATTATAACCTTTGAATACTAAATTGCCACAGTGTCCCAGAGTGAAGTTGCTAACTCCATATGATAAAGTCAAGAAAGCTTGATTCTATGGCTCTTGTGTGTAGGCATTAAACCAGCGCTTAATGGTGGTGAATTATCAGAGCATTTATAATAGTTGGATTGGGTAATATGGTATATTTTTTTATTTTTATGTGTAATAGCCACAACCAGCAATCGATGTGTAATCCATCACATGGCAAAAATGGCAAACTGTTTCAAAAGTTCCTGGTTATTGCCCCTTTGTATTTGTCTAATAAAAATATATTAAAAGATAGAGAGATTGATGTATGAAATATTCTTGTGAATGGGCTAGACACAATTAGGCACTGACTGTTTTGAGGTTGAAATGCCTTTCGGGCTTATACTTCAGGGAGGTGGTTTATTATCTTATGGTGCATTTCCAAGTACTGCATTTGCTGGAATGGAAAATTGTGATCTGCTGATTGTTACATGGAGCTCTTTTTATATACTCACTGTACTCTGGATGGGACCCTGATCGCAGAGGGCCTGATTTAGAGTTGTACGCATCTATGTGACCATGCCACCCCTATAAATCTTCTTGTGGAAGCAGCTGTCATCACTAGCAGCATGCATTTGCACCATCTCTATGCCAGGTGCAAGAGTCAGACAGATCTCTGCGTGTGTATATAACTCTGCATAGCCCTCAGCGGCGTCTAGCTGCCCACACGCTTAGGCCTGAGTCAGAAATGTCCACAAGGTCGATTTTGTACACAGTTGAGCGATTGTTTTGCCACTGCGCATGTGTATACTGTAAGTCGCACTGCTATGTGTCATGATGGTTCAGCGATGGCGGTCACAGTGAGAATTGATTTGCAAAGTGAGTGACAAGCAGGGAACATTTTTGGGGGTTGCCACCCAAACGCAGGCGTGCCGTGAGCATTCTGGGGGCATCTCACAGCTTGAGACTGCGAACCAATATTCAGTTAAAATGGTTTCCGACATCTTACTTCTGACAGCCATGCTGCATGAATATTGGCCAATGTGCATCCAATGGTTCCGTCTTTTTATGCAAGAGGCCTCCAGTAGGCGTCTTAATACAATTCCCGGCGGCTGTGATATTCGCACATTTTCACACAACCACTGAGTACTAAATCACAGCTGCAACGGCATTTGCACACCTCTGAGTCAGGCTCTTAATGTGGGGAACAGCAGGATTTTTCCTAAATTCAAACAACAAGCTGGATCCACATTAACACAAAAAGCAAGATACACACTACATTCACGTAATGAGCCGACTCCAACCAGTTCACAAAAGAAGAAAACACTCAAAATGCTGGATTCAAGCTAGAGCCTGTTTTTTTTTTTTTGTAGGTTTAGTGTGGATATGGATTTTTGTGTGACTACAGGTGATTTTGTGTTACTTCTGGCTAGATCTGCATGTGTGTGTGTGTGTGTGTGTGTGTGTGTGTGTGTGTGTGTGAGACATAAGTGTGGATCCTGCTTTTTTATGTACATTTAGGGCTTGATTAAGAATTGCATACAAGTCGGCCGCACTGTGTGCCTGGAAGTGAGGCCAGACCACCCTTTGTGAAAGTACAGTAACTGCCATCACTATAAGCGTGCATTTCCACTGGCTCTATACCTGCTGCGAGCAATCCATTTGAAATCAGATGGATCTCTGCATACACTCTACTGTGACTACCCACAATTCCACCTACTTTTCGGCCAATGTGCTGAATATGTTGGGACCTGAATCAATGGGCTAGTGATGTGACAGTGTGCAAGGGAAACCTTCTGTGCACAAGGCTAAAGTTACCAGCGCACACATGGACCATCAGGCAGAAGGCAGCCATTGGAAAAAGACACGTTTAATATCCCCAGTATTCTAGTAAAAGAGATGCAACAGCTTCTGCTGATTGTGATTTACTTCTCCCTTCTCTGAAATAAACAGAGTAAACTAGCCGGTCACGTCCTCTCATACAGAGTCTGCTGTGTAAACTGGGACAACACTGATAAGTGAGTGTGTGTGATCATATACCCTCTATAACGTGACTAAACCACATAGGTTACTCTGTGCCAAGGGCTTGACTGAGTTATTTAATAGTGCCAAGAAGGTAGATGTTGTAATCCCGTTCAGTGTGTTTTCTTGAAACAAGTCGTGTTTAAACATAAACCCAACTTGTCCAGCCCAATCCAGAAGGCAACATTAGCCCTTCGGAAGACTTGAAGGCATTTGTAAGTAACTTTTCAGATAATTATTTTATATTCTTTACCAAGACCATAGCAGATGTTAAAAATGAATGCTTATTAATGCTTAAATGTTCTGCTTTTTAGACGGACATGATTTTACATAGAAGAATAGGGAGAGCCTCCCATGCATTAGAAATGTTTGTTTTCTGGGATGTCTGAAAATACTGTGTTCTCGCTGCTGTGTGAACCTATTGTTACGCCAGAGCTGTGGACAGGATTGTAATTATTCTGAGTGACAGAATTCAGTGTGTTCTTGGGAGTTAGATTTACAGTGATTTTAGCAATTACAGTTAAAATCGTGTGAATTGTTTGTGTACTGCCAATGTGGCTTAAGTTCAATTGGTATCTTTTCTGTGGAAAGAAAGGATAATAGTCATCTATATATTATAGACCAGTAATAAACAGCCAGAGGGATGGGACCGACCAATACATAAAGAGAGTTACAGTAAGTAACACAATTCCTATCTATCCATAGCATAAAGTGGTAGCCTATTGTGATAGTGTAAGCAAGTGTTTCCCACATAAAGCAAGCTTTTAATCTAGTAAAACATGTCTGCAATTATTTCAGATCTGAAGTTATTGTATTTTTATTTGTTTTATCAGTGTTTCTTTTATTATTGTATGCTGTACATGCTCTATTTGTTTAATTTCCATGTTGTCTCGTTTAAAATAGCTATATTGCCTAGCAACAGGGAAATGCCCGACTCATTGGCAGATACATAGACATTTGTGGATTATTAGCCAGCCTCTTACTTACATGTGTTCAGTTGCAGTTAATCAGCACATTTTTAATCAATATTCAACTGCTTGGCATATACAGATGTAGCCTGGCTCAGTTTACCTGCAGTGTATACGCATTGTTCATTTCATGTAAATAGTGTGTAAAAACCATTATCTTGTCATATTACATAGCACACAATCACTGAGGATGTACTTTTTGAGCTCCTTATGTATAAATGTATGTGTGTATGTGTGTGTATCAGGGCCGTAACTAGGTGTGTGCCAATGGTGCCTTGCCCACAGCGCAAATGCACTGAGGGCGCACCATCTGACAGCACACAGCTAACCCGCACAGCTGCTATCTCCAGTCTAACGCACTCCTGCTAGCGCCTATCTCCCGTCTCTCTGTTGCTGCAAGGGACTCAGGAGTGCTGCCTAGGGCCGGCTCAGTATGCGGGCAGCGGCGGGCAATCAGGGTGATCATCTGTGGCACTGCCTCTGCAATCACCCCGCCAACGTAATCTAATCTGACGGCGCCCACTCGCCACTACCAATAACTCCTCAGCGTCTTCTCATCTCTTTACAATCAGACTTTGCTGCCCGTCTGGTCTCCGCGGCTACACTCCGCAGCGTCCCAGCCTCTGCACTGATCAGTAGCGGCAGCAGGCTGTCCTCAGTTGCGGTGATGGCTCCCTCACCTTTCCCCTGGGAGTCCCCGATCCGATTCCAGACTGTGAATGCGGGCAGCAACGGCATCACGCCGCGTGACCTTCACACATGGCATCATGGTAGCGGCCGCGGCGGAGAGAGGAATGGATGGAGGAGCAGCAGCCACAGCCCCCCTCACTGAACCAGCTATCTTGCCTGCCTCTGGCCTGCTGTGTATACAGGGTGGGGGCACCGATGCTGTTTCTTGCAAACAGCGCTAAAATGTCTAGTTACAGCACTGGTGTGTATGTATGTATGTATATATATATCTATATATATATATATATATATAATAGAACAAATGACCTGCGGCACTCAGAGACTCACATGTTTGTTAATACAGCACGTTTTTGCATCAAGTCTCTGAGTGCCGCAGGTCATTTGTTCTATTATACCCATTATATTCTGGAGGCACCGGAGCACCCAACAATACCAAGAGGAGTGCCGGTCCATACACTGGTATATATATATATATATATATATATATATATATATATATGTATGTATGTGTTTGTATGTATGTGTGTATATATATATATATATATATAAATATATAAACAAAGACCCGGCACTCCAGCAGCCCACTGATTTCCTCCTGGGGATAGCACACTCCATATGCAGACCATGGAACAGAAGGTGGCGTTCCAAGACTCACAAATATGGTGTGACAGAGTGACATAATTTCGGGGACCAATCCCCTTCCTCAAGACATGTCCTGAAACCTTCCCCTCCCCCCAAAAAAACCAAAAACATATATATGTATACATATATATATGTATGTATGTATGTATGTATATATATGTGTGTGTGTGTGTGTGTGTGTGTGTGTGCATGTGTGTGTGTGTGCATGTGTGTGGTTCTGTCACTTCCATGCACAGCTAAAATCCTTCAGGATCCATTCTGTGAGCGTTACTGAGGAAGTTGCATTGCGTTGTGATTGTCTAATCAGCTATATACCTTTTGAATTATTCTTTATATGGGCTAACACCAGTAACAGTCTTGATTATAATTTCTGGATATCTTATTCAGGCAGGTTGCTAAAACATGACTGCCGGTATCTCTAAAGGGAACTCCAATCAATAGTTCCCATAAGGAGCCCCTTAAAAGGAGTTTTCCTTAATTATTTTTAAGGCAGCCTGTAGAAATCTTCATCTAGGATTATTAAGATTCCTAAAAGGAACTACCAAGAAAGCTCCTATCAGGAGCCAGCATAAGAGACTCTATTATTCTTATATTCAAGGTTGTGAATTTCCATATATAAAACCATTAATGTCAAGCAAGCCTGTTTTTTATACTTGTTGATACCCTGATGAAGTCGATAAGACGAAACACGTTGGGTCTGTCAGTCAGAAGTTTCCAACTTAGTTTGTGAAGATACTCCCCCTCGAGCTTGCACCTTGAAAAAGGTGAGGGAGTATCTAGAGTCAAGATCATACAACAAACTTATTGGTTGCCTTTTACTGGCATTATTTTTAAACACATCTGTGTAAACAGTGCATAATGAACTCTGTGTAAAAATTGCATTTGTTCATATGTATGCTATTAAAATAATTTTTTACTAATTGGCCTTGGGCCTCTTGTTTGGGTGACTATTTTGGTGAGGGGTGTCCGTTACAGGTTCCCAGACACTAACCTTCTCCAGTATTCAAATCCTGTCCACGGAAACAACACTGGAAGAATCATTGTAGATACGTTTTTATTTAGCGCACTTGGGAAAATTGTTTTTATTGTGTATGTTATTGAGGTTTTTCCACAGGGATCTCTCCCGTTGTGCTGCTCCTAGCTTGGCGCAAGATAAAGATACTGTTGTGTTAATTTTATACATATATATATATATATATATATATATATATATATAATTTTAAAAAGTCCATCCGCTGTGACCGTGATTTGTTCCATACTTGTCTATATAAGCGTTGTCCCTCTCTGGCCTCCCACAGTTGCAGAGTGGATCTGCAGTCGGAGACGCGCTCACTGCAGAGGGACTTTTTGCGCTCCATTTATATATGTCCCTTACTCAATAACTCATGCACTCATGTACTGCCAAAAATGAAGACACGTTACTTTTAGAGCACCAGATAGGCATAGCTCTTATTTAGTCATATATAGGCAATAACAACAATTTGGTTTAAGAGAAGTGCAAGTAAAATAACCATTGCCATTTATGGGGGGGGGGTATTCAATTGTTTGAAAAGTCAGTTGGGAGTCTGTTTTTTCCTATCTAGTAGACTGGAAAAAACAGACACCCAACCGACTTTGCAAACAATTGAATATCCCCCTATGAATTTTGTTAGCTGTCCGACACATCATCCTCCGCAGGCAGCATCCTACTATAAGAGCACCAAAACTTCTAGCAAAGCACAGCTAGTACATATTTACTGCTATCTAATTCTGTACCAAAGCTTTCCCGCCCAGGCCTCTCAATTTGATAGCAGACAGTGAAAACTGTAATTGTACTTAAACTGTGAGAATTGACAACTGTTCAGCTCACTCCATTAACAGCTGAATCAACATTCTGATTAGTTTTGGAAATGTTTTTTTTTTTTTTTTTAGTAAAGCAGTATGTAACAGACTGGAGTACACCTTGAATCTCTACCATCCAGGGCAGGCATTCCCACTTCGGTCCTCAAGGCACACTAAGGGCCAGATGCATCATCGCTTGGAAAGTGATAAAATGGAGAGTGAAAAAGTACCAGCCAATCAGCTCCTAACTGCCATTTTTCAAACACAGCCTGTGACATGGCAGTAAGGACCTGATTGGCTGGCACTTTTTCATTCTCCATTTTATCACTCTACAAGCGATGATGCATCTAGCCCTAAAGCTGGACACACACTGGTAGATATATCTGCAGATCAGTGGATCTGCAGATATATCTATAGCCGGATCGGGCAGTGTGTTGTGCATACACACTGCCCGATACATCGTGACTGACATCACGAACTGGGCGGGCATTTACAGGCACCCGCCCAGTTCAGCCGTCAATCACCACCGGCTGCTGCAGCATGTTAGTCAACCGCCCATACACACCCAACGATGCACCAATATATCTGTAGATATATTGGTCATCGTGTGTGCTGCAGGGCCGACGCGATATTGCTGTGAACGACAGCTTTCACAAACATATCATTGGCACACACTGGCCGACGGGCCAGCGATATATCGGCCGTTCAATAGAACGGCCAATATATTGGCTAGTGTGTACCCAGCATAACAGTGCAGGTTTTAGTGATATCCAGGCTTCAGCACAGGTGGGTAAATCAATTTAACTGAGGGTCTGATGAAGTCACATGTGCTGAAGCCTGGATATCACTAAAACCTGGACTGTTAGTATGTCTTGCAGACCAAGTTTGGGCATGCCTGCTCTAGGGTGCCTGTATCACAGGTGGAAGACATACAACTTGCTCCCTGTAAGAATATCACATAACCATCCTAACAACTGTCTTGTGTAAATCCCCCCTACAAACATTCCTGTAGTCATCCATTGCAAATGACAAATCATTAGACAGAAAATGAGAAATGTATGCTCCATGATTTTCCAAGCTGTCATTGGTCTCCTTACATTATCAACCACACCTTTAAAGGCAAATTGTAATAAATAGGTTTTTTAACTATCATTTCTCTTACGTCCTAGAGGATGCTGGGGACTCCAAAAGGACCATGGGGTATAGTTGGATCCGCAGGAGCTTGGGCACACTATAAAGACTTAAACTGGGTGTCAACTGGCTCCTCCCTCTATTCCCCTCCTCCAGACCTCAGTTAGGCTTTGTGCCCAGGAGTGAATGGACACACACTAGGGGAGCTCTAATGAGTTTCTCTGAAAGACTTTATGTTAGGTTTTTTATTTTCAGGTAGACCTGCTGGCTACAGGCTCCCTGCAGCGTGGGAGTGAGGGGGGAAAAGCAGGACCTACTTCTTAGTTCAAAGGCTCTGCTTCTCGGCTACTGGATACCATTAGCTCCAGAGGGTTCGATTACTTGGTGCGCCTAGCTGCTTGTTCCCGGAGCCACGCTGTCAACCCCCTCACAGAAGCCAGAAGAAAGAAGCCGGGTGAGTATGTGAAGAACAGAAGACTACAGTGACGGCAGAAGACTTCAGTAACGGAGGTACAGCGGTCGCGCTGCGCTCCATGCTCCCAAACACCAACAGCACTCTCAGGGTGCAGGGCGCTGGTGGGGGAGCGCCCTGGGCAGCAAGTTACTGTTTTCTTGAAAGGGCTGGCAGTGAAAGCTTTTTCGGTGCCTTGGCACCGTATCTCATACCCCCGCCAGCATGCTAAAGTGCGCTACGCGCCTTTGATCCCTCGCCGCCGGCTTCCACGGGTGCAGGGCGCTGGGGGGGGGGGGGGAGCGCCCTGGGCAGCAAGTTAATTTCGAAAGTGCTGTATTGTAGTGCAGTTGAGGGTCCGGGGCTCCGTGTCCCAGACCCCACCAGCGGCTTATAGCGCACTACGCGCCATGTCTCCAGCGCCGCCGGCTTCCATGGGTGCAGGGCGCTGGGGGGGAGCGCCCTGGGCGGCACTTACTGAGATGGGAAAACAAGGTATAAACGATCCACGGACGCCGCGGCCGTTACCCCCACCATTTGCTGCCTGTGGGCGCGCTGCGCGCCGGTGCTCCCACACGCTGAAGAGTTTGTTTGGGTACGGGGCGCCCTGAGCAGCATTAGTTCCTATGATATGTAGTGTGTTTACACTATATACGGCGCCAGACCTGTATATTTATAATATAAGGAGCTATAACGCACCGAGGGGGGCGGGGCTTAGCCCTCACACAAACAGGGTCAGAGCCATTTTTTCTCTGTCCCCGCCAAGATGTATGTAATACACGAACAAGGGGGGGGGCACAGTGTTTTAGTGTTATGTACACATATATAACACTAGTTGACTGAGGAATGGGCATGCTATCATTCTTGTGTGTAGTTTTTGTGTGCTCCCTGTCAGATATACCCATTTTAGTACACTTGTGTCGACAGGCGTGAGTGTTCGGTTATAAACACGTATGGGGTTCACTGTCGGCATCGCCGACGCACGTGGGTACTTGCTACAAATAAGAAGTAAAGATTTATGGGAGACACAATGGTATGTGGGTGACCCTGTCGGCACCAACTGTTGTCACAGGGGGTAACTGGACATGCTGTATATGACTTATACCTGTGTATATAATGTTGTATGTTACTTCCCTCGGACCCCTTGGGGTTGCAAGTCAGTAATTTTCCCTGGTGACTAATCCCTGCTGTCGACGAATACTGTAATGTTATCCTGGTAGATCCACAACTGGGGCTTTTCAGTACATGGTCAACACGTTCAGAACACATTAATGTCACTGGGGATCAGAAGGCTCAGGACAATCCGATTATATGTATATTATATATATATTTAGGATATGTGTATATATGTGTATGGCAATATGTATATTCATATGATGTTTCTGATGAATACTGGTGTATTGGTATTCCTTCTCATGTGCTGGTCGCTCTGTCGTTAAAGCTCTAGGTCGACTGTGTCTCACACCCTCTCCAGAAGTCAGAAGGGTTATTCTTTTTCCGCCACGGATGGAATATTGTGAAAGTCAACGACTGGTCGACACGGGGCCCTGTCTCAATGGATCGTATACAGGAAAGCTAAGTGATATGATTATTTTTCTATGCTGTGGGCTTTTTGCATTGCAGACACATGGGGAGTGTTTGTGTTCGGTAGGCCGTTAAATAGATTTACCCTAAAGAGAGAAGGGTGGTTCCTTATGTTGGATCCTCTATAAATTTGCGACAGGCCGCCGTATGTATACAGGTGGTGTGGCCGGGGGACTGAGGTGGCTGACTCCGTGAGTTACTGGGATGGTGTACCGCTGGTTGGGGGGATGCCTCGGTTCAGCCAATCTCGGTGGATATTCCTGGTAAGTCTAACTTCGGGAGTTAGATTCCCTGGCAACAGTTAGTGACACATTCCTTTGAGGGATGCAGTCTTTTTAATCGGTTAAATACAGTTTTTTGTTTTTCCCTTTCTGTACAGCCTGTGAAAGGTGAAAAGGTAAGAGTTCTGCAGCCTTGTTAGGTTCGCGGATGTCGTTTCTATTTCTACCACATACATCACATGTCGCAGAGTCTATGTGGAGGGACCCTGCTCCGGTGAGGACTCAGTTACTACTTTCAGTTAATCCACGAATAGCCTAGGACTGGTGAATTACTTATAGAATCCACAGGGGGACGTTCTGGAGTACGGATGTTTCCCCTCACTGGTTTTCTAAAGGATTTTGCCGTCTCCCCTCTGGAAGGGGAGGAAGTACGCAACGCCGTACCAGGGGTGCGTCAGGTTCAGGGCCTTGTCCTCCTGTCCTGGTTATGTAAAAAAAAAAAAGTTTTACATGCGTTGTTCTACGCATTCAGATTTCCTGGAGGGATAGCCAGGATTGTCTTGGCCATTTGACGGGAGTGATGGTAGTGTGATGGTTTTCTTTCAATAGTAGGAGCCATTGTTATTCTATACTGAGATATTCGCCTGAGTGGGGCGAGGTCAAGAAACAAGTGGTGCAAATCGTTGTTTCTCTCTGACTGTTTTCAACACAGGGATGGGCTGTTGTTCCCAACGGCGCAGATGTCGGAGGTAGTATCAGGGTAGATACTGAACGGTTGAAGTTCTGTGTTTTCCTGTGGAAAAGAGGTCTGAGGATCCTGAGTCGGATCAGATTTGTAGTGCCACTTCATCAATATGTTACGTTGACAAAGAAGTTGGGTGCGGCCTAAGAGGCCTTTTCAGTGAGCAGGTTGAATGCCAGAGTGGTTTTCATGGGACCTGTTGGGAATGTGGTCTGGGTCTCACCGGCGCAGGCACCGGAATATTGTTCTAATGGCCAGGATATCACTCCTGTGGTGTCTGCTCAGTTCTCATCTCCTAGAGGGACGAAGGTTCGGGATCCAGGATTAGATCCTGGTGTTCATGTATGCAGATCTCCGAGGCTGGTGAGCAGTCCTTACATGGGAAGTATTTCCAGATGAAAAAGGCCAAGCTGCGAAGCTTGTCTACATTAAGATTTCTTGAATTAAGAGCGGTTTTCAACGAACATATTCTTCGCGATCTGCCCGTGTTAATTCTGTCGGACGACTTGACAGCAGTGGCGTAAGTAAGTCGCTAGGGCGGAACAAGGAACAAAGCGGCAATGGCAGAAGCTAAAATTGTTTGCCGCCGAGTGGAAAGACTAGTAAAAGTTATATTAGCAGTCTTCGTTCCGGACGTAAACGAAGGAGAAATAGATTTCCTCTACAGACGCGCTCTCCATCCGGGAGAAAAACTGTCGTCATCAAGAAGTTTCACAGAAGTGACAAGTCTTTGAGGAGTGTCTCAATTGGGTATGTTGCCGTCTCGCCTCAACGAGAGAACTCAGGAATAGGATTCAAGGTCGAGGATCACCCAAGCTATAGCAGGGGACGACCTTGTGACACCTTGGGTGTTTTCAGTCGGTATATGTGTCTCCTCCGCTTTCACTCTGCTGAAGGTGATGAACGTAAAAAGAAGGGAGGTTCCGGCGATCCTCATTGTTCCGGTCTAGCCAAGGAGAGCTTGGTATACAGTTCTTCAAGATTTGTTCATATAAGATCCCTGTCATCTTCCTCTACGGGGGGAACTGTTACAACAAGCTCCGGGCGTGTATTCGGAATTATCGCGGCTGCGTTTGTCGGCGTGGCGGTTGAACGCCATATCCTAGTCCGAATGGGTATTTCCAGTGAGGTCATTTCCACACTTCTTCAGGCTAGAAAGAAGTAACGGCAAACCCTTACTACCGTGTTTGGGTTTCAGGGCAGTTTGGCCTTATAATTTTTTTTTAGATTTGCCCACCTTTCCGGAAGTTCAGACTTTCATGAAAGGAATATTGCACGTCCCACCTCCATTTGTGCCCCTATTGACACAGTGGGATCTTGACGTGGTGTTGCGTTTCTTGTGTCTCACTGAGGGGAACCATTATTAAAGGTTGTGTTAAATATTCTCTCTTGGAGAGTGGTCATGCGTTTGCCCTTTGGGAAACTGCGAGGCGGTTGTTGGAAGTAGCAGCTTTGTCTCACAAGAGTCCCTGTTTGATCTTCCAAGTGGAAAGATTTGGGAACTCGGATAGTAGTTCTGCCGAAAAGGTTTTCGGGGTTTATCAAAAGTCTGCCTATTTTGATGCCTGTGGTAACTTCAGCATGGGCTGATTCAAAGTCTCTAGATGTAGTCAAGGCTTTGAAGATTTATGTCGACAATTGGGCTCAGTTTGAGGTAACAGAGGCTCTGGTTGTCAGTATGCTCCCAGCGTGCTTGGGGCGCCTGCGTCTCTGCAGTCTGTTACACGTTGGATGTATGATACGATTCGGCGTGTTCGTTCTACGGCTGGATTGCCGTGACCGAAGTAGGTGGAGACCCATTCTACTAGGTAGGTGGGCTTTTATTGGGCGAATGCCCGAGACGTCTCGGCAGGTTAACTTTGCCGAGCGGCTACTTGCTTGGGGTTTCAAACACCTTTGCTAAGCTCTTCAAGTTTGATGCCCTGGTTGATGAGGACCTCATGTTTGCTCAATCGGTGCTGCAGAGTCGTCCGCACTCTCCCGCCCGTTCTGCAGCTTTGGTATAGACCCCATGGTCCTTTTGGAGTCCCCAGCATCCTCTTGGATGTAAGAGAAAATAGGATTTTAGTACCTACCAGTAAATCCTTTTCTCCTAGTCCGTAGAGGATGCTGGGCGCCCGTCCCAGTGCGTACTGTGTCTGCAGTTATTGATTTTGTTTGTACTTTGTGGTGATTCTTCTATGTCAGACTATTGCTGACGTTGTTCATGCCATGGCATGTGATTTCTTATTATTGGTTGGGTTGACACACCGGTTGTGTTACATATTCGCTCAGCATATGGCTGTATGTTTTTCATACCGTGGGCTGGTATTCTGTTGAAGGCCATGTCTTGCGGTATGTTCGTGGTGTGAGCTGGTATGACACTCACTGTGTTTCCATTATAAATTCTTTCCTCGAAATGTCCGTCTCTCCTGGGCACAGTTTGCTAACTGAGGTCTGGAGGAGGGGCATAGAGGGAGGAGCCAGTTCACACCCAGTTTAAGTTTTTATAGTGTGCCCAAGCTCCTGCGGATCCGTCTATACCCCATGGTCCTTTTGGAGTCCCCAGCATCCTCTACGGACTAGGAGAAAAGGATTTACCGGTGGGTACTAAAATCCTATTTTTGTTATGAGGAAAATAACTAACATGAGCAAGGTATCAGTCATATAGCATATTGCACCATTATGCTATATTAATTTCCTGTTCTATATACTAGACATATCATTTATTATGACCATCTGGATCTTGCTTTCTCTTACTAAATGACATGTAAAAAGAAACTAATCCCTGAAGCTAAGGTGCACATTATATTAACACTTGTTTATTAGTGTGTACTCTACCTTTCTTCATGCCTGATCTTGTAAATCTGTTTCAATTCCAGAACTGCTTTGTGTGGCGGATTTTCATTCATATCACTAAAAAAAACACCTTTAGCCATTAGTTTGCCCCTTTCTTCTGTTTTGTTTGGCAATAAGACACTAACCAACAACTAAACTGTTGGTAACAGCCAGACTTCATATAATAGCCATTGGTTTGAAGCATACTTGCCTACGTACCCCCAAATTTGTGGAAGCTCTCCCGAGCTCCTGAGAGAGTAGACCAGTCTCCTGGATCCCCTGCGTTCTCTAGAGCCTCTAGAGAACGCAGGGGATCCAGGAGACTGGTCTACTCTCTCTGGAGCTCGGGAGAGCTTCCACAAATTTGGGGGTACGCAGGCAAGTATGCTTCGAACCCAGCGTTCAGCATACCGATATCGTGGACACCCACAAGTGGGAATAATCCCTGCTAGTCGGCATGCCGACTGGCGGGGTTTAAAGGGGGGCGGGATGTAGTCGTCGGTAATGTGAGACCGCCGGTCACATGACTACATCCCCATTAATCAGCTTATTATTTGTGTAACCAGCTAATAACTATGCTCACCACAAGCATATTGTTAGCATGGTATGCCATTTGCAGCTAGATATTGTATGTAAGCGCACACCAGGCTAGCTACAAAGTAGCCTATACCATATATTTGACTGAATTTCTGCATAGGGACATTATTATTATTCGCAGTTTCTTATATAGCGCAGCATATTCCGTTGCGCTTTACAATTAGAACAACAGTTATAGAACAAAACTGTGGAAAACACAGACAGGCATAGAGGTAGGAAGGCCCTGCTCGCAAGCTTACAATCTATAGGGAAATAGGCATTGATACACAAGGATAGATGCTACCTATTGCATAATGGTCCACCAGATTGCTAGGTTCTTTTTTTTTTTTTTTTTTTAAATAGAGTCATTTTTATTCACCATATAATTAGAGATACAGACATTTCAGTATACATTAGGAATCATAATGGATAATCACAGTATTCTGAGTCATTCATATTAACTTTATGATAGTATATATGTATGAATGACATTCCCCGTGTTACCATTTCCGTGCGGTCTTCCCGCAGTATGCATATTGTTTGTAGTCTGTAGCCAAGTCATGGTTCACATACTTAACATTTTCAATATTTTCTCCCCCCACCTTATGTGTAATTACCCCGTCTAGTGAGCCGTATATAGCCCACAACCCCACTACCCCCGAACTAACCCTCTAAAACAAACTCAAGCCTAGTCAAGCTAATGTGTGCATGGTGTGGTGGTGGTGCGACAGCTAGATGAGTAAACAGCTGCGTTCAGGGAAGATAAAAGGCTCGGCCCAACGCCTCGGGGCCCACACAGCGCTTCCGCATCGATGGCCAGTGCCCGCTACATTTGAAGGGCAAGGGAGGAGTATGTGGAAGTGATCCAAGGAGACCAAATCTTCTCGTATCTGGTAAGGGCATTATATTTCATATATACATATCGTTCTTTTAATAGGGTATCGTTGACCAAACTTTTAAGAGCAGGTATTGTGGGAGGACTGGGGGCCATCCATGTCCGCGCGATACACACTTTTGCAAGTGCGCATATGCTGCGGGCATACATGCTTTCCCATCGGGACCCAGAGTCAGAGTCGCCCACCCCCAGAATACAAAATCTCGGAGTCAGCAATCCCCTCCGTGTTCCCGTATGTTCCAGAATCGACCCGACCCCAGCCCAGAACACCTGCAGCAACGGGCATTCCCATATGAGGTGCCAGAATGTGCCTCCGGCAGCCCCGCACTTGGGACAAACATCAACACTATCAGACCTAAATCTGGCCAGCCTGCTCGGTGTCATGTATGATCTATGCAGAATAAAAAGCTGTATCTGCTGAAACCGCAGCGATTTGGTGACCTGGCTCGGATTGCCCAACGCGCCCTCCCAGTCATCCCCGTCTATGGGACCCAAGTCCCACTCCCAGTTCTCCCGAAGATTCGAGAGCGGGTCTGCATGTATTGTTTGAAGAAGGTATGAGTAGGTGAAGGAAATCACCTTGACTCGACCCAGTGAATGTAGAAATGTTTTTATGGGAAAGGGGAGGAGCGCTGGGGGGGAATCTCCAAATTGCGCCTGCAAGGCGTGCCTGAGCTGTAGAAATCTGTAGAAGTAAGAGTTCGGGAGTCCAAACTCCTCCTTTAATTGCTGAAATGATTTCAATGAACCGTCACTATATAACTGGGACAGCGAGTTTATCGAATACGGAGCCCATACCTCCCCGCCCTCTAGGGACCTCAGTTCATTAAGCATTGTGGAGTGCCATAAGGGAGTATCAGGGTCCATGCCTTCATACCCGAGTAGGCCCTTCAATGCTAGCCATATTCTCATCGCCTGAAAGACAATAGGAGGTAAAAATCTAGAAGGGTTTCCCCCCACCAGGACCTGTGCCGGGGAAAGGTCCGGGTAATAGCATTGAAGGAACGCCCGACCTAGCCCAGCCCCCCCCTCCCGAAGCCACATACTGATATGTGATAGCTGAGCAGCATAATAATACAGTTGGAAGTGGGGCAAGGCCAGACCGCCGTCCCTTTTTTGTCTGGTGAGGGTGGTTAATTTTATTCTAGCTCTTTTATTGGCCCATATTAAGGAAGACAGGACGCTATTTAATTTCCTGAAGAAGGCTGGAAAAATGAATACCGGGGACTGTAATAGAACATACAATAGTTTAGGCAAGACTACCATTTTAATGAGGCCGACCCTGCCCGTCATTGTCAGTGGTAGCTTACCCCAAGCTCTCGATTTGCGCACTACTGTCTGTACAAGAGGGTCGAGGTTTAAGGGCACAAAGTCTGATGGGTCGTTTGTAATTAGAATTCCGAGGTACTTAAACTGGACTGTCCAGCACAGCGGCAGGGATATTTTCGGAACCTGAGGGAGGGAGCCTATAATGGGCATAATGAATTATTTGGACCAGTTTATGCGGAGACCCGAATACCCACCGAATGTCTCAATGACCCGCAGCACAGTGGGCATCTCTACTGCGTAGTCTTGAAGGAATAACAACAAGTCATCCGCATAAAGGGCTATCTTGTCAGTGCAGGAGCCGGTACCTATTCCCCCAATGTCCGGGTGCGATCTGATCAGGCAAGCGAGGGGCTCTATGGCTATGGCAAACAGGGCAGGAGAGAGGGGGCATCCCTGTCTGGTGCCCCGTGTCAAAGGGAAGGAGGAGGAAATGTAGCCGTTCACCAAGACCCTGGCGCGTGGATTCTGGTATAGTAATTTGATCCATTGAATAAAGTTTGGGCCGAAGCCCATGTTCCTCATGACTCCCCACAGGTAAGGCCATTCAACACTGTCGAATGCCTTGGCTGCATCCAATGAGACCACAGCCGCGTCCGAGGGGAAATCGCGAGGAGCCTGCAAAATGGTGTATAGCCTGCGCAAGTTAATGGATGTGGATTTCCCAGGCATGAAGCCAGTTTGATCCGGATGAATTATAGATTCAATTACTAGGTTGAGTCGGACCGCAAGAATTTTCGCCAGGATCTTGGCATCAGTGGGGATGAGGGAAATCGGCCTGTAGGAGTCCAACAACTTGGGGTCCTTACCAGGCTTTGGAGGCATTATAAGGATCGCCTCGGACATTGAGGGAGGAAGGCTGTTAGCGGCAGACATTTTAACGTACGTGTCAAGCAGCTGGGGACCAAAGAACTCAATGTACTGTTTATATAGTTCCGTGGGAATACCGTCACTACCCGGGGATTTACCGCTAGGAGACACCTCTACCGCCGACACCACCTCTTCCAGGGTCAGAGGTGCGTCCAGTGCGTCCCTGGCCTCTGGGGAGAGTTTAGAAAGGGGAATATTTGTCAGGTACAGGTCTAGTTCCTCCGTGGAGCATGTCAGTCTACTATCGTATACCTCTCTGAAGTAGCCAAGGAACATCTGTGCGATGTCAGGGGTGGCATCCACCATGGAGCCGCCTGAGTCAAGCAATTGCGCTATCGTGGTCCCAGGTCGATCGTAGTGCACTAAGTGGGCCATCAGGCTACCTGGTCTGTCCGCCTGCATATATATGTTAGTGTCCCTAAACAAAAGGGAACGTGCATTTATATCTGAAAGGTGAGCCAGCCAGGCCTCCTGAGCCACAAGCCAGCGGGCCTTCAGCTCAGGAGTACCCTCAGTCAGGTAACGCGTCTCCAGATCCCTACACTCAGTCTCAAGCTGTCTCTCCATCGCCCTTCTAGCCACCTTGCAGGCTGCAATTCTGCCGATCATTGTACCTCGCAAATACGCCTTGAACGCGTCCCAAACAACCGGGGCCGATCCCACATTATCTGCAAAAAATCCCTCCCATGTGGACACCAACTCCGGGCATTCGCCCAGCTGGGCCAGCCAAGAAGGGTGTAGCCGCCAATATGACTGTCCCCTCTGACATTCCCCATCTATTGAGAGCACCAGGGGCGAATGATCGGACACCCCCCGTGCCTCGTAACGGACATCCGTCACGCCAGGCAAAAGCCCAGGCGAGACCAGGGCCAGGTCGATTCTAGAAAAAGAGCCATGTGTACCCGAATAACAGGAGTATTGCCGAAGACTAGGATTCCGAATCCTCCAGACGTCTACCCACTGCATACTATCTAGAAAATCTGCGAATTTAGATCCCGATGAGAACGAGCCGCCCCCCGTCCCTTGATCCCGGGGAGCCCTCCATCTGTCTAAGGAGGCATCCAACACAGCGTTGAAGTCCCCCAAGCAGATGACAGGGGTGTGGGGGGAGGAGGCAACAAATAAGGCGGCCTTTTGCAGAACGACATATGAAAACGGGGGGGGAACATACACAGACAACAGGAAAAAATTACGTGAGAACAATTTACATTCTATGAACACGTATCTACCATGTGGATCTGTATTTACTCTGATCATCTCAAACTGTACAGTCCTCTTTATCATTACCGACACCCCCCGGGAATATGAGGAGTGCGAGGAATGATATGCCCAGCCCACCCAAGGCCTGCGGAGCGACAACAGCCTATTTCCCTCCAAATGGGTTTCGCTTAAACAGATGATATCCGGGCAATATTTCTTGATCATCTTAAACACTAAGGATCGCTTTACTTTGTTGTTAATGCCCCGGACATTCCACGCCAAGATTTTTAAGGGAGGCATGTCAGCCAAGTCGTCAGCTGGGGCGCAACACTCCTATCGACCGCCCATCCCCCCGGCTCCTCGCTCACGCAAACACGTCGTCCACAGGCCCCGGACCCCGAGCCAAACCCCTGAAAACAGTGCGACCCCACCACACCCTCCGAATGGCAAGTATATAGGCTTCGTAAATTCAAAACATAAAACAGAAAAACTACTGGGAGGCCAACAGCGGCCCCCCGGCATCCCCCCTCCCCGTATACCTCCCCGAACTGTGGCATACCTAGATCCCTAACCGAACTCTAGCCCTGGAGAACCCAAAGCCTACGGCAACACTGTACTAAGCGTACAGATCAAACAACCCCAATACTTAAACCCTTATGCGTTTATACTTTATAACACTTCTCAGCAAAGTCCAGAACCGCTAAACGAGAGGAAGCTCCCTGGACTTATACTTGCGGGTTGTAGGCCCATAGAGGAGGGCGACCCGATGTCAGTCTGGAGCCAGCTGGCGGGCCCCCGGAGCATATCTGTCCAACCAGGAAGCCGCTTCCCTGGGCGAGCTGAAGAATTTAGTCTCCCCGTCCGCCACCACACGCAATCTGGAGGGAAACAGCATCGAATAGGATATGTTCAGGTCACGAAGGCGTCGCTTTATGGGAAGAAACTGGGCTTGGTCTTTTTGGACGTCCGCTGCAAAGTCCGGAAATGCCGACACCCGGATTCCATTCCGGATCAGGGGGCCCTTCACGCGTCCCAGGCGTAGGACGGAGTCCCGGTCCTTGTAGTGCAGGAATTTTGCTATAAAAGTTCGTGGTGGGGCGCCTGGGGGTAAAGGCCGGAAGGGCACGCGGTGGGCCCGCTCCACTGCAAACTGAGAGGTAAAGGATTCAGCACCGTATGCCTCTTTTAGCCAGGATTCCAGGAAATCCTCGGGATGTGCCCCTTCTTCTTTTTCGGGGAGGCCTACGAACCTCACGTTGTTTCTGCGGAGTCTGCCCTCCATGTCCAGGAGTTTGGCTTGCATCGTTGTGACTTGCTGTGTAACTGCAGACACCGATTGTTGCAGAGGACCACTGAGGTCTTCCAGGTTGGAGACCCTTGTCTCGGTTTCGCCCACCCTCTCCCGTACTTGTTGGACGTCCTGTCGTAGCAGTGATAAATCACACTGCACCTTCTCCATCTTGTCCGATAGACGTTGCTCGCTGGCCGCTATGGCCTCCAGGACCTGCTGGATGGAGGGAGCAGACGGCTGCGTATTCGCCCCCGAGTCGGCCCCAGCCGATGGATCCATTCTGGCAGGGGGGGAGAGCTTAGGAGATGACTGCGTCGACTGAGATGCAGGCTGTCGAGCAAACCTCTCCAATTTAGCCGCGGCCGCACTTTGGCCGCCCCTCACCATTTTGTGAAGGCCCAGCAGTAATGAGAGTCCCGTTGTTCAGTGTCAAAAGGTATAACAGTGGATGGTAAATGCAGTATCAGCAGCACGCCAGGCACTGGGATAGCCAGATGTTATAATGAAGGGGGACCAGGGGGGTCCAATGGTATAAATAAATATGTCCAGTGTGTGATATTCCAGCAGTATAAGCAGTAGGAGG
Source organism: Pseudophryne corroboree (assembly GCF_028390025.1). Taxonomy (NCBI): domain Eukaryota; kingdom Metazoa; phylum Chordata; class Amphibia; order Anura; family Myobatrachidae; genus Pseudophryne; species Pseudophryne corroboree. The sequence continues at coordinate 785,674,719 of NC_086445.1, forward strand.
CAGGGCAGCTGGGACAGTATCCAAACTTCCAGCCCAGTGCAGTCTTCACCCACACTGCACCTTGCTGTGTTCAGTACCTCAGGGAGCTGCAGGTAAAATGGCCGCCCAGCACAAGGATTTCCCCCTCTTCCCTCTCTGCACCAGCCTTCAGGGGAGCAGGATGGCTTATGGTTGGGGCCCTGGGGGTGCAGGAGTGGGGTGCCGCTCCTTTCCGGTGCCGCTGGATGCTGTGTCCGCCTCGGGCGCTCGATCGTGTGCGCACGCGCCCGGCGGAGCTTCAAAATCGAGGCCGGGGACTGAGCTGCGGCCTAGGCCCGGAGTCCGGGCGGCCGCCGACGCGAGCCGGGAGCGCTCGCACACACCCACAGCCGCCTCCCCAGCACCGCCAGGCAGGAGAGGAATCCAGAGGAGAGCAGGATCGGAGCCCCAGGATTGTTGCAGGATTAATTATCCAGGGAGCTCCTCGATCCTGCTGCCTAGTCCTTTGCCGCCGTGGCCACGCCCATCAGATTGCTAGGTTCTTAATGGGACATGTAGGTGATCAAAAAATGATTGGACATACAAACACTATGGTTCCGATTTACCATATAAATTGCAATGGTTGCTGTAATATCATCTATAATCCATACCTCCCAAATATCCTCACTTAGGTGCAACAGTCCCAAGGTGAACATGTTCTGCGTGCATATGCCATGGTGTACCTGGCATTGAGGGTGATCAACCAACATAGCTTTCCTTGGACTGTCCTGGTTTAACACTCTAAGGGGTCTATGTACTAAGCCTTGGAGAGAGATGAAGTAGATGGAGGTAAAGTACCAGCCAGTCAGCTCCTAACTGCTATGTTACAGGCTGTGTTTGAAAAATGGCAGGAGCTGGTTGGTTAGTATTTTATTTCCATCACTATTTTTCTCTAAAGGGTTCTTTTATCAGCGAGTGATAAAACTTGTTGCTTATGATAAATGGTGCTCCTATCTGTCATGTGTTCAACTTTTAACTGTCACGTGTTTGAAATATGACATTTGGGAGCTGATTGGCTGAAGCACCATTTATCATATGCATCAAGTTTTATCATTCACAACAAGTTTTACCACTCGTTGATAAATGGGCTCCTAAGTCTTAGGGGCCCATTTACAAACAAGTTTTAGGTATTTATGAGTAGGGAATAGGTATTTATGAGTAGGGAGTAGACTGTAGAGCAAGCAAACTCGTCAGCCTCTATATCGACCCAGACCTTCCCAGCACCAGGATAACACCATTGTACACAGTGGGCAAGTTGTGCCACAAGATAGTCAAATTGGGAATATCCAGACCACCAACCGAGAAGGACGCTGTAATAGTTTGTATTTTCAGAGGGTGTTTGGTAGCTCAAATAAAAGAAGAAGTTTGAAAAAGGTTGTAAAACTTTGAACACATAAGGAGGAATATATATTGGCAGGGTTTGAAAAAGTTATAGCAGCCAAGGGAGTGCATTCATCTTCACTGAGTTTACCCGACCGATCCAGCAGGGGAATTGATTAGAGTTAGACCATGATTGGAGGTCAGATTTAATTTGGTCAAAATGTGGGGAAAATTTGCTTGAAAGAGCTGATGATTGCTCCATGTCAAAGACACCTTTGTATGTAATTTTTTAATTTATACCAAGTTAATGGAAACGAGGCCTCCAGAGAGAGTTTAGTGGGTGCAGGTATATAGAAATCAAGCAATTTCAATCATTTCGGAGAGGAGAGGCTTGCAGGGCTTAGGCCGGGTTTGTGAGATATATAAAGACATTGTCCGGGTAAAGTGCTTTTCCATAAGTCAACATTCTCACTTCAGAAATTGCAGCATTGCAGCGGATCCTTGCTGCCTAGAGCAAAAATTAGGGATGAAAGTGGACAATTGTTGTTGGAAATTCCAAAGCTAGGAGAAGTGATGTGATTAATAGAGACCCTTGCCATAGGGGAACGATATAATACCAAGATACCGTCATAAAATTTACTATAAAAGCCCAACTTTTGGAGTACTTCGAAAGCAAAGTACCACGAAGTGCGTCAAACGCTTTCTCCGCATCCAGTGCGGAGCGAGGGTATTTTTAGTTTGTGAATAGACAAAATCAATCAAGCCCTTCTAGTGTTGTCAGGTGCCTGCAACCTGAGATGATACCGGCCTGATCTGGATGACCCAAACGGGTGAGAAGGTGGGCCAGACGGGTGGCCAAGATTTTGGTGTCAATTTTCAGATCTACATTTATCAGTGAGATCGGCCTATAGTTAAAGCATTGTGTAGGGTCTCTGTCAGGCTTCTTAATTACAAAATGCATAAATTTTAAATGGACATCTTAGTACTTAGACCAACACTATATTGGTGACAGACAGACTTTCAGGGTCCAGGTGCAGTGTACAGTACACACTATAAATTCTCGAGCCGACAACCCATTATCTGACAAGACAACCTGAGAACTGTATTGTCGTGTGTACCCAGCTTAATACATTCATTTCATCAGACCTAAACTTTAGAACCTTTCAGCAGATAGCAGATCCTATAGACACTAGTGATGTGATTTAATGGGTTCGGTATGGTATCCCACACAGTGGCGTAAGTAGACATTTTAGCGCTCTGTGCAAGAAACGCCATTGGCGCCCCCCAGTGCAAGATAAGCAAAAAATATTTAGGGGCGTGGCTTCATGGGGAATGGGCGTGGCCACAAAATAATACCAATTCATACTACGGTGCACAGTAGTCTCCATTATTCAAATTACGCTGCACAGTAGCGCCACTACACCAGGTAGAGACCTTTTTACACATTACGGCAGACAGTCCCACTTTTTACACATTACGGCAGACAGTCCCCCTTTGTACACATTACGACAGACAGCGCCCCCTTTTTTACACATTCCGGCAGACAGCGTCCCCTTTTTTACACATTACGCCAGACAGTGTCCCCTTTTTACACATTACGGCAGACAGCATCCCCTTTTTACACATTACGGCAGACAGCGTCCCCCTTTTTACACAGTACGGCAGAAAGCATCCCCCTTTTTACACATTACGGCAGACAGCGTCCCCCTTTTTACACATTACGGCAGACAGCGTCCCCCTTTTTACATATTATGGCAGACAGCGTTCCCCTTTTTACACATTATGGCAGACAACGTCCCCCTTTTTACACATTATGACAGACAGCGTCCCCTTTTTACACATTGCGACAGACAGAATAGAGAGAGAGAGAGATATTTACCATCTCTCCCCGCTGACAGTCAGGCTCCTCGTGCTGGCAGATCCCGGGCAGGGGAGGAGGAGGAGGGAGGGGGACTGGAGCCGCAGCAGCGCTATGTAATTGGCAATTGTAATGAGTCAAATTGACTCATTACAAGCCGCCTCTGCTGTGTGTGTCGCGATGGAGAAGCCGATCCGGAGAGCAGCAGCGACGGAGGCAGCGGAGAAGGAGGAGGAGGGAGGGAGACTGGAGCCGAAGCAGCGCTATGTAATTGGTAGAGGCGCCGCTGCAGCAGTCCCCTCCCCTTCTGTATTGGCTGCCAGCCGCCGCCGCTGTGAAAGCATTCACAGCAGCACCGGGCAACCAATACGGAAGGAAGAGGGGACTGCTGCAGCGGCGCCTCTACCAATTACATAGCGCTGCTTCGGCTCCATTCCCCCTCCCTCCTCCTTCTTCTCCACTGCCTCCGGCGCTGCTGCTCTCTGGATCGGCTTCTCCAGCGCGACACACACAGCAGAGGCGGCTTGTAATGAGTCAATTTGACTCATTACAAGCCGCTGGCCGTTGCGCCCTCAGGGCAACTGCGCTGTGTGCCAGGCAGACACGTAGTTACGGTGCTGATCCCACCACATGGGATGCCGAAGGTCAGCATACCGACATTGGCATCCTGAGCGGTGGAATGCCGGCAGGGGGGCGAGACCAATGAAGCCCCTTGTGGGCTTGCTGCGCTCGCCACAGGTTCTATTCTCACTCTGTGGGTATCGTGGACACCCATAGAGGGGGAATCATCTACCTCGCCAGTATACCGACGGCGGTATGGTGCCCCAATCGGGATCCTGGCGTCGGTATTGTGACAGTATGAAAAAGTTAAAAAAATGAAGAAGAAAAAAATTGTCGACCTTGTTCATGTCGACCTATTTCCTGTGTCAGCCTACTCAATGTCGACCTAGAGTCTGGATACCAATCTAACAGTAATAAAACAAGACTGGGTAATAACTAGCAGACAAAAAGCTAAGAGGGCCCTGCTCGCAAGCTTACACTCTACAGAGTATGCTTTTTTTCTGGTGATAATACTGTATGTAGTACTGTAACACAAAAAAAATGTAGATTAAGTCAGAAAGCCACAACATTTTACTGCGATCAACTCTTGAAAAGTTTAAAATGGAAAAAAATGTAGGGACATTATTAGTAATTTTGAATGAAAACACTGGTTATTACACTTCCCAGAAAACCTATAATTAAAAGCAGGTTTCTGGAATACTGAAATAAAAATATTTTTTTAAATGAAAAAACGCTTTGCTTTAAGAATTAATGTAACACGTTCAATTGTGTATTTTCTGGACATCGGAAAATTGCTAATCTGAGCTTGGTGTGGTGTGTTTTTAAGATACAAAGCCAGCAGCGTTATCGAATATCTATCCTGAATTTGGCTCAGTAACAAGAATGAAAAACAAATGATAAAATAGTGATCCCTTATTAAATAGTCCTTTGGGAAGTCCTGCTTGTACGTTTCATGTGTTCGGAGACTGGATAATTCTAGTTCTGTTATTTTGCAATTACATCATACATGGGGATTTCGAAACCCTTATGGAGTTCATTAACATAGGGACATGAAACAATGCTTACATTTATATTTTTAGGGAGGCTTCTATTTACAAATTGTAGTATTGAAGCGTCACTAATTTTACTGTTTTATTTCCTTGTTCATGTTTATTGCTTTAAGGGTCTTTGGTATAATCATTATCTGTGAAAGTAATCTACCTCGATTAGACATGTCTAAGGTAATATTAATTATATCATATGCTTGTTTGATAAACGATACATCATTATCATTAGGCTATTCTTATGAGGGACATGTTGCTTCTTTCATTTTTAAATACTCACTAAATCTCATTCAGACTCAGAATAAAGAGCTAAATCCAGTATGTGTGTAGTACCCTTTTCACACTCCAAAATAACCCCGGTTATTGCCAAGTCAAACCCTGGTCGAGGTGCAATGTGAAAGCACCACTTAACAATTTCCCACATCGACTGACCCGGCATTTTAACCTGGGATAAAGTAGGGTTATACATCGGTACGACCTTGGTTCAAGTGCAGTGTGAAAGGGCCGTATCCGGGTTATCCAACCTGGCAATCATCAAAAGGTGCTGATTGGCTGTTCCTTTGTCTACCTTGATTATGTCAGCAGCCAGAGCCCTCACATCCATAAGGGTATATGCAATTGCGGTCGAATCCCGGCTGGAATTCGACCGTTTTTGGATTCGACACAATTCGACAGTCGAATCCCGGCCGCCGGGACCCGAATTCGACATATTCAATAAAAAACGGATTCGACAGTCCCGCTGTCGAAAAACGGACCAATTGACGATAGTGTGCGTCCTGGATTCGACTTCATGGACTGCACAAAAGTGTTAAAAAAAAACCTGAAAAAAATTGCGTGGGGTCCCCCCTCCTAAGCATAACCAGCCTCGGGCTCTTTGAGCCGGTCCTGGTTGTAAAAATACGGGGGGGGGGAAATGACAGGGGATCCCCCGTATTTTAACAACCAGCACTGGACTCTGCGTCCGGTCCTGGTTATGCTTAGGAGGGGGGGACCCCACGCAATTTTATTCAGGAATTTTAACCCATTCCCACCCCTTCCCACTGAAAAACATGCACTGTTATTATTTTAGTCAGTAAAAAAAAATATATATTATTTTAAAAAATATATTAAATAATACTTGTGGCTCCTAAATAGACAAACCAAGTAGATAATCCCTTCTAATATAAATAGATATGATATTAGTTATCAAAAAAAACACCAAAAAAACACATGTTTTTTAAAAAATGTATTCGATCACGACAGCAAAATGAGGCGGAATGAAATTGACGAAATTACTATCGAAAAGCACTGTTGTCGAACCGACATTCTACAATTGAATATACTTTTGTCGAAAAGCCGCATTTTTACCATTGCAGACATGTCGAATTTGAGAAATGTCGAATTGCAAAAAGTCGAATCTGAAACGGCAGGTTTTTTGTCGATAAGTACTGTATTGCATTGTCGACTCCAAATCGACAGGTTTTTTTGTTGAAAATGCCCCGTTTTTTGACATTTGCGGCAATTCGACCGCAATTGCATATACCCCATAGTGTTTACAGGGCTGACCCGGGTTTAGTGTGAAAGGTGCCATCCCGGTAATAACCATGGTTAAAGTGCAGTATGAAAGGGGTCTGACCAGGGTTAATGCCACGTTGGACCTGTGTTCAAAATACCGGAGTCGGACCCGGGTTTGCGATGTAAAAGGGGTATAAATGGTATAATACAGTTCTTAAACACAGAATATATATGAAGGGAAGTGGTACTGTGCAGTGTGTCCATGACTGTATAATAAGACAGAGCTAAACATGTGACACTACACATATAGAATAAAAACACATTTATAGTGATTTTTTTCCCCCTTCGCACTTGCCTACAGTATCTCTGTCTTGCTCATTGTGTTTTGTCCAAAAATGACCTAAGTGTCCTCCCTCATCATTCCCGCAGTTACGTTAAGCAGCCCTTTCTAGTCGTATTTGTGTTTATTAATGCTGAGCACCTTTATGTGCGTTTTTCTCTTGAAAATGCTTCTTATTTGCATCACTATACGAAAAAAAGACGCACAAAGCTGACTCTGGGGGTGATTCAGACCTGATCGTTGGGCTGCTAAATTTGTTGTGCTGCGTTCAGATAGTTGCCGCCCAAGGGGAGTGTATATTCATCGTGCAAGTGTGCGATTGCATGTGTACGAAAAGCTGCAAAAAAATCCCTCAGTCAGCGGACAGCTGCAATGATTTTTCCACTGTGTGCAGTCTCTGCGCAGCTCAGGACTTACTCCTACAGTGCGATGAGAACAGGCTGAACATCACACACCCTCCCTGAAAACGCTTGGGCACGCCTGCGTTTTTCCTGACACTCCCAGAAAACGTTACCACCCACAAACAGCCTCTTCCTGTCAATCAGCATGCGAATGGCTGTGAGATTGAAATTTTCGCACCAGCCTGTCGCTGTCCAGCAATGCCTGTCGTTTGCCGCATTGCGTTGCATACGCCTGTGCAGTCTATCGCTGATCCCCCACTGTGCGAAAACGCACAGCAGCGATCAGGTCTGAATCACCCCTGTTGCTCATTAAAATGATATGCAGCATATATTCTGTGTGCGACTGCAGCTGTATCTGCAGGAAAACAGTGTAATGTAGCATTTTGTATGCAGATACAGTTAGTCGCACACATGCCACACATAATTTTACTCAGCAAAATCTGCTTGTGCTCCTTCAAATAGCAATATGCATAAGACGCATTTTCGGGGGGGGGGGGGGGTTGTACGGCGCTGGCTGAGTTGCTCCCATGTGCCGCGGCTCATTACGTAAGGAGGCTAGATGAGGAAGGACCCATCTGTACATAAACAAGGCCTATAGTGGTCAGCTCCCACCCAGATTTCTTATAGTTACAGACAAGTACAGGTACATAGCTCAGTGCAGATAGTGCCACCACTATCTGCAGGGCAGTGCTATGGGGACTGCACAGTTGCTGCCACAGTGGCACCTGACTCCATCTTTTGTCTTAGGTCACACTACGCTCGCAGCCTAGCTTCTACTGTGATGTCATGACATCATGAGCACTTGGGGTAAGGGCCAGCTCTGGTTTTGGGCATGCTGATAACTACAAAAGATTTCCATTGAATTATTACTGCATACCACCAGTGGCAAACGCAGGATTTAGCGAGGGGGGTTTCCGTGGGTGGGTAGGTGGGTGTGTATGTATATGTGCAGGTATGTGTAATAAATATAGATATATACACACACACACACACAAACATACATACATATGGATGTACGGAGGCAGGACGGCACTCATTGAGACTGGTAAACCATAGAAAATCAGCACAGGACGCTGAAGCTGTTTGTCAACGTTTCAGAGTTAGACTCCTTTAAAAGAGTCTAACTCTGAAACGTTGACATATAGCTACAGCGTCCTGTGCTGATTTTCTATGGTTTACCAGTCTCTATGAGTGCCGTCCTGCTTCCATACATATTATCTGATTCTGACGGGCTCCGGAGCATGTTGTGCGGTACTAGTAAGGAGTGCCATTCATCATTTGCAGATATATATATATATATATATATATATATATATATATATTTGTGTGGTCGTCTGGCACTCTGGATGATAAAAAGCAAAGATGCCAGGGTGCCCTCCTGAAATTAATATAACCGGTAATCCTCCTTGGGTCCTGTTATAGGACCTCTATTGAAGAAAAATAGGCGGCACTCCAGGGACTTAAATAAAGTCAAACTGTATTAAAAAAAAAAAATTTAATGGCGCAAAAAACAACGTTTCAAGGCTCAACGGCCTTTCCATCAGGTTATGCATTATAGGTGAGGTGAAAAGAAACAGAGGTATTTTGTTTATTGTTTTTGACCTCACCTATAATGCATAACCAGATAAAAAGGCGGTAGAGCCTTGAAACGTTGTTTTTTGCGCCATTAAATTTTTGTTTTAATACAGTTTGACTTTATTTAAGTCCCTGGAGTGCCGCCTATTTTTCTTCAATAGAGGTCCTATCACAGGACCCAAGGAGGATTACCGGTTTTATATATATATATATATATATATATATATATATATATATATATATATATATATATATATATATATATATAAAACCGGTAATCCTCCTTGGGTCCTGTGATAGGACCTCTATTGAAGAAAAATAGGCGGCACTCCAGGGACTTAAATAAAGTCAAACTGTATTAAAACAAAAATTTAATGGCGCAAAAAACAACGTTTCAAGGCTCTACCGCCTTTTTATCTGGTTATGCATTATAGGTGAGGTCAAAAACAATAAACAAAATACCTCTGTTTCTTTTCACCTCACCTATAATGCATAACCTGATGGAAAGGCCGTTGAGCCTTGAAACGTTGTTTTTTGCGCCATTAAATTTTTTTTTTTTAATACAGTTTGACTTTATTTAAGTCCCTGGAGTGCCGCCTATTTTTCTTCAATAGAGGTCCTATCACAGGACCCAAGGAGGATTACCGGTTTTATATATATATATATATATATATATATATATATATATATATCTCACACATTTATATATATATATATATATATATTCACAAACTCACACATGTAAACACACATACATACATACATACATACATACATACATACTGTACATACACAAGCACACACACAAACCCACATACATACATACATTCATATCATACAAAAACACACTTAAACAATGATTTAAAACTTACATACAGAGGGGCGGCAGCGTGAGGACAGAGGGAGCTGCTGTGGCTGAGCATGCGCAGCCAGCAGCTCCCCCGGGACATTCTCTAAGCAGAGAGCTGCATAGCTCTCTGCTCTTGCTACAGCTCCGTCCGCAATCGCAGTCGCGGCTTTTGCTTTTGTTGAGATGGAGACAGCTGTGTCTCCATCTCAAAACATTTTTGGGGGTCATCAGGGGGGGTTTCCAGGTACTCAGAAACCCCCCCTGCGTGCGCCACTGACCACTCTCATTGTCAGCGCAGGGTGTATAGAGCTACAGTGGAGAAGTTGCCCAAAGTAACCAATCAGCTGCTAACTGTCATTTATGTAGCACAGTCTATGAAATGACAGAAACTGGTTGCTTTGGGCATCTACTCCATCTAGTATCTGGTCTATAGGTCGACAGCACTTATGTCGATACTCATTAGGTTGACCACTATTGGTCGACA